>NC_090925.1:672776873-673393301 GCF_040938575.1 Ambystoma mexicanum
GGTTGGGGTGCTGGGGACATGAAATGGGGGCTTGCGGACAGGTGCCCCACAGTGCTGGGGGGTGGGGGGTCCAGGGGGACATGAGTGGGAGCCTGCTGGCAGGTGCCCCTCAGTGCTGGGGGGTGGGGGTGCAAGGGGACATGAGTGGGACATGAGTGGGGGCCTGCTGACAGGTGCCCCACAGTGCTGGGGGGTGGGGGTGCAAGCGGTTATGAGTGGGACATGAGTGGGGGCCTGCTGGCAGGTGCCCCTCAGTGCTGGGTGGTGGGGTGCAGGGGGAAATGAGTGGGAGATGAGTGGGGGCCTGCTGGCAGGTGCCCCTCAGTTCTGGGGAGTGGGGGTGCTGGGGGACATGAGTCGGGGCCTGCTGGTAGGTGCCCCTCAGTGCTGGGGGGTGGGGGAGCAAGGGACATGATGGGGGACTGCTGACAGGTGCCCCTCAGTGCTGGGGGGTGAGGTTGCAAGGGGACATGAGTGGGGGCCTGTTGGCAGGTGCCCCACAGTGCTGAGGGGGTGGGGGTGCAAGGGGACATGAGTGGGGGCCTGCTGGTAGGTGCCCCTCAGTGCTGGGGGTGGGGGTGCAAGGGGACATGAGTGGGACATCAGTGGGGGCCTGCTGGCAGGTGCCCCTCAGTGCTGGGGGGTGGGGGTGCAGGGGGACATGAGTGGGGGCCTGCTGTCAGGTGCCCCTCAGTGCTCGGGGGTGGGGGTGCAAGGGGACATGAGTGGGACATGAGTGGGGGTCTGCTGGCAGGTGCCCCTCAGTGCTGGGGGGTGCAAGGGGACATGAGTGGGACATGAGTGGGGGCCTGCTGGCTGGTGCCCCACAGTGCTGGGGGTGGGGGTGCAAGGGGACATGAGTGGGGTCCTGCTGGGAGGTGCCCCACAGTGCTGGGGGGTGGGGGTGCAAGGGGACATGAGTGGGGGCCTGCTGGCAGGTGCCCCTCAGTGCTGGGGGTGCAAGGGGACATGAGTGGGACATGAGTGGGCGCCTGCTGGTAGGTGCCCCTCAGTGCTGGGTGGTGGGGGTGCAAGGGGGACATGAATGGGGGCCTGCTGGCAGGTGCCCCACAGTGCGGGGGGTGGGGTGCAGGGGACATGAGTGGGGGCCTGCTGGCAGGTGCCCCCTCAGTGCTGGGAGGGTGCAATGGGTCATGAGTGGGGGCCTGCTGGCAGGTACCCCACAGTGCTGGAGGGTGGTGGTGCAAGGGACATGAGTGGGGGCCTGCTGGCAGGTGCCCTTCAGTGCTGTGGGGTGGGGTGCAGGGGGACATGAGTGGGACATGAGTGGGGGCCTGCTGGCAGGTGTCCCTCAGTGCTGGGGGTTGGGGTGCTGGGGGGACATGAATGGGGGCCTGCGGACAGGTGCCCCACAGTGCTGGGGGGTGGGGGTCCAGGGGGACATGAGTGGGGGCCTGCTGGCAGGTGCCCCTCAGTGCTGGGGGGAGGGGGTGCAATGGGACATGAGTGGGGGCCTGCTGGCAGGAACCCCACAGTGCTGGGGGGTGGTGGTGCAAGGGGACATGAGTGGGGGCCTGCTGGCAGGTGCCCTCAGTGCTGGGGGGTGGGGGTGCAGGGGGACATAGTGGGGACATGAGTGGGGGCCTTCTGGCAGGTTCCCCTCAGTGCTGGGGGATTAAGGTGCTGGGGGACATGAGTGGGGGCCTGCGGACAGGTGCCCCTCAGTGCTGGGGGTGGGGGTGTAAGGGGACATGAGTGGGACATGAGTGGGGGCCTGCTGGCAGATGCCCCTCAGTGCTGGGGGGTGGGGGTGCAAGGGGACATGAGTGGGGGCCTGCTGGCAGGTGCCCCACAGTGCTGGGGGGTGGGGGTGCAAGGGGACATGAGTGGACATCAGTGGGGGCCTGCTGGCAGGTGCCCCTCAGTGCTGAGGGTGGGGTGCAGGGGACATGAGTGGGGGCCTGCTGTCAGGTGCCCCTCAGTGCTCGGGGGTGGGGGTGCAAGGGGACATGAGTGGGACATGATTGGGGGCCTGCTGGCTGGTACCCCACAGTGCTGGGGGGTGGGGGTGCAAGGGGACATGAGTGGGGTCCTGCTGGGAGGTGCCCCACAGTGCTGGGGGGTGGGGGTGCAAGGGGACATGAGTGGGGGCCTGCTGGCAGGTGCCCCTCAGTGCTGGGGGGTGGGGGTGCAAGGGGACATGAGTGGGACATGAGTGGGCGCCTGCTGGTAGGTGCCCCTCAGTGCTGGGTGGTGGGGGTGCAAGGGAACATGATGGGGGCCTGCTGGCAGGTGCCCCCACTAGTGCGGGGGGTGGGGGTGCAGGGGGACATGAGTGGGGGCCTGCTGGCAGGTGCCCCCTCAGTGCTGGGGGGAAGGGTGCAATGGGTCATGAGTGGGGGCCTGCTGGCAGGTACCCCACAGTGCTGGAGGGTGGTGGTGCAAGGGGACATGAGTGGGGGCCTGCTGGCAGGTGCCCTTCAGTGCTGGGGGGTGGGGGTGCAGGGGGACATGAGTGGGACATGAGTGGGGGCCTGCTGGCAGGTGTCCCTCAGTGCTGGGGGTTGGGGTGCTGGGGGACATGAATGGGGGCTTGCGGACAGGTGCCCCACAGTGCTGGGGGGTGGGGGTCCAGGCGGACATGAGTGGGAGCCTGCTGGCAGGTGCCCCTCAGTGCTGGGGGTGGGGGTGCAAGGGGACATGAGTGGGACATGAGTGGGGGCCTGCTGACAGGTGCCCCACAGTGCTGGGGGGTGGGGGTGCAAGCGGTTATGAGTGGGACATGAGTGGGGGGCCTGCTGGCAGGTGCCCCTCAGTGCTGGGTGGTGGGGGTGCAGGGGGACATGAGTGGGAGATGAGTGGGGGCCTGCTGGCAGGTGCCCCTCAGTTCTGGGGGGTGGGGTGCTGGGGGACATGAGTCGGGGCCTGCTGGTAGGTGCCCTCAGTGCTGGGGGTGGGGGAGCAAGGGGACATGAGTGGGGGACTGCTGACAGGTGCCCCTCAGTGCTGGGGGTGAGGTTGCAAGGGGACATGAGTGGGGGCCTGCTGGCAGGTGCCCCACAGTGCTGAGGGGGTGGGGGTGCAAGGGGGACATGAGTGGGGGCCTGCTGGTAGGTGCCCCTCAGTGCTGGGGGGTGGGGGTGCAAGGGGACATGAGTGGGACATCAGTGGGGGCCTGCTGGCAGGTGCCCCTCAGTGCTGGGGGGTGGGGGTGCAGGGGGACATGAGTGGGGGCCTGCTGTCAGGTGCCCCTCAGTGCTCGGGGGTGGGGGTGCAAGGGGACATGAGTGGGACATGAGTGGGGGTCTGCTGGCAGGTGCCCCTCAGTGCTGGGGGGGTGCAAGGGGACATGAGTGGGACATGAGTGGGGGCCTGCTGGCTGGTGGCCCCACAGTGCTGGGGGTGGGGGTGCAAGGGGACATGAGTGGGGTCCTGCTGGGAGGTGCCCCACAGTGCTGGGGGGTGGGGGTGCAAGGGGACATGAGTGGGGGCCTGCTGGCAGGTGCCCCTCAGTGCTGGGGGGTGGGGGTGCAAGGGGACATGAGTGGGACATGAGTGGGCGCCTGCTGGTAGGTGCCCCTCAGTGCTGGGTGGTGGGGGTGCAAGGGGACATGAATGGGGGCCTGCTGGCAGGTGCCCCCACAGTGCGGGGGGTGGGGGTGCAGGGGGGACATGAGTGGGGGCCTGCTGGCAGGTCGCCCCCTCAGTGCTGGGGGAAGGGTGCAATGGGTCATGAGTGGGGGCCTGCTGGCAGGTACCCCACAGTGCTGGAGGGTGGTGGTGCAAGGGACATGAGTGGGGGCCTGCTGGCAGGTGCCCTTCAGTGCTGGGGGGGTGGGGGTGCAGGGGGACATGAGTGGGACATGAGTGGGGGCCTGCTGGCAGGTGTCCCTCAGTGCTGGGGGGAGGGGGTGCAATGGGACATGAGTGGGGGCCTGCTGGCAGGAACCCCACAGTGCTGGGGGGTGTGGTGCAAGGGGACATGAGTGGGGGCCTGCTGGCAGGTGCCCCTCAGTGCTGGGGGGTGGGGGTGCAGGGGGACATGAGTGGGACATGAGTGGGGGCCTTCTGGCAGGTTCCCCTCAGTGCTGGGGGATTAAGGTGCTGGGGGACATGAGTGGGGGCCTGCGGACAGGTGCCCCTCAGTGCTGGGGGGTGGGGGTGTAAGGGGACATGAGTGGGACATGAGTGGGGGCCTGCTGGCAGATGCCCCTCAGTGCTGGGGGGTGGGGGTGCAAGGGGACATGAGTGGGGGCCTGCTGGCAGGTGCCCCACAGTGCTGGGGGGTGGGGGTGCAAGGGGACATGAGTGGGACATCAGTGGGGGCCTGCTGGCAGGTGCCCCTCAGTGCTGAGGGGTGGGGGTGCAGGGGGACATGAGTGGGGGCCTGCTGTCAGGTGCCCCTCAGTGCTCGGGGGTGGGGGTGCAAGGGGACATGAGTGGGACATGATTGGGGGCCTGCTGGCTGGTACCCCACAGTGCTGGGGGGTGGGGTGCAAGGGGACATGAGTGGGGTCCTGCTGGAGGTGCCCCACAGTGCTGGGGGGTGGGGGTGCAAGGGGACATGAGTGGGGGCCTGCTGGCAGGTGCCCCTCAGTGCTGGGGGGTGGGGGTGCAAGGGGACATGAGTGGGACATGAGTGGGCGCCTGCTGGTAGGTGCCCCTCAGTGCTGGGTGGTGGGGGTGCAAGGGAACATGAATGGGGGCCTGCTGGCAGGTGCCCCCACTAGTGCGGGGGGTGGGGTGCAGGGGGACATGAGTGGGGGCCTGCTGGCAGGTGCCCCCCTCAGTGCTGGGGGGAAGGGTGCAATGGGTCATGAGTGGGGGCCTGCTGGCAGGTACCCCACAGTGCTGGAGGGTGGTGGTGCAAGGGGACATGAGTGGGGGCCTGCTGGCAGGTGCCCTTCAGTGCTGGGGGGTGGGGGTGCAGGGGGACATGAGTGGGACATGAGTGGGGGCCTGCTGGCAGGTGTCCCTCAGTGCTGGGGGTTGGGGTGCTGGGGGACATGAATGGGGCTTGCGGACAGGTGCCCCACAGTGCTGGGGGGTGGGGGTCCAGGCGGACATGAGTGGGAGCCTGCTGGCAGGTGCCCCTCAGTGCTGGGGGGTGGGGGTGCAAGGGGACATGAGTGGGACATGAGTGGGGGCCTGCTGACAGGTGCCCCACAGTGCTGGGGGGTGGGGGTGCAAGCGGTTATGAGTGGGACATGAGTGGGGGCCTGCTGGCAGGTGCCCCTCAGTGCTGGGTGGTGGGGGTGCAGGGGGACATGAGTGGGAGATGAGTGGGGGCCTGCTGGCAGGTGCCCCTCAGTTCTGGGGGGTGGGGGTGCTGGGGGACATGAGTCGGGGCCTGCTGGTAGGTGCCCCTCAGTGCTGGGGGGTGGGGAGCAAGGGGACATGAGTGGGGGACTGCTGACAGGTGCCCCTCAGTGCTGGGGGGTGAGGTTGCAAGGGGACATGAGTGGGGGCCTGCTGGCAGGTGCCCCACAGTGCTGAGGGGGTGGGGGTGCAAGGGGACATGAGTGGGGGCCTGCTGGTAGGTGCCCCTCAGTGCTGGGGGGTGGGGGTGCAAGGGGACATGAGTGGGACATCAGTGGGGGCTGCTGGCAGGTGCCCCTCAGTGCTGGGGGGTGGGGGTGCAGGGGGACATGAGTGGGGGCCTGCTGTCAGGTGCCCCTCAGTGCTCGGGGGTGGGGGTGCAAGGGGACATGAGTGGGACATGAGTGGGGGTCTGCTGGCAGGTGCCCCTCAGTGCTGGGGGGGTGCAAGGGGACATGAGTGGGACATGAGTGGGGGCCTGCTGGCTGGTGCCCCACAGTGCTGGGGGGTGGGGTGCAAGGGGACATGAGTGGGGTCCTGCTGGGAGGTGCCCCACAGTGCTGGGGGGTGGGGTGCAAGGGGACATGAGTGGGGGCCTGCTGGCAGGTGCCCCTCAGTGCTGGGGGTGGGGGTGCAAGGGGACATGAGTGGGACATGAGTGGGCGCCTGCTGGTAGGTGCCCCTCAGTGCTGGTGGTGGGGGTGCAAGGGGACATGAATGGGGGCCTGCTGGCAGGTGCCCCCACAGTGCGGGGGGTGGGGGTGCAGGGGGACATGAGTGGGGGCCTGCTGGCAGGTGCCCCCTCAGTGCTGGGGGGAAGGGTGCAATGGGTCATGAGTGGGGGCCTGCTGGCAGGTACCCCACAGTGCTGGAGGGTGGTGGTGCAAGGGGACATGAGTGGGGGCCTGCTGGCAGGTGCCCTTCAGTGCTGGGGGGTGGGGTGCAGGGGGACATGAGTGGGACATGAGTGGGGGCCTGCTGGCAGGTGTCCCTCAGTGCTGGGGGTTGGGGTGCTGGGGGACATGAATGGGGCCTGCGGACAGGTGCCCCACAGTGCTGGGGGGTGGGGGTCCAGGGGGACATGAGTGGGGGCCTGCTGGCAGGTGCCCCTCAGTGCTGGGGGGAGGGGGTGCAATGGGACATGAGTGGGGGCCTGCTGGCAGGAACCCCACAGTGCTGGGGGGTGGTGGTGCAAGGGGACATGAGTGGGGGCCTGCTGGCAGGTGCCCCTCAGTGCTGGGGGGTGGGGGTGCAGGGGGACATGAGTGGGACATGAGTGGGGGCCTTCTGGCAGGTTCCCCTCAGTGCTGGGGGGTTAAGGTGCTGGGGGACATGAGTGGGGGCCTGCGGACAGGTGCCCCTCAGTGCTGGGGGGTGGGGGTGTAAGGGACATGAGTGGGACATGAGTGGGGGCCTGCTGGCAGATGCCCCTCAGTGCTGGGGGTGGGGTGCAAGGGGACATGAGTGGGGGCCTGCTGGCAGGTGCCCCACAGTGCTGGGGGGTGGGGGTGCAAGGGTACATGAGTGGGACATGAGTGGGGGCCTGCTGGCAGGGGCCCTCAGTGCTGGGAGGTGGGGGTTCAGGGGGACATGAGTGGGACATGAGTGGGGGCCTGCTGGCAGGTGCCCCTCAGTGCAGGGAGTGGGGTGCTGGGGGACATGAGTGGGGGCCTGCAGACAGGTGCCCCTCAGTGCTGGTGGGTGCGGGTGCAAGGGGACATGAGTGGGGGCCTGCTGGCAGGTGCCCCTCAGTGCTGGGGGGTGGGGGTACAAGAGGACATGAGTGGGGGTCTGCTGGCAGGTGCCCCGCAGTGCTGGTGGGTGCGGGTACAAGGGGACATGAGTGGGGGCCTGCTGGCAGGTGCCCCACAGTGCTGGGGGGTGTGGTACAAGGGGACATGAGTGGGGGCCTGCTGGAGGGTGCCCCTCAGTGCTGGGGGGTGGGGGTGCAAGGCGACATGAGTGGGACATGAGTGGGTGCCTGCTAGCAGGTGCCCCTCAGTGCTGGAGGGTGGTGGTGCAAGGGGACATGAGTGGGGGCCTGCTGGCAGGTGCCCCACAAAGCTGGGGGGTGGGGGTGCAAGGGGACATGAGTGGGGGCCTGCTGGCAGATGCCCCTAGTGCTGGGGGGTGGGGGTGCAAGGGGACATGAGTGGGGGCCTGCTGGCAGGTGCCCCACAGTGCTGGGGGGTGGGGGTGCAAGGGGACATGAGTGGGTCATGAGTGGGGGCCTGCTGCCAGTTGCCCCTAAGTGCTGGGGGTGGGGGTGCAAGGGGACATGAGTGGGACATGAGTGGGGGCCTGCTGTCAGGTGCCCCACAGTGCTGGGGGGTGGGGGTGCAAGGGGATATGAGTGGGACATGAGTGGGGGCCTGCTGGCAGGTGCCCCTCAGTGCTGGGGGCCGGGGTGCAGGGGGACATGAGTGGCGGCCTGCTGTCAGGTGCCCCTCAGTGCTGGGGGGTGGGGGTGCAAGGGGACATGAGTGGGGGTCTGCTGGCAGGTGCCCCTCAGTGCTGGGGGGGTGCAAGGGGACATGAGTGGGACATGAGTGGGGGCCTGCTGGCAGGTGCCCCTCAGTGCTGGGGGGTCGGGGTGCAAGGGGACATGAGTGGGGGCCTGCTGGCTGGTGCCCCACAGTGCTGGGGGTGGGGTGCAAGGGGACATGAGTGGGGGCCTGCTGGGAGGTGCCCCACAGTTGTGGGTCGTGGGGGTGCAAGGGGACATGAGTGGGGGCCTGCTGGAAGGTGCCCTCAGTGTTGGGGGGTGGGGGTGCAAGGGGACATGAGTGGGACATGAGTGGGGGCCTGCTGGCAGGTGCCCCTCAGTGCAGGGGGGTGGGGGTGCAAGGGGACATGAGTGGGGGCCGGCTGGCAGGTGCCCCACAGTGCTGGGGAGTGGGGGTGCAGGGGACATGAGTGGGGGCCTGCTAGCAGGTGCCCCTCAGTGCTAGGGGGTGGGGGTGCAAGGGGACATGAGTGGGGGCCTGCTGGCAGGTACCCCACTGTGCTGGGGGTGGTGGTGGAAGGGGACATGAGTGGGATATGAGTGGGGGCCTGCTGGCAGGTGCCCCTCAGTGCTGGGGGGTGGGGGTGCAGGGGACTTGAATGGGACATGAGTGGGGGCCTGCTGGCAGGTGCCCCTCAGTGCTGGGGGGTGGGGTGCTGGGGGACATGAGTCGGGGCCTGCTGGCAGGTGCCCCTCAGTGCTGGGGGTAGGGTGCAAGGGGACATGAGTGGGGGCCTGCTGACAGGTGCCCCTCAGTGCTGGGGGTGGGGGTGCAAGGGAACATGAGTGGGGACCTGCTGGCAGGTGCCCCACTGTGCTGGGGGGTGGGGGTGCAAGGGAACATGAGTGGGGGCCTGCTGACAGGTGCCCCTCAGTGCTGGGGGGTGGGGGTGCAAGGGGACATGAGTGGGTGCCTGCTGGCAGGTGCCCCTAAGTGCTGGGGGGTGGGGGTGCTGGGGGACATGAGTCGGGGCCTGCTGGCAGGTGCCCCTCAGTGCTGGGGGGTGGGGGTGCAAGGGGACATGAGTGGTTGCCTGCTGACAGGTGCCCCTCAGTGCTGGGGGTGGGGTGCAAGGTGACATGAGTGGGGGCCTGCTGGCAGGTGCCTCACAGTGCTGGGGGTGGGGGTGCAAGGGGACATGAGTGGGGGCCTGCTGGCAGGTGCCCCTCATTGCTGGGGGTGGGGGTGCAAGGGGACATGAGTGGGACATCAGTGGGGGCCTGCTGGCAGGTGCCCCTCAGTGCTGGGGGGTGGGGGTGCAGGGGGACATGAGTGGCGGCCTGCTGTCAGGTGCCCCTCAGTGCTGGGGGGTGGGGGTGCAAGGGGACATGAGTGGGGGCCTGCTGGGAGGTGCCCCACAGTTCTGGGTGGTGGGGGTGCAAGGGGACATGAGTGGGGGCCGGCTGGCAGGTGCCCCTCAGTGCTGGGGGGTGGGGTGCAAGGGGACATGAGTGGGACATGAGTGGGGCCTGCTGGCAGGTGCCCCTCAGTGCTGGCGGGTGGGGGTGCAAGGGGACATAAGTGGGGGCCTGCTGGCAGGTGCCCCACAGTGCTGGTGGGTGGGGGTGCAGGGGGACATGAGTGGGGGCCTGCTAGCAGGTGCCCCTCAGTGCTAGGGGGTGGGGGTGCAAGGGGACATGAGTGGGGGCCTGCTGGCAGGTGCCCCACAGTGCTGGGGGTGGTGGTGGAAGGGGACATGAGTGGGATATGAGTGGGGGCCTGCTGGCTGGTGCCCCTCAGTGCCTGGGGGTGGAGGTGCAGGGGGACTTGAGTGGGACATGAGTGGGGGCCTGCTGGCAGGTGCCCCTCAGTGCTGGGGGTGGGGGTGCTGGGGGACATGAGTCGGGGCCTGCTGGCAGGTGCCCCTCAGTGCTGGGGGGTAGGGTGCAAGGGGACATGAGTGGGGGGCCTGCTGACAGGTGCCCCTCAGTGCTGGAGGGTGGGGGTGCAAGGGGACATGAGTGGGGACATGCTGGCAGGTGATCCACTGTGCTGGGGGTGGGGGTGTGTTAGGGAGAATTCTCTGTTTAGGCTGAATTTCCTAACCTAGTGAGTCCCCCAGCAGCTTTTCTGGATTTCGGGAGTTTGTTTTTTCCATCCTGCCAAGAGTGAGACTCTTTTCCTCCCACTCTTGGACATGTATGTGTGTAATTCCTTTGAATGTCAATGTGTTCTATGGGCTATGGGGTCTTTTACTCCATTGGGTCTTATATGTTTTCTATGTCTGTTACACCGCACCCTATGTGCCGTAGCACTGGGGCGTCCTAGTGGACCTCCACCATAGACTCCATACCCGGGGACTGACTACTGTCTCCCCGGGCATGTAAAGTCACCATTGGCTTTACTAGACTTAAATTGACTAACAGAACTAGTACAAACCATCTTATTGTGGACGTACTAGTAGGGGTAATTCGATTACTCCTGGATCTGTTACTCGAGGGGGCAATGTCCCGTCCCCCCTCGTCGAGTTTTGGCTGGTGGCAGTGGAAACTACTTGTTATGTTCGACCCCAAACCTAACCCTATGGGATTCGTCCCATTGTTGGAGATTGAATCTTTTCCTCGTTAATCTCTAACGTACCACCGGTCTACTTATCGTAAATAAGTTTATCGGATGGTATTTTCTGCCAGAACTCGGTTTTTAAACTGGTGTCTGTGTTCGTCTCTGTGACTCCTAAACCAAAGGTTGAGCCCTTTGTTCCACTTTTGGCGGGCTCTGTACAGAGACCCTCCAAAGTGGTGCCATTCTATCTGGGTTACCACAGGGGTGTGGGAGGGGGTTTAGGCACCCTGGACCGAGTTGCCTTGCCAACTCCGGTCGCACTCTGGAGTGATTGGCCCAAGTGGTGAGCCTTCCAACTCACCACTTAGCATGTGTTGATTGACATCTAGGCTGAATGAATGGGGGTTTTCTGCATAAAAGCAGGGCTTTTGGGACTGGATCTTCAGAAGTCGCCACAGGACCTAAGAATCCGACGAGGGTAATGCTGAGCCGACCTGCAACGACGACACCTCCGGTGGAGCCCTGCTGAGCCGACTCACCACTTCCCGACGACAGAGGAGATCTCCCTGCCGGATAGTCTCTTCCCCTGACTGGTGGGAACAACCAGTCCCCTTTGCTTTTTATTCGCCTCAGGACGCAGTGGCCGAATTGCCCGAGCAGCGCACCTCAGCAACCGGATAGCCACTACCCCTGTACCGTGACCAAAAGGTGGTGCCTTGTGACGGAACACTCCGCGGCTGGTCTCTTCCCTGGTGGTGCACGGGACTTCACTTTTCTTCGACGACGAGAACCTCTCTACTCTTGGCAAAGACCCGACGTGCATCCACCACCAGGAACAACTGCCCCCGCCGGAGCTGCCCTCCACAACAAGGTACCGTGTCCGCCTGGCTTCCCTTTCCATCGGTTCGAGTGAGGTGTCTTAATCCTCTCCTTTCCGTTGGGTCGTCTCCAAGCTCTTCTCATTTATTGTTCTGAACTGGTTCAATCTGCCGATAACAATTTGCTACAAAGAAATGAATGCATCTCCACTAGAGACTTTTTGGGACATATCGCCTTGCCTCTGAGTGGGCCTGGCCTCGGAACTTTATAATCTATTGTGGTTCTTGCCTTCTTACCGTACATTTTACCCGTGAAGTATTGAACTGTGTTGATTTCGTAAACCTGCCTATCTTTTTCTCTCCCGTCCTAACTAATATTAGAGTGCCATCTAGGTTGAGGTATACACCTCTGTCTGTAAATAAGTGGTGCCGGTAGAACCTAGACTTGTCGAAATATTGTTAGGGGGATTGATAGTTTCTTCTTCGTAGAGTAATTGTGTTTGATTTGTTTGCCGTGAAAGTGCCATAGTGTTTTTAATAGACGTTTCGTTATAAATAAATACCTTAATATCTTTACACTAAGCCTCGTTGCGTGTTTGCTTGTCTTGCTGGGAAGAATTGCCCTATTTTGTATACTCCACATACTGCTCAACTCTTCTTGAGGGAGGTCTGACTGCTCAGCCACAGCTACCAAGTGAATCTCTGTGGTACAGACTGCTACCAAGTGGGTTCACCGCCAAACACCTGTAGTCCTAAATCTTTTGCAGTGGTCCCAGAGGGAACTGCACAAGTTTCCGCCTAACAGGGTGCAAGGGAACATGAGTGGGGGTCTGCTGGCAAGTGCCCCTCAGTGCTGGGGGGTGGGGGGCTGGGGTGACATGAGTGGGGGCTTGCTGGCAGGTGCCCCTCAGTGCTGGGGGGTGGGGATGCAAGGGGACATGAGTGGGACATGAGTGGGGGCCTGCTGGCAGGTGCCCCTCAGTGCTGAGGGGGGTGCAAGGGGACATGAGTGGGACATGAGTGGGGGCCTGCTGGCAGGTGCCCCACAGTGCTGGGGGGTGGGGGTGCAAGGGGACATGAGTGGGGGCCTGCTGGGAGGTGCCTCAGAGTGCTGGGGGGTGGGGGTGCAAGGGGACATGAGTGAGGGCCTGCTGGCAGGTGCCCCTCAGTGCTGGGTGGTGGGGGCTGCACAGGGACATGAGTGGGACATGAGTGGGGGCCTGCTGGTAGGTGCCCCTCAGTGCTGTGGGGTGGGGGTGCAAGGGGACATGAGTGGGACATGAGTAGGGGCCTTCTGGCAAGTGCCCCTCAGTGCTGGGGGGGCTTGCAAGGGGACATGAGTGGGGGCCTGCTGGCAGGTACCCCACAGTGCTGGGGGTGGGGGTGCAAGGGGACATGAGTAGGGGCCTGCTGGGAGGTGCCCCACAGTGCTGGGGGGTGGGGGTGCAAGGGGAAATGAGTGGGGGCCTGCTGGCAGGTGCCCCACAGTGCTGTGGGGTGGGGTGCAAGGGGATATGTGTGGTGGCCTGCTGGCAGGTGCCCCACAGTGCTGGGGGGTGGGGGTGCAAGGGGACATGAGTGGGACATGAGTGGGGGCTTGCTGGCAGGTGCCCCTCAGTGCTGGGCGGATTGGGGGTGCTGGGGGACATGAGTTGGGGCCTGCTGGCAGGTGCCCCTCAGTGGTGGGGGGTGGGAGTGCAGGGGGACATGAGTGGGACATGAGTGGGGGCCTGCTGGCAGGTGCCCCTCAGTGCTGGGTGGTGGGGAAGCAAGGGGAAATGAGGGGGGGCCTGCTGGCAGGTGCCCCACAGTGCTGCGGGGTGGGGTGCAAGGGGATATGAGTGGTGGCCTGCTGGCAGGTGCCCCACAGTGCTGGGGGGTTGGGGTGCAAGGGGACATGAGTGGGGGCCTGCTGGCAGGTGCCCCACTGTGCTGGGGGTGGGGGTGCAAGGGGACATGAGTGGGACAGGAATGGTGGCCTGCTGGCAGGTGCCCCATGTTAGGCAGAAACCTGTGCAGTTCCCTCTGGGACCACTGCAAAAAGTTTAAGACTACAGGAGTTAGCAGTAAACCCAATTGGTAGCAGTCTGCACCACCCTGATTTACCTGGTAGCTGTGGCTGAGGAGTCAGACTTCTCTCAAGACGAGTTAGACACTATATAGAGTATACAAGATAGGGCAATTTACAGAGTAGAACAAGCAGACACGGATCAGAGCTTGGGTGTAAAGATAGATAATTATTTATTTAAAAACACATCTATGAAAAACAGGTTCAAAGACACCACTTATTTGCAGACAGAGGTGAGTGCTTAACCTAGATGGCACTCTAGTATTCGTTAGAAAGGGAGAGAAAAAGGCAGGGTATGAAACCAACTCAGTACCAACACTTTTACGAAGCAAATGCAAGGCAAGCAAGGCAGGGACTACTGTAGATCACAAAGTTCAGGGGCCAGGCGCACTCGGAGAGAGTCAAGGCGGTATGTCCCAAAAATACCACAGTGGAAATGCACTTCAAGTCTTTGTAGCAAAATGTCACAGAAAGGTTGGACCAGTTTTAGAACAAAAGTTAAGAAGGTCTGGAGGCTACCCAGTGGAAAGGTAAGGATTTAAGACACCTCACGCTAACCGTTTCAAGGGAAGCCAGGTGGACACAGTACCTTGAAAGTGGAGAGACAGCTCCGGCGGGGGCAGTTGTTCCTGGTGGTGGATGCAAGTCGGGGTTTTGCCAGAAGAAAAGATGATCTCGTCGTAGAGGAAAGTTGAAGATCGTAGCACCACCAGGGAAGAGACCAGCCGCGGAGTGCTCAGTCACAAGGCACCACCTTTTGGTCGCGGTACAGTGGTTAGTGGCTATCCGGTTGCCGGGGTGCTCAGCACGGGCAATTCGACCACTAGACGTCCTGAAAGCGAAGAAAAAGCAAGGGACTGCTTCTCCCTCGTCAGATTCTTCTGAAGTTCCAGTCCCCAAAGCCCTGCTTTTATGCAGAAAACCCCTATTCATTCAGCCTAGCTGTCAATCAAACATGCTAAGTGGTGAGCGGGCGGCTCACCACTTGTGCCAATCACACCAGAGTGCGACTTGAGTTGGCAAGGCAACTCAATCCAGGGTGCCTAAACCCCCTCACACACCACTGTGGTACCCAGACAGAATGGCACCACTCTGGAGGGCTTCTGTGCAGAAGCCCGCCAAAAGTGGAACAAAGGGCTCAACCTTTGGTTTGGAGTTACAGAGGCGAACACATACGCCATTTAAAAACCGAGTTCTGGCAGAAAATACCGACCGGTGAATTAATTTTAATTTAATAAACCGGCGGTATGAACGAGGCTACATAGAAAAAGTATTAGCCTCCAACAATGGCAAAATTCCATAGGAATATATTTGCGGTCGAATATAAAAAGTAGTATCCACTGCCACCAGCCAAAACTAGACGAGGGGGGATGGGACAGTGCCCCCTCGAACAACAGACCCAGGGGTAATCGAATTACCCAAACCAGTACGTCCACAATAGGATGGTTTGTACTGGTTCTGTTAATAAATTTAGGTCTAGTAAAGCCAATGGTGACTTTACATGCCCTGGGAGACAGTGGTCAGTCCCAGGGTATGGACTTTATGGTGGGGGTCACCTAGGACACCCCAGTGTTACAGCACAGAGGGTGCTGTGTAACACACATAGCAAAACACATGAGACCCTATGGAGTAAAAGACCCCATAGCCCATATAACACATTAACATTCAAAGAAATACCACAAACCATGTCCAAGAGTGGGAGAAAAAGAGTCTCACTCTTGGCAGGATGAAAAAAACAAACTCCAGAAATCCAGCAAAGCTGCTGGGGGACTCACTAGGTTGGGAAATTCAGCCTAAACATAGAATTCTCCCTAACACTCGCCCCCCAACAGACTAAGGGAAAGGAGAATTTAATCCACTCCTGGATGAATCTCAAACCTCTAGTCGATGACATACATCCTAGAGAGACCATCAGCATTTTGGTGTGACAATCTGACCTGTGCTCAATGGTGAAATCAAACTCTTGCAGGCAGATTGACCATCTCAGTAGTTTTGGGTTTTCCACTTTCATTTGCATTAACCATCTCAAGGGTTGGTGGTCAGTTTGAATGACAAAAGTAGAACCATACAAGTATGGCCTAAACTTCTTCAGAGCCCACACAATAGCAAAGCACTCTTTTTCGATTGTTGCCGACCTTGTTTCAGGATCCTTCAGCTTGCGGCCGATGAAGCAAACGGGATGCTTCCTAGCTTTCCCATCCAGTTGACTGAGTACTGCACCTATTCCTACATTTGAAGCATCTGTCTGCACAATGAAAGTTTGGTGGTAATCAGGAGCTCTGAGAACTGGGGCTTGGCAAAGAGCCTTTTTCAGGTTTTCAAAGGCCTGATGGCACTCCTCATTCCATCTAACCTTCTTAGGGAATTTTGGAGAGGAGATGACATTCAGAGGAGAAGCTATGGTCCCATAGTTCTCAATGAAATTCCTGAAATACCCGGTGAGACCTAAGAAGGCTCTCACCTGGGTCTGAGTAGTAGGTGTTGTCCAATTTTGCACAGCTTCAATCTTACTGAGCAAAGGCCTTATTTCTCCACCTCCTACCTCATGTCCAAGATAGACTACCTTACTCTGTCCAATTTGGCATTTACTCGCCTTTATGGTCAGATTGGCTCGCATATCTTAGGTGGTCTACATGTTCTTCCCAGGAATTGCTGAACACTGCTATGTCATCCAAGTATGCCATGCAGAAGTCCTCCATCCCATTCAGAACCTGGTTTAGCATCCGTTCAAATGTAGCAGGTGCATTTTTCAATCCAGAAGGCATTACCTTAAACTGATATAAGCCAGCTGGGCTAGAAAATGCAGTTTTCTCCTTGGCATGGTCTGTCAGGGCTATTTGCCAACAGCCTGACGTCAAGTTAAATGTGCTGAGGAACTTGGCTGAACCAAGTATATTCACCAACTCATCTGTTCTTGGCAAAGGGTGGGCATCAGTCTTGGTGACTGCATTAAGAGCTCTATAGTCCACACAGAATCTAAGTTCTTTAGATCCTGCCTTTGGTACTAACACAACTGGGCTAGACCATGGACTAGTAGAGGGCTCTATTACCTCGAGATCAAGCATCTTGCTGACCTCACCTTTGATGTGGGTTCTTACATTTTCTGACATTCTGTATCCTCTGCTTTTGACTGGCAGACAATCACCAGTGAGTATGTCATGCTGGCCCCAAGGGGTCAAGCCTGGTGAAAGTGAGAACAGAGAGGCAAACTGATTCAACATAGATTTGCACTCTTCTTGTTGCTCAGGTGTCAGATTTGAAGAGAGATTTACTCCTTCAATCTTTTCGTCTAAAGGTGAGCGTCTGAGGAGATCAGGAAGAGCTTCAGTCTCTTCTTCCTCCTCTGATGATGCTAGAAGCAACGTTCCTACATCAGGTCTTGAGACATACGCTTTGAGTCTGTTGGTGTGGAAGACTGTTGGAGCCCCCTTGGGATTGCCCAAGTCCACCAGATAGTTGACCTCTCCAAGTTTACCCACAACTCTGAAGGGTCCCATCCATTTGTATTGCAAGACCCTCTGCCTTGTTGGGATCATAACGAGAACTAGCTGGTCTTGAGTGAACTCAACCATGTTAGCCTTTTGATCATGCCAGTGCTTGACCAATGCTTGTCCAGCTTTCAAGTTATCACTTGCTTCTGCCATCATGTGTGACATTCTCATCCGGAGACCTATCCCGTAGTCAGTCACTCTGACTGGCTTGGGGGAAGGAGCACTCTCCAACCCCTCCTTAATCAGGGCCAATGGACCTCTGATGGGATGACCATAGAGAAGCTCAAAGGGAGAATACCCTACTCCCTCCTGAGGGACTTCTCTATAAGCAAAGAGAAGGCATGGCAGTAGAAAATCCCATTTTCGTTTAAGGGGGTCCTCTAAAGCACCTATCATGCTCTTCATGGTTCGGTTGAACCTTTCAACCAATCCATTGGTTTGTGGGTGGTAAGCTGTTGAGAACTTGTAAGTAACTCCACAGGTTTTCCACCTGGCTTTCATGTAGTGGGACATAAAGTTTGACCCCCTGACAGAGATTACTTCCTTAGGAAACCCAACCCGGGTAAAAATACCAAGGAGGGCCTTAGCCACAGCCGGAGCTGTAACAGTCCTCATATGAATGGCCTCAGGATACCTAGTAGCATGGTCTACTACAACAAGTATAAACCTGTTGCCTGAGGAGGTTGGAGGATCAAGAGGACCAACAATGTCAATCCCTACTCTCTCAAATGGGACTCCCACAACGGGGAGAGGCACTAAAGGTGCCACATTCTTGGAGCCAACCTTACCAGAGGTCTGGCAGGTGTGGCAGCTCCTGCAGTGTTTTTCTACTTCAGCCTCCATCTTTGGCCAATAAAAGTAGAGAGAGAGCCTTTCCTTAGTCTTCTTGAAACTCAAGTGACCAGCCAAAGGAATCTTGTGGGCTAAATGCAAGAACTGTTGTCTGTTCTCTTGGGGTACTACAAGTCGTTTGTAGTCTCCAGTTTCAGACTCTGTCAGTTCACTGTAGAAGAGGCCATCTTCCCAGTGCAACCTGTATTTCCCAGGCTCTTTCCCTTCAGCCTGAGCTTCTGCCTGGTGGCGAAGACCTTCCAGAGTTGGACATTGTCTCTGTCCCTTACTGAAGTCTGCCCTGTTGGGTCCACCTTCTGCCAGTAAAGACTGCAGCTCAGGATGGTCAACAGGATCCAGATCTCCAATGAGTTCCTGGCCTTCCATTAGCTCTTCCTCAGAGTCTAATTCTACCACACAGGGTTGTACCACCCTCTCAGCCTCAGCTGGAGGGGGAGTTACTGGTGTAACTTTGGACAACCGAGGGGAAGTCCTTGTTGGCTGCACTGAAGTGCTGGCTGCTGGTTTCTGTTTAGAAGGTTTAGGTTTCCCTTTCGCTTCTGATTTCCTTGAGACAACAGCTGATAAATCCAGTGGAGCAGGAGTGATATCCTTCTTCATCATCTCCTTGGGAGTACCTCTCATGGTTCTCTCCCTTGCAGGTCTGGTTAGCTCCTGTAACCGTTTACTAGGAGGTCTGGGGGTATGAGACACAACTCAAAGTGTTTTTAAATCGTTACCCAACAGAACTCGTCCTGGTACCTCACTTTGTATGCTGACAGGTATCTGCACAGTCATGTCATTACACTGGATGAGAACTGGTAATTGGGGAAGCATATGCACAGGCCCTCCAGCTAACTTGGTGAGGCATTTGGGTGCCTTAGCAACATCCTCAGCCTGAAAAAAAGATTTATCCACCACAGTTATGCTGGCCCCAGTGTCTCTAATGGCAGGAGTCTCCTGACCATTCACCTGGACACTGTCCTTATAATACATTTTAGTATTATCTGGGATAGAATTATAGACATCTAAATTCTGTTGTTCCCACAAACCCTGAGACACTAAAGAAACACTGGCTGAGACTCCAATGGGTTCATTAGCCAGCAGTAGAAAGTTTCCACTTGCCATTTGGACTTCCTCCTCTGGAGAGAAGGCTAAGGAGACAAGCTGGACCCCTGAAGGTTTACCCTTGCATCTGGGATCTCCTTTCACATGGTCAGTAGAGCCACAAACAAAGCATTTACCAAATGTTTTCTGGAATGGTGGCTTGTTCTGGCCTCCATCTGGTTTGGCACCAGAAGGTACACTATTCTGCTGTGGTTTTCCTTGCGGCTTACCCTTATGGTTTTGTTTGGGGCCCTCTTTGGAATTTGAGTTATTAGAATTCTCTTTTGAGTCTTTTTTAGGCTGTTTTCCCTCATCCTTTTTCTGAGTTGCCCCAGAATCCTTATGAGTAGCCCTGTTGGTAACCCACAAGTCAGCAGCCCTAGCTAGCTTCCTGGAATCCAATTCCTTTGAATCAGCCAAGTGCTGTCTGAGCTCAGGAGAACAGACATCATGAATCGACTCCAACATAAAAAGATTCTTCATACCCTCATAAGTGTTCACCTTGTAACCCTTAATCCATCCCTCTAAGCTTTTCAACCCTTCACTCACCCAGGTAGCCCAAGGGGTACCATCATGATTTTTGAGGGATCTAAACCTCTTAAGATACTGGGAAGGGGTCTTCCCAAATCTAGCTATCAGAGCTAGTTTAAGACTTTCATACTCTTTCCTATCCTCCTCCCCCAGCTCCATTACCGCATCAGTTGCAACAGGGGGGAGCCTAGAGAACAACCAGGTAAGTAGCTCATTACCTGTGATGTTCTGGAGCCCATGATTATACTCAAACTCAGCCAATCCAACACATCCAACTTTGGTTCATACATACCAATTAATTCCTTAGGCATCCGGGGTCTTTTGGGACTGGAACTTCTAGAGGAGCCAGAGACAGAAGCAGTTTCAACAGACAACCTTTTTCATTTCTAACTCATGCTTGAGCTCCATTTCTCTGAGCCTAAGAATTTGTTGCATTTCTTGGTGTTTCTGTTCAGTTTGAGCAGTAATCCTTCTGAATTCCAAGTCTATTTTCATTTTTTCTAGTTCAAGGACTTGAGGACTTAGTGTGGGACCTGCTATAGGCCCAGTAGGTACAGCTGGTAAGGCAGACAGAGGGGTAAGGAAGACAGTTTCATTAGCCTCTCCTTCCTCTTCAGCCTCTTCATCACTATCATCAGAACTTTGATTTAGATCAACACCATTACTGTTATCTACATTTGCTGGAGAAGTCGGTTCCTCTGAACCAGTACCCAGACTTTGGTTTTCCAGCAATCTTGCTATCAGTTCTATTTTCTTGCCTCTTACAGAAAGATTCTCTTGTCTACAGAGAGCTCTCAAACTCTCAGTATTTTCACCTGACAAGGACTCTTGACTGTAAACTTCCATAGTAGACGTGTTATTTGGAAGTTGCTTTTTCGTGCTAAGTTTTGTGGTTAGTTATCCTAAAATGTTGAAAAGCACTCTAAACTGTATACTCGATAAAAATCCCACCGCTGTACACCAGTGTTAGGCAGAAACCTGTGCAGTTCCCTCTGGGACCACTGCAAAAAGTTTAAGACTACAGGAGTTAGCAGTAAACCCAATTGGTAGCAGTCCGCACCACCCAGATTTACCTTGGAGCTGTGGCTGAGCAGTCAGACCTCTCTCAAGATGAGTTAGGCATTATTTAGAGCATACAAGATAGGGCAATTCACACAGTAGAACAAGCAGACACGGATCAGTGCTTGGGTGTAAAGATATATAATTATTTATTTAAAAACACATCTATGGAAAACACACTGGCACTAATACGGCAAACAACTTCAATCACAATTACTATAAGTAGATATCAATCCCCTAACAATATTTCGACAAGTCTAGGTTCCACAGCACCACTTATTTGCAGACAGAGGTAAATGCTGTAACCTAGATGGCACTCTAATATTCGTTAGAACGGGAGAGAAAAGGCAGGGTATGAAACCAACTCGATACCAACACTTTTACGAAGCAAATGCAAGACAAGCAAGGCAGGGTCTACTGTGGATCACAACGTTCAGAGGCCAGGCCCACTCGGAGAGAGGCAAGGAGATATGTCTCAAAAGTATCACAGTGGAAATGCACTTCAAGTCTTTGTAGCAAAATGTAACAGGAAGGTTGGACCAGTTTTAGAACAAGAAATCAAGAAGGTCTGGAGGCGACCTAGTGGAAAGGTAAGGATTTAAGACACCTCAAGCTAACCGTCACAAGGGAGGCCAGTCGGACACAGTACCTTGTAAGTGAAGAGACAGCTCCGGCGGGGGCAGTTGTTCCTGGTGGTGGATGCAAGTCGGGACTTTGCCAGAAGATGAGATGATCTCGTCGTTGAGGAAAGCGAAGATCGTTGCACCACCAGGGAAGAGACCAGCCGCGGAGTGATCCGTCACCAGGCACCACCTTTTGGTCGCGGAACAGTGATTAGTGGCTATCCGGTTGCCGGGGTGCTCAGCACGGGCAATTCGACCACTACGTCCTGGGAGCGAAGAAAAAGCAAGGGACCGGTTGTTCCCACCAGTCACGGGAAGAAGACTCTCCAGCAGGGAGATCTCCTCTGTCGTCGGGAAGTGGTGAGTCGGTTCAGCAGGGCTCCACCGGAGGTGTCGTCGTTGCAGGTCGGCTCAGCTTTACCCTCGTCGGAAACGTAGGTCCTGTGGCGACTTCTGAAGATCCAGTCACAAAAGCCCTGCTTTTATGCAGAAAACCCTCATTCATTCAGCCTAGCTGTCAATCAAAACACGCTAAGTGGTGACCGGGGTGGCTCACCACTTGGTCCAATCACACCAGAGTGCGACTTGAGTTGGCAAGGCAACTCAGTCCAGGGTGCCTAAACCCCCTGTGGTACCCAGACAGAATGGCACCGCTCTAGAGGGCTTCTGTGCAGAATCCCGCAAAAAGTGGAACAAAGGGCTCAACCTTTGGTTCGGAGTTACAGAGGCGAACACATACGCCATTTTAAAAATCGAGTTCTGACAGAAAATACCAACCGGTCGATTTATTTAAGATAAATAAACCGGCGGTATGTTAGAGACTAAGATGAAAAAAGTATTAGCCTCCAACATTGGGAAGAATCCCATAGGAATATATTTGCGGACGAATATAAAAAGTAGTATCCACTGCCACCAGCCAAAACTCGAAGAGGGGGGGCTGGACAGTGCCCCCTCGAACAACAGACCCAGGGGTAATCGGATTACCCCTACCAGTACGTCCACAATAGATGGTTTGTACTGGTTCTTTTAATAAATTTAGGTCTAGTAAAGCCAATGGTGACTTTACATGCCCTGGGAGACAGTAGTCAGTCCCAGGGTATGGAGTCTATGGTGGGGGTCACCTAGGACACCCAAGTGTTACGGCACGGAGGGTGCGGTGTAACACACATAGTAAAATACATGAGACCCTATGGAGTAAAAGACCCCATAGCCCATAGAACACATTGACATTCAAAGGAATCAACCATAAATCATGTCCAAGAGTGGGAGAAAAGAGTCTCACTCTTGGCAGGATGGAAAAAACAAACTCCAGAAATCCAGCAAAGCTGCTGGGGGACTCACTAGGTTAGGAAATTCAGCCTAAACAGAGAATTCTACCTAACACTCGCCCCCCCAGACTAAGGGACAGGAGGATTTAATCCACTCCTGGATGAATCTCATACCTCTAGTCGATGACATACATCCTAGAGAGACCATCATTTTGGTGGTGACACCCTGACCTGTGCTCAATGGTGAAATCAAACCTTTGCAGGCAGATTGACCATCTCAGTAGTTTTGGGTTTTCCCCTTTCACTTGCATTTACCATCTCAAGGGTTGGTGGTCAGTCTGAATGACAAAAGTAGAACCATACAAGTATGCCCTAAACTTCTTCAGAGTCCACACGATAGCAAAGCATTCTCTTTCGATTGTTGCCCACCTTGTTTCAGGATCCTTCAGCTTGCGGCTGATGAAGCAAATGGGGTGCTCCCTACCTTTCCCATCCAGTTGACTGAGTACTGCACCTGTTCCTACATTTGAAGCATCAGTCTGCACAATGAAAGTTTGGTGGTAATCAGGAGCTCTGAGTACTGGGGCTTGGCAAAGAGCCTTTTTCAGGTTTTCAAAGGCCTGATTGCACTCCTCGTTCCATCTAACCTTTTTAGGGAATTTTGGAGAGGAGATGACATTCAGAGGAGAAGCTATGGTCCCATAGTTCTCAATGAAATTCCTGTAATACCCGGTGAGACCTAAGAAGGCCCTCACCTGGGTCTGAGTAGTAGGTGTTGTCCAATTGTGCACAGCTTCAATGTTACTGAGCAAAGGCCTTATTTCTCCACCTCCTACCTCATGTCCAAGATAGACTACCTTACTCTGTCCAATTTGGCATTTACTCGCCTTTATGGTCAGATTGGCTCGTCCAAGAGCCTGCAGAACATCTCTTAGGTGGGTTACATGTTCTTCCCAGGAATTGCTGAACACTGCTATGTCATCCAAGTATGCCATGCAGAAGTCCTCCAACCCATTCAGATCCTGATTTACCATCCGTTGAAATGTAGCAGGTGCATTTTTCAATCCAAAAGGCATTACCTTAAACTGGCATAAGCCAACGGGGTAGAAAATGCAGTTTTCTCCTTGGCATGGGCTGTTAGGGTTATTTGCCAATAGCCTGACGTCAAGTCAAATGTGCTGAGTAACTTGGCTGAACCAAGTTTATCCACCAACTCATCTGTTCTTGGCAAAGGGTGGGCATCAGTCTTGGTGACTGCATTAAGAGCTCTATAGTCCACACAGAATCTAAGCTCTTTAGATCCTGCCTTTGGCACTAACACAACTGGGCTAGACCATGGACTAGTAGAGGGCTCTATTACCCCGAGATCAAGCATCTTGCTGACCTCACCTTTGATGTGGGTCCGTACGGTTTCTGACATTCGGTATCCTCTGCTTTTGACTGGCAGACAGTCACCAGTGAGTATGTCATGCTGACCCCAAGTGGTCAAGCCTGGTGAAAGCGAGAACAGAGAGGCAAACTGATTTAACATAGATTTGTACTCTTCTTGTTGCTCGGGTGTCAGATTTGAAGAGAGATTTACTCCTTCAATCTTTTCGTCTAAAGGTAAGCCTCTGAGGAGATCCGGAAGAGCTTCACTCTCTTCTTCTTCCTCTGATGATGCTAGAAGCAACGCTCCTACATCAGGTCTGGAGACATACGCTTTGAGTCGGTTGGTGTGGAAGACTGTCGGAGCCTCCTTGGGATTGCCCAAGTCCACCAGATAGTTGACCTCTCCGAGTCTACCCACAACTCTGAAGGGTCCCATCCATTTGTCTTGCAAGGCCCTCTGCCTTGTTGGGATCATAACGAGAACTAGCTGGTCTTGAATGAACTCAACCATGTTAGCCTTTTGATCATGCCAGTGCTTGACCAATGCTTGTCCAGATTTCAAGTTATCACTTGCTTCTGCCATCATGTGTGACATTCTCCTCCGGAGACCTATCACGTAGTCAGTCACTCTGACTGGCTTGGGGGAAGGAGCACTCTCCAACCCCTCCTTAATCAGGGCCAAATGACCTCTGACGGGATGACCATAGAGAAGTTCAAAGGGAGAATAACCTACTCCCTCCTGAGGGACTTCTCTATAAGCAAATAGAAGGCATGGCAGTAGAAGATCCAACTTTCGTTTAAGGGGGTCCTCTAAAGCACCTATCATGCTCTTCATGGTTCGGTTGAACCTTTCTACCAACCCATTGGTTTGTGGGTGGTAAGCTGTTGAGAACTTGTAAGTAACTCCACAGGTTTTCCACATGGCTTTCATGTAGTGGGACATAAAGTTTGACCCCCTGTCAGAGATTACTTCCTTAGGAAACCCGACCCTGGTAAAAATACCAAGGAGGGCCTTAGCCACAGCCGGAGCTATAACAGTCCTCATAGGAATTGCCTCAGGATACCTAGTAGCATGGTCTACTACAACAAGTATAAACCTGTTGCCTGAGGAGGTTGGAGGATAAAGGGGACCAACAATGTCAATCCCTACTCTCTCAAATGGGACTCCCACAACTGGGAGAGGCACTAAAGGTGCCACATTCTTGGAGCCAACCTTACCAGAGGTCTGGCAGATGTGGCAGCTCCTGCAGTGTTTTTCTACTTCGGCCCCCATCTTTGGCCAATAAAAGTAGAGAGAGATCCTTTCCTTAGTCTTCTTGAAACAAAAGTTACCAGCCAAAGGAATCTCGTGGGCTAACTGCAAGAACTGTTGTCTGTTCTCTTGGGGTACTACAAGTCGTTTGTAGTCTCCAGGTGCAGACTCGGTCGGTTCACTGTAGAAGAGGCCATCTTCCCAGTGCAACCTGTATTTCCCAGGCTCTTGCCCTTCAGCATCGGCTTCTGCCTTGTGGCGAAGACCTTCCAGAGTTGGACATTCTCTCTGTCCCTTACTGATGTCCGCCCTGTTGGGTCCACCTTCTTCCAGTAAAGACTGCAGCTCAGGATGGTCAGCAGGATCCAGATCTCCAATGAGTTCCTGGCCTTCCATTAGCTCTTCCTCAGAGTCTAATTCTACCACGCAGGGTTGTACCACCCTCTCAGCCTCAGCAGGAGGGGGAGTTAAGGGTCTAACTTTGGACAACCGCAGGGAAGTCCGTTTTGGCTGCACTGAAGTGCTGGCTCCTGGTTTCGGTATAGAAGTTTCACGTTTCCCTTTCGCTTCTGATTTCTTTGAGACAGCAGCAGACAAATCCAGTGGAGCAGGAGTGATATCCTTCTTCATCATCTCCTGGGGAGTACCTCTCATGGTTCTCTCCCTTGCAAGTCTGGTTAGCTCCTGTAACCGTTTACTAGGAGGTCTGGGGGTATGAGACCCAACTCCGAGAGTTTTTAAATCGTTACCCAACAGAACTCGTCCTGGTACCTCACTCTGTATGCTGACAGGTATCTTCACAGTCATGTCATTACACTGGATGAGAACTGGTAATTGGGGGAGCATCTGCACAGGCCCTCCAGCTAACTTGGTGAGGCGTTTGGGTGCCTTAGCAACATCCTCAGCCTGAAAAAAAGATTTATCCACCACAGTTATGCTGGCCCCAGTGTCCCTAATGGCAGGAGTCTCCTGACCATTCACCTGGACAATGTCCTTATAATACTCTTTAGTATTATCTGGGATAGAATTATAGACATCTACATTCTGTTGTTCCCATCAACCCAGAGACACTAAAGAAACGCTGGCTGAGACTCCAGTGGTTTCATCAGCCAGCAGTAGAAAGATTCCACTTGCCATTTGGACTTCCTCCTCTGGAGCGAAGGCTAATGTTAGGGAGAATTCTCTGTTTAGGCTGAATTTCCTAACCTAGTGAGTCCCCCCAGCAGCTTTGCTGGATTTTTGGGGTTTATTTTTTTCTCCTGCCAAGAGTGAGACTCTTTTACCCTCACTCTTGGACATGACTTGAGAGTGTTTTTGTGACTTACTATGTGCTTATGGGCTATGGGGTATTTTTTCCCATAGGCTATCATTGGTTTTTTGAATGTGTGTTACACAGCACCCTCAGTGCAGTAACACAGGGGTGTCATAGAGACCCCCAAACATAGACTCCACACCCTGGGACTGACTACTGTCTCCCTGGGTCTGTAAAGTCACCATTGACTTTACTAGTCTTAACTTAGGAACTTAACCAGTACAAACCATCATACTGTGGAAGTACTGGTAGGGGCAATTAGATTGCCCCTAGGTCCGTTGTCGAGGGGGTACTGTCCCGTCCCCCCTCGCCGAGTTTCTGGCTGGTGGCAGTGGATACCACGGAAATATTCCACCGGAATATTTCCCAATGGGATTTCCCATTGATTTTAATGCACCACTTTTTGGTGCAATGTTAAAGATACCGCCGGCTTATTTATTTAATATAAATTCACCGGTTGGGATTTTTTGCCAGAACTCGCCGCCAAAATGGCGTCTAGGTTCATTTCAGTAACCCTGAACCCGAGTCGAGCCTTTGTTCCACTTTTGGCGGGCTTCTGCACAGAAGCCCTCCAAAGTGGTGCCATTCTGTCTGGGTACCACAGGGGGTGTGGGAGGGGGTTTAGGCACCCTGGACTGAGTTGCCTTGCCAACTCATGTCGCACTCTGGTGAGATTGGCCCAGGTGGTGAGCCACCCCGCTCACCACTTAGCATGTTTGAGTGACAACTAGGCTGTATGAATGGGGGTTTGCTGCATAAAAGCAGGGTTTTTGGGACTGGTTCTTCAGAAGTCGCCACAGGACCTAAGAAGCCGAAGAGGGAGAAGCCGAGCCGACCTGCCAAGACGACACCACCGGTGGAGCCCTGCGGAACCGTCTCACCACTTTTTCCGACGACAGAGAAGATCTCCCGCCGGAGAGTCTTCTTCCCTTGACTGGTGGGGACAACCAGTTTCTGCCTCCTTTTCGCCGCCCTGAAGCATCTCGTGGCGCCTTACCTGTGCCAAGCACCCCGGCAACCGGGATACCACTTTTTACCTCAACCGCGAAAGAAGGGGTAACATCCGTTTAACCGGAAAAACTCCACGGCTGGTTTCTTCCCTGCTAGTGCAACGACCTCCAGCTTTCCTCCACGACGAGATTGTCTCCTCCTCTGGACGACGCCGCGATTTGCACCCACTACCAGGAACAACTGCCACCGCTGGAGGATCCTTTCCATTTTAAAGGTACCGTGTTCCGCCAGTCTTCCCTTGCCACCGATTGTACAGGGTAGATTTAACCCTTGGCTCTCGACCCTGGGTAAGCCTGGGACACCCTAACTAAACTTTTCTTAACTGAGAAAACCCTTTTCGACTCACCTGTAAAGACTTGCGACATTGTGTGATCTTGGGCATCTTTTCGCCTGGCTTTCCCTAGAGTGGGCCTGGCAACCGAACTTCCTTGCTCCTCAATAGACTGCCTTGGCAAACTTACTGTGAACCTCTGAAAAGTGTTTTACCTTGCTGTTTTCATTATTTCTGCCTTTTCCCTCCCTTTTTAACTAACTTGTTGGAGTGCCATCTAACATTAAGCGCTCACCTCTGTTTGGAAATAAGTGGTGTTAACCTAGACTTGTCCAACAAATAACTAGGGATGTACATATAAGTAATAGTGACTGTGTTTTGACTTACTTACCTTTTCTGTGCTAGTGTAATTTATGAGTGTGTCTTTTAAATAAATAATTATATACTTTTACACCTAGCTCTGGTCAGTGTTTGCTTGAACTACTGTGCCTCTGTACCTATTATGTATGCTCTGTATACTGCCTAACTCTTCTTGAGGGAAGTCTGACTGCTCAGCCACAGCTACCAGGTAAATCTGTGTGGTACAGACTGCTACCAAGTGGGTTTACTGCCAAACACCTGTAGCCTTAAATCTTTTGCAGTGGTCCCAGAGGGAACTGCACAGGTTTCTGTCTAACACTGGTGTACAGCGGTGGGATTTGTATTGAGCATACACTTTAGTGTACTTTTGAGATACCTTAGTGCAACTAACCACAAAGCTTAAAGCACAAAAAGAAAAAGTCATATTCTAACCTGTCTAATATGGAAAGTTATAGTCAAGAGTCCCTTGCTACAAAAACTGCTGATTGTCTAAGACTTCTCTGTAAGCATAAGAATCTCATGACTAAAGGAAAGAAAATGGAGCTAATAGAAAGGTTGTTAGAAAACCAAAGTCTGGATGATGGTTCAGAGGAACCTAACACTCCAGCAAATGTAGAGAACAGCAATGATATTGATATTGAACAAAGTATTCATGATCTTGGATCAGAACCAGAAGAGGAAGATGAAACTGTTGTAGATGTTCCCTCTAGGCCTCTGTCTGCTCTACCAGCTGTACCTACTGGGCCTTTGCCAGGTCCCACATTTGGTCCTCCGTACTATGAACTGGAGAAAATGAAACTTAATGCTCAAACTGACAAAGAACTAAGGCTAAGAGAAATGGAGCTCAAGTATGAGCTAGAAATGAAGAAATTGTCTGTTGAGAATGCTTCTCTCTCTGGCTCCTCTAGAAGTTCCAGTCCTAAAAGACCCCGGATGCCTAAAGAATTGATTGGTATGTATGAGCCTAAGTTGGATGTGTTGGATTGGTTGGCTATGTTTGAGTATAATCATGGGCTCCAGAACATCACAGGTAATGAGTTACTCCCCTGGTTGTTCTCTAGGCTTCCCCCTGTTGCGACTGATACAGTAATGGAGTTGGGGGAGGAGGATAGGAAAGAGTATGAATGTGTGAAACTAGCTTTGATAGCTAGGTTTGGGAAGACCCCTTCCCAGTATCTTAAGAGGTTTAGAAGCCTCAAAAAGCATGATGGTACCCCTTGGGCTACCTGGGTGTGTGAAGGGTTGAAACACTTAGAGGGATGGATTAAGGGTTACAAAGTGAACACTTATGAAGGAATGAGAAATCTTGTAATGATGGAGTCAATTTATGATGCCTGCTCTCCTGAGCTCAGACAGCACTTGGCTGATTCAAGGGAATTAGATCCTAGAAAGCTAGCTAAGGCTGCTGACTTGTGGGTTGCCAACAGGGCTACTCACAAGGATTCTGGGGCAACTCAGAAGAAGGATGAGGGGAGGCAGCCTAAGAAAGACTCCAAAGAGAATTCAAATAATTCCAATTCCAAAGAGGGCCCCAAACCACACCATAAGGGTAAGCCACCTGGGAAACCACAACAGAGCAGTATACCTTCTGGTGCCAAACCAGAAGGAGGTCAGAACAAGCCTCCATTCCAAAGGGCCTTTGGATCCTGTTATGTTTGTAAGGCTACTGACCATGTGAAAGGAGATCCCAGATGTAAGGGTAAACCTTCAGGGGTCCAGCTTGTCTCCTTAGCCTTTGCTCCAGAGGAGGAAGTCCCTATGGCAAGTGGAAACTTTCTACTACTGGCTGATGAACCCACTGGAGTCTCAGCCAGTGTTTCTTTAGTCTCTCTGGGGTTGTGGGAACAACAGAATTTAGATGTCTATAATTCTATCCCAGATAATACTAAAGAGTATTATAAGGACAGTGTCCATGTGAATGGTCAGGAGACTCCTGCCATCAGGGACACTGGGGCCAGCATAACTGTGGTGGATGAATCATTTTTTAGACAGAGGATGTTGCTAAGGCACCCAAATGCCTCACCAAGTTAGCTGGAGGGCCTGTGCAGATGTGTCCCCAGTTACCAGTTCTCATCCAGTGTAATGATATGGCTGTGAAGATACCTGTCAGTATACAATGTGAAGTACCAGGTAGGGTTCTGTTGGGTAATGACCTGAAAGCTCTTGGAGTTGTGTCACATACCCCCAGACCCCCTAGTAAAAGGTTACAGGAGCTCACCAAACCTGCAAGAGAGAAAACCCTGCGATGTTTTTCTCAGGAGATGATGACAGAAATCACTCCTCTTCCACTGGAGCAACTTACTGCAGTAACTACCAGATCAGGAGCAAAGGGGCAACCCAAGACTCCTAGAAAAAAACCTACAGCAAGCACTCCAGTGCTTCCAACAAGGACTTCCCCGAGGTTGTTCAAAGTTACACCTGTAACTCCACCTCCAGCTGAGGCTGAGAGGGAGGTACAACCCTGTCTGGTTGAACTAGACTCTGAAGAAGAGCTAGTAGGAGGCCCAGAACTTATTGGAGACCTGGACCCGGCTGACCATCCTGAGCTGCAGTCTTTACTGGCAGAAGGTGGAACCAGCAGGTCAGATTTTCGTAAGGGACAAAGAGAATGTCCAACTCTGGAGGGCCTTCGCCAACAGGCAGCTTCTCAGGCTGATGGGCAAGAGCCTGGGAAGTATAGGTTACACTGGGAAGATGGCCTCTTCTACAGTGAACCAACTGAGTCTGAACCTGGAGCCTACCAACGCCTGGTAGTGCCCCAAGAGAACAGACAACAGTTCTTGCAACTCGCCCACGAGATTCCTTTGGCTGGTCACTTGAGTTTCAAGAAGACCAAGGAAAGGCTCTCTCTCTACTTTTATTGGCCAAAGATGGGGGCTGAAGTAGATAGATATTGCAGGAGCTGCCACACCTGCCAGACTTCTGGTAAGGTTGGTCCCAAGAATGTGGCACCTTTAGTGCCTCTCCCAGTTGTGGGAGTCCCATTTGACAGGGTAGGGATTGACATTGTTGGTCCCCTTGATCCCTCAACCTCCTCAGGCAACAGGTTTATCCTTGTTGTAGTAGACCATGCTACTAGGTACCCTGAGGCAATTCCTATGAGGACTGTTACAGCTCCGGCTGTAGCTAAGGCCCTCCTTGGTATTTTTACCAGGGTTGGGTTTCCTAAGGAGGTGATCTCTGACAGCGGGTCAAATTCTATGTCCCACTACATGAAAGCCATGTGGAAAACCTGCGGAGTCACCTACAAGTTCTCAACCGCATACCACCCTCAGACAAACGGGTTGGTAGAAAGGTTTAACAGGACCATGAAGAGCATGATAGGTGCTTTAGAAGAACCCCTTAAAATGAAGTGGGACCTTCTACTGCCATGCCTTCTCTTTGCTTATAGGGAAGTCCCTCAGGAGGGAGTAGGTTACTCTCCCTTTGAACTTCTCTATGGCCATCCAGTCAGAGGCCCCTTGGCCCTTATTAAGGAGGGGTTGGGGAGTGCTCCTTCCCCCAAGCCAGTCAGAGTGACTGACTATGTGATAGGTCTCCGAAGGAGAATGTCACACATGATGGCAGAAGCAAGTGACAACTTGAAAGCTGGACAAGCTCTGATCAAACATTGGCATGATCAGAAGGCTAACATGGTTGAGTTTACTCAAGACCAGCTAGTTCTAGTTATGCTTCCAACAAGGCAGAGGGCCTTACAAGACAAATGGATGGGACCCTTCAAGGTTGTGGGAAAACTTGGAGAGGTCAACTATCTGGTGGATCTGGGCAAACCCAGGGAAGCTCCCAGAGTCTTCCACACCAACCGCCTCAAAGCCTATGTCTCTAGACCAGAAGTAGGGGCCTTGCTCCTAGCTTCATCTGAAGAGGAGGAGGAGAGTGAAGCTCTACCTGACCTCCTGAGAGGCTTACCTTTGGACGAAAAGGTTGAAGGAGTTAATCTCTCTTCAGATCTGACCCCTGAGCAACAGGAGGAGTACAAAACTATGTTAAATCAGTTTGCCCCCCTGTTCTCACTTTCACTAGGCTTGACCCCTTGGGGACAGCATGATATACTCACTGGTGACTGTCTGCCAGTCAAAAGCAGAGGATATAGGATGTCAGAACATGTCAGAACCCACATCAAAGGTGAGGTCAAGAAGATGCTTGATCTCGGGGTAATAGAGCCCTCTACTAGTCCATGGTCTAGCCCAGTGGTGTTAGTTCCAAAAGCAGGATCCAAGGAGTTGGGATTCTGTGTGGACTATAGAGCTCTTAATGCAGTCACCAAGACTGATGCCCACCCTTTGCCAAGGAAAGATGAGTTGGTGGATAAACTTGGTGCAGCCAAGTACCTCAGCACACTGGACCTTACGTCAGGCTATTGGGAAATAGCCCTGACAGACCATGCCAAGGAGAAAACTGCATTTTCTACCCCAGTTGGCCTATACCAATTCAAGGTTATGCCTTTTGGACTAAAAAATGCACCTGCAACATTCCAAAGGATGGTGAACCAAGTTCTAGCTGGGATGGAGGACTTCTGCATGGCATACTTGGATGACATTGCAGTCTTCAGCCACTCCTGGGAGGACCATGTGAACCACTTAGGACATGTTTTGCAGGCTCTTGAGCAGGCCAATCTGACCATAAAGGCAAGCAAATGCCAAATTGGACAGAGTAAAGTGGTCTACCTTGGAAATGAGGTAGGAGGTGGTGAGATAAGGCCTTTGCTCAGCAAGATTGAAGCTGTGCAAAATTGGACAACACCTACTACTCAGGCCCAGGTGAGAGCCTTCTTAGGCCTCACTGGGTACTACAGGAATTTCATTGAGAACTATGGGACCATAGCCTCTCCTCTGAATGTGATATCCTCTCCAAAATTCCCAAAAAAGGTCAAATGGAATGAGGAATGCAATCAGGCCTTTGAAAGCCTGAAGAAAGCTCTTTGCCAAGCTCCAGTACTCCGAGCTCCTGACTACAACCAAACCTTCATTGTACAAACTGATGCTTCCAATGTAGGTATAGGCGCAGTTCTTAACCAACTGGATGGGAAGGGTAGGGTATACCCCATTTGCTTCATCAGTAGAAAACTGAAGGATCCTGAAACAAGGTGGGCAACAATAGAAAGAGAATGCTTTGCTATTGTGTGGGCACTGAAGAAGTTTAGGCCATACTTGTATGGTTCTACTTTTGTCATTCAGACTGACCACCAACCCTTGAGATGGTTAATGCAAATGAAAGGGGAAAATCCAAAACTATTGAGATGGTCAATCTGCCTCCAGGGGTTTGATTTCACCATTGAGCACAGGTCAGGGTGTCACCATCAAAATGCTGATGGACTCTCTAGGATGTATGTCATCGACTAGAGGTATGAGGTTCATCCAGGAGTGGATTAAATCCTCCTGTCCCTTAGTCTGGGGGGGCGAGTGTTAGGGAGAATTCTCTGTTTAGGCTGAATTTCCTAACCTAGTGAGTCCCCCAGCAGCTTTGCTGGATTTTTGGGGTTTATTTTTTTCTCCTGCCAAGAGTGAGACTCTTTTACCCTCACTCTTGGACATGACTTGAGAGTGTTTCTGTGACTTACTATGTGCTTATGGGCTATGGGGTATTTTTTCACATAGGCTATCATTGGTTTTTTGAATGTGTGTTACACAGCACCCTCAGTGCAGTAACACAGGGGTGTCATAGAGACCCCCAAACATAGACTCCACACCCTGGGACTGACTACTGTCTCCCTGGGTCTGTAAAGTCACAATTGACTTTACTAGTCTTAACTTAGGAACTTAACCAGTACAAACCATCATACTGTGGAAGTACTGGTAGGGGCAATTAGATTGCCCCTGGGTCCGTTGTCGAGGGGGTACTGTCCCGTCCCCCCTCGCCGAGTTTCTGGCTGGTGGCAGTGGATACCACGGAAATATTCCACCGGAATATTTCCCAATGGGATTTCCCATTGATTTTAATGCACCACTTTTTGGTGCAATGTTAAAGATACCGCCGGCTTATTTATTTAATATAAATTCACCGGTTGGGATTTTTTGCCAGAACTCGCTGCCAAAATGGCATCTAGGTTCATTTCAGTAACCCTGAACCCGAGTTGAGCCTTTGTTCCACTTTTGGCGGGCTTCTGCACAGAAGCCCTCCAAAGTGGTGCCATTCTGTCTGGGTACCACAGGGGGTGTGGGAGGGGGTTTAGGCACCCTGGACTGAGTTGCCTTGCCAACTCATGTCGCACTCTGGTGTGATTGGCCCAGGTGGTGAGCCACCCCGCTCACCACTTAGCATGTTTGAGTGACAGCTAGGCTGTATGAATGGGGGTTTGCTGCATAAAAGCAGGGTTTTTGGGACTGGTTCTTCAGAAGTCGCCACAGGACCTAAGAAGCTGAAGAGGGAGAAGCCGAGCCGACCTGCCAAGACAACACCACCGGTGGAGCCCTGCAAAACCGTCTCACCACTTTTTCCGACTACAGAGAAGAACTCCCGCCGGAGAGTCTTCTTCCCTTGACTGGTGGGGACAACCAGTTTCTGCCTCCTTTTCGCCGCCCTGAAGCATCTCGTGGCCGCCTTGCCTGTGCCAAGCGCCCAGGCAACCGGGATACCACTTTTTACCTCAACCGCGAAAGAAGGGGTAACATCCTTTTAACCGGAAAAACTCCACGGCTGGTTTCTTCCCTGGTAGTGCACGACCTCCAGCTTTCCTCCATGATGAGATCTTCTCCTCCTCTGGACAATGCCGCGACTTGCACCCACTACCAGGAACAACTGCCAACGCTGGAGGATCCTTTCCATTTTAAAGGTACCGTGTTCCGTCCGGCTTCCCTTGCCACCGATTGTACAGGGTAGATTTAACCCTCGGCTCTCGACCCTGGGTAAGCCTGGGACACCCTAACTAAACTTTTCTTAACTGAGAAAACCCTTTTCGACTCACCTGTAAAGACTTGTGACATTGTGTGATCTTGGGCATCTTTTCGCCTGGCTTTCCCTAGAGTGGGCCTGGCAACCGAACTTCCTTGCTCCTCAATAGACTGCCTTGCTAAACTTACTGTGAACCTCTGAAAAGTGTTTTACCTTGCTGTTTTCATTATTTCTGCCTTTTCCCTCCCTTTTTAACTAACTTGTTGGAGTGCCATCTAACGTTAAGCGCTCACCTCTGTTTGGAAATAAGTGGTGTTAACCTAGACTTGTCCAACAAATAACTAGGGATGTACATATAAGTAATAGTGACTGTGTTTTGACTTACTTACCTTTTCTGTGCTAGTGTAATTTATGAGTGTGTCTTTTAAATAAATAATGATATACTTTTACACCTAGCTCTGGTCAGTGTTTGCTTGAACTACTGTGCCTCTGTACCTATTATGTATGCTCTGTATACTGCCTAACTCTTCTTGAGGGAAGTCTGACTGCTCAGCCACAGCTACCAGGTAAATCAGGGTGGTACAGACTGCTACCAAGTGGGTTTACTGCCAAACACCTGTAGACTTAAATCTTTTGCAGTGGTCCCAGAGGGAACTGCACAGGTTTCTGTCTAACAGCTAAGGAGACAAGCTGGACCCCTGAAGGTTTACCCTTACATCTGGGATCTCCTTTCACGTGGTCAGTAGAGCCACAAACAAAGCATTTTCCAAATGCTTTCTGGAATGGTGGCTTGTTCTGGCCGCCCTCTGGTTTGGCACCAGACGGTACACTATTCTGCTGTGGTTTTCCTTGTGGCTTACCCTTATGGTTTTGTTTGGGGCCCTCTTTGGAATTTGAGTTATTAGAATTATTTTTTGAGTCTTTTTTAGGCTGTATTCCCTCATCCTTTTTCTGAGTTGCCACAGAATCCTTATGAGTAGCCCTGTTGGCAACCCACAAGTCAGCAGCCTTAGCTAGCTTCCTGGAATCCAATTCCTTCGAATCAGCCAAGTGCTGTCTGAGCTCAGGAGAACAGGCATCATAAATAGACTCCAACATAAAAAGATTCTTCATACCCTCATAAGTGTTCACTTTGTAACCCTTAATCCATCCCTCTAAGTTTTTCAACCCTTCACTCACCCAGGTAGCCCAAGGGGTACCATCATGCTTTTTGAGGGTTCTAAACATCCTAAGACACTGGGAAGTGGTCTTCCCGAATCTAGCTATCAAAGCTAGTTTCACACTTTCATAATCCTTCTTATCCACCTCTCCCAACTCCATTACCACATCAGTTGCAACAGGAGGGAGCCTAGAGAACAACCAGGGAAGTAACTCATTCCCGATGATGTCCTGAAGCCCATGATTATACTCAAACATTTTCAACCAATCCAACACATCCAATCTAGGTTCATACATACCCATTAATTCCTTAGGCATCCGGGGTTTTTTGGGACTGGAACTTCTAGAGGAACCAGAGGAGAGAGAAGCATTTTCCAAAGACAACATTTTCATTTCCAACACATGATTAAGTTCTATTCCTCTGAGTCTTAACTCAGCTTGCTTCTGCTCAGCCTGGGCATTCATTCTTCTGAACTCTAGCTCTTGGTTTCTTTCAGATTGAGCTAAAAAACGTTTGTACTCTAATTCGAGCTTCATTTTTTCAAGTTCGAAATAAGCAGGGTTACATGTGGGACCTGGTATGGGCCCCGTAGGTACAGTAGGTAAGGCAGACAGAGGCTCAGAGTGGCTAACTTCATTAGGTTCACTTTCCTCTTCTGACTCATTATCAAGACTGTGATACAGATCAATACCATCACTGTTTTCTACATTTGCTGTCGGGGGTAGATTCCTCTGCACCAGTACCCAGACTTTGGTTTTCCAGCAATCTCGCTATCAGTTCTACTTTCTTGCCTCTTACAGAAAGATTCTCTTGTCTACAGAGAGCTCTCAAACTCTCAGTATTTTCACCTGACAAGGACTCTTGACTGTAAACTTCCATAGTAGACATGTTTTTTGAAAGTTGCTTTTTAGTGCTAAGCTTTGTGGTTAGTTGTCCTAAAGTGTTGAAAAGCACTCTAAACTGTATACTCGATACAAATCCCACCGCTGTACACCAGTGTTAGGCAGAAACCTGTGCAGTTCCCTCTGGGACCACTGCAAAAAGTTTAAGTCTACAGGAGTTAGCAGTAAACCCAATTGGTAGCAGTCCGCACGACCCAGATTTACCTGGTAGCTGTGGCTGAGCAGTCAGACCTCTCTCAAGATGAGTTAGGCAGTATTTAGAGTATACAAGATAGGGCAATTCACACAGAAGAACAATCAGACACGGATCAGAGCTTGGGTGTAAAGATATATAATTATTTATTTAAAAACACATCTATGGAAAACACACTGGCACTAATATGGCAAACAACTTCAATCACAATTACTATAAGTAGATATCAATCCCCTAACAATATTTCGACAAGTCTAGGTTCCACGGCACCACTTATTTGCAGACAGAGGTAAATGCTGTAACCTAGATGGCACTCTAATATTCGTTACAACGGGAGAGAAAAGGCAGGGTATGAAAACAACTCGGTACCAACACTTTTACGAAGCAAATGCAAGACAAGCAAGGCAGGGTCTACTGTGGATCACAACGTTCAAAGGCCAGGCCCACTCGGAGAGAGGCAAGGCGATATGTCCCAAAAGTATCACAGTGGAAAAGCACTTCAAGTCTTTGTAGCAAAATGTCACAGGAAGTTTGGACCAGTTTTAGAACAAGAAATTAAGAAGGTCTGGAGGCGACCCAGTGGAAAGGTAAGGATTTAAGACACCTCAAGCTAATCGTCACATGGGAGGCCAGTCGGACACAGTACCTTGTAAGTGAAGAGACAGCTCCGGCGGGGGCAGTTGTTCCTTGTGGTGGATGCAAGTCGGGACTTTGCCAAGAAGAAGAGAGAATCTCGTCATTGAGGAAAGCGAAGATTGTTGCACCACCAGGGAAGAGACCAGCCGTGGAGTGCTCCGTCACCAGTCACCACCTTTTGGTCGCGGTACAGTGATTAGTTGCTATCCGGTTGCCGGGGTGCTCAGCATGGGTAATTCGACCACTACGTCCTGGGAGCGAAGAAAAAGCAAAGGGACTGGTTGTTCCCACCAGTCAGGGGAAGAAGACTCTCCAGCAGGGAGATCTCCTCTGTCGTTGGGAAGTGGTGAGACGGTTCAGCAGGGCTCCACCGGAGGTGTCGTCGTTGCAGGTCGGCTCAGCTTTACCCTCGTCGGATTCTTAGGTCCTGTGGCGACTTCTGAAGATCCAGTCCCAAAAGCCCTGCTTTTATGCAGAAAACCACCATTCATTCAGCCTAGCTGTCAATCAAAACACTCTAAGTTGTGAGCGGGGTGGCTCACCACTTGGGCCAAGCACACCAGAGTGCGATTTGAGTTGGCAAGGCAACTCAGTCCAGGGTGCCTAAACCCCCTCCCACACCCCCTGTGGTAGCCAGACAGAATGGCACCACTCTGGAGTGCTTCTGTGCAGAAGCCCGCCAAAGTGGAACACAGGGCTCAACCTTTGGTTCGGAGTTACAGAGGCGAACACATACGCCATTTTAAAAACCGAGTTCTGGCAGAAAATACCAACCGGTGGATTTATTTAAGATAAATAAACCGGTGGTATGTTAGAGACTAAGATGAAAAAAGTATTAGCCTCCAACAATGGGAAGTATCCCATAGGAATATATTCGTGGACGAATATAAAAAGTAGTATCCACTGCCACCAGCCAAAACTCGACTAGGGGGGACGGGCCAGTGTCCACTCGAACAACAGACCTAGAGGTAATCGGATTACCCCTACCAGTACGTCCACAATAGGATGGTTTGTACTGGTTCTGTTAATACATTTAGGTCTAGTAAAGCCAATGGTGACTTTACATTCCCTGGGAGACAGTAGTCAGTCCCAGGGTATGGAGTCTATGGTGGGGGTCACCTAGGACACCCCAGTGTTACAGCACGGAGGGTGCGGTGTAACACACATAGTAAAATACATGAGACCCTATGGAGTAAAAGACCCCATAGCCCATAGAACACATTGACATTCAAAGGAATCAACCATAAATCATGTCCAAGAGTGGGAGAAAAGAGTCTCACTCTTGGCAGGATGGAAAAAACAAACTCCAGAAATCCAGCAAAGTTGCTGGGGGACTCACTAGGTTAGGAAATTCAGCCTAAACAGAGAATTCTCCCTAACACCCCTCAGTGCTGGGGGGTGGGGGTGCAGGGGGACATGAGTGGGGGCCTGCTGGCAGGTGCCCCTCAGTGCTGGGGGGTGGGGGTGCTGGGGGACATGAGTGGGGGCCTGCTGGCAGGCGCCCCTCAGTGCTGGGGGGTGGGGGTGCAAGGGGACATGAGTGGGGGCCTGCTGGCAGGTGCCCCACTGTGCTGGGGGGTGGGGGTGCTGGGGGACATGAGTGGGGGCCTGCTGGCAGGTGCCCCTCAGTGCTGGGGGGTGGGGGTGCAAGGGGACATGAGTGGGGGCCTGCTGGCAGGTGCCCCACTGTGCTGGGGGGTGGGGGTGCAAGGGAAAATGAGTGGGGGCCTGCTGGCAGGTGCCCCTCAGTGCTGGGGGGTGGGGGTGCTGGGGGACATGAGTGGGGGCCTGCTGGCAGGCGCCCCTCAGTGCTGGGGGGTGGGGGTGCAAGGGGACATGAGTGGGGGCCTGCTGGCAGGTGCCCCACTTTGCTGGGGGGTGGGGGTGCAAGGGAACATGAGTGGGGGCCTGCTGGCAGGTGCCGCACAGTTCTGGGGGGTGGGGGTGCAAAGGGACATGAGTGGGACATCAGTGGGGGCCTGCTGGCAGGTGCCCCTAAGTGCTGGGGGGTGGGGGTGCAGGGGGACATGAGTGGGGGCCTGCTGACAGGTGCCCCTCAGTGCTGGGGGGTGGGGGTGCAAGGCGACATGAGTGGGACATGAGTGGGGGCCTGCTGTGTTAGGGAGAATTCTCTGTTAGGCTGAATTTCCTAACCTAGTGAGTCCCCCAGCAGCTTTGCTGGATTTCTGGAGTTTGTTTTTTCCATCCTGCCAAGAGTGAGACTCTTTTTCTCCCACTCTTGGACATGAATGTGGTTAATTCCTTTAAATGTCAATGTGTTCTATGGGCTATGGGGTCTTTTACTCCATAGAGTCTCATATGTTTTGCTATGGTTGTTACACCGCACCTTCTGTGCCGTAACACAGGGGCATCCTAGAGGATCCCCACCATAGACTCCATACCCTGGGACTGACTACTGTCTCCCAGGGCATGTAAAGTCACCATTGGCTTTACTAGACCTAAAATTACTAACAGAACTAGTACAAACCATCCTATTGTGGACGTACTAGTAGGGGTAATTCGATTACCCCTGGGTCTGTTATTCGAGGGGGCACTGTCCCGTCCCCCCTCGTCGAGTTTTGGCTGGTGGCAGTGGAAACTACTTGTTATATTCGACCCCGAATATAACTCTATGGGATTCTTCCCATTGTTGGAGGTTAATACTTTTTCTCGTTAGTCTCTAACGTACCACCGGTTTATTTGTCTTAAATAAATCTATCGGTTGGCATTTTCTGCCAGAACTCGGCTTTTAAAATGGCGTATGTGTTCGTCTCTGTAACTTCGAACCAAAGGTTGAGCCCTTTGTTCCACTTTTGGCGGGCTTCCACACCGAAGCCCTCTAAAGTGGTGCCATTCTGTCTGGGTACCACAGGGGGTATGAGAGGGGGTTTTAGGAACCCTGGACTGAGTTGCCTTGCCAACTCAAGTCGCACTCTGGTGTGATTGGCACAAGTGGTGAGCCACCCCGCTCACCACTTAGCGTGTTTTGATTGACAGCTAGGCAGAATGAATGGGGGTTTTCTGCATAAAAGCAGGGCTTTTGGGACTGGATCTTGAGAAGTCGCCACAGGACCTAAGAATCCGACGAGGGTAAAGCTGAGCCGACCTGCAATGACGACACCTCCGGTGGAGCCCTGCTGAACCGACTCACCACTTCCCAACGACAGAGGAGATCTCCCCGCCGGAGAGTCTTCTTCCCCTGACTGGTGGGCACAACCAGTCCCCTTTGCTTTTGCTTCGCTTCCAGGGCGTAGTGGTGGAATTGCCCGTGCTGAGCACCCCAGCAACCGGATAGCCACTAACTCGTACCACGACCAAAAGGTGGTGCCTTGTGATGGAGCACTCTGCGGCTTGTCTCTTCCATGGTGGTGCAACGATCTTTAACTTTCCTTCGACGACAAGAGCATCTCTTCTCTTGGCAAAGCCCTGACTTGCATCCACCACCAGGAACAACTGCCCCCTCCGGAGCTGTCTCTCCACATACAAGGTACCGTGTCCGCCTGGCTTCCCTTGTGGCGGTTAGCGTGAGGTGTCTTAATCCTTGCCTCTCCATTGGGTCGCCTCCAAGCCTTCTTAACTTTCTGTTCTGAACTGGTCCAATCTTTCTATGACAATTTGCGACAAAGACTCGAAGTGCATTTCCACTGTGATACTTTTTGGGACATATCGCCTTGCCTCTCTCCGAGTGGGCCTGGCCTCTGAACTTTGCGATCTACAGTAGACCCTGCCTTACTTGCCTTGCATTTGTTCGTAAAAGTGTTGGTACCGAGTTGATTTCATACCCTGCCTTTTCTCTCCCGTCCTAACGAATAGTAGAGTGCCATCTAGGTTGAAGCATTCACCTCGGTCTGCAAATAAGTGGTGCCGTTGAACCTAGACTTGTCGAACTATTGTTAGAGGAGCGAGATACTTATAGTAATTGTGATTGAAATTGTTTACCGTATTAGTGCCAGTGTGTTTTCATAGATGTGTTTTTATAAATAAGTAACTATATATCTTTACACCGAAGCTCGGTTCCGTGTTTGCTTGTTCTACTGTGTAAATTGCATTATTTTGTATACTCCACATACTGCCTAACTCTTCTTGAGGGAAGTCTGACTGCTCAGCCAAAGCTACCAAGTGAATCTGTGTGGTACAGACTTCTACCAAGTGGGTTTACTGCCAAACACCTGTAGTCCTAAATCTTTTGCAGTGGTCCCAGAGGGAACTGCACAGGTTTCCGCCTAAGATGCTGGCAGGTGCCCCTCAGTGCTGGGGGGGTGCAAGGGGAGATGAGTGGGACATGAGTGGGGGACTGCTGGCAGGTGCCCCTCAGTGCTGGGGGGTGGGGGTGCAAGGGGACATGATTGGGTGCCTGCTGGCAGGTGCCCCACAGTGCTGGGTGGTGGGGGTGCAAGGGGACATGAGTGGGGGCCTGCTGACAGGTGCCCCTTAGTGCTGGGGGGCATGAGTGCCCCTCAGTGCTAGGGGGTGGGGGTGCAAGGGGACATGAGTGGGTCATGATTGGGGGCCTGCTGGCAGGTGCCCCTCAGTGCTGGGTGGTGGGGGTGCAAGGGGACATGAGTGGGACATGAGTGGGGGCCTGCTGGCAGGTGCCCCACAGTGCTAGGGGGTGGGGGTGCAAGGGGACATGAGTGGGACATGAGTGGGGGCCTGCTGGCAGGTGCCCATCACTGCTGGGGGGTGGGGGTGCAAGGGGACATGAGTGGGGGCCTGCTGACAGGTGCTCCTCAGTGCTGGGGAGTGGGGCTGCAAGGGGACATGAGTGGGGGCCTGCTGGCAGGTGCCCCACTGTGCTGGGGGGTGGGGGTGCAGGGAAAATGAGTGGGGGCCTGCTGGTAGGTGCCCCACAGTGCTGGGGGGTGGGGGAGCAAGGGGACATGAGTGGGACATCAGTGGGGGCCTGCTGGCAGGTGCCCCAGAGTGCTGGGGGGTGGGGGTGCAGGGGGACATGAGTGGGGGCCTGCTGGCAGGTGCCCCTCAGTGCTGGGGGTGGGGGTGCAAGGGGACATGAGTGGGACATGAGTGGGGGCCTGCTAGCAGGTGCCCCTCAGTGCTGGTGGGGTGCAAGGGGACATGAGTGGGGGACTGCTGGCAGGTGCCTCTCAGTGCTGGGGAGTGGGGGTGCAAGGGTCATGAGTGGGGGCCTACTGGCAGGTGCCCCACAGTGCTGGGGGGTGGGGGTGCAAGGGGACATGAGTGGGGGCCTGCTGGGAGGTGCCCCACAGTGCTGGGGGGTGGGGGTGCACGGGGACACGATTGGGGCCTGCTGGCAGGTTCCCCTCAGTGCTGGGGGATGGGGGTGCTGGGGGACATGAGTGGGGGCCTGCTGGTAGGTGCCCCTCAGTGCTGGGGTGTGCGGGTGTAAGGGGACATGAGTGGGGGCCTGCTGGCACGTGCCCCACAGTGCTGGGGCGTGGGGGTGCAAGGGGACATGAGTGGGGGCCTGCTGGCAGGTGCCCCACAGTGCTGTGGGGTTGGGGTGCAAGGGGACATGAGTGGGGGCCTGCTGGCAAGTGCCCCACAGTGCTGGGGGGTGGGGGTGCAAGGGGACATGAGTGGGGGGCTGCTGGCAGGTGCACCTCAGTGCTGGGGGGTGTGGGTGCAGGGGGACATGAGTGGGACATAGGTGGGGGCCTGCTGGCAGGTGCTCCTCAGTGCTAGGGGGTGGGGGTGCAAGGGGACATGAGTGGGGGCCTGCTGGCAGGTGCCCCACAGTGCAGCGGGGTGGGGGTGCAAGGCAACATGAGTGGGGGCCTGCTGGCAGGTGCCTCACAGTGCTGGGGGGTGGGGGTGCAAGTGGACATGAGTGGGACATCAGTGGGGGCCTGCTGGCAGGTGCTCCTCAGTGCTGGGGAGTGGGGGTGCAGGGGGACATGAGTGGGGGCCTGCTGGCAGGTGCCCCTCAGTGCTGGGGGGTGGTGGTGCAAGGGGACATGAGTGGAACATGAGCGGGGGTCTGCTTGCAGGTGCCCCTCAGTGCTGGGGGCGTGGGGGTGCAAGGGGACATGAGTGGGACATGAGTGGGCGCCTGCTGGCAGGTGCCCCTCAGTGCTGGGGGGTGGGGGTGCAAGGGGACATGAGTGGGGGTGTTAGGCAGAAACATGTGCAATTCCCTCTGGGACCACTGCAAAAGATTTAAGACTACAGGTGTTTGGCAGTAAACCCACTTGGTAGAAGTCTCTACCACACAGATTCACTATGTAGCTGTGGCTGAGCAGTCAGACTTCCCTCAAGAAAAGTTAGGCAGTATGTGGAGTATACAAGATAGGGCAATTTACACAGTAGAACAAGCAGACACGGAACAGAGCTTGGGTGTAAAGATATATAGTTATTTATTTTAAAAACACACCTATGAAAAACACACTGGCACTAATACGGCAAACAACTTAAATTACAATTACTATAAGCGTATCAATCCCCTAACAATATTTCGACAAGTCTAGGTTCAACGGCACCACTTATTTGCAGACAGAGGTGAATGGTTTAACCTAGATGGCACTCTAATATTCGTTAGATCGGGAGAGAAAAGGCAGGGTATGAAACCAACTCGGTACCAACACTTTTACGAAGCCAATGCAAGACAAGTAAGGCAGGGTCTACTGTAGATCGCAAAGTTCAGAGGCAAGGCCCACTCGGAGAGAGGCAAGGCGATATGTCCCAAAAAGTATCACAGTGGAAATGCACTTCACGTCTTCATAGCAAATTGTCACAGAAAGGTTGGACCAGTTTAGAACAAAAAAAGTTAAGAAGGTCTGGAGGCAGCCCAATGGAAAGGTAAGGATTTAAGACACCTCACGCTAACCGTCACAAGGGATGCCAGGCGGACACAGTACCTTGTAAGTGAAGGGACAGCTCCGGCGGGGGCAGTTGTTCCTGGTGGTGGATGCAAGTCGGGGCTTTGCCAAGAAATGAGATGGTCTCGTCGTCGAAGGAAAGTTGATGATCGTTGCACCACCAGGGAAGAGACCAGCCGCGGAGTGCTCCGTCACAAGGCACCACCTTTTGGTAGCTGTACCGGCTAGTGGCCATCCGGTTGCCGGGGTGCTCAGCACGGGCAATTCGACCACTACGCCCTGGAAGCGAAGAAAAAGCAAAGGGACTGGTTGTTCCCACCAGTCAGGGGAAGAAGACTCTCCAGCAGGGAGATCTCCTCTGTCGTTGGGAAGTGGTGAGTCGGTTCAGCAGGGCTCCACCGGAGGTGTGGTCGTTTCAGGTTGGCTCAGCTTTACCCTCGTCGGATTCTTAGGTCCTTTGGCGACATCTGAAGATCCAGTCCCAAAAGCCCTGCTTTTTTGCAGAAAACCACCATTCATTCAGCCTAGCTGTCAATCAAAACACGCTAAGTGGTGAGCGGGGTGGCTCACCACTTGGGCCAATCACACCAGAGTGCGACTTGAGTTGACAAGGCAACTCATTCCAGGGTGCCTAAACCCCCTCCCACATCCCCTGTGGTACCCAGACAGAATGGCACCTCTTTGGAGGGCTTCTGTGCAGAAGTCTGCCTTAAGTGGAAAAACGGGCTCAACCTTTGGTTCGGAGTTACAGAGGCGAACACATATGCCATTTTAAAAACCGAGTTCTGGCAGAAAATACCAACCGGTGGATTTATTTAAGATAAATAAACCGGCGGTATGTTAGAGACTAATGTGAAAAAGTATTAGCCTTCAACAATGGGAAGAATCCCATAGGAATATATTCGGGGTTGAATATAAAAAGTAGTTTCCACTGCCACCAGCCAAAACTCGACGAGGGGGGACGGGACAGTGCCCCCTCGAACAACAAACCCAGGGGTAGTCGAATTACCCCTGCCAGTACGTCCACAATAGGATGGTTTGTACTGGTTCTGTTAGTAAATTTAGGTCTAGTAAAGTCAATGGTGACTTTACATGCCCTGGGAGACAGTAGTCAATCCCAGGGTATGGAGTCTATGCTGGGGGTCACCTAGGACACCCCAGTGTTACGGCACGGAGGGTGTGGTGTAACACACATAGCAAAACACATGAGGCCCTATGGAGTAAAAGACCCAATAGCCCATCGAACACATTGATATTCGAAGAAATATACCACAAATCATGTCCAAGAGTGGGAGAAAAGAGTCTCACTCTTGGCAGGATGAAAAAAAAACCCTCCAGAAATCCAGCAAAGCTGCTGGGGGACACACTAGGTTAGGATATTCAGCCTAAACAGAGAATTCTCCCTAAAACTCGTCCCCCCCAGACTAAGGGACTGGAGGATTTAATCCACTCCTGGATGAATCTCATACCTCTAGTCGATGACAGACATCCTAGAGAGACCATCAACATTTGGTGGTGACACCCTGACCTGTGCTCAATGGTGAAATCAAACCCTTGCAGGCAGATTGACCATCTCAGTAGTTTTGGGTTTTCCCCTTTCATTTGCATTAACCATCTCAAGGGTTGGTGGTCAGTCTGAATGACAAAAGTATAACCATACAAGTATGGCCTAAACCTCTTCAGCGCCCACACGATAGCAAATCATTCTCTTTCGATTATTGCCCATCTTGATTCAGGATCCTTCAGCTTGGGGCTGATGAAGCAAACAGGGTGCTCCCTACCTTTCCCATCCAGTTGACTGAGTACTGCACCTATTCCTACATTTGAAGCATCTGTCTGCACAAAGAATGTCTGGTGGTAATCAGGTGCTCTGAGTACTGGGGCTTGGCAAAGAGCCTTTTTCAGGTTTTCAAAAGCCTGATTGCACTCCTCGTTCCATCTAACCTTTTTAGGGAATTTTGGAGAGGAGATGACATTCAGAGGAGAAGCTATAGTCCCATAGTTCTCAATGAAATTCCTGTAATACCCGGTGAGACCTAAGAAGGCTCTCACCTGGGTCTGAGTAGTAGGTGTTGTCCAATTTTGCACAGCTTCAATCTTACTGAGCAAAGGCCTTATTTCTCCACCTCCTAACTCATGTCCAAGATAGACTACCTTACTCTGTCCAATTTGGCATTTACTCGCCTTTATGGTCAGATTGACTCGTCCAAGAGCCTGCAAAACATCTCGTAGGTGGGTTACATGTTCTTCCCAGGAATTGCTGAACACTGCTCTGTCATCCAAGTATGCCATGCAGAAGTCCTCCATCCCATTAAGAACCTGGTTTACCATCCGTTGAAATGTAGCAGGTGCATGTTTCAATCCAAAAGGCATTACCTTAAACTGATATAAGCCAACTGTGGTAGAAAATGCAGTTTTCTCCTTGGCATGGTCTGTCAGGGCTATTTGCCAATAGCCTGATGTCAAGTCAAATGTGCTGAGGAACTTGGCTGAACCAAGTCTATCCACCAACTCATCTGTTCTTGGCAAAGGGTGGGCATCAGTCTTGGTGACTGCATTAAGAGCTCTATAATCCACGCAGAATCTTAATTCTTTAGATCCGGCCTTTGGTACTAACACAACTGGGCTAGACCATGGACTAGTAGAGGGCTCTATTACCCCGAGATCAAGCATCTTGCTGACCTCACCTTTGATGTGGGTTTGTACATTTTCTGACATTCTGTATCCTCTGCTTTTGACTGGCAGACAGTCCCCAGTGAGTATGTCATGCTGGCCCCAAGGAGTCAAGCCTGGTGAAAGTGAGAACAGAGAGGCAAACTGATTCAACATAGATTTGCACTCTTCTTGTTGCTCAGGTGTCAGATTTGAAGAGAGATTTACTCCCTCAATTTTTTCATCTAAAGGTAAGCCTCTGAGGAGATCCGGAAGAGCTTCACTCTCTTCTTCTTCCTCTGATGATGCTAGAAGCAACGCTCCTACATCATGTCTCGAGACATACGCTTTGAGTCTGTTGGTGTGGAAGACTGTCGGAGCCTCCTTGGGATTGCCCAAGTCCACCAGATAGTTGACCTCTCCAAGTTTACCCACAACTCTGAAGGGTCCCATCCATTTGTCTTGCAAGGCCCTCTGCTTCGTTGGGATCATAACGAGAACTAGCTGGTCTTGAGTGAACTCAACCATGTTAGCCTTTTGATCATGCCAGTGCTTGACCAATGCTTGTCCAGCTTTCAAGTTATCACTTGCTTCCGCCATCATGCGTGACATTCTCCTCCGGAGACCTATCACGTAGTCAGTCACTCTGACTGGCTTGGGGGAAGGAGCACTCTCCAACCCCTCCTTAATCAGAGCCAATGGACCTCTGACGGGATGACCATAGAGGAGCTCAAAGGGAGAATAACCTACTCCCTCCTGAGGGACTTCTCTATAAGCAAAGAGAAGGCATGGCAGTAGAAGGTCCCACTTCCGTTTAAGGGGTTCCTCTAAAGCACCTATCATGCTCTTCATGGTTCGGTTAAACCTTTCTACCAACCCATTGGTTTGTGGGTGATAAGCGGTTGAGAACTTGTAAGTAACTCCACAGGTTTTCCACATGGCTTTCATTTAGTGGGACATAAAGTTTGACCCCCTGTCAGAGATTACTTCCTTAGGAAACCCGACCCTGGTAAAAATACCAAGGAGGGCCTTAGCCACAGCCGGAGCCATAACAGTCCTCATAGGAATTGCCTCAGGATACCTAGTAGCATGGTCTACTACAACAAGTATAAACCTGTTGCCTGAGGAGGTTGGAGGATCAAGGGGACCAACAATGTCAATCCCTACTCTCTCAAATGGGACTCCCACAACTGGGAGAGGCACTAAAGGTGCCACATTCTTGGAGCCAACCTTACCAGAGGTCTGGCAGGTGTTGCAGCTCCTGCAGTGTTTTTCTACTTCGGCCCCCATCTTCGGCCAATAAAAGTAGAGAGAGAGCCTTTCCTTAGTCTTCTTGAAACTCAAGTGACCAGCCAAAGGAATCTTGTGGGCTAACTGCAAGAACTGTTGTCTGTTCTCTTGGGGTACTACAAGTTGTTTGTAGTCTCCAGGTGCACTCAGTCGGTTCACTGTAGAAGAGGCCATCTTCCCAGTGCAACCTATATTTCCCAAGCTCTTGCCCTTCAGCCTGAGCTTCTGCCTGGTGGCAAAGACCTTCCAGAGTTGGACATTCTCTCTGTCCCTTACTGAAGTCTGCCCTGTTGGGCCCACCTTCTGCCAGTAAAGACTGCAGCTCAGGATGGTCAACAGGATCCAGATCTCCAATGAGTTCCTGGCCTTCCATTAGCTCTTCTTCAGAGTCTAACTCTAAAACCCAAGGTTGTACCACCCTCTCAGCCTCAGCTGGAGGGTGAGTTATGGGTGTAACTTTGGACAACCGAGGGGAAGTCCTTGTTGACTGCACTGAAGTGCTGGCTGCGGGTTTCGGTATAGAAGTTTTAGGTTTCTGTTAGGCAGAAACCTGTGCAGTTCCCTTAGGGACCACTGCAAAAGATTTAAGACTACAGGTGTTAGCAGTAAACCCACTTGGTAGCAGTCTGTACCACCCAGATTTACCTGGTAGCTGTGGCTGAGCAGTCAGACTTCCCTCAAGAAGCGTTAGGCAGTATGCAAAGTATACTCAATAGGCACTCAGATACAATAATACAAGCAAACACTGACCAGAGCTTTGGTATCAAAGTATATAATTATTTATTTATGAACACACAGTTGAAACACTCCAGCACTCTTATTGTAAAATATTCTAAACACAGTTACTATTATGATATATACACACCTTTTTCCCTTATTAGAAAATCACAGTAAGACACCACTTATTTTCATACAGAGGTGAGCGCTTAACTAGATTGCACTCTACTAAGGTTGTGAAAAAGGGAGGGAAAAAGACAGAATATGCAGGGTTACACCACTCTACGATTCAGGAACTCTATTAGCAAGGCAGAGAGCAAAAAGTCACTGGCGAGCCAAAGTCCAAAGGCTGGGCCCACTCTTAGAGAGAGCAGAGCACAAATGCGCCCAAGATCACACAGTTACACTAGGCTTAGAAAGTCTTGCAGAGGGTTCAGAAAAGAGTTTAGAGAGGCTTAGAAAAGTTTAGCCAAGGTGTCCCAGGCTAACCCAGGTTCGAAAGCCGGGGGCTAAATCTACCCCGTACAGTCGGTTGCAAGGGAAGCCAGGCGGGACACGGTACCTTAAGTGGGAAGGATCCTCCAGCGGTGGCAGTTCCTGGTAGTGGTTGCAAGTTGCGTCGTCGTCCAGGGGAAGAGAAGATCTCGACGTGGAGGAAAGATGCAGGTCGTTGCACTACCAGGGCAGAAACCAGCCGCAGAGTTTTCCGGTAAAAGGTGGTACCTTTAGCTCGCGGTCGTGGTAAAACGTGGTATCCCGGTTGCCGGGATGCTTAGCACGGGCAAGGCGGCCACGAGATACGTCGGGAAAGCGAAAAGACGGTGAAACTGGTTATCCCCACCAGTCAAAGGAAGAAGACTCTCCGGCGGGAGATCTCCTCTGTCGTTGGGAAAAGTGGTGAGACGGTCCAGCAGGGCTTCACCGGTCGTGGTGTCGTGGCAGGTCGGCTCAGCTTCTCCCTCGTCGGATTCTTAGGTCCTGTGGCGACTTCTGAAGTTCCAGTCCCCAAAGCCCTGCTTTTATGCAGCAAACCCACATTCACTCAGCCTAGCTGTCACTCAAACATGCTAAGTGGTGAGCCGGCCGGCTCACCACTTGGGCCAATCAGGACGGAGTGCGACTTGAGTTGCCTAGGCAACTCAGTCCAGGGTGCATAAATTCCCCTCCACCCCTCCTAAGTACCCCAGACACAGTGGCACCACTTTGGAGGGCTTCTGTGGAGAAGCCCGCCAAAAAGTGGAACAAAGGTCTCGACTTGGGTTGGAGTCACAGAAGAGAACACAAACGCCATTTTAGAATCAAGTTTTGTCAAAAAATACCAACCGGAGAATTAATATTAATTAAATAAACCGGTGTATGTTCGAGGCTACCTTAAATAATTAAATAAAGATAGTAGCCTAAAACAATGGGAAATCCCATAGGAAAATATTCGCGGTTGAATATAAAAAGTAGTATCCACTGCCATCAGCCAAAACGCGATCAGGGGGGACGGAGACGTGCCCCCTCAACTAACAGACCCTGGGGCAATTGAATTGCCCCAGCCAGTACGTCCACAATATGATGGTTTGTACTGGTTCTGTTCAGAATTTAAGACTAGTAAAGTCAATGGTGACTTTATATGCCCTGGGAGACAGTAGTCAGTCCCAGGGTATGGAGTCTATACTGGGGGGTCACTATGACACCCCTGTGTTACTGCACGGAGGGTGCTGTGTAACACACATCACAAAAACACATGAAACCCTATGGAGTAAAAGACCCCATAGCCCATTAAACACCTCTAGATTAAAAGAAACACACTCAAATCATGTCCAAGAGTGAGGGTAAAAGAGTCTCACTCTTGGCAGGAGAATAAAATAAACCCCAAAAATCCAGCAAAGCTGCTGGGGGACTCACTAGGTTAGGAAATTCAGCCTAAACAGAGAATTTTCCCTAACATTTTCCCTTTTGCTTCTGATTTCTTGGAGACAGCAGCAGACAAATCCAGTGGACCAAGAGTGATATCCTTCTTCATCATCTCCTCCGGAGTACCTCTCATGGTTCTCTCCCTTGCAGGTCTGGTTAGCTCCTGTAACCGTTTACTATGAGGTCTGGGGGTATGAGAGACAACTCAGAGAGTTTTTAAATCGTTACCCAGCAGAACTCGTCCTGGTACCTCACTCTGTATGCTGACAGGTATCTTCACAGTCATGTCGTTACACTGGATGAGAACTGGTAATTGGGGAAGCATCTGCACAGGCCCTCCAGCTAACTTGGTGAGGCGTTTGGGTGCCTTAGCAACATCCTCGACCTGAAAAAAAATGTATCCACAACAGTTATGCTGGCCCCAGTGTCCCTAATGGCAGGAGTCTCCTGACCATTCACCTGGACACTGTCCTTATAATACTCTTTAGTATTATCTGGGAAAGAATTAAAGACATCTAAATTCTGTTGTTCCCACAAACCCAGAGACACTAAAGAAACACTGGCTGAGACTCCAATGGGTTCATCAGCCAGTAGTAGAAAGTTTCCACTTGCCATTTGGACTTCCTCCTCTGAAGCGAAGGCTAAGGACACAAGCTGGACCCCTGAAGGTTTACCCTTGATCTGGGATCTCCTTTCACATGGTCAGTCGAGCCACAAACAAAGCATTTTCCGAATGCTTTCTGGAATGGTGGCTTGTTCTGGCCTCCCTCTGGTTTGACACCAGAAGGTACACTATTCTGCTGCGGTTTTCCTTGTGGCTTACCCTTATGGTTTTGTTTGGGGCCCTCTTTGGAATTTGAATTATTAGAAATCTCTTTGGAGTCTTTTTTAGGCTGTTTTCCCTCATCCTTTTTCTGAGTTGCCCCAGAATCCTTATGAGTAGCCCTGTTGGCAACCCACAAGTCAGCAGCCTTAGCTAGTTTCCTGGAATCCAATTCCTTCGAATCAGCCAAGTGCTGTCTGAGCTCAGGAGAACAGGCATCATAAATAGACTCCAACATAAAAAGATTCTTCATACCCTCATAAGTGTTCACTTTGTAACCCTTAATCCATCCCTCTAAGTTTTTCAACCCTTCACTCACCCAAGTAGCCCAAGGGGTACCATCATGCTTTTGGAGGGTTCTAAACCTCTTAGGATACTGGGAAGGGGTCTTCCCAAATCTAGCTATCAAAGCTAGTTTCACACTTTCGTACTCTTTCCTATCCTCCTCCCCCAACTCCATTACCACATCAGTTGCAACAGGGGGGAGCCTAGAGAACAATCAGGTAAGTAGCTCATTACCTGTGATGTTCTGGAGCCCATGATTGTACTCAAACAAATTCAGCCAATCCAACACATCCAACTTTGGTTCATACATACCAATTAATTCCTTAGGCATCCGGGGTCTTTTGGGACTGGAACTTCTAGAGGAGCCAGAGACAGAAGCAGTTTCGACAGACAACTTTTTCATTTCTAACTCATGCTTGAGCTCCATTTCTCTGAGCCTAAGAATTTGTTGCATTTCTTGGTGTTTCTGTTCAGTTTGAGCAGTAATCCTTCTGAATTCCAAGTCTATTTTCATTTTTTCTAGTTCAAGGACTTGAGGACTTAGTGTGGGACCTGTTATAGGCCCAGTAGGTACAGCTGGTAAGGCAGACAGAGGAGCAGGGGAGACAGTTTCATTAGCCTCCTCTTCCTCTTCAGCCTCTTCATCACTATCATCAGAACTTTGATTTAGATCAACACCATCACTGTTATCTACATGTGCTGGAGAAGTTGGTTCCTCTGAACCAGTACCCAGACTTTGGTTTTCCAGCAATCTCGCTATCAGTTCTACTTTCTTGCCTCTTACAGAAAGATTCTTTTGTCTACAGAGAGCTCTCAAACTCTCACTATTTTCGTCTGACAATGACTCTTGGCTGTAAACTTCCATAGTAGACAGGTTTTTGAAAGCTGCTTTTTAGTGCTAAGCTTTGTGGTTAGTTATCCTAAAGTGTTGAAACGCACTCTAAACTGTATACTCAATACAAATCCCACCGCTGTACACCAGTGTTAGGCAGAAACCTGTGCAGTTCCCTCTGGGACCACTGCAAAAGATTTAGGACTACAGGTGTTTGGCAGTAAACCCACTTGGTAGCAGTGTGTACCACACAGATTCACTTGGTAGCTGTGGCTGAACAGTCAGACTTCTCTCAAGAAAAGTTAGGCAGTATGTGGAGTATACAAGATAAGGCAATTTACACAGTAGAACAAGCAGACACGGAACAGAGCTTGGGTGTAAAGATATCTAATTATTTATTTTAAAAACACATCTATGAAAACACACTGGCACTAATACGGCAAACAACTTCAATTACAATTACTATAAGGATATCAATCCCCTAACAATATTTCGACAAGTCTAGGTTCAACGGCACCACTTATTTGCAGACAGAGGTGAATGCTTTAACCTAGATGTTACTCTAATATTCGTTAGAACGGGAGAGAAAAGGCAGGGTATGAAACCAACTCGGTACCAACACTTTTACGAAGCAATTGCAAGGCAAGTAAGGCAGGGTCTACTGTAGATCACAAAGTTCAGAGGCCAGGGCCACTCGGAGAGAGGCAAGGCGATATGTCCCAAAAAGTATCACAGTGGAAATGCACTTCGAGTCTTTGTAGGAAATTGTCACAGAAATGTTGGACCAGTTTAGAATAAAAAGTTAAGACGGTCTGGAGGTGACCCAAGGGAAAGGCAAGGATTTAAGACACCTCACGCTAACCGTCACAAGGGAAGCCAGGCGGACACAGTACCTTGTAAGTGCAGAGACAGCTCCGGCGGGGGCAGTTGTTCCTGGTGGTGGATGCAAGTCGGGGCTTTGCCAAGAGATGAGATGGTCTCGTCGTCGAAGGAAAGTTGAAGATCGTTGCACCACCAGGGAAGAGACCAGCCGCGGAGTGCTCCGTCACAAGGCACCACCTTTTGGTCGCGGTACGGGCTAGTGGCTATCCGGTTGGCGGGGTGCTCAGTACGGGCAATTCGACCACTACGCCCTGGAAGCGAAGAAAAAGCAAAGGGACTGGTTGTTCCCACCAGTCAGGGGAAGAAGACTCTCCAGCAGGGAGATCTCCTCAGTCGTTGGGAAGTGGTGAGTCGGTTCAGCAGGGCTCCACCGGAGGTGTCGTCGTTGCAGGTCGGCTCAGCTTTACCCTCGTCGGATTCTTAGGTCCTGTGGCGACTTCTGAAGATCCAGTCCCAAAAGCCCTGCTTTTATGCAGAAAACCCCCATTCATTCAGCCTAGCTGTCAATCAAAACACGCTAAGTGGTGAGCGGGGTGGCTCACCATTTGGGCCAATCACACCAGAATGCGACTTGAGTTGGCAAGGCAATTCAGTCCAGGGTGCCTAAACCCCCTCCCTCACCCCCTGTGGTACCCAGACAGAACGGCACCACTTTGGAGGGCTTCTGTGCAGAAGCCCGCCAAAAGTGGAACAAAGGGCGCAACCTTTGGTTCGGAGTTACAGAGGCGAACACAGACGCCATTTTAAAAACTGAGTTCTGGCAGAAAATACCAACCGGTAAATTTATTAAAGACAAATAAACTGGCGGTAGGTCAGAGACTAAAGTGAAAAAGTATTAGCCTCGAACAATGGGAAGAATCCCATAGGAATATATTCGGGGTCGAATATAAAAAGTAGTTTCCACTGCCAATAGCCAAAACTCGACGAAGGGGGACGGGACAGTGCCCCCTCGAACAACAGACCCAGGGGTAATCGAATTACCCCTACCAGTACATCCACAATAGGATGGTTTGTACTAGTTCTGTTAGTAAACTTAGGTCTAGTTAAGCCAATGGTGACTTTACATGCCCTGGGAGACAGTAGTCAGTCCCAAGGTATGAAGTCTATGGTGGGGATCCTCTAGAACACCCCAGTGTTACGGCACGGAGGGTGCTGTGTAACACACATAGCAAAACACATGGGCCCTATGGAGTAAAAGACCCCATAGCCCATAGAACACATTGACATTCAAAGAAATCTACCACAAATCATGTCCAAGAGTGGGAGAAAAGAGTCTCACTCTTGGCAGGATGAAAAAAACAAACTCCAGAAATCCAGCAAAGCTGCTGGGGGACTCACTAGGTTAGGAAATTCAGCCTAAACAGAGAATTCTCCCTAACAGTGCCCCCACAGTGCTGGGGGGTGGAGGTGCAAGGGGACATGAGTGGGGGCCTGCTGGCAGGGGCCCCACAGTGCTGGAGGGGGTGTAGGGGGACATGAGTGGGGGCCTGCTGGCAGGTGCCTCTCAGTGCTGGGGGGTGGGGGTGCAAGGGGACATGATTGGGGGCCTGCTGGCAGGTGCCCCACAGTGCTGGGGGGTGGGGGTGCAAGGGGACATGAGTGGGGGCCTGCTGGCAGGTGCCCCTCAGTGCTGGGGGGTGGGGGTGCAAGGGGACATGAGTGGGGGCCTGCTGGCAGGTGCCCCACAGTGCTGGGGGTGGGGGTGCCAGGGGACATGAGTGGGGGCCTGCTGGCAGGTGCCCCACAGTGTTGGGGGGTGGGGGTGCAGGGGGACATGAGTGGGACATGAGTGTGGGCCTGCTGGCAGGTGCCGCTCTGTGTTGGGGGGTGGGGTGCTGATGGACATGAGTGGAGCCTGCTGGCAGGTGCCCCTCAGTGCTGGGGGGTTGGGGTGCAAGGGTACATGAGTGGGACATGAGTGGGGGCCTGCTGGCAGGTGCCCCTCAGTGCTGGGGGGTGGGGGTGCTGGGGGACATGAGTGGGGGCCTGCTGGCAGGTGCCCCTCAGTGCTGGGGGGTGGGTGTGTTGGGGGACATGAGTGGGACATGAGTGGGGGCCTGCTGGCAGGTGCCACTCAGTGCTGGGTGGTGGGGGTGCAAGGGGACATGAGTGGGGGCCTGCTGGCAGGTGCACCTCAGTGCTGGGGGGTGGGGGTGCAAGGAGACATGAGTGGGGGCCTGCTGTCAGGTGCCCCACAGTGCTGGGGGTGCAAGGGGACATGAGTGGAGGCCTGCTGGCCGGTGCCCCACAGTGCTGGGGGTTGTGGGTACAAGGGGACATGAGTGGGAGCCTGCTGGCAGGTGCCCCACAGTGCTGGGGGGTGGGGGTGCAAGGGGACATGAGTGGGGGCCTGCTGGTAGGTGCCCCTCAGTGCTGGGGGTGCAGGGGGACATGAGTGGGACATGAGTAGGGGCCTGCTGGCAGGTGCCCCTCAGTGCTGGGGGGTGGGGGTGCTGGGGGACATGAGTGGGGGCCTGCTGGCAGCTGCCCCTCAGTGCTGGGGTTTGGGGGCCAAGGGGACATGAGTGGGGGCCTGCTGGGAGGTGCACCTCAGTGCTGGGGGGTGTTGGTGCAGGGGGACATGAGTGGGGGCCTGCTGGCAGGTGCCCCTCAGTGCTGGGGGGTGGGGTGCAAGGGGACATGAGTGGGGGCCTGCTGGCAGGTGACCCTCAGTGTTGGGGGTTGGGGATGCAAGGGGACATGAGTTGGTGATCAGTAGTGCAAGGTGACATGTGGCTTGGCTGGAGGGCATGCCCATGGTGGATGGGCTGCCTGCGGGACATGACCAGGGGTGCAGGGTAGTCCCCTGTGGTGTGCGTACCTGCAGGGGCTGTGGAGGGTGTAGAGGGAACACCTGGGAGGACCAACACTGCCAATGCATGTGTAGGACACCCCGCACACCCCCGAAATTCACGTACCCCGCTCTGACAGCAAAATCATGTGTGAAACTTCCCGCGCACCCCAGGAATACACGTACCCGGCTCCAACTGCATGTGAGACTTCCCGCGAACCCCAGTTATACACGTACCCCACTCGCACAGGGCCAATCGCGTGTGAAACTTCCCGCGCACCCCAGTAATACACGTACCCTGCTCCAATCGTGTGTGAAATTTCCTGCGAACCCCAGTAATACACATACCCCACTCGCACAGGGCCAATCGCGTGTGAAACTTCACGCGCACCCCCGAAATACACGTACCCTGCTCCAATCGCATGTGAAACTTCCCATGAACCCCAGTAATACACGTACCCCACTCGCACAGGGCCTATCGCGTGTGAAACTTCCCGCGCACCCCCGAAATACACGTACCCTGCTCCAATCGCGTGTGAAACTTCCTGCGAACCCCAGTAATACACGTACCCCACTCGCACAGGGCCAATCGCGTGTGAAACTTCCCGTGCACCGCCGAAATACACGTACCCTGCTCCAATCGCGTGTGAAACTTCCCACGAACCACAGTAATACAAGTACCCCACTCGCACAGGGCCAATCGCTTGTGAAACTTCCCGTGCACCCCGAAATACACGTACCCTGCTCCAATCGCGTGTGAAACTTCCCGCGAACTCCAGTAATACACGTACCCCACTCGCACAGGGCCAATCGCGTGTGAAACTTTCCAGCACCCCGAAATACACGTACCCTGCTCCAATCACGTGTGAAACTTCCCGCAAACCCCACTAATACACGTACCCCACTCGCACAGGACCAATCTCGTGTGAAACTTCCCGCGCACCCCAGAAATACACGTACCCTGCTCCAATCGCGTGTGAAACTTCCCGCAAACCCCAGTAATACACGTACCCCACTCGCACAGGGCCAATCGCGTGTGAAACTTCCCGCGCACCCACGAAATACACGTACCCTGCTCCAATCGCGTGTGAAACTTCCTGCGAACCCCAGTAATAAACGTACCCCACTCGCACAGGGCCAATCGCATGTGAAACTTCCCGCGCACCCCTGAAATACACGTACTCTGCTCCAATCGCATGTGAAAATTCCCGCGAACCCCAGTAATACACGTACCCCACTCTGCCAGGGTCAATCGCGTGTGAAACTTCCCACGCACCCCGAAAAATACACGTACCCTGCTCCAATTGCGTGTGAAAATTCCCGCGAACCCCAGTAATACACGTACCCCAATGCACAGGGCCTATCGCATGTGAAACTTCCTGCGCACCCCCGAAATACACGTACCCTACTCCAATCGCGTGTGAAACTTCCCGCGCACCCCGAAATACACGTACCCTGCTCCAATCGCATGTGAAACTTCCCGTGAACCGCAGAAATACACGTACCCCACTCGCACAGGGCCAATCGCGAGTGAAACTTCCCGCGCACCCCCGAAATACACGTACCCTGCTCCAATCGCGTGTGAAACTTCTCGCGAACCCAGTTATACACGTACCCCACTCGCACAGGGCCAATTGCGTGTGAAACTTTCTGCGCACCCCCGAAATACACGTACTCTGCTCCAATCGCATGTGAAAATTCCCGCAAACCCCAGTAATACACATACCCCACTCGCACAGGGCCAATCGCGTGCGAAACTTCCTGCGCAACCCCGAAATACACGTACCCTACTCCAATCGCGTGTGAAACGTCCCGCGAACCCCAGTAATACACGTACCCCACTCGCACAGGGCCAATCGCGTGTGAAACTTCCCGTGCACCCCCGAAATACACGTACCCTGCTCCAATCACGTGTGAAACTTCCCACAAACCCCAGTAATACACGTACCCCACTAGCACAGGGCCAATCGCGTGTGAAACTTCCCGCGTACCCCCGAAATACACGTACCCTGCTCCAATCAGGTATGAAACTTCCTGTGAACCCAAGTAATACACGTACCCCACTCGCACAGGGCCAATCGCATGTGAAACTTCCTGCGCACCCCTGAAATACACGTACCCTGCTCCAATCGCGTGTGAAACTTCCCACGAACCCCAGTAATACATGTACCCCACTCGCACAGGGCCAATCGCATGTGCAACTTCCCGCGCATCCCCAAAATACACGCACCCTGCTTCAATCGCGTGTGAAACTTCCCGCGAACCCCAGTAATACACGTACCCCACTCGCACAGGGCCTATCGCGTGTGAAACTTCCCGCGCACCCCCGAAATACACGTACCCTGCTCCAATCGCGTGTAAAACTTCCCACAAACCCCAGTAATACACGTACCCCACTCGCACAGGGCCTATCGCATGTGAAACTTCCCACGAAACCCAGTAATACACGTTCCCTGCTTGGCGTTTGCTGTTTGGCAGCCCTGTAAATTGGTCCAGGGTTAGCGCAGCCCTTTGTGCTGGATTGGGGATTTTGATGGATTTTCCTTGCGCAAGGGCGTTCTTGGGGGCGTAACTGGCGCTGCTACAGGGTCGCTGCGCCACTCTGCGCCACGGCTGGTTTTGGAGGCTAAAACTCATGAATACGCTGTGCGCGGAAATCGATTTTAGCGCACGCAGCTGGCGCAGACATTCGCACGTGCACACTGTGCGTCAGCCGCGTGCACCACTTGTGTGCGAAATTCTATGAATTACCCTGTATATGTTTTGTCTACGCACATTTCTAGCTGTTAGGTGGAAACCTGTGCAGTTCCCTCTGGGACCATTGCAAAAGATTTAGGACTACAGGTGTTGGGCGGTGAACCCACTTGGTAGCAGTCTGTACCACACAGATTCACTTGGTAGCTGTGGCTGAGCAGTCAGACTTCCCTCAAGAAGAGTTGAGCATTATGTGGAGTATACAAGATAGGGCAATTCTTCACAGCAAGACAAGTAAACACGCAACGAGGCTTAGTGTAAAGATATTAAGGTATTTATTTATAACGAAACATCTATGAAAAACACTATGGCAAGTCACGGCAAACAAATCAAACACAATTACTCTACGAAGAAGAAACAATCAATCCCCCTAGCAATATTTCGACAAGTCTAGGTTCTACCGGTACAACTTATTTTCAGACAGAGGTGTATACCTCAACCTAGATGGCACTCTAATATTTGTTAGGACGGGAGAGAAAAAGATAGGCAGGTTATGAAATCAACACAGTTCAATCCTACACGGATAAAATGCAAGGCAGGAAGGCAAGAATCACAATAGATCGTAAGGTTCAGAGGCCAGGCCCACTCGGAGAGAGGCAAGGCGCGATGTCCCAAAAAGTCTCTAGTGGAGATGCATTCAAGTCTTTGTAGCAAATTGTTATCGGCAGATTGAACCAGTTCAGAACAACAAATGAGAAAAGCTTGGAGGCGACCCAACGGAACAGAGAGGATTAAGACACCTCACTCGAACCGATCGAAAGGGAAGCCAGGCGGACACGGTACCTTGTTTTGGAGGGCAGCTCCGGCGGGGGCAGTTGTTCCTGGTGGTGGATGCACGTTGGGTCTTTGCCAAGAGTAGAGAGGTTCTCGTCGTCGAAGAAAGTGAAGTCCGGTGCACCACCAGAGAAGAGACCAGCCGCGGAGTGCTCCGTCACAAGGCACCACCTTTTGGTCGCGGTTCAGGGGTAGTGGCTATCCGGTTGCCGAGGTGCTCTGCATGGGCAATTTGACCACCGCGTCCTGAGGCGAATAAAAAGCAAAGGGGACTGGTTGTTCCCACCAGTCAGGGGAAGAGACTATCCGGCAGGGAGATCTCCTCTGTCGTCGGGAAGTGGTGAGTCGGTTCCGCAGGGCTCCACCGGAGGTGTCGTCGTGCAGGTCGGCTCAGCGTTACCCTCGTCGGATTCTTTAGGTCCTGTGGCGACATCTGAAGATCCAGTCCCAAAAGCCCTGCTTCTATGCAGAAAACCCCCATTCATTCAGCCTAGCTATCAATCAACACATGCTAAGTGGTGAGCGGGGAGGCTCACCACTTGGGCCAATCACTCCAGAGTGCGACCGGAGTTGGCAAGGCAACTCGGTCCAGGGTGCCTAAACCCCCTCCCACACCCCTGTGGTAACCCAGACAGAATGGCACCACTTTGGAGGGTCTCTGTACAGAGCCCGCCAAAAGTGGAACAAAGGGCTCAACCTTTGGTTTAGGAGTCACAGAGACGAGCACAGACGCCATTTTAAAAACTGAGTTCTGGCAGAAAATACCATCCGGTAAACTTATTTAAGATAAGTAGACCGGTGGTACGTTAGAGATTAACGAGGAAAAGCATCAATCTCCAACAATGGGACGAATCCCATAGGGTTATGTCCGGGGTCGAACATAACAAGTAGTTTCCACTGCCACCAGCCAAAACTCGACGAGGGGGGACGGGACAGTGCCCCCTTGAGTAACAGATCCAGGAGTAATCGAATTACTCCTACGAGTACGTCCACAATAAGATGGTTTGTACTAGTTCTGTTAGTAAATTTAGGTCTAGTAAAGCCAATGGTGACTTTACATGCCCGGGGAGACGGTAGTCATCCCCGGGTATGGAGTCTATGGTGGGGGTCCGCTAGGACGCCCCCGTGTTACGGCACATAGGGTGCGGTGTAACACACATATAAAAACACATGAGACCCTATGGAGTAAAAGACCCCATAGCCCGTAGAACACATTGGCCCTCATTACGACCCTGGCGGAATTCGGAAAACGATGGCGGAAATGCAATACCGCCATCGAATAGCGCTCGGTGCGACTATGACCCGTCACCGCAAAGTACAAAGCCATTAGCGACACCGTAGTGAACGCCAACGCTAACTGCACCAAGCACGCGCGCGCGCGCCATGCCAAACCGCAAACACCACCATGGCGCAAGGGTACGCCAATTCCGACCCTAGCGGACATGTACCTAACGCCATGAAGCATGGCGGAATGTACCATTCCGCCATGGTGAGAAGTACGGCATCGCGAATCAACCGTAAATGGCCCCACTGAGTGCCTGTACACCGCTCCCTGCCCACAAAGTACAACTCCCCGTAGGTGCAATGAAGTCACAATGCAACCATTGAAATGTACAAGTCACCCATGCATGCCAACGAACAAAAGAAACACAACAGGGGCCAATGGGAGCTGCAGGGCACAGATGGCACGAATACAGAAGCCATCCCAATGGACATGACCACAGTCCCCCACCAAGAAACGCACGCAAACACAGGCACCTGTGACCAGCAATATTCCGAGAATCACATCATTCCACCAGTCCACCTGGCTGACCGGCATCTGTCACACAAAACCCAATCCCCCGCCCCTGAGCATGACAACATTCAAACTGTCATATTGGCAGCCCCCATCCCTGACCTCACGGGCTTCGTAGGCAAACGCGCCCAGTACAGTACCACGCAACTAAACTCCGAAGCTGGAACCCAATGCAGATCTCCCCACAATACATCGCCCCCCAAATAGGCATATGCCACATCACTTGCAAAGAAAAACGCTAAACGGGCCAAATCAGAATAGAAATTTAATGCACATCAAAATCACCAAGCCCATACAGCCATCAGGCCATGAACTCCAAAACACCTTTCACCATTGTGTGCTGCATCCGCAAGAAATGACCAGCCACTACTTGTGTGACGCCCTGTTCCCTCATGGTACACAGAGCCACAATCACGTACGAAAAGGCAACATGGAAGCGCACACAACCGCAGGGCCGTCCCAATGGGGAGGCACTAGTCCAGCTGAAAGGCCGAAATGTTGCTCCGAGCCACCAGTACTGCGTAAGGGCATGTGGGCCATTGGTGATCGTCCCATAAGATCGTAATGCTGCTCCACTGATTAACACGAAGCAGCAGGTGTCGGGAGTAAAATCCATCTGCAGGAGTGGCATACAGATGGCAGTGGCAAAAGGGGAGGAGATACCTGTCAACCAAAAGAAAAGAAAAAGAACTGAATGGCCATCAGAACTACATTCCAACAACTCACTTCAATGATCACACTAAATCCACAGCCATATGCATGCTAGCCCACTCCAAAGGATCATCACCACCCCAAAACCACTTGCGACTCATAACCATCTATATCGAGGTGCAAACACCATCACAAACGAGTGTACCTGTGCATGCGTCTGTCAAAACAGAATCCATCAGATGGGAATGTTAACGTGCATGGACACAAGTGTCTGAGGGCGCGTCGAGACAGGGAGGGCTCAACAAGGCCAGATAGACGATGGTCCCACTATGGCAGCCCTGCATCACATAGCGTAGGGGAGGCGGATAGATCCCAAGAAGCCCTGTACATGGCAAACTCTGTATCAAATCACCTGCCCATGCATCCATCCATCATTCCCTCATCCCGGGATCAAAACGCCTGAATAATTACTCACATGACATTAGAAACATCCATTGAGTCTGTGCGTTATGCAGCCTGCAAAATCCACAGTGCCCCAGCCCGTAATTCCAGTGTCGTGAAGTAACATGTATTTGGGAACGGCCGGCCTCATCGGCCACGTAGCTATTGCGCATCCCAAACTATTCATATCAATCATTGCTTCCTCGCCATGGCCCCTGTCTCAAGGACATTGAACAATAGAACGTTATATTTGCAGTCAGACCTGTGGGCATCTCCTCGCCGCTAGCTGGAAACCGAAAGCGCCGCCCTTCGAATTCCTCATTTGCAACATCACGTCGAAAAGGCATCTGTGGCCGTTTGAAATCACTAATTATTCCATCGAGTGCGGCTGTGTGTGAAAATGGCAACTGCCTTCACCCACAAATGGGACGCCCCGCCCGTCGTTGCAACTCGGTACAGTGATGCATGAGGGCCCACCGTTACTCGAGTACTACGTTCCACTGACCCTTCACAAGACTGTTCGCGACTGCACAGATAGTATGTGAAACAATGGGACCACAGCAGAATGAACATATCAACCAATCTTACACGGCCATCGGGTACAAATACATGATTGCAATAGCAAGATGCCATTCCCCGAATTGCAGCGTTGTGCGCGGGACGTGCCCGGCCAAAGGGGAGAGCAGTTTGCACAGGTGGAATTAATCACCACAGGTGGAGGCCATACAGCCTGAAAACACATAAATTGCACAGCCAGTCTCCTCCCACAAACACACCGAAATGCTACCGGCAGGACTCGCGATGTTGGCCCTGGGGGACCTGATAGCACTGCAAGTACTCCAACTCCAAGAAGAAGACGAACACCAACTACAACCGGCCGCACGGAGGAGACGCAGGAGGAGGAGGAGGCCAAGGCAGGGCCAGCAAGGGCCGCCAGCACAGCCACTACCACCACGCAGGCAGCCCGCAATCCCACGCCTCCGAGCACATCCGTTCAACCTCACTGATGAGCAGATCCACACCCTCTACCGTCTGGACCGGGACACCATAGCCGCCATTGTGGACATGACACAGGCTGACCTTGTCAGCATGATAGATAGCCCAACCGCCATCCCACCCCTACTGAAGGTGGTGTCTGTACTACACTTCCTGGCCACAGGCACCTACCAGCACACAGTCGGACAGTTGCATGGCATTTCTCAGCCACTGTTCTCACGGACACTATTGCAAGTGCTCGATGCCCTCCTGCAGCACGCAGACGACTACATCTCTCTACCACGCTCGGAGCAGGAAATTACCAACACAAAAGTGGGATTCCATGCACTTGCCGGCATACCGGGTTGCATTGGTGCCATCGACTGCACCCATGTTGAATTGGTCGTCCCACATGCCATGGAGGCCCAGTACCGCAACCGAAAACAATTTCATTCCCTGAATGTACAAATGGTGTGTGACTCCAACAGGATCATTACACATTGTTGTGCCCGATTCCCTGGATCAACCCATGATTCTATGGTCTTGAGGAACTCTACAATACCACGCTACATGGAGCGACACGCAGGGAACAGATCCTGGCTACTCGGTGAGTCTCATTACATGCATGAATATGTGGGGTATGTGATTTGGCAATGACCTGGCAGGAAGGGGGGGGTGTGTGCGTACGTAGCAATGGCATTCCACATCATGCGTTTCCCGTCCACATACAGGTGATGCTGGGTATCCACTGAAGAGATGGCTCCTCACACCAGTCCGGAACCCACGGGACCAGCATGAGGAGGACTACAACCATGCCCACTCACGTACCCGTGTAGTCATTGAACAGGCATTCGGCCTACTGAAGACTCGTTTCCGCTGCCTCAGCAGGTCTGGCGGGGCACTCCTGTACCGCCATGAGAAGGTTGCAAAGATGGTCATGGCATGTGTCATGCTCCACAACATGTGCGTACGTAGAAATGTGCCCATGCCCCCTGACGCAGAACTGCAAGCACCTGATAATGGTCATGATGAGGGTGGGGATGTGGCAGCACCTCATGGAGTCTGCGAGGCACCGGAGGCCCGTGACATTCATCAGCATCTCATTGATGCATGCTTCTAGCACTCACGCCTGGTGGCTGATACATGGACACGGGACTCGTGGCACTGTGTGTGTCTGGGATATGCACAATATGGACTGTACGCCTATGATGGCCTAGTACACAAAGATCAATGTCCACACATCTCATTGGTTGATCGTGCACTGTTTATGGCATATGTGATATCATGTTGAACACCCTATCGACCCGCCACCCAAGTGAGCCCAACACACCCCCTCCACCCTCCTACCTCCCCCCCGAACACCAGTGTCCAAAGATGCTCATTGTCAGTGGGCAGTCGCTATTGCAAGCCCCCTCTGCGGGTATCAGGGGCACCCCTGCCTGTGGAGCGCAGGTTCCTCCCAGATCTACGTTGGGGGCTGCCCTGGACGGAACTTGCAACGGATGATGTCTCTCCCTGCTCACGTCCATGCATGTCCCTAAGGGTTTGCGAGAGCTCAGTGAGCACACGGCGCACTGCGGCATGTTCGGCACATACGTCTTTGGACGTCGCATGCAGTTCCCCCCTCAGGCTCTCGGTGCTTCTCTCCATTTGTGCCCTTAGCGTCTCTGTACCTCTCTCCATTTCTGCCCTAAGTGTCTCAGTTGATGTTTCTATGTCTGCCTTAGTGCCCCCACATTCATCGGCATGGTCCTTGAGGAGCGTGGCCATTTGCTGCTGTTGCACGATTAACTGGTCGAGGGACTGTTGCCTCTGCTGGGCCATGGCCATTTGCGGGGGTGTCACAGAGGGGCTGTTGTCCTCATGTTGCCTTGCCACAGGGCTTGTGGGGGATGGCCAGTCGTCGTCTTGTGGGTGCCCCTGCGTGGTATTCTCATGTTGTACGGGATGGGACAGACAGGGGGATTGGGACAGGTCATGGATGGATCTGACTTCGACATCCCCGTCTTCGGTGTCCGAGCATGCTGCCATCAATGGGGTGTCACCTATGGTGCTGCTGCCACCAGAGTCAGTGCCTTCTGTGGCATCCATTGGGGGGACCTGTGGTGGTGGTGGTGTGCCCATGCTGGCTGCTGGGGTGCCTGTTGATGTTCCCTCCTCTGTGCTGCCACCTGATTTGTGCTGCTGCCGTGTCTTGATGCGTGCAGCTGAGGTGGAGGGTCTCTGGCCGTTGGTCTTGGCCCTCTTTGCAGGTGTGCTGGTAGGGGTGTCCTGAAGCTCGTCGTTTGGATCGGACCCTGTGGTGGAGTAAAGGAGGGCGAGGGTTATTGATGGGTCTGTGGGAATTGGAATGGCATTGTATCACATGCATTGGAGTGGTACCTGAGGGTGATTTGGGTCGGGGCCTTGGAGGTGCTTTCATTTGTGTGTGGAGTGAGGGTGCAGTTGTTTGGCAGCCTGCAGTTAGGGTGTGCCTGCTGCACGTGTAGTGCGTGTTTTAGGGGTTTTTAATTATTTATGTATTTATTGTGGGTTTTAACGTGCGCTATCAGGCCTATGTGTGTGGACGTTCTCCTGGACATGTGTTTCTGTAGCACTATGTGGACGCATGGTACTTCACATGGATGGACTGTGTGGATTTGGCATTGTTTTATTTGGCCCCCCTACCTGAATCTTCGGATGTCTGCACTCCTTTCTCCATCCCTCCGACTCCCTCTATGCTCTCCATTCCGATGGTGGAGGCACAGATTTCTTCCCAGGGGGTCAACTTGATGGGTGATTCAGGACCTCCCCCGGTGGCTGTGGCAATGTTGCGGTTGGCAGAGAGTATGCTGCGGACGCGTATCCGCAGGTCGTCCCATCGCTTGCGGCATTGCTGTGGGGTGCGGGGTGCGGTCCCCACCGCACTTACCCGCTGTGCCACCAGAGCCCATATGGCCTTCTTGTTTGCAAGTGCCGTTCTGGTCATTTGCGTGGAGAAGACGACGGCAGCATTCTCCTGGAGGGTCTCTGTTAGCACGGTGAGTTCCTCACGGGAGAAGTGGACCTGCCGCTTGCGGTCGCACGCTTTCTTCGCTACTTTTCCCATTTTTCTTGGTTTCGCTAGGGTGGATGACGGGTTGGGGTGTGTTTCAGGGTAGTGATTTTAGTGGTTGTGTGGTTTTAGTGGTTTTATAGGTGTACGGCGGGATGTTTCCCGTTCCGGGGCCATGTTTTAACTTCCGTTTCCGTATATTTCCGGTCATCGTACTTTCCGGTAGGCGCACACTGCGGTGACCGCTAAGAGGGGTGGCGGTATTGCACCTAGGGCGCCGTACGGCGGCGGTGTGGGCCGTTTTGGGGTCATTTCCGCCATCGCGGACTTTGCACTTCCGCCATGGCGTGGTGCTCGTGCCCGATGGGTCGGAATGGGCCGGACTTTGCTCCTTCGTGCAATGGCGGAAACGCTATTTACGCTGTGGCGGTCCGGTCAGTCACTTTCCGCCAGGGTCGTAATGAGGGCCATTGACATTTGAAGGAATTACACAAATACATGTCCAAGAGTGGGAGAAAAAGAGTCTCACTCTTGGCAGGATGGAAAAAAACAAACTCCCGAAATCCAGCAAAGCTGCTGCGGGACTCACTAGGTTAGGAAATTCAGCCTAAACAGAGAATTCTCCCTAACACCCGCCCCCCCCAGACTAAGGGACAGGAGGATTTAATCCACTCCTGGATGAATCTTATACCTCTAGTCGATGACATACATCCTAGAGAGACCATCAGCATTTTGGTGGTGGCATCCTGACCTGTGCTCAATGGTTAAATCAAACCCTTGCAGGCAGATCGACCATCTCAATAGTTTTGGGTTTTCCCCTTTCATTTGCATTAACCATCTCAAGGGTTGGTGGTCAGTCTGAATGACAAAAGTAAAAACATACAAGTACGGCCTAAACTTCTTCAGCGGCCACACGATAGCAAAGCACTCTCTTTCCATTGTTGCCCACCTTGTTTCAGGATCCTTCAGCTTGCGGCTGATGAAGCAAACGGGGTGCTCCCTACCTTTCCCATCCAGTTGACTGAGTACTGCACCTATTCCTAAATTTGAAGCATCTGTCTGCACAATGAAGTGTTGGCGGTAATCAGGAGCTCTGAGTACTGGGACTTGGCAAAGAGCCTTTTTCAGGTTTTCAAAAGCCTGATTGCACTCCTCGTTCCATTTAACCTTTTTAGGAAATTTGGGGCGAGGAGATGACATTCAGTGGAGAAGCTATGGTCCCATAGTTCTCTATGAAATTCCTGTAATACCCAGTGAGGCCTAGGAAGGCTCTCACCTGGGTCTGAGTAGTCGGTGTTGTCCAATTTTGCACAGCTTCAATTTTACTGAGCAAAGGCCTTATTTCTCCACCGCCTACCTCATGCCCAAGATAGACTACCTTACTCTGTCCAATTTGGCATTTGCTCGCCTTTATGGTCAGATTGGCTCGTCCAAGAGCCTGCAAAACATCTCTCAGGTGGGTTACATGTTCTTCCCAGGAATTGCTGAACACTGCGATGTCATCCAAGTATGCCATGCAGAAGTCCTCCATCCCATTCAGAACCTGGTTTACCATCCGTTGAAACGTAGCAGGTGCATTCTTCAGTCCGAAAGGCATTACCTTAAACTGGTATAAGCCAACGGGGGTAGGAAATGCAGTTTTCTCCTTGGCATGGTCTGTCAGGGCTATTTGCCAATAGCCTGACGTCAAGTCAAATGTGCTGAGGAACTTGGCGGCGCCAAGTTTATCCACCAACTCATCTGTTCTTGGCAAAGGGTGGGCATCAGTCTTGGTGACTGCATTAAGGGCTCTATAGTCCACGCAGAATCTAAGTTCTTTAGATCCGGCCTTTGGTACTAACACAACTGGGCTAGACCATGGACTAGTAGAGGGCTCTATTACCCCGAGATCAAGCATCTTCCTGACCTCACCTTTGATGTGGGTACGTACGTTTTCTGACATGCGGTATCCTCTGCTTTTGACTGGCAGACAGTCACCAGTGAGTATGACGTGCTGGCCCCAAGGGGTCAAGCCTGGTGAAAGCGAGAACAGAGAGGCAAACTGATTCAACATAGATTTGCACTCTTCTTGTTGCTCGGGTGTCAGATTGGAGGAGAGATTCACTCCTTCAATTTTTTCATCTAAAGGTAAGCCTCTGAGGGGATCCGGAAGAGCTTCACTCTCTTCTTCTTCCTCGGATGACGCTAGAAGCAACGCTCCTACATCAGGTCGTGAGACATACGCTTTAAGTCGGTTGGTGTGAAAGACTGTCGGAGCCTCCTTGGTATTGCCCAAGTCCATCAGATAGTTAACCTCTCTGAGTTTACCCACTACTCGGAAGGGTCCCATCCACTTATCTTGCAAGGCCCTCTGCCTTGTTGGGATCATAACGAGAACGAGCTGGTCTTGAGCAAACTCAACCATGTTAGCCTTTTGATCGTGCCAGTGCTTGACCAATGCTTGTCCAGCTTTCAAGTTATGGCTTGCTTCCGTCATCATGTGCGACATTCTCCTCCGGAGACCTATCACGTAGTCAGTCACTCTGACTGGCTTGGGGGAAGGAGCACTCTCCAACCCCTCCTTAATCAGGGCCAATGGACCTCTGACGGGATGACCATAGAGTAGTTTGAAGGGAGAATAACCTACTCCCTCCTGAGGGACTTCTCTATACGCAAAGAGAAGGCATGGCAGTAGACGGTCCCACTTACGCTTAAGGGGTTCCTCTAAAGCACCTATCATGCTCTTCATGGTTCGGTTGAACCGTTCTACCAACCCATTGGTTTGTGGGTGGTAAGCTGTTGAGAACTTGTAAATAACTCCACAGGTTTTCCACATGGCTTTCATGTAGTGGGACATAAAGTTTGACCCCCTGTCAGAGATTACTTCCTTAGGAAACCCGACCCTAGTAAAAATACCAAGGAGGGCCTTAGCCACAGCCGGGGCTGTAACAGTCCTCATAGGAATTGCCTCTGGATACCTAGTAGCATGGTCTACTACAACAAGTATAAACCTGTTGCCTGAGGAGGTTGGAGGATCAAGGGGACCAACGATGTCAATCCCTACTCTCTCAAATGGGACTCCCACAACTGGGAGAGGCACTAACGGTGCCACATTCTTGGAGCCAACCTTACCAGAGATCTGGCAGGTGTGGCAGCTCCTGCAGTGTTTTTCTACTTCGGCCCCCATCTTTGGCCAATAGAAATAGAGAGAGAGCCTTTCCTTAGTCTTCTTGAAACTCAAGTTACCAGCCAAAGGAATCCCGTGGGCTAACTGTAACAACTGTGGTCTGTTCTCTTGGGGTACTACAAGTTGTTTGTAGTCTCCAGGTGCAGACTCGGTCGGTTCACTGTAGAAGAGGCCATCTTCCCAGTGCAACCTGTATTTCCCAGGCTCTTGCCCTTCAGCCTGAGCTTCTGCCTGGTGGCGAAGACCTTCCAGAGTTGGACATTCTCTCTGTCCCTTACTGAAGTCTGCCCTGCTGGGTCCACCTTCTGCCAGTAAAGACTGCAGTTCAGGATGGTCAACAGGTTCCAGATCTCAAATGAGTTCCTGGCATTCCATTAGCTCTTCCTCAGAGTCTAATTCTACCACACAGGGTTGTACCTCCCTCTCAGCCTCGGCTGGAGGTGGAGTTACGGGTGTAACTTTGGACAACCGTGGGGAAGTCCATGTTGTCTGCACTGGAATGCTGGCTGCTGGTTTCGGGATAGAAGCCTTAGGTTTCCCTTTTGCTTCTGATGTCTTGGAGACAGCTGCCGGCAATTCCAGTGGAGCAGGAGTGATTTCTTTCTTCATCATCTCCCCGAGAGTACTGCGCATGGTTCTCTCTCTTGCAGGTCTGGTTAGCTCCTGTAGCCGTTTACTAGGAGGTCTGGGAGTATGCGATACAACTCCGATAGTTTTCAAATCGTTACCCAACAGTACGTGTCCTGGTACCTCACTCTGTATGCTGACAGGTATCTTCACAGTCATGTCGTTACACTGGATGAGATCTGGTAATTGGGGAAGCATCTGCACAGGCCCTCCAGCTAACTTGGTGAGGCGTTTGGGTGCCTTAGCAACATCCTCAGCCTGAAAAAACGATTTATCCACCACAGTTATGCTGGCCCCAGTGTCCCTAATGGCAGGAGTCTCCTGGCCATTCACCTGGACACTGTCCTTATAATACTCTTTAGTATTATCGGGGATAGAATTATAGACATCTAAATTCTGTTGTTCCCACAACCCCAGAGATACTAAAGAAACGCTGGTTGAGACTCCAATGGGTTCGTCAGCTAGCAGTAGAAAGTTTCCACTTGCCATTTGGACTTCCTCCTCTGGAGCGAAGGCTAAGGAGACAAGCTGGACCCCTGAAGGTTTACCCTTACATCTGGGATCTCCTTTCACGTGGTCAGTCGAGCCACAAACAAAGCATTTACCGAATGCTTTCTGGAATGGTGGCTTGTTCTGACCTCCTTCCGGTTTGGCACCAGAAGTCACACTATTCTGCTGTGGTTTTCCTTGTGGCTTACCCTTCTGGTTTTGTTTGGGGCCCTCTTTGGAATGTGAGTTATTAGAATTCTCTTTTGAGTCTTTTTTAGGCTGTTTTCCCTCATCCTTTTTCTGAGTTGCCCCAGAATCCTTATGAGTAGCCCTGTTGGCAACCCACAAGTCAGCAGCCTTAGCTAGCTCCCTGGAATCCAATTCCTTCGAATCAGCCAAGTGCTGTCTGAGCTCAGGAGAACAGGCATCATAAATAGACTCCAACATAAAAAGATTTTGCATACCCTCATAAGTGTTCACTTTGTAACCCTTAATCCATCCCTCTAAGTTTTTCAACCCTTCACTCACCCAGGTAGCCCAAGGGGTACCATCATGTTTTTTGAGGGTTCTAAACCTCTTAAGATACTGGGAAGGGGTCTTCCCGAATCTAGCTATTAAAGCTAGTTTCACACTTTCGTAACCCGTCTTATCCGCCTCCCCCAACTCCATTACCACATCAGTAGCAACAGGAGGGAGCCTAGAGAACAACCAGGGAAGTAAAGCATTCCCGGTGATGTCCTGGAGCACATGATTGTATTCAAACAGTTTCAACCAATCCAACACATCCAATCTCGGTTCATACATACCCACTAATTTCTTCGGCATCTGGGGTCTTTTGGGACTGGAGCTCCTAAAGGAACCAGAGGAGAGAAAAACATTTTCCATAGACAACTTTTTCATCTCTAATTCGTGATTAAGTTCTATTTCCCTGAGTCTCAACTCAGCTTGCTTCTGCTCAGCCTGGGCATTCATCTGTCTGAACTCGAGCTCTTGGTTTCGTTAGGATTGAGCCAAGAACCGTTTGTATTCTAGTTCGAGCTTCATTTTTTCAAGTTCAAAATAAGCAGGGTTACTTGTGGGACCTGGTATGGGCCCCGTAGGCACAGCTGGTAAGGCAGGTAGAGGAGCAGGGGAGACAGTTTCGTTAGCCTCTCCGTCCTCCTCAGCCTCTTCATCGCTATCATCAGAATTATGATTTAGATCAACACCATCACTGTCATCTACATTTGCTGGAGAGATTGGTTCCGCTGAACCAGTACCCAGACTTTGGTTCGCCAGCAATCTCTCGATTAGTTCTAACTTTTTGCCTCTTACAGGAAGATTCTCTTGCCTACAGAGAGCTTGCAGACTCTCAGTATTTTCACCTGACAAAGACTCTTGATTGTAAGTTTCCATCGTAGACATGTTTTTTGAAAGTTGCTTTTTGTGCAAAGTTTTGTGGTTAGTTATCCTACAGTGTCGAAAAGCACTCTAAACTGTATACTCGATACAAATCCCACCGCTGTACACCAGTGTTAGACGGAAACCTGTGCAGTTCCCTCTGGGACCACTGCAAAAGATTTAGGACTACAGGTGTTGGGCGGTGAACCCACTTGGTAGCAGTCTGTACCACACAGATTCACTTGGTAGCTGTGGCTGAGCAGTCAGACTTCCCTCAAGAAGAGTTGAGCAGTATGTGGAGTATACAAGATAGGGCAATTCTTCACAGCAAGACAAGTAAAGACGCAACAAGGCTTAGTGTAAAGATATTAAGGTATTTATTTATAACGAAACATCTATGAAAAACACTATGGCAAGTCACGGCAAACAAATCAAACACAATTACTCTACGAAGAAGAAACGATCAATCCCCCTAGCAATATTTCGACAAGTCTAGGTTCTACCTGTACCACTTATTTGCAGACAGAGGTGTATACCTCAACCTAGATGACACTCTAATATTTGTTAGGACGGGAGAGAAAAAAATAGGCAGGTTATGAAATCAACACAGTTCAATCCTACACGGATAAAATGCAAGGCAGGAAGGCAAGAATCACAATAGATCGTAAGGTTCAGAGGCCAGGCCCACTCGGAGAGAGGCAAGGCGCGATGTCCCAAAAAGTCTCTAGTGGAGATGCATTCAAGTCTTTGTAGCAAATTGTTATCGGCAGATTGAACCAGTTCAGAACAACAAATGAGAAAAGCTTGGAGGCGACCCAACGGAACAGAGAGGATTAAGACACCTCACTCGAACCGATCGAAAGGGAAGCCAGGCGGACACAGTACCTTGTTTTGGAGGGCAGCTCCGGCGGGGGCAGTTGTTTATGGTGGTGGATGCACGTTGGGTCTTTGCCAAGAGTAGAGAGGTTCTCGTCGTCGAAGAAAGTGAAGTCCGGTGCACCACCAGAGAAGAGACCAGCCGCGGAGTGCTCCATCACAAGGCACCACCTTTTGGTCGCGGTTCAGGGGTAGTGGCTATCCGGTTGCCGAGGTGCTCTGCATGGGCAATTTGACCACCGCGTCCTGAGGCGAATAAAAAGCAAAGGGGACTGGTTGTTCCCACCAGTCAGGGGAAGAGACTATCCGGCAGGGAGATCTCCTCTGTCGTCGGGAAGTGGTGAGTCGGTTCCGCAGGGCTCCACCGGAGGTGTCGTCGTGCAGGTCGGCTCAGCGTTACCCTCGTCGGATTCTTTAGGTCCTGTGGCGACATCTGAAGATCCAGTCCCAAAAGCCCTGCTTCTATGCAGAAAACCCCCATTCATTCAGCCTAGCTATCAATCAACACATGCTAAGTGGTGAGCGGGGAGGCTCACCACTTGGGCCAATCACTCCAGAGTGCGACCGGAGTTGGCAAGGCAACTCGGTCCAGGGTGCCTAAACCCCCTCCCACACCCCTGTGGTAACCCAGACAGAATGGCACCACTTTGGAGGGTCTCTGTACAGAGCCCGCCAAAAGTGGAACAAAGGGCTCAACCTTTGGTTTAGGAGTCACAGAGACGAGCACAGACGCCATTTTAAAAACTGAGTTCTGGCAGAAAATACCATCCGGTAAACTTATTTAAGATAAGTAGACCGGTGGTACGTTAGAGATTAACGAGGAAAAGCATCAATCTCCAACAATGGGACGAATCCCATAGGGTTATGTCCGGGGTCGAACATAACAAGTAGTTTCCACTGCCACCAGCCAAAACTCGACGAGGGGGGACGGGACAGTGCCCCCTTGAGTAACAGATCCAGGAGTAATCGAATTACTCCTACGAGTACGTCCACAATAAGATGGTTTGTACTAGTTCTGTTAGTAAATTTAGGTCTAGTAAAGCCAATGGTGACTTTACATGCCCGGGGAGACGGTAGTCAGTCCCCGGGTATGGAGTCTATGGTGGGGGTCCGCTAGGACGCCCCCGTGTTACGGCACGTAGGGTGCGGTGTAACACACATATAAAAACACATGAGACCCTATGGAGTAAAAGACCCCATAGCCCGTAGAACACATTGACATTTGAAGGAATTACACAAATACATGTCCAAGAGTGGGAGAAAAAGAGTCTCACTCTTGGCAGGATGGAAAAAAACAAACTCCCGAAATCCAGCAAAGCTGCTGCGGGACTCACTAGGTTAGGAAATTCAGCCTAAACAGAGAATTCTCCCTAACACTCGCCCCCCCCAGACTAAGGGACAGGAGGATTTAATCCACTCCTGGATGAATCTCATACCTCTAGTGGATGACATACATCCTAGAGAGACCATCAGCATTTTGGTGGTGGCATCCTGACCTGTGCTCAATGGTAAAATCAAACCCTTGCAGGCAGATCGACCATCTCAATAGTTTTGGGTTTTCCCCTTTCATTTGCATTAACCATCTCAAGGGTTGGTGGTCAGTCTGAATGACAAAAGTAAAAACATACAAGTACGGCCTAAACTTCTTCAGCGGCCACACGATAGCAAAGCACTCTCTTTCGATTGTTGCCCACCTTGTTTCAGGATCCTTCAGCTTGCGGCTGATGAAGCAAACGGGGTGCTCCCTACCTTTCCCATCCAGTTGACTGAGTACTGCACCTATTCCTACATTTGAAGCATCTGTCTGCACAATGAAGTGTTGGCGGTAATCAGGAGCTCTGAGTACTGGGACTTGGCAAAGAGCCTTTTTCAGGTTTTCAAAAGCCTGATTGCACTCCTCGTTCCATTTAACCTTTTTAGGAAATTTGGGGCGAGGAGATGACATTCAGTGGAGAAGCTATGGTCCCATAGTTCTCTATGAAATTCCTGTAATACCCAGTGAGGCCTAGGAAGGCTCTCACCTGGGTCTGAGTAGTCGGTGTTGTCCAATTTTGCACAGCTTCAATTTTACTGAGCAAAGGCCTTATTTCTCCACCGCCTACCTCATGCCCAAGATAGACTACCTTACTCTGTCCAATTTGGCATTTGCTCGCCTTTATGGTCAGATTGGCTCGTCCAAGAGCCTGCAAAACATCTCTCAGGTGGGTTACATGTTCTTCCCAGGAATTGCTGAACACTGCGATGTCATCCAAGTATGCCATGCAGAAGTCCTCCATCCCATTCAGAACCTGGTTTACCATCCGCTGAAACGTAGCAGGTGCATTCTTCAGTCCGAAAGGCATTACCTTAAACTGGTATAAGCCAATGGGGGTAGGAAATGCAGTTTTCTCCTTGGCATGGTCTGTCAGGGCTATTTGCCAATAGCCTGACGTCAAGTCAAATGTGCTGAGGAACTTGGCGGTGCAAAGTTTATCCACCAACTCATCTGTTCTTGGCAAAGGGTGGGCATCAGTCTTGGTGACTGCATTAAGGGCTCTATAGTCCACGCAGAATCTAAGTTCTTTAGATCCGGCCTTTGGTACTAACACAACTGGGCTAGAACATGGACTAGTAGAGGGCTCTATTACCCCGAGATCAAGCATCTTCCTGACCTCACCTTTGATGTGGGTACGTACGTTTTCTGACATGCGGTATCCTCTGCTTTTGACTGGCAGACAGTCACCAGTGAGTATGTCGTGCTGGCCCCAAGGGGTCAAGCCTGGTGAAAGCGAGAACAGAGAGGCAGACTGATTCAACATAGATTTGCACTCTTCTTGTTGCTCGGGTGTCAGATTGGAGGAGAGATTCACTCCTTCAATTTTTTCATCTAAAGGTAAGCCTCTGAGGAGATCCGGAAGAGCTTCACTCTCTTCTTCTTCCTCGGATGACGCTAGAAGCAACGCTCCTACATCAGGTCGTGAGACATACGCTTTAAGTCGGTTGGTGTGAAAGACTGTCGGAGCCTCCTTGGTATTGCCCAAGTCCATCAGATAGTTAACCTCTCTGAGTTTACCCACTACTCGGAAGGGTCCCATCCACTTATCTTGCAAGGCCCTCTGCCTTGTTGGGATCATAACGAGAACGAGCTGGTCTTGAGCGAACTCAACCATGTTAGCCTTTTGATCGTGCCAGTGCTTGACCAATGCTTGTCCAGCTTTCAAGTTATGGCTTGCTTCCGTCATCATGTGCGACATTCTCCTCCGGAGACCTATCACGTAGTCAGTCACTCTGACTGGCTTGGGGGAAGGAGCACTCTCCAACCCCTCCTTAATCAGGGCCAATGGACCTCTGACGGGATGACCATAGAGTAGTTTGAAGGGAGAATAACCTACTCCCTCCTGAGGGACTTCTCTATACGCAAAGAGAAGGCATGGCAGTAGACGGTCCCACTTACGCTTAAGGGGTTCCTCTAAAGCACCTATCATGCTCTTCATGGTTCGGTTGAACCGTTCTACCAACCCATTGGTTTGTGGGTGGTAAGCTGTTGAGAACTTGTAAATAACTCCACAGGTTTTCCACATGGCTTTCATGTAGTGGGACATAAAGTTTGACCCCCTGTCAGAGATTACTTCCTTAGGAAACCCGACCCTAGTAAAAATACCAAGGAGGGCCTTAGCCACAGCCGGGGCTGTAACAGTCCTCATAGGAATTGCCTCTGGATACCTAGTAGCATGGTCTACTACAACAAGTATAAACCTGTTGCCTGAGGAGGTTGGAGGATCAAGGGGACCAACGATGTCAATCCCTACTCTCTCAAATGGGACTCCCACAACTGGGAGAGGCACTAACGGTGCCACATTCTTGGAGCCAACCTTACCAGAGATCTGGCAGGTGTGGCAGCTCCTGCAGTGTTTTTCTACTTCGGCCCCCATCTTTGGCCAATAGAAATAGAGAGAGAGCCTTTCCTTAGTCTTCTTGAAACTCAAGTGACCAGCCAAAGGAATCCCGTGGGCTAACTGTAACAACTGTGGTCTGTTCTCTTGGGGTACTACAAGTCGTTTGTAGTCTCCAGGTGCAGACTCGGTCGGTTCACTGTAGAAGAGGCCATCTTCCCAGTGCAACCTGTATTTCCCAGGCTCTTGCCCTTCAGCCTGAGCTTCTGCCTGGTGGCGAAGACCTTCCAGAGTTGGACATTCTCTCTGTCCCTTACTGAAGTCTGCCCTGCTGGGTCCACCTTCTGCCAGTAAAGACTGCAGTTCAGGATGGTCAACAGGTTCCAGATCTCAAATGAGTTCCTGGCATTCCATTAGCTCTTCCTCAGAGTCTAATTCTACCACACAGGGTTGTACCTCCCTCTCAGCCTCGGCTGGAGGTGGAGTTACGGGTGTAACTTTGGACAACCGTGGGGAAGTCCATGTTGTCTGCACTGGAATGCTGGCTGCTGGTTTCGGGATAGAAGCCTTAGGTTTCCCTTTTGCTTCTGATGTCTTGGAGACAGCTGCCGACAATTCCAGTGGAGCAGGAGTGATTTCTTTCTTCATCATCTCCCCGAGAGTACTGCGCATGGTTCTCTCTCTTGCAGGTCTGGTTAGCTCCTGTAGCCGTTTACTAGGAGGTCTGGGAGTATGCGATACAACTCCGATAGTTTTCAAATCGTTACCCAACAGTATGCGTCCTGGTACCTCACTCTGTATGCTGACAGGTATCTTCACAGTCATGTCGTTACACTGGATGAGATCTGGTAATTGGGGAAGCATCTGCACAGGCCCTCCAGCTAACTTGGTGAGGCGTTTGGGTGCCTTAGCAACATCCTCAGCCTGAAAAAACGATTTATCCACCACAGTTATGCTGGCCCAAGTGTCCCTAATGGCAGGAGTCTCCTGGCCATTCACCTGGACACTGTCCTTATAATACTCTTTAGTATTATCGGGGATAGAATTATAGACATCTAAATTCTGTTGTTCCCACAACCCCAGAGATACTAAAGAAACGCTGGTTGAGACTCCAATGGGTTCGTCAGCTAGCAGTAGAAAGTTTCCACTTGCCATTTGGACTTCCTCCTCTGGAGCGAAGGCTAAGGAGACAAGCTGGACCCCTGAAGGTTTACCCTTACATCTGGGATCTCCTTTCACGTGGTCAGTCGAGCCACAAACAAAGCATTTACCGAATGCTTTCTGGAATGGTGGCTTGTTCTGACCTCCTTCCGGTTTGGCACCAGAAGTCACACTATTCTGCTGTGGTTTTCCTTGTGGCTTACCCTTCTGGTTTTGTTTGGGGCCCTCTTTGGAATGTGAGTTATTAGAATTCTCTTTTGAGTCTTTTTTAGGCTGTTTTCCCTCATCCTTTTTCTGAGTTGCCCCAGAATCCTTATGAGTAGCCCTGTTGGCAACCCACAAGTCAGCAGCCTTAGCTAGCTCCCTGGAATCCAATTCCTTCGAATCAGCCAAGTGCTGTCTGAGCTCAGGAGAACAGGCATCATAAATAGACTCCAACATAAAAAGATTTTGCATACCCTCATAAGTGTTCACTTTGTAACCCTTAATCCATCCCTCTAAGTTTTTCAACCCTTCACTCACCCAGGTAGCCCAAGGGGTACCATCATGTTTTTTGAGGGTTCTAAACCTCTTAAGATACTGGGAAGGGGTCTTCCCGAATCTAGCTATTAAAGCTAGTTTCACACTTTCGTAACCCGTCTTATCCGCCTCCCCCAACTCCATTACCACATCAGTAGCAACAGGAGGGAGCCTAGAGAACAACCAGGGAAGTAAAGCATTCCCGGTGATGTCCTGGAGCACATGATTGTATTCAAACAGTTTCAACCAATCCAACACATCCAATCTCGGTTCATACATACCCACTAATTTCTTCGGCATCTGGGGTCTTTTGGGACTGGAGCTCCTAGAGGAACCAGAGGAGAGAAAAACATTTTCCATAGACAACTTTTTCATCTCTAATTCGTGATTAAGTTCTATTTCCCTGAGTCTCAACTCAGCTTGCTTCTGCTCAGCCTGGGCATTCATCTGTCTGAACTCGAGCTCTTGGTTTCGTTAGGATTGAGCCAAGAACCGTTTGTATTCTAGTTCGAGCTTCATTTTTTCAAGTTCAAAATAAGCAGGGTTACTTGTGGGACCTGGTATGGGCCCCGTAGGCACAGCTGGTAAGGCAGGTAGAGGAGCAGGGGAGACAGTTTCGTTAGCCTCTCCGTCCTCCTCAGCCTCTTCATCGCTATCATCAGAATTATGATTTAGATCAACACCATCACTGTCATCTACATTTGCTGGAGAGATTGGTTCCGCTGAACCAGTACCCAGACTTTGGTTCGCCAGCAATCTCTCGATTAGTTCTAACTTTTTGCCTCTTACAGGAAGATTCTCTTGCCTACAGAGAGCTTGCAGACTCTCAGTATTTTCACCTGACAAAGACTCTTGATTGTAAGTTTCCATCGTAGACATGTTTTTTGAAAGTTGCTTTTTGTGCAAAGTTTTGTGGTTAGTTATCCTACAGTGTCGAAAAGCACTCTAAACTGTATACTCGATACAAATCCCACCGCTGTACACCAGTGTTAGACGGAAACCTGTGCAGTTCCCTCTGGGACCACTGCAAAAGATTTAGGACTACAGGTGTTGGGCGGTGAACCCACTTGGTAGCAGTCTGTACCACACAGATTCACTTGGTAGCTGTGGCTGAGCAGTCAGACTTCCCTCAAGAAGAGTTGAGCAGTATGTGGAGTATACAAGATAGGGCAATTCTTCACAGCAAGACAAGTAAACACGCAACAAGGCTTAGTGTAAAGATATTAAGGTATTTATTTATAACGAAACATCTATGAAAAACACTATGGCAAGTCACGGCAAACAAATCAAACACAATTACTCTACGAAGAAGAAACGATCAATCCCCCTAGCAATATTTCGACAAGTCTAGGTTCTACCTGTACCACTTATTTGCAGACAGAGGTGTATACCTCAACCTAGATGACACTCTAATATTTGTTAGGACGGGAGAGAAAAAGATAGGCAGGTTATGAAATCAACACAGTTCAATCCTACACGGATAAAATGCAAGGCAGGAAGGCAAGAATCACAATAGATCGTAAGGTTCAGAGGCCAGGCCCACTCGGAGAGAGGCAAGGCGCGATGTCCCAAAAAGTCTCTAGTGGAGATGCATTCAAGTCTTTGTAGCAAATTGTTATCGGCAGATTGAACCAGTTCAGAACAACAAATGAGAAAAGCTTGGAGGCGACCCAACGGAACAGAGAGGATTAAGACACCTCACTCGAACCGATCGAAAGGGAAGCCAGGCGGACACGGTACCTTGTTTTGGAGGGCAGCTCCGGCGGGGGCAGTTGTTCCTGGTGGTGGATGCACGTTGGGTCTTTGCCAAGAGTAGAGAGGTTCTCGTCGTCGAAGAAAGTGAAGTCCGGTGCACCACCAGAGAAGAGACCAGCCGCGGAGTGCTCCGTCACAAGGCACCACCTTTTGGTCGCGGTTCAGGGGTAGTGGCTATCCGGTTGCCGAGGTGCTCTGCATGGGCAATTTGACCACCGCGTCCTGAGGCGAATAAAAAGCAAAGGGGACTGGTTGTTCCCACCAGTCAGGGGAAGAGACTATCCGGCAGGGAGATCTCCTCTGTCGTCGGGAAGTGGTGAGTCGGTTCCGCAGGGCTCCACCGGAGGTGTCGTCGTGCAGGTCGGCTCAGCGTTACCCTCGTCGGATTCTTTAGGTCCTGTGGCGACATCTGAAGATCCAGTCCCAAAAGCCCTGCTTCTATGCAGAAAACCCCCATTCATTCAGCCTAGCTATCAATCAACACATGCTAAGTGGTGAGCGGGGAGGCTCACCACTTGGGCCAATCACTCCAGAGTGCGACCGGAGTTGGCAAGGCAACTCGGTCCAGGGTGCCTAAACCCCCTCCCACACCCCTGTGGTAACCCAGACAGAATGGCACCACTTTGGAGGGTCTCTGTACAGAGCCCGCCAAAAGTGGAACAAAGGGCTCAACCTTTGGTTTAGGAGTCACAGAGACGAGCACAGACGCCATTTTAAAAACTGAGTTCTGGCAGAAAATACCATCCGGTAAACTTATTTAAGATAAGTAGACCGGTGGTACGTTAGAGATTAACGAGGAAAAGCATCAATCTCCAACAATGGGACGAATCCCATAGGGTTATGTCCGGGGTCGAACATAACAAGTAGTTTCCACTGCCACCAGCCAAAACTCGACGAGGGGGGACGGGACAGTGCCCCCTTGAGTAACAGATCCAGGAGTAATCGAATTACTCCTACGAGTATGTCCACAATAAGATGGTTTGTACTAGTTCTGTTAGTAAATTTAGGTCTAGTAAAGCCAATGGTGACTTTACATGCCCGGGGAGACGGTAGTCAGTCCCCGGGTATGGAGTCTATGGTGGGGGTCCGCTAGGATGCCCCCGTGTTACGGCACGTAGGGTGCGGTGTAACACACATATAAAAACACATGAGACCCTATGGAGTAAAAGACCCCATAGCCCATAGAACACATTGACATTTGAAGGAATTACACAAATACATGTCCAAGAGTGGGAGAAAAAGAGTCTCACTCTTGGCAGGATGGAAAAAAACAAACTCCCGAAATCCAGCAAAGCTGCTGCGGGACTCACTAGGTTAGGAAATTCAGCCTAAACAGAGAATTCTCCCTAACACTCGCCCCCCCCAGACTAAGGGACAGGAGGATTTAATCCACTCCTGGATGAATCTCATACCTCTAGTGGATGACATACATCCTAGAGAGACCATCAGCATTTTGGTGGTGGCATCCTGACCTGTGCTCAATGGTAAAATCAAACCCTTGCAGGCAGATCGACCATCTCAATAGTTTTGGGTTTTACCCTTTCATTTGCATTAACCATCTCAAGGGTTGGTGGTCAGTCTGAATGACAAAAGTAAAAACATACAAGTACGGCCTAAACTTCTTCAGCGGCCACACGATAGCAAAGCACTCTCTTTCGATTGTTGCCCACCTTGTTTCAGGATCCTTCAGCTTGCGGCTGATGAAGCAAACGGGGTGCTCCCTACCTCTCCCATCCAGTTGACTGAGTACTGCACCTATTCCTACATTTGAAGCATCTGTCTGCACAATGAAGTGTTGGCGGTAATCAGGAGCTCTGAGTACTGGGACTTGGCAAAGAGCCTTTTTCAGGTTTTCAAAAGCCTGATTGCACTCCTCGTTCCATTTAACCTTTTTAGGAAATTTGGGGCGAGGAGATGACATTCAGTGGAGAAGCTATGGTCCCATAGTTCTCTATGAAATTCCTGTAATACCCAGTGAGGCCTAGGAAGGCTCTCACCTGGGTCTGAGTAGTCGGTGTTGTCCAATTTTGCACAGCTTCAATTTTACTGAGCAAAGGCCTTATTTCTCCACCGCCTACCTCATGCCCAAGATAGACTACCTTACTCTGTCCAATTTGGCATTTGCTCGCCTTTATGGTCAGATTGGCTCGTCCAAGAGCCTGCAAAACATCTCTCAGGTGGGTTACATGTTCTTCCCAGGAATTGCTGAACACTGCGATGTCATCCAAGTATGCCATGCAGAAGTCCTCCATCCCATTCAGAACCTGGTTTACCATCCGTTGAAACGTAGCAGGTGCATTCTTCAGTCCGAAAGGCATTACCTTAAACTGGTATAAGCCAACGGGGGTAGGAAATGCAGTTTTCTCCTTGGCATGGTCTGTCAGGGCTATTTGCCAATAGCCTGACGTCAAGTCAAATGTGCTGAGGAACTTGGCGGCACCAAGTTTATCCACCAACTCATCTGTTCTTGGCAAAGGGTGGGCATCAGTCTTGGTGACTGCATTAAGGGCTCTATAGTCCACGCAGAATCTAAGTTCTTTAGATCCGGCCTTTGGTACTAACACAACTGGGCTAGACCATGGACTAGTAGAGGGCTCTATTACCCCGAGATCAAGCATCTTCCTGACCTCACCTTTGATGTGGGTACGTACGTTTTCTGACATGCGGTATCCTCTGCTTTTGACTGGCAGACAGTCACCAGTGAGTATGTCGTGCTGGCCCCAAGGGGTCAAGCCTGGTGAAAGCGAGAACAGAGAGGCAGACTGATTCAACATAGATTTGCACTCTTCTTGTTGCTCGGGTGTCAGATTGGAGGAGAGATTCACTCCTTCAATTTTTTCATCTAAAGGTAAGCCTCTGAGGAGATCCGGAAGAGCTTCACTCTCTTCTTCTTCCTCGGATGACGCTAGAAGCAACGCTCCTACATCAGGTCGTGAGACATACGCTTTAAGTCGGTTGGTGTGAAAGACTGTCGGAGCCTCCTTGGTATTGCCCAAGTCCATCAGATAGTTAACCTCTCTGAGTTTACCCACTACTCGGAAGGGTCCCATCCACTTATCTTGCAAGGCCCTCTGCCTTGTTGGGATCATAACGAGAACGAGCTGGTCTTGAGCGAACTCAACCATGTTAGCCTTTTGATCGTGCCAGTGCTTGACCAATGCTTGTCCAGCTTTCAAGTTATGGCTTGCTTCCGTCATCATGTGCGACATTCTCCTCCGGAGACCTATCACGTAGTCAGTCACTCTGACTGGCTTGGGGGAAGGAGCACTCTCCAACCCCTCCTTAATCAGGGCCAATGGACCTCTGACGGGATGACCATAGAGTAGTTTGAAGGGAGAATAACCTACTCCCTCCTGAGGGACTTCTCTATACGCAAAGAGAAGGCATGGCAGTAGACGGTCCCACTTACGCTTAAGGGGTTCCTCTAAAGCACCTATCATGCTCTTCATGGTTCGGTTGAACCGTTCTACCAACCCATTGGTTTGTGGGTGGTAAGCTGTTGAGAACTTGTAAGTAACTCCACAGGTTTTCCACATGGCTTTCATGTAGTGGGACATAAAGTTTGACCCCCTGTCAGAGATTACTTCCTTAGGAAACCCGACCCTAGTAAAAATACCAAGGAGGGCCTTAGCCACAGCCGGGGCTGTAACAGTCCTCATAGGAATTGCCTCTGGATACCTAGTAGCATGGTCTACTACAACAAGTATAAACCTGTTGCCTGAGGAGGTTGGAGGATCAAGGGGACCAACGATGTCAATCCCTACTCTCTCAAATGGGACTCCCACAACTGGGAGAGGCACTAACGGTGCCACATTCTTGGAGCCAACCTTACCAGAGATCTGGCAGGTGTGGCAGCTCCTGCAGTGTTTTTCTACTTCGGCCCCCATCTTTGGCCAATAGAAATAGAGAGAGAGCCTTTCCTTAGTCTTCTTGAAACTCAAGTGACCAGCCAAAGGAATCCCGTGGGCTAACTGTAACAACTGTGGTCTGTTCTCTTGGGGTACTACAAGTCGTTTGTAGTCTCCAGGTGCAGACTCGGTCGGTTCACTGTAGAAGAGGCCATCTTCCCAGTGCAACCTGTATTTCCCAGGCTCTTGCCCTTCAGCCTGAGCTTCTGCCTGGTGGCGAAGACCTTCCAGAGTTGGACATTCTCTCTGTCCCTTACTGAAGTCTGCCCTGCTGGGTCCACCTTCTGCCAGTAAAGACTGCAGTTCAGGATGGTCAACAGGTTCCAGATCTCAAATGAGTTCCTGGCATTCCATTAGCTCTTCCTCAGAGTCTAATTCTACCACACAGGGTTGTACCTCCCTCTCAGCCTCGGCTGGAGGTGGAGTTACGGGTGTAACTTTGGACAACCGTGGGGAAGTCCATGTTGTCTGCACTGGAATGCTGGCTGCTGGTTTCGGGATAGAAGCCTTAGGTTTCCCTTTTGCTTCTGATGTCTTGGAGACAGCTGCCGACAATTCCAGTGGAGCAGGAGTGATTTCTTTCTTCATCATCTCCCCGAGAGTACTGCGCATGGTTCTCTCTCTTGCAGGTCTGGTTAGCTCCTGTAGCCGTTTACTAGGAGGTCTGGGAGTATGCGATACAACTCCGATAGTTTTCAAATCGTTACCCAACAGTACGGGTCCTGGTACCTCACTCTGTATGCTGACAGGTATCTTCACAGTCATGTCGTTACACTGGATGAGAACTGGTAATTGGGGAAGCATCTGCACAGGCCCTCCAGCTAACTTGGTGAGGCGTTTGGGTGCCTTAGCAACATCCTCAGCCTGAAAAAACGATTTATCCACCACAGTTATGCTGGCCCCAGTGTCCCTAATGGCAGGAGTCTCCTGGCCATTCACCTGGACACTGTCCTTATAATACTCTTTAGTATTATCGGGGATAGAATTATAGACATCTAAATTCTGTTGTTCCCACAACCCCAGAGATACTAAAGAAACGCTGGTTGAGACTCCAATGGGTTCGTCAGCTAGCAGTAGAAAGTTTCCACTTGCCATTTGGACTTCCTCCTCTGGAGCGAAGGCTAAGGAGACAAGCTGGACCCCTGAAGGTTTACCCTTACATCTGGGATCTCCTTTCACGTGGTCAGTCGAGCCACAAACAAAGCATTTACCGAATGCTTTCTGGAATGGTGGCTTGTTCTGACCTCCTTCCGGTTTGGCACCAGAAGTCACACTATTCTGCTGTGGTTTTCCTTGTGGCTTACCCTTCTGGTTTTGTTTGGGGCCCTCTTTGGAATGTGAGTTATTAGAATTCTCTTTTGAGTCTTTTTTAGGCTGTTTTCCCTCATCCTTTTTCTGAGTTGCCCCAGAATCCTTATGAGTAGCCCTGTTGGCAACCCACAAGTCAGCAGCCTTAGCTAGCTCCCTGGAATCCAATTCCTTCGAATCAGCCAAGTGCTGTCTGAGCTCAGGAGAACAGGCATCATAAATAGACTCCAACATAAAAAGATTTTGCATACCCTCATAAGTGTTCACTTTGTAACCCTTAATCCATCCCTCTAAGTTTTTCAACCCTTCACTCACCCAGGTAGCCCAAGGGGTACCATCATGTTTTTTGAGGGTTCTAAACCTCTTAAGATACTGGGAAGGGGTCTTCCCGAATCTAGCTATTAAAGCTAGTTTCACACTTTCGTAACCCGTCTTATCCGCCTCCCCCAACTCCATTACCACATCAGTAGCAACAGGAGGGAGCCTAGAGAACAACCAGGGAAGTAAAGCATTCCCGGTGATGTCCTGGAGCACATGATTGTATTCAAACAGTTTCAACCAATCCAACACATCCAATCTCGGTTCATACATACCCACTAATTTCTTCGGCATCTGGGGTCTTTTGGGACTGGAGCTCCTAGAGGAACCAGAGGAGAGAAAAACATTTTCCATAGACAACTTTTTCATCTCTAACTCGTGATTAAGTTCTATTTCCCTGAGTCTCAACTCAGCTTGCTTCTGCTCAGCCTGGACATTCATCTGTCTGAACTCGAGCTCTTGGTTTCGTTAGGATTGAGCCAAGAACCGTTTGTATTCTAGTTCGAGCTTCATTTTTTCAAGTTCAAAATAAGCAGGGTTACTTGTGGGACCTGGTATGGGCCCCGTAGGCACAGCTGGTAAGGCAGGTAGAGGAGCAGGGGAGACAGTTTCGTTAGCCTCTCCGTCCTCCTCAGCCTCTTCATCGCTATCATCAGAATTATGATTTAGATGAACACCATCACTGTCATCTACATTTGCTGGAGAGATTGGTTCCGCTGAACCAGTACCCAGACTTTGGTTCGCCAGCAATCTCTCGATTAGTTCTAACTTTTTGCCTCTTACAGGAAGATTCTCTTGCCTACAGAGAGCTTGCAGACTCTCAGTATTTTCACCTGACAAAGACTCTTGATTGTAAGTTTCCATCGTAGACATGTTTTTTGAAAGTTGCTTTTTGTGCAAAGTTTTGTGGTTAGTTATCCTACAGTGTCGAAAAGCACTCTAAACTGTATACTCGATACAAATCCCACCGCTGTACACCAGTGTTAGACGGAAACCTGTGCAGTTCCCTCTGGGACCACTGCAAAAGATTTAGGACTACAGGTGTTGGGCGGTGAACCCACTTGGTAGCAGTCTGTACCACACAGATTCACTTAGTAGCTGTGGCTGAGCAGTCAGACTTCCCTCAAGAAGAGTTGAGCAGTATGTGGAGTATACAAGATAGGGCAATTCTTCACAGCAAGACAAGTAAACACGCAACAAGGCTTAGTGTAAAGATATTAAGGTATTTATTTATAACGAAACATCTATGAAAAACACTATGGCAAGTCACGGCAAACAAATCAAACACAATTACTCTACGAAGAAGAAACGATCAATCCCCCTAGCAATATTTCGACAAGTCTAGGTTCTACCTGTACCACTTATTTGCAGACAGAGGTGTATACCTCAACCTAGATGACACTCTAATATTTGTTAGGACGGGAGAGAAAAAGATAGGCAGGTTATGAAATCAACACAGTTCAATCCTACACGGATAAAATGCAAGGCAGGAAGTCAAGAATCACAATAGATCGTAAAGTTCAGAGGCCAGGCCCACTCGGAGAGAGGCAAGGCGCGATGTCCCAAAAAGTCTCTAGTGGAGATGCATTCAAGTCTTTGTAGCAAATTGTTATCGGCAGATTGAACCAGTTCAGAACAACAAATGAGAAAAGCTTGGAGGCGACCCAACGGAACGGAGAGGATTAAGACACTTCACTTGAACCGATCGAAAGGGAAGCCAGGCGGACACGGTACCTTGTTGTGGAGTGTAGCTCCGGCGGGGGCAGTTGTTCCTGGTGGTGGATGCACGTCGGGTCTTTGCCAAGAGTAGAGAGGTTCTCGTCGTCGAAGAAAGTGAAGTCCGGTGCACCACCAGGGAAGAGACCAGCCGTGGAGTGCTCCGTCACAAGGCACCACCTTTTGGTCGCGGTTCAGGGGTAGTGGTTATCCGGTTGCCGAGGTGCTCTGCACGGGCAATTCGACCACTGCGTCCTGAGGCGAATAAAAAGCAAAGGGGACTGGTTGTTCCCACCAGTCAAGGGAAGAGACTCTCCGGCAGGGAGATCTCCTCTGTCGTCGGGAAGTGGTGAGTTGGTTCCGCAGGGCTCCACCGGAGGTGTCGTCGTGCAGGTCGGCTCAGCGTTACCCTCGTCAGATTCTTTAGGTCCTGTGGCGACTTCTGAAGATCCAGTCCCAAAAGCCCTGCTTTTATGCAGAAAACCCCCATTCATTCAGCCTAGCTGTCAATCAACACATGCTAAGTGGTGAGCGGGGAGGCTCACCACTTGGGCCAATCACTCCAGAGTGCGACCGGAGTTTGCAAGGCAACTCGGTCCAGGGTGCCTAAGCCCCCTCCCACACCCCTGTGGTAACCCAGACAGAATGGCACCACTTTGGAGGGTCTCTGTACAGAGCCCGCCAAAAGTGGAACAAAAGGCTCAACCTTTGGTTTAGGAGTCACAGAGACGAGCACAGACGCCATTTTAAAAACCGAGTTCTGGCAGAAAATACCATCCGGTAAACTTATTTAAGATAAGTAGACCGGTGGTACGTTAGAGATTAACGAGGAAAAGCATCAATCTCCAACAATGGGACGAATCCCATAGGGTTATGTCCGGGGTCGAACATAACAAGTAGTTTCCACTGCCACCAGCCAAAACTCGACGAGGGGGGACGGGACAGTGCCCACTCGAGTAACAGATCCAGGAGTAATCGAATTACTCCTACTAGTACGTCCACAATAAGATGGTTTGTACTAGTTCTGTTAGTAAATTTAGGTCTAGTAAAGCCAATGGTGACTTTACATGCCCGGGGAGACGGTAGTTAGTCCCCGGGTATGGAGTCTATGGTGGGGGTCCGCTAGGACGCCCCCGTGTTACGGCACGTAGGGTGCGGTGTAACACACATAGAAAAACATATGAGACCCTATGGAGTAAAAGACCCCATAGCCCATAGAACACATTGACATTTGAAGGAATTACACACGTACATGTCCAAGAGTGGGAGAAAAAGAGTCTCACTCTTGGCAGGATGGAAAAAAACAAACTCCCGAAATCCAGCAAAGCTGCTGGGGGACTCACTAGGCTAGGAAATTCAGCCTAAACAGAGAATTCTCCCTAACACTAGCTAGCTATTGAGGACTTTGTATAGGAAAAGGGATTTAAATGGGCTAGAGCGAGCCAGGGCTCAGCCCCAGCAGTCTCAAATACGTAGGGTGACCAGATTTTTTTAAAAGAAAAACTGGGCCTGTTGTGGGGGGGGGGTGTTCACAGGCACATTCCTCTCATTGGAGGAGGGTGCCTGGGAGGGGGACGAAATGGGGGAGTGTAAAGCATTCATGCCCTCGTTCACGCAGGGACACAATTTCAGGATTTCGAAAACGGGTCCCGGTAAAAACCAGGACCGTAGCCACCCATCCCAGGACAGAGGGTGATTTCCCCAGACTGTCCTGGGAAAAGTAGGACATCTGTTCACCCTACAAATACCACCTTTGAGCTAGGGCTCTGAATGGCATTCCGAACGGACTTTGCCATCCAGAGCTCTGCCTTGCAGTAATGTAAATATAAAGCTGAGTTTCAATCCTGCTCTTCACCAGTAGATGTCACTTACAGTCATGTTTATAATTACAACATCAGTTACATTTTGAACTACGTTGTTTTCAAACAAATCTCATCATTACAACACATATTATAGTGTTGTCATTGCAATAAAGTTGATTAGTGCATAAGAATCACAGTTTTCTTTCAAAGGATCCATGGGTTGCATGGTGCAGTGACCTATTTTGATTTCAATTTCTGTTTTATATATATGTTCTATATGTTTTATATATGAATATATTTATTTTGGACAATATTGTTCAGCACGTTTAATTTGCTCCGTTTCGTTGCACATATAAAAACCTCGGAGTGGTCCCCTGGCACCCCGGCAACCGGATAGCCACTACCCCTGTACCGCGACCAAAAGGTGGTGCGTTGTGACGGAGCACTCCACGGCTGGTCTCTTCCCTGGTGGTGCACCGGACTTCACTTTTCTTCGACGACGAGATCATCTCTACTCTTGGCAAAGACCCGACGTGCATCCACCACCAGGAACAACTGCCCCCGCCGGAGCTGTCTCTCCACAACAAGGTACCGTGTCCGCCTGGCTTCCCTTTCGATCGGTTCGAGTGAGGTGTCTTAATCCTCGCCTTTCCGTTGGGTCGCCTCCAAGCTTTTTCTAGCATGTTGTTCTGAACTGGTTCAATCTGCCGATAACAATTTGCTACAAAGACTCGAACGCATCTCTACTAGAGACTTTTTGGGACATATCGCCTTGCCCCTCCCCGAGTGGGCCTGGCCTCTGAACTTTATGATCTATTGTGGTTTTTGCCTTCCTGCCTTGCATTTTATCCGTGAAGTATTGAACTGTGTTGATTTCGTAACCTGCCTATTTTTCTCTCCCGTCCTAACTAATATTAGAGTGCCATCTAGGTTGAGGTATACACCTCTGTCTGAAAATAAGTGATACCGGTAGAACCTAGACTTGTCGAAATATCGTTAGGGGGATTGATCGTTTTCTTCTTCGTAGAGTAATTGTAATTGAATTGTTTGCCGTGATAGTGCCATAGTGTTTTCCATAGATGTTCCGTTATAAATAAATACCTTAATATCTTTACACTGAAGCCTTGTTGCGTGTTTGCTTGTCTTACTGTGAAGAATTGTCCTAGATTGTATACTCCACATACTGCTCAACTCTTCTTGAGGGAAGTCTGACTGCTCAGCCACAGCTACCAAGTGAATCTGTGTGGTACAGACTGCTACCAAGTGGGTTCACCGCCAAACACCTGTAGTCCTAAATCTTTTGCAGTGGTCCCAGAGGGAACTGCACAGGTTTCCGCCTAACACTGGTGTACAGCGGTGGGATTTGTATCGAGTATACAGTTTAGAGTGCTTTTCGACGCTTTAGGATAACTAACCACAAAGCTTAGCACTAAAAAGCAACTTTCACAAACATGTCTACGATGGAAACTTACAGTCAAGAATCCTTGTCAGGTAAAAATACTGAGAGTTTGCGAACTCTCTGTAAGCAAGAGAATCTTTCTGTAAGAGGCAAGAAGTTAGAACTAATAGAGAGATTGCTGGCGAACCAAAGTCTGGATACTGGTTCAGAGGAACCAATTTCTCCAGCAAATGTAGATAACAGTGATGGTGTTGATCTAAATCGTAATTCTGATGATAGCGATGAAGAGGCTGACGAGGACGGAGAGGCTAACAAAACTGTCTCCCCTGCTCCTCTACCTGCCTTACCAGCTGTACCTACGGAGCCCATACCAGGTCCCACAAGTAACCCTGCTTATTTTGAACTTGAAAAAATGAAGGTCGAATTAGAATACAAACGGTTCTTGGCTCAATCTGAACGAAACCAAGAGCTCGAGTTCAGACGGATGAATGCCCAGGCTGAGCACAAGCAAGCTGAGTTAAGACTCAGGGAAATAGAACTTAATCATGAGTTAGAAATGAAAAAGCTGTCTATGGAAAATGCTTCTCTCTCCTCTGGTTCCTCTAGGAGCTCCAGTCCCAAAAGACCCCAGATGCCGAAGGAATTAGTGGGTATGTATGAACCGAGATTGGATGTGTTGGATTGGTTAAAACTGTTTGAGTACAATCATGGGCTCCAGGACATCACCGGGAACGCTTTACTTCCCTGGTTGTTCTCTAGGCTCCCTCCTGTTGCGACTGATGTGGTAATGGAGTTGGGGGAGGCGGATAAGACGGATTACGAAAGTGTGAAACTAGCTTTGATAGCTAGATTCGGGAAGACCCCTTCCCAGTATCTTAAGAGGTTTAGAACCCTCAAAAAGCATGATGGTACCCCTTGGGCTACCTGGGTGAGTGAAGGGTAGAAAAACTTAGAGGGATGGATTAAGGGTTACAAAGTGAACACTTATGAGGGTATGAAGAATCTTTTTATGTTGGAGTCGATTTATGATGCCTGTTCTCCTGAGCTCAGACAGCACTTGGCTGATTCGAAGGAATTGGATTCCCGGACGCTAGCTAAGGCCGCTGACTTGTGGGTTGCCAACAGGGCTACTCATAAGTATTCTGGGGCAACTCAAATTCCAAAGAGGGCCCCAAACAAAACCATAAGGGTAAGCCACCGGGAAAACCACAACAGAATAGTGTGTCTTCTGGTGCCAAACCGGAAGGAGGTCAGAGCAAGCCACCATTCCAAAAAGCGTTCGGTAAATGCTTTGTTTGTGGCTCGACTGACCACGTGAAAGGAGATCCCAGATGTAAGGGTAAACCTTCAGGGGTCCAGCTTGTCTCCTTAGCCTTCGCTCCAGAGGAGGAAGTCCAAATGGCAAGTGGAAACTTTCTACTGCTAGCTGACGAACCCATTGGAGTCTCAGCCAGCATTTCTTTAGTATCTCTGGGGTTGTGGGAACAACAGAATTTAGATGTCTATAATTCTATCCCCGATAATACTAAAGAGTATTATAAGGACAGTGTCCAGGTGAATGGCCAGGAGACTCCTGCCATTAGGGACACTGGGGCCAGCATAACTGTGGTGGATAAATCATTTTTTCAGGCTGAGGATGTTGCTAAGGCACCCAAACGCCTCACCAAGTTAGCTGGAGGGCCTGTGCAGATGCTTCCCCAATTACCAGTTCTCATCCAGTGTAACGACATGACTGTAAAGATACCTGTCAGCATACAGAGTGAGGTACCAGGACGCGTACTGTTGGGTAACGATTTGAAAACTCTCGGAGTTGTATCGCATACTCCCAGACCTCCTAGTAAACGGTTACAGGAGCTAACCAGACCCGCAAGAGAGAGGACCATGCGCGGTACTCTCAAGGAGATGATGAAGACAGAAATCACTACCGCTCCACTAGAATTGTCGGCAGCTGTCTCCAAGAAATCAGAAGCGAAAGGGAAACCTAAGACTTCTATCCCGAAACCAGCAGCCAGCATTTCAGTGCAGCCCACACGGACTTCCCGGCGGTTGTCCAAAAGTACACCCGTAACTCCACCTCCAGCTGAGGCTGAGAGGGAGGTACAACCCTGTGTGGTAGAATTAGACTCTGAGGAAGAGCTAATGGAAGGCCAGGAACTCATTGGAGATCTGGATCCTGTTGACCATCCTGAGATGCAGTCTTGACTGGCAGAAGGTGGACCCAGCAGGGCAGACTTCAGTAAGGGACAGAGAGAATGTCCAACTCTGGAAGGTCTTCGCCGCCAGGCAGAAGCTCAGGCTGAAGGGCAAGAGCCTGGGAAATACAGGTTGCACTGGGAAGATGGCCTCTTCTACAGTGAACCAACCTAGTCTGCACCTGGAGACTACAAACGACTTGTAGCACCCCAAGGGAACAGACCACAGTTCTTGCAGTTAGCCCACGAGATTCCTTTGGCTGGTCACTTAAGTTTCAAGAAGACTAAGGAAAGGCTCTCTCTCTACTTCTATTGGCCAAAGGTGGGGGCCGAAGTAGAAAAACACTGCAGGAGCTGCCACACCTGCCAGACCTCTGGTAAGGTTGGCTCCAAGAATGTGGCACCTTTAGTGCCTCTCCCAGTTGTGGGAGCCCCATTTGAGAGAGTAGGGATTGACATTGTTGGTCCCCTTGATCCTCCAACCTCCTCAGGCAACAGGTTTATACTTGTTGTAGTAGACCATGCTACTAGGTATCCTGAGACAATTCCTATGAGGACTATTACAGCCCCGGCTGTGGCTAAGGCCCTCCTTGGTATTTTTACTAGGGTCGGGTTTCCTAAGGAAGTAATCTCTGACAGGGGGTCAAACTTTATGTCCCACTACATGAAAGCCATGTGGAAAACCTGTGGAGTTACTTACAAGTTCTCAACAGCTTACCACCCCCAAACCAATGGATTGGTAGAACGGTTCAACCGAACCATGAAGAGCATGATAGGTGCTTTAGAAGAACCCCTTAAGCGTAAGTGGGACCTTCTACTGCCATGCCTTCTCTTTGCTGAAAGAGAAGTCCCTCAGGAGGGAGTAGGTTACTCTCCCTTCAAACTCCTCTATGGTCATCCCGTCAGAGGTCCATTGGCCCTGATTAAGGAGGGGTTGGAGAGTGCTCCTTCCCCCAAGCCAGTCAGAGTGACTGACTACGTGATAGGCCTCCGGAGGAGGATGTCGCACATGATGACGGAAGCAAGCGATAACTTGATAGCTGGACAAGCATTGGTCAAGCACTGGCACGATCAAAAGGCTAACATGGTTGAGTTGGTTTATAGTCATAATATCGAAAAAATAATGTCGAATTACAAAAATGTCGAAAAAAAATGTCAAATTCAAAAATGTCGAAAACACATACATATAATAGAAAAAGTCATTAATTCGAAAATATAATGTCGAAAAAAAATCAAAAAACCAATGTTAAAATAACTATGTAAAATGTTACACATACTAACGTTTTTTATTGGGGGGGGTCCCCCCAAATCCCCCATCCCAAACCCCTACCCCAACCCTCCACTCCTCCCCATCCCCCCCAACACCCCCCATGGATATACCTTTAATTTTTATAAAAAAGTATTTAATAAAACATTAATTTAATAATTAATTATTAAAAAAAAACCATCCCAAACCCCTACCCCAACCCCCCCCTCCTCCCCATCCCCCCACTCACCATGGATATACCTTTAACCATTTAAAAAAATTATGTTTTATAAAATATAATTAATTAATTATTTATTTAAACATTAATTCGAAAAAAAATCGAAAAAAATTCGACATTTTTGTAATTCGACATTTTTATTTTCGACATTTTTTTTTCGACATTTTGACTTTCGATATTATTGTATTCGACATTATGACTGGACACCGGTTGAGTTCGCTCAAGACCAGCTCGTTCTCGTTATGATCCCAACAAGGCAGAGGGCCTTGCAAGATAAATGGATGGGACCCTTCAGAGTTGTGGGTAAACTCGGAGAGGTTAACTATCTGGTGGACTTGGTCAATCCCAAGGAGGCTCCGACAGTCTTTCACACCAACCGACTTAAAGCGTATGTCTCACGACCTGATGTAGGAGCGTTGCTTCTAGCGTCATCCGAGGAAGAAGAAGAGAGTGAAGCTCTTCCGGATCTCCTCAGAGGCTTACCTTTAGATGAAAAAATTGAAGGAGTAAATCTCTCCTCCAATCTGACACCCGAGCAACAAGAAGAGTGCAAATCTATGTTGAATCAGTTTGCCTCTCTGTTCTCGCTTTCGCCAGGCTTGACCCCTTGGGGCCAGCATGACATACTCACTGGTGACTGCCTGCCAGTCAAGAGCGGAGGATACCGAATGTCAGAAAACGTACGAACCCACATCAAAGGTGAGATCAGCAAGATGCTTGATCTCGGGGTAATAGAGCCCTCTACTAGTCCATGGTCTAGCCCAGTTGTGTTAGTACCAAAGGCCGGATCTAAAGAGCTTAGATTCTGCGTGGATTATAGAGCTCTTAATGCAGTCACCACGACTGATGCCCACCCTTTGCCAAGAACATATGAGTTGGTGGATAAACTTGGTGCCGCCAAGTTCCTCAGCACATTTGACTTGACATCAGGCTATTGGCAAATAGCCCTGGCAGACTATGCCAAGGAGAAAACTGCATTTTCTACCCCCATTGGCTTATACCAGTTTAAGGTAATGCCTTTCGGATTGAAGAATGCACCTGCTACGTTTCAACGGATGGTAAACCAGGTTCTGAATGGGATGGAGGACTTCTGCATGGCATACTTGGATGACATCACAGTGTTCAGCAATTCCTGGGAAGAACATGTAACCCACCTAAGAGATGTTTTGCAGGCTCTTGGACAAGCCAATCTGACCATAAAGGCGAGTAAATGCAAAATTGGACAGAGTAAGGTAGTCTATCTTGGACATGAGGTAGGAGGTGGATAAATAAGGCCTTTGCTCAGTAAGATTGAAGCTGTGCAAAATTGGACAACACCTACTACTCAAACCCAAGTGAGAGCCTTCCTAGGCCTCAATGGGTACTACAGGAATTTCATAGAGAACTATGGGACCATAGCTTCTCCACTGAATGCCATCTCCTCGCCCAAATTTCCTAAAAAGGTTAAATGGAACGAGGAGTGCAATCAGGCTTTTGAAAACCTGAAAAAGGCTCTTTGCCAAGCCCCAGTACTCAGAGCTCCTGATTACCGCCAACACTTCATTGTGCAGACAGATGCTTCCAATGTAGGGATAGGTGCCGTACTCAGTCAACTGGATGGGAAAGGTAGGGAGCACCCCGTTTGCTTCATCAGCCGCAGGCTGAAGGATCCTGAAACAAGGTGGGCAACAATCGAAAGAGAGTGCTTTGCTATCGTGTGGGCTCTGAAGAAGTTTAGGCCGTACTTGTATGGTTCTACTTTCGTCATTCAGACTGACCACCAACCCTTGAGATGGTTAATGCAAATGAAAAGGGAAAACCCAAAACTATTGAGATGGTCGATCTGCCTACAAGGGTTTGATGTCACCATTGAGCACTGGTCAGGGTGTCACCACCAAAATGCTGATGGTCTCTCTAGGATGTATGTCATCGACTAGAGGAATGAGATTCATCCAGGAGTGGATTAAATCCTCCTGTCCCTTAGTCTGGGGGGGATGAGTGTTAGGGAGAATTCTCTGTTTAGGCTGAATTTCCTAACCTAGTGAGTTCCCCAGCAGCTTTGCTGGATTTCTGGAGTTTGTTTTTTTCCATCCTGCCAAGAGTGAGACTCTTTTCTCCCACTCTTGGACGTGAATGTGGTTAATTCCTGTGAAAGTCAATGTGTTCTATGGGCTATGGCGTCTTTTACTCCATAGGGTCTCATGTGTTTTACTATGTGTGTTACACCGCACCCTCCGTGCCGTAACACTGGGGTGTCCTAGAGGATCCCCACCATAGACTCCATACCCTGGTACTGACTACTGTCTCCCAGGGAATGTAAAGTCACCATTGGCTTTACTAGACCTAAATTTACTAACAGAACTAGTACAAACCATCCTATTGTGGACGTACTAGTGGGGGTAATTCGATTACCCCTGGGTCTGTTATTCGAGGGGGCACTGTCCCGTCCCCCCTCGTCGAGTTTTGGCTAGTGGCAGTGGAAACTACTTGTTATATTCGTCCCCGAATATATTCTATGGGATTCTTCCCATTGTTGGAGGCTAATACTTTTTCCCGTTAGTCTCTAACATACCGCCGGTTTATTTGTCTTAAATAAATCTACCGGTCAGTATTTTCTGCCTGATCTCGGTTTTTAAAATGGCGTCTGTGTTCACCTCTGTAACTCCGAACCAAAGGTTGAGCCCTTTGTTCCACTTTTGGCGGGCTTCTACACAGAAGCCCTCCAGAGTGGTGCCATTCTGTCTGGGTACCACAGGGGGTGCGGGAGGGGGTTTAGGCACCCTGGACTCAGTTGCCTTGCCAACTCAAGTCGCACTCTGGTGTGCTTGGCCCAAGTGGTGAGCCACCCCGCTCACCACTTAGCATGTTTTGATTGACAGCTAGGCTGAATGAATGGGGGTTTTCTGCATAAAAGCAGGGCTTTTGGGACTGGATCTTGAGAAGTCGCCACAGGACCTAAGAATCCGACGAGGGTAAAGCTGAGCCGACCTGCAATGACGACACCTCCGGTGGAGCCCTGCTGAACCGACTCACCACTTCCCAATGACAGAGGAGATCTCCCTGCTGGAGAGTCTTATCCCCCTGACTGGTGGGAACAACCAGTCCCTTTGCTTTTTCTTCGCTTCCAGGGCATAGTGGTCGAATTGCCCGTGCTGAGCACCCCGGCAACCGGATAGCCACTAGCCCATACTGCGACCAAAAGGTGGTGCCTTGTGACGGAGCACTCCGCGGCTGGTCTCTTCCCTGGTGGTGCAACGATCTTCAATTTTCCTTCGACGACAAGATCATCTCATCTCTTGGCAAAGCCCTGACTTGCATCCACCACCAGGAACAACTGCCCCCGCCGGAGCTGTCTCTTCACTTACAAGGTACCGTGTCCGCCTGGCTTCCCTTGTGACGGTTAGCGTGAGGTGTCTTAAATCCTTACCTTTCCATTGGGTCGCCTCCAGACCTTCTTAACTTTTTGTTCTAAACTGGTCCAACCTTTCTGTGACAATTTTCTACAAAGACTCGAAGTGCATTTCCATTGTGATACTTTTTGGGACATATCGCCTTGCCTCTCTCTGAGTGGGCCTTGCCTCTGAACTTTGTGATCTACAGTAGACCCTGCTTTGGGGGCCTTGCATTTGCTTTGTAAAAGTGTTGGTACCGAGTTGGTTTCATACCCTGCCTTTTCTCTCCCGTTCTAACGAATATTAGAGTGCCATCTAGGTTAAAGCATTCACCTCTGTCCACAAATAAGTGGTGCCGTTGAACCTAGACTTGTCGAAATATTGTTAGGGGATTGATATACTTATAGTAAGTGTAATTGAAGTTGTTTACTGTATTAGTGCCAGTGTGTTTTCATAGATGTGTCCTTAAAATAAATAATTATATATCTTTACACCCAAGCTCTGTTCCGTGTCTGCTTGTTCTACAGTGTAAATTGCCCTATCTTGTATACTCCACATACTGCCTAACTTTTCTTGAGAGAGGTCTGACTGCTCAGCCACAGCTACCAGGTGAATCTGTGTGGTACAGGCTGCTACCAAGTGGGTTTACTGCCAAACACCTGTAAGCCTAAATCTTTTGCAGTTGTCCCAGAGGGAACTGCACGGGTTTCTGCTTAACATAAGGTATCTGGTCCTGTAGCCAAAATACCTCATATGCAGTATGAGGTATTTAAATACTTGTGGGAGAATGGACCCTGGGTACAGTTGCCTAGGAAGTTGGAAGGACCTCTGTGTGTCAATCAACGCATACACTTATGTGTAATTTTCTTTAAACATAGTACATTGATTTTTAGTTTGTCAAACACTTTCTAAATAGACTTCTTCTTGACAACAATTATAAGATTACAAAAAGTAGCAGTTTATTTTCAGAGACAAAGGCGGTTCACAGTTGGTCCTAGGCATTTTGGTCTTGAGACCACTTTCAGGGATCCAATTCTGTCTGTTGTATCTTAATCTAAACTAGAAAATGTCATCTGGCACTTCTGGTAAGCACACAGTTTACTTTGTAAGGGTCTGGAATCAGATCCTGATGGACCTGTGTTTGTCATTCCATCTAGGGTCAAATTTCTAGTGCCCCTTGTTCTTTACAACTCTACATGACACCGGATTGAGGTTCTCCTCTGGTGTCATGTGGTGCTGTAAAGAATCATAGGCATTAGAAATTTGACCCAAGAGGGAATGACAAACACAACAGCATCAGGATGTGATTCCAGACCCTTACAAAGTAAGCTGTGTGCTTACCAGAAGTCCCAGATGACAACATTTTGCATTGGACTAATTGTGAACTGCCTTTGTCTCTGAAAATAAACTGCTATTTTTTTCAATCTCATAATTGTTGTCAAGAAGAAGTATATTTCACAAGTGTTTGAAATATCTCAATGTACTATATGTACTATATTAAAAAAATAACAAGTAACTTTATGTGTTGATTGACACACAGAGTTCCCACCAAAACCCTAGGAAACTGTACCTAGGATATATTCTCCCACGGGCATAATTCCATGAAGAGCACAACACCTTCTTTTTATGAACAGTAGAAATGTCAATATAAAGCTTTTGTTGAGATTAGACTAATAAATATAAAATGAAAGTTAAAATTTAAGTAGATTGGTGAACATTTGGACCAAGAAATTGACATCAATCGGGAGGGCAAAAAACTAAAGGAAATGAATATCCAAATAAAGAAGAGACTCCTAAAATACAAATAATAAAAGCACAAGATCACAAAACTTGATATGAAATGTAAAGGAAGGAACAAACAAAATATAATTGCATAGATTTTTAAATAAAAAGTAAGCAGTTAAAATATTTCTTTATGGGATTATAAACAGTGATTGATGGTGCCTGCGCCAATTGATCAGTGTGGTATATTTGATAAAATAAAGAATCAAATACAGGAATGCGTAAGTAGTGATGATCGAAATCGACTCATCATCATGGGGCACATCTGTGTAGGACATTGCCAAGATCCACAGCGAAGATAAGGAAATATTATTTGGAATTGATCAGAGGCAAGACTAAGAAGACGCTCATGCTGTGGCCTCAGGAGGGTTCATGGTCGAAAACCATATTGCGGCACATGAAAACATATGTGCATGAAAAATATAGGGGGGAATGTTGTATTGTGCCTGTCTGAGGTGAGTTAGCTTGAGATGTCATGTGGAATGTTTATGTGTGGATGATGGAATATTCTGAGTGAGTGTTCTGTGTAGAGGCGGTTACAGCTGGCTGGCCCTGGGTGATGGGAGCCGGTGTTGTCACAGTTTATGTCCTTTATGTCTTCATGTGAATATGTAACTAAGAACTTGGAAATAAACTTACATGAAGATATCTTAAAGAGCCTGGAACCTGCTTTTTAACAATGGCGACGAGGATGGGATGCGAACCCACGCGTGCAAAGCACAATGGATTGAGGACCCTGCTGCGGGGGGTGCAGGAAGAACAAGCTTCTGGAGAAGGACAACACCGCCCCCAAAAACTGTAAGTCCCATCACCCAGGGTGCAGGGGGAGCCGGAGGATTAAAGCCCCATCTTTGGTGGGACCAGCGCACATAAGTAGTGGGCAAGCTGGGCCCCAGGGAGTCTTCAGGGAGAAGCCCTGACATGGCTCCCCAGAGTGTAGGGGCAGGAACAGGAATTGGGCCCCATTGCAGAGGGATCAGCTCCAGTAGAAGGAAGGAGGACTGCGTCCCAGGGTTCAGGGGAAGTCCAAGAAAGAGGCCCCTTTTTGGATGGGCAGCTCCTAAGTAGGAGGCAGAGCTCTTCCCTGGGGGATGGAGGTGGCGCTGGACCAGCAGGTGAAAGATAATACTGGCAATACTGGGAAATTGATGTTGAAAGCAAACGCTGTACCCTGGTCCTCCGTGAGATGTAATGAAGAGCTAGAGGAATGTGATGCTACTCTACGTTTTTTTTTTTTTAAGTTAGAATAGCAATAGATAAAAAGAGACGCTGCTCTGTGTTTGGGAAATGGATGTGAATTTGACATGAACAAGGAGGACTGTTTGCCTGACTACACGTCACTCCCATGATTTGTGCACTCATAGCAATGGGGAGCTGTTATTTTAAACGGTGTCCTTCTCACGAGATAATTGCAGGCTTTGAAGTTATGGGAGCCTGGCAGCACCGTACTGTGCTTATCCTGCACATCATATTTTTGGCTGTCTGAAACTCTGGTGATTTATGAGCCTTTCGTGGCGAGTTCTCCTGGGAAGTGAATGACCGTTGGCCTATGAAGCTCTGTATAGCCCTGCTGAGCAGTAGTGACTGATGATGTCACACATGCAGCAGGGGGAGATGGTGAAGCGTAGAATGTTCTTTGGAATGTGTTATTGTTAGAGCTTCGTATTATAAGTGCTGTTTGCCCTGAGTATGTGAAAGGGAAAGTACTTTAAGGAATCTGACGTTTGGCAAGACATGTGTCTTAGAAGGAAGGAAGCAAAATATGTGTGCAGGTATATTAAGGCAGGAATGAACAATGCTTAGAACATGGGAACCCTATGATACTAATCGGATCCAAGAGACATGGTTTGTTTAGGTGCCAAATGCTGTGGTCTCTGCTTGGCAAAAGAGACATTTTTGGCGGATTGTGATGCTGGCATGCCGCTCCGTCTCAGTTAGTGAGGCGACAGGTAGCGGCCAACAAATAAGGTGACTTTTTAGGTCATGACAGTATGGTGGGGTATAGGCTTGTGCAGAGAGTAACAGCCATAATGTTGGGTAGTTTGGAACTTTAATATACCTATTTAAAACTGACGGAGCATTTTGCATGTGCAGGATGGTGAGTGCCTTGGTACGATGTGAATCTGTAGAATGGGGGCACTGCGAGGATGCAAATGAGTTTGTGTTTATAGAAGATATTGATGCATCTTAAACGGCGCTGTTCTGTTATGTAAATGGGTAAGTGAAACGGTGACAATATAGTGTGGTAATATGTTGTATTGAAGGGTATTTAGCATAATTCTTTTGAGGAATTGCAGGTTTTCGAGTGCCAAGCACCATGGCACATGGACACTAATGTGCATAAATCATTGCTATTAGTGTAAGATGGGTGGTATGTGTATGAGTGTGATAGCTTTAATCATTTTGAGGATTTTCAGCTATATTGCACATGTCAGTAGAGCCTGTGTAAATGGCTATGGACTCATAGGTTCGCTTAAGAGCCTACAAATGGCTATGGACGTTTTAGTTCATAAAAGTGTTAGTTTTGGGGATTTTACTTACTATGAGCAACATGGTTTTGTATTCATGTGCACAACGCAAATGTTTACAATGCAGTTTATGCATTGTTTACAGCATATGGTTGCAGCATTCTATGATTTTGGAATGCATGTTATGATGAATCTGATTCAGATAGTTTGGAGAGAGTCAGTGAGTGTTGGGTATTGGGTGAACTCACATTCAGCATGGAAGTGTTGCAGTGTGAAATGCATGGTTTGAATTGTTTGGGTAATGTCAGTGGGATATATAGTTTTCCTTACATTGTTTTGGTTTGGTTTGGGTAGTTACCTGTCGTGGTAAAAGTTGAACACCCATGCGATTGTTCTAGAGTGAGGTAGCGCCTCAACTCTTTCAATTAAGGATGTTAGGATTTTCTAATTTCATGTGAAGGGATTGGTCTGGTTATAGGGGTTACCTGATTCCGGTAACGGTTGAACAGCAATGAGGTTGTTCTGTGAGGGAGGTAGCACCTCCTCTAGGGGGGTTTTTATCCTTCTGATCACATTGGACAGTAGGTAGCTGGTGGTAAAGGGGTAGCTGGGGACGCCTGGTAATGACCCGTCGGTATTGAGTGTGGTAAGTCCTGAGATGATGAGTAAATTGTTTTCTACGTTACTTGTGGTATTTATTGTGGATTTCGTTGTATCCATGGGTTCAACAGCTTGTTTTAGGTTAGGATGTTTTCCTTGCTATAAGATCGTTTAGTTTTTACCAGTCATTGATGTTGGCATTGGGAGTCCGTGGCCACCGCTCCCAATGTGTTTGGAAGGCGTGTACATCCTGGTCTGGTGCAATGAGTATGGTATTAAGACCATGGGTGTTTGTGATCTCAGTGATGTTGTATGTTTCCACTTTGTGAATCCCTGTTGGAGTGAGGTTGTGATTGTCTTTTTGGAGGCTTTAAGGTCTCAGTTCTCTAGAGTGGAAGTCTAGAGGCCTGCTGGGGTTCCAGGGTGGCAGCCTGGACACCTGCGTTGTTGTAGACGGGGGCAGGTGGTAGGAGGTGTAGCAGTCTTGTGGTTGTTCAGGAATGTAGGTGAAGTAGACCAGTTTCAGGGTTGGCCAGGTCCTGGGGTGAGAGCCCAGTTGCTTGTTTGTGGCAGGAACATGCAGATGGATGACAGTATTTTTGTTATTGGTACTTGGAATGTAGTTTGTCAGGGTGTGATGTTTTGATGGTTGGGTTTGGCCGTGGAAGTGTCTGTCTGCGGTTGAGTGTTACGTGTGCGTGTATCTTGGAAGGTGGTAGTTGTGTTGTTCTGGTATGTGACTTGTTCTGTGCATGTATGGTTTAGTAAAGGAGGGAGGTGTGTTGTATTGTGCCTGTCTGAGGTGAGGTAGCTTGAGATGTCATGTGGAATGTTTATGTGTGGATGATGGAATATTCTCAGCGAGTATTCTGTGTAGAGGTGGTTACAGCTGGCTGGCCCTGGGTGATGGGAGCCGGTGTTGTCACAGCTTATGTCCTTTATGTCTTCATGTGGATATGTAACTAAGAACCTGGAAATAAACTTACCTGCAGAAATCTTAAAGAGCATGGAACCTGCTTTTTAACAGCGAAAAGTGACAGAAAAGACTGGCCGTTTTAGAATTATGGAAGTTGTATAAGAGTGAGAAACAATATCCAGTCAAGAAGAAGTGGATGCTCAATCAGCATAAAGGGGAGAATAAAACAATTACAGCCCCCCTTTTCCCTGCTGAAGATAAGAGCATAGATACAGAGAAGAAGGGATTTTACCCTATAAAGAAATTAAAAGCAGCAGCGTGGAATGTTAATCCAACATATGAGCTCCCTGCTTATAGCAGCGAGGAGAATGAGGAAGCGAGCAAATGCAGAGAATGCAAAGATAATAATAATAATAATAATAATAATAATAATAATAATATAGCAACACGCAATGAAAGTAAACAGCGTGATGAGAGAAAGGACAGGAAAGACATCTAAATGGAGAGAGAGGAAGAAGCAAAGAAACAGATGGAAATAGAGGATATGGCTAAGGGAATAACGATAGCACAGAATGAATGGATGGGAGGACAAAAGAAGGAAGTAGAAAGAGCATACAAAGAATAGAGGGATGTAGAATGGGAGTGAAGGGAAGAACAAAGAAGATATAAGGCAAGGAAAGAAAAAGAGAGAATAGAAGAGAAGAAATAGAAACCCAAAGAATGAAAGTATGTAGGTTACAAAGAAGGTGAGAGGAAGATGAACGGAAGGAGATGATGAGAAGAGAAGAAGAAATTAACAGGAGTAGGGGATTAAAAGATGAAGGGATAGAATATGTATGGAATAGTAGCATAGTGCCAATTGATGCACAAGAATGCTGAGATCAGAATGGGCTGATGGGCAGGGCAAATAAGGAATAAAGATTGGCACAAAACCCAAGTGAACGCAGAGGGATCTCTATTAAGTGGAACTGAAGGTTGGTTAGATGTCATCATAACAGACGAGTACGGAATGTTGTCTTTAAACAGATTAGATCTAAATGATGCAGAGAGGGATAACAGCCAAACGAGCTGGGGCATAATGATGTCATACGAATAACGGGAGGAGAACGAGAGGGTACAAAGAGAGAGCGCATGCAGGTTTTTAAGAGAATCAAGTGTAGAAAAAGGGGTAAAATGATCAGACCTGGCAAAACCAAAAGAAAAAAAAAACACCCGGACCGAAAACATGGGCCTCATTTCATGTGTGGCGGTCTGGAAACAAAAATGCCAGTAAACCTACTGGCACCCTTGTTTCCAGACCACCACACTACGAGTCTGCCTGCAGGGGCCGTTGTGCTCTGCAGGGTCAGACCTGCCGGGCACAATGGCCCCTGCAGGTAGATTTATCATGGAAGCACTGGTACTGTGAGCAGCAGTGCCAGTGCTTCTCTCTCCCCAATCTCATGGAGTCCTATGGGCTCCACGGGAATGGGGAGTTACCGTATCTGCCGCCTGAATTCCACCGCAGAGGGACATGTAATGTCCAGGTGGCACCAGGAAGTCAGGCAGTGGATTCAGTGTTTCCGGGTCAGCGGCAACTCAGTTACTGCCAACCTTGGAATGAGGCCCCATATACTGAGCGAAAACAAGCATTATTGTTCAGTACAGTCGATATATACCCACCTTATGTAGGCAGATTAAGATTACTGCCAGGAAGGAGACAAATGGGAGAGACTAACCCTGACTGGAACACGAGGAGTGTAGGCAAGTAAGATTATGGACCGGGATTTTCACAATTCCCATTATCGGAGAAGGGCGTAGGACAACCACAATATATACAATGGCCAGAGATGGATAAAGACATTTTAAGATTTATTTGATGAGTTTGACTTCTGATGTGGGAAAATGGATTTATGAGTTAGAGAAAATGACATCAGGAATGACGCTAGCTATAGGTGACATAAAAGGCTCGCTAGCAGCTATCCTAGTGGAGAGTGCTGATGATATTTGGAAATGAGCAGGATACACAGATGTGATTGTGCAAAATACAACACGCAATGGAGCGTCACTTAATAATTGCAGAGCAGACGTATGGCGGGCCCTCAGAGTGCAATACCCTGATACATCAGACATAGGTACGATTATGACTAGAAAAATGGGGCAGGATGAAGACTCTGTTGCTTATATTCAAGATAGTCAAGATAGATGGCATCAGGAGACTCATGAACTGTGGGATAAAATGGTAGCATTATTTTGCCACATTTTGTGTCAAGGGCTGCCTGAGCCACTGCAATGCAAATAGAAGAAACGGATGGGAATGGAATCAAAGCCATGGCCAGAAGTAAAATTAATGCAGGAGATACATGAAAATAAAGCTGAGAATAGAAAGCAGGAGATAGCAAAGGAACAGTATTGACGAGTAATGAATTAGGGGTGACACAGGAGATGCAGTCAGGGTAGAAAAATCACAGAGGGTATCCCACAGATCAGGGTGGGTACAATTTTTGACCGTGGGGAGGAGGGAATTGGCCTGAGGAGAAGGACGAGGAGGGTTTCAAAACCCTCAGGAAAGAGGAGGTTTTAGTGAGGGAAAGCCACAACAATGCTGGAATTGCATAAGATAGGACACATAGCTAGGACTTGTAGAAGCAGAGGAGGCATGGAACAGATTTGCCAATCTCCCAGAGGGTTGATGGGTTATGCTTCACAAAATAATACAGAACTACAGGAATAATGTGTCCATGATCACACACAGGCTCAGACATATGCGATTCAACCCTAACAAATGCAGCCAGTGCCGCTGCAAATGCTAGTACAACATGGGCAACCACAGTAAGTACCCATACAAGCACAACAGGTACAAATGCAGCAAGCACAGACACAGCAGGCTATGGTACCACAATGTAACATGGCCACTGGTGCCCAAAATAAGATCCTGCATCCAAAATAGGGATTGTGATTGTGGTAGGGGGAAATCCTTTCACAGGTACAGAATTCATTTATACCCACAATAGGACAGCCCACTGTGCAAGCTGATGTGTCCAGTACTATCAGTGACACCAGACCCCAAGTGGAACCAAGGGTCAGGGTAACGGTAGGAGGAAATACAGGTTCATTTCTTGTAGCCACTGGAGCCACTTGTTCCTGTTTCATGAGGCAAAATACCCAGAGTCAGGTACTGCCGTAAATGCTCAGGGATTCTCTGAGGTGATGAGTCTTGTTCCTTTCACTGACAAATTGCCAATCTCTAGAGGAGAACACAATATGTCAATGTAATTACTGTATTCTAGGCAGACATCAGTTAACATACTGGAACATGACATGCTGACAATGCTCAACATGATGATATATTTTACTGATGAATGAATAGTGTATTCTACTCAGGGAATACACGATATGAATGAGGGAGAGTTAATATCAGCCTTTACAGGCCAGTAGGCATTATGAGGAGTTCCTTTAGATCCAGAGGTATTTTTGTATGGGATGACTATCTTATTATCATGGTTACCCCGATTGGTAGTTCAAATATTGAGAATACCTGATGAATTCTTGTTCATACCAGAGATCCCCATGGACAATGAGGAAGGGTAGATTATGCCCTTAGAATTAGAAGCAGCAGTGATGAGAGAAGAAAGGGTATTGCTTTATGGGACAGATGATGACGGAATATGATGGAAAACAGTGATAGCCCGCATTGAAGGATATTAGCTGACAGATTTGACGGACAAAGAAATGTTCATAGATGGCTACTCTGAAGATGAACTAGTATTTTTCATAATTTTCACTTATTGATTAAAGTAGAGAATATAGAAATACCACAGAGAATGGCATTGGCAAAAAGAAGACAGTCATTCTTTTAGGAAGACTTACAGAAAGTGGCAAAGAGTTTATGGGCCGCAAGCACATATGATGTGGATCTATTAAAATATATACGTGCAGTTAAAATTAACTTAAAGCCAGGAGACCTTTTGCCACGATCAAAGCAATATCCCAAGTCCAGAGTGGCAAATGAAGGTATATTTGAGTTGATTTCCACTTTAAGGAAGCAAGGCATCTTAGTGCCATCGGATTCATCATGTAACACGGCTGTGTACCACATCAGAAAATCAAAGGGGGGTCGTGAAGATTTATACAGGACCTGTGCCTCCTAACCAATATAGTCCAAGCTGAGTTTTCTTTAGTTTCAAGTCCTGTGACAATACTGTGTAACATCGCATCTAAGGCTAACCATTTCACAGTTATAGATTTTTAAAAATGCATTCTTTTCAATTCCCCTTCATGAAGACTCACATGATTTGACTTCCTTTTACTATAGAATTATCTGGCTGAAACATACTCATTTACCCCACGGGCACTGTGAGTCCCCTTCAATCTTTAACAGAGTCCGCCAGATGGACCTGGATAATTTCCAACTCAAAAGTGCAATAATCAAATATGTGGCTGACATTTTGGTGTGCAGTGTGAGACAGAAGCAAGATGTAGAGATGACTCAGTTAAACTCATGGGTATACTCTCAGAGAAAGGATACAAGGTAGGCAAAGATAAGTTACAATACTGTCAGGAAGAGATCTTGTACATAGGAGAGTTGATCTCTCATGAAGGCAGAAAGGTGACACCAGAAAGAGCAAAAAGAATCATAAAACTGCAGCACCTAAAACAGTGAGGGGAATGCAACAGTGTCTAGACTTATGTAATTACTGCAGGGCCTGGGTTTTTGATTACAGTACATATATTCCACCACTTTTAAAAGGACTTAAAGAAGCACAGGTGGACAAATGCCAAATAACATGGACAGATGAGATGACTGAAGGATTTGAAGAGTTGAAAAAGGCAATAAATAAAGCACTTGTGTTGGGGATCCCAGATTATAATGAAGAATGTTATTTATGTTCCCATTGAAGTTTTGAACTCAGTCCTCATATAGAAGACAACATTAGAACGTGGACACAGACCATTGGCTTATTATAGTGGTATTTTACATCCTGTTATGAAGGGACACTATCCCTGTGAGCAATCCTTAGCTGCTGCTGCATTCACAATTGAAAAGGTTTGAAGCATAACAATGGGGTGCCCAATAATGTTATTTGTAGTGCATGCATTATTCATGATTTTAGAGAAAGCCAAAAGTACATTGACCACAGAAAGAGCATCTGGGTATGAGGTGATTATTTCCAAGTCTTCGATCAAAATTGTTAGATGTAAGACAGTAAATCCAGCAATATTTATAGCACAAGTAGTACGAGAGGATGACTATGTACATGATTGCACAACATATACAGAGTGTTATAATGATATTCCCCAAGCTATACAAAATGCCCTCGGGAAGGAGGAAGTTGGTTTTATTTATGGTACCTCAAGAATTGACCAACAAGTGGGGAAAAGCATACTGGATCAGCAGTAATAAAGTTGAATCGAGAAGGTGAATTTGAAGTAGTGACAAGTATGGGACTGTCTTCGAATTATTCAGCACATGCTGCAGAATTAGTGGCACTCATTGAAGCGCTGCAGAGATTTGAGGATGATGAAGTGAAGAGTACTCTGACTCTGCCTACGTGATGTCAACTGTACATGCAGGTTTGTCACGCTGGAAGAGGAGGGGCTTCCTCTGCACAGACTGCACTTCAGTGCAACATGCAGCCCTATTGGATATGCTTATAGAAGACTTAAGTCTCCCATTGACCCTAACAGTCATAAAATGTGCAGCACATTCCAAAAGAACAAATTGAATTTCACACAGGAACAAGGCCACCGAATTAGAGGCTAAAAAGCAGCCTTTTATCCACCCATAACTAGTCTTGAAGAAAAATATGTCAATCAAATGACAGGACGTTGCATGTTGGTAAAGGAGTGCTTTAATATGCTGTCTATTGTCCAGTTCATTGAGATCCAAGATCGAGCTCCACAAGAAGAACCGGATTTATGAAGAAAGCGAGGGTGTTCTTTATCCCCACTGATGCAATTTGGAGACAGGATAGCACTGGATAGCCAGTTATGCCTCCAGCATTATTCAGAGTAGCACTGGAGCAGCTTCATTACCCAGCACACATCACTCGAGAGAGTCTTGCTGCTACAATTGCAGAAGAATGGTTCTCACCTAATCTATTACAACATGTGGCACAGTTAATTTTAAACTGCATGTTCCAGAAATGTACTGCAGGGCACACTTTGTGAACAGTGAGAGGAGCAATTCCTAGACCCAATGGCCCATTTCAGCATCTACATATAGATTATATATTACAGACATGCAATGGCTACAGATATATCCTGGTCATAGCATGTCCTTTTTCTAGATGGATCAAGGCAGTTCCATGAATGCACCCTGATGCCTCATGAACCGCCAGGTTCCTTGTATGCATGGTGTTCCCCAAGTGGGGGTGTTTGAGGTTTTGCAGTCTGGCAATGGACCGCATTTTGTAAATGAACTGTTTGAACAGATAGTTCTCCTATTAGGTATTAAACATATATTTTCTTCTGCATATCATCCACCGGAAAATTGTGTCAGCAAGGGATTAAATGGATTTTTAAAGGAAAGAATAGCAAAGCTCAAAATAACCTTAAAACAGTGATGGCTACATTGCCTGCCCCTTGTCCTATATGCCCTGAGAAATCAGCCTGGCTCAGATCACCATCAAACTCCTCATGAGTTGGTGACTGGACGATGTATGAGAACCCCACTTGCTCGTCCAACTAGGGTAAGAACTGATGCCCACAGTGTAGCAAAGGCAGTAGGTGATGAGATGCATGATTACCCAACAACAATGAATGCAAGTATTTCTTTAATGTCTCAACAGATCTTGAAACTGAAGAATTGCTAAAGCCCCCAAGTTTGTATCCAGGCAACCACCTTTGAGGGGCCACATTAAGTGGAAGAATTTAGCCCTACTGCCATAACATTAAAGGGACAGAGAGCGTGGCTGCATCTACACGACATCAAACCATATAAAGGTGAAACACAGACCCCTCCTGAAGCTGCCCACAGTGAAGCAAGAGAAGTAGCTCTGAGCATGCTGACTTGTTCGATGGCCAGAAGCAAGGGTAAGGACAATGATGAGTATATCCATGCTTTAGATTAGGTATTAACGTTTTCCAAATTCAATAAGGATAAAATAGACTTGCAGCTATCCTGGAACATTATTTAGATAGGATGAAAGTGACAATAAGACAAGAATCTGGACCTTTAAAAGAAGAAAGAGTATCATTCATCCTGTATGCTACCTATCATAGTGACAATACACACATTCATGTATGCTATTTTTTCCTACATATTACAGTCTTATCCAGCCCCCATCCAAAGAGGAGTAAACATAATGACATTTTTTGGAGTTCCCAAGTATAATTGTATTATTTGGAGAGTGATAATTGCACATATATTACAGTTTCTGATAAACAAGTGATTCAAAAGGAGATAACAAATTTGGACATTAAAGTAAGCACAAAATGGAGAGGTTTCAAAGTTTCAGAAATCCATTACTATCCAGACAGTTGATATGTTTTCAAGGAATATTGATGGTGATATGAGGTATTGTGATTTGTGTTTTTCTCCTTATTATTATGGCATTTCAACATGTTATAAAAAGTGATACCGATATGGAGGGTGTCAATGAAACATCTATTTTGTCCCCACTAGAGGTACAGAGAGTCTGTTTTATAATATAATTAGGGGTTGACTTTGATTTAAAAGTGATGTTGAGGAGAAAAATGATGATATAAAAATGTATTTTGAGAATTCAGTCCATTTAAAGAATAATCTATGGTATCAGCATAAGAAAGAGTCAGGTGAAAGAATGTCAGTTGAAAGCTGTTATGTTTGTTCCCTAATACTGTATGCTATGAATGCGGCAAGACCATGTATTGCAAGAGAAATGTCTACACATGATGCAAAATGACTCAGTAATTTAGCAGCATGCACAACCAAAGGACAATTTGAAGGAAAATGAGCTAAGTTACAATGGCGATCAAAATTAGCATTTCCATATGAAGATACATATGTGAAAATGAGAAGGATGTAAAATGGGCTAAGATGGACAAGCAAGAAACAAATGGATCCTACTCAGATTGGAGAACGAATAAAGTTTGTCCATATGAAGAAGATGAATTGCTCAGAAATAACTGAAAAACCAAGAGAGCCAAGATGCAGAGAGAGTCATCAGCTAGTGATATATGGACGTGTTTGCACTAGTACCGGATGGGAAGAAGGACTATTGGCTTGCCTTGAACTCTATTAGAAGAAAGAATTGGCAAGCATAGTGCAGATAGTGAATGACAAATGTCTGGAATCATGAGCTAAGTACTCATATTTACTTACATGGGTCGAAAAGAAAGCAGGACCAGTATTGATAATAACACTAAGGAATGCAACAACATGCTTCAAGAATTATGGCCTGATCCTGGTTGGAAAAAACAAAGGTTGAGGACAGATAATTGAAGTCCCAGGAATAAATGGAGGAACTGCAGTGTTGATGGATCAATATTGGCCTTTGGATCCAGAGCTTACATGCAGTTAGCTAAGAATTGAGGAGGAATATGTTCCATAGTAACGATACATGTTCCAGCATTGGTGATTCTGACAAAGTGACCTCCACATTGATGAATTTCCAACAATGAATGAACACCAGAGGAAAAAGAGATCACCAAAACTCTGGCTAAAGAGAGAGAATTAGTTTACAGCAAAATCACTGGAGGCTTATGAAAATATTCCAGATGAGCATAAACTGTTCAGCAAGATAGCAATGCTAATGACAACTATATTTTTGCCAGGACTTCAAGCTGCGGTAAACGCCAAGTGGCAGCAGATTATAAGATGAGATCTACTGCAAACAATCAATTCAATTACACAATAAAAGGATTTAATGCTATCAGAGAAAAATTGAGAGGCATCAGGCTGATGATCCTGCAGAACAGATGTCCTAGACCTGGTTACAGCATTGAAAGGAGGCATGTGTACCAAGATCGGCCTTCTGGCTGTAGTTCCTTCTATCTCATGATGGAGGATATTGAACCCTGACAGAGGAAATAACTATGCTGATGACCCTGCACATGAAAATGGAGGATGATGCTGGTGAGACAGCAGGAGATGATTAGTTTTCATCTTTATTGTTGTGGATTTCAACCTGACTGGCAAATGCTTTTAAAATGCTAGGATTCTGTCTCCTAAGGGTAATCTTGGGAAAATGTCAGAAGACAGTCAAAAAATCTATTGAGATGAAGATCATGATTGATATAGACTCTGGAACTGGTGAGCAGATGAAAAATGAGGGAAGTACCAGTGAGAATATAAAAAAAAAGTTCCCTTGCACCTCCGGGAACCAAGTTTTATTCCCCCAAGTATCATACAAAATATGTGGGACATTGGATATTCTGTCCACCATCTGGAGAGTGCTGCAAGATGAACTGGAGTGTGGATGAACATATAAAGAATGCAGCTCACCTGAGCGGGGCAACAAAGGTCTGGATTCCAAAGAAGCAATCATATGAAGTGATGATAAAGAAGAATGAAAAACAGTAGAAAGAGAAAATGAAGACAAATGATGAAGAGAAGATGATGACACTGGAAGAAGAGAATATGGTCAAAAATTCGACCTGAGGGGGGAATGTAGAGGAGCAGTTGGATGCATTTTCATAGCTCCCACCCCCTCGCCATCATCATACTGGAACAGCAGGAGAAGGGCTATATTTGGGATACCATGTATTGTCCCTATCCCATATTCAGTGTATGAGATACATAATGCACTCATACAGCCATACAGAATGTACCCTCACACTGAAAGTATGGAAGGATGCCACATGGAAGAATGTCAGCATGCACCTATGGTCATCATGGAATGTTAAAGTGAAATCTGATGAGAACATAGTTATGTCATTAAGAAGATATATAAACCTATGTTGAAATGGTATAAAAATTTTAAGAAGCACCAAGGTAACTGAAACCCTAAGAGAAACATGTACCTAAGACTAAAGTAATCGTGAATAGAAAGAAGATGAAGTAACTTATGGTCAATAACTGAAAATGCGCAGTAATGCAAGGAAGAAAGGAAACATATAGAAGCTTGCTATAGAGGAATATATAACATGGGAAGGATGACCGCAATAGGAAAATGGACAATGGTTCATGTCGAATTCAACCAAGCTACCTCAGAGACAGACCAAGGTTGCAGCATCAGGAGAGGCTGGAGAGCTCTGTGTGCAGAACAAACAGGAAGGCTATGTTGGCCTAGGACCAAGGATGCTATTTTAAGGAATAATTACAAGGCACAGGGGAGGTTCCCTGGAGGATAGCTCAGCAGCCATGTGCTCACCTTGGAAGCAAGACGACACGCAGCAACACAAGTTCGATCCCCGGGTCCGCACTTAGAAACCTCTGGGTATTTAAGCACGTTATAAATATACAACTAAGACAAAAAAAACAATTATGCAACTAAAAAAAAAACAATTCATGTTACAGTGCCTCGATGCCCGTGGCCTGTATGAGCACTTTAAAAAATGCAAAAAATAAAAATAAGGGGAATTAACCAGTATCAGTTATGAACGAAGGGTGCATTTCTCTTCGATAAAGAAAAAGAAAACATCTGCAATGGCGAAATTATTGGACAATTAAAAGTGTATGAAGTCTATGTAAGGTAGAGTGAGCAAGTCTCTAGAGGACAAGAGGAGCAACAGCACCCTGCATAATTGAATCAAATAACAGGAACTAAGAGGCTGAAATTGACAAATTTGTGGTCTCTTCACATGCGACTCAGAAGTAGAAGACAAGGGATATTCTGTAGAGCCTCAGATGAAGATAGTAGTGTACTCATACTTCTTTGAATACTCCAGGACAGTGAGCAGGCTGCAAGGTCAACTACAGATGGAAGACTTTGGCCTATGGCTGACCGATGAGAGATGATGGACTGATTGGGAAAACGGGAAGTAGTCTGACAGGATTCAAACACCTAAGTTTTGTTTCACGTACATGTTGCTAAAGAGCCAAAAGTCCAAGTTTGGGATAGCATGGCAACCAATCAGTGGGTCTAAGGGGTAACCTAGCTTACAATTTTACATATACCAATCCACTGCCATTGTGTGCGCTATAATCAGTACTTTACGTAATTAGAGGTAGTTCAAAGCATGTCCTACAGATAAGGGGCAGCCAATGATGTATTTATTTGTATACGTTCTATATGTAGACGTGTTCCCTTAAACAATCCCTTCCCTTAATAGGTTTTATAATTTGCCATGTAGAATGGCATTACAGAAGATGCATATTGGGGCATAAGACTGCTATGTAATCAAGCTGTGGTGTGACTGTGCAAGCATCAGTCCAATGCCTGCCAGTTCACCCTACTTTATTAAATGAGAATAAAGTAGTACTTTGCCTTATTCCTTGAGGCTGTCCGATTATTTGGTCTGAGATCATTACTTGTAATTCCATCTAGTACAAAAGACACTTCAAGGTGCTAGAGCAAATTTCTATAGTGGGTGTTGTTCCCTGCTAACAAAATTCTTTCCATATGAATCCTTGCCATTTCTAGACCTACCCTTCCATTGAAATACATGTGTTCCTTTGGTTTTAAGGAACGGTGCTCAGAGGAAGGGCAGTTCTTACTTGTGCCAAAGTCATGTACTGTTGTTGCTTTGTTTTTGTCCTGCTTTTGCTTTTACTAATAAATTGTTCACCAATACACTAGAATAGTCAGTGGTTATTTTTCTACATCAACAGCAAAGAAAGACTGCTTGTGCCCAAGCTAGGTGACACCACTGGGAGCTCCATGTTAGCTAGTAATCATGTCACATATGGCCCATTCATAATACTTGGTATACACAAATGATAGTGTCTGCTTTGAAACAGCAAATGGATAATCAGTGAGATGTTTTACATTCAGTGTGCAGAGTATGCACACAACATGTTGAAGCCTAGCCCATTCCTTTCCACTGGGGATCGAATAACACCCCACATCATATCCATAGAGGTGACCAATTCCTCAGCCTAGAAAGTACTGGTTTGAGACAGGCTTCATAATTCAACCCTCTCAAACCCACCCCATTATGTAGTAGTAGATTTGGGAGACCAGGTGAAATGCAGTTTAAACTCTTAAAGAAGTTGTTTTACCCTACAACCAATTTGCTCAGGTTAGTATGGCCCCAGTCCAGTACTTCATCCAGAATTGCTGTATAAACTGGGGCCCTGTAAACCTCAACCACCTGGAAGAACCACTAGGCCTCCAAAGCATATGCAAAAAGACAAAGTAGCCCCAGATGTACTTTTCAATGAAAGTTTCATTTAATTAATGTATTTTATTTATTGAACATGTGTATGGCGCCTATACAGAAGAAAGTGTTTCTTGGCGCCACAAGACTAAGCGGGAAAGGGAGCAGAAGAGGATAAAACATCAATAAACGGTCTTACTAGGCCTTGTGACATTTAGATTGTGAGATTATCACTAGACCATAATCCATTTTTATGGAACCTAATTTGAAAATAATCCACATTATTTACTTGAGCAGTTTGTTCCTCATCTATTGCTTATTGGATCATGGAAGACTTAGTGCTATGACAAACTAGCCTGTTTTAGCAATAATAATAATTTGAGCGTTCTCTTACATCACCTTGAGATAAGACATTGGGAGGAGGGTACAAATGTATAATGTTAAGTATTGTCATCATTTGATTGTTAATGTAACACAACCACGGTACCTTTATACAGATGTTTTTAGCAATCATAAAAGTGATCAGCTCGTGTGTAAGGACTGCTTTCTCATTACCCAATAACCTGAGCCAGTGAAGAACGGGCTGCCAAGAGAGATCACAAGAGAGATCACATCACCAATTAATGTGCAACCCAATTCGAAAAGTACACCGAAATTCGGAGCTGAGGACGGGAGGCACAGACTTTTTTTTTTTTTAAATGATTCTCCATTGCTTGGATGGAGTTAACATTGGTGTATCCCCACACCCCATCCCAGATCTAGCAGCAAATCGATAGGTTTGGCTCTAAACATGCCCATTGACCTGATTATGCCTCTGATTGCCTGCTTAAATTGTGCAACCTGTTTACTCACATGTGGATTTGGGCCAAAGTTAGAAGAGAACCTGACCCCCAAATAGTCAAAATTATTGACTCCTGGGATCACAGCACCCTTAAAATACATTGCCCTAAATTTCACAATGCACCTCTCTCTAGAGCAGGCCATCATAGCTGACGTCTCAACGTTTACCACCAGATCCGAGCTGTCCATAAAACAAGCCTAGCCAGAGAGGGGCCTCTGCAAAGCCAACAGGGAACGCGCCATAAAACTGTGTCACCTACATACACCAAAACCGGCAAGGGCTGGCTACCCACCCTGGAAATATTGGGTGAGGATCTCAATAGATCTTCATACAGACCATTAATATACAAACAGAAGAGATGTGGATCAGGACACAATCCTGGCACACCCCTAACTCCACTTTAATGGAATCTCCCATTGGCACTACTCCTGGCACAGGACTGTGTCAAGTCATGCAATTTGGCCAGGAGGCACACCATAGCTGGAGGACAATTCATGGATCCGAGCACGGGCCATAACCTGGCATGATTGACCTTGTCAAAAGCTGTGGTCAGATCCATGAATGCTAAGTAAATTGGCTCCTCTTTTATGTTGATGCCGTGATCAATCATCATATAAAGATTAAGGGACTGATCAGCTGTACCCAGACAGGGGTGGAATACCAACTGCACCAGTGAGAAAACCCTGCTGCCCACAACCCACTCCTCTAGCCTTGGAAGAATAGCAAGGCCAAACATGTTAAAGAGAGAGTCCAACAACAATATGTGCCTACATGAGGCAGGAGCTTCCAGAGGTACTACAACCACAGCACAGATAGTGTTAAACCCCCAAGTCAATACCGGGGCCCACAGATCCAGAACCATAGAAAACAGATTGTCCAGAAGATTTTCAGGTCCAGGTGCCTGGTTACAGCTCTGACAACCGATGGCTTTGGTTTTTTCAACCACCTTAAATACAATCCTTGCAACAATGCCCCCTTCCACCCACTAGGTTCCCCATACTGCCCAGAGCAGCAGGGCTACAATTCACATCCCCTCTGCGTACACTATACACAGGTGAAAAATGGTCCAACCAAGCCTTATCTGATAAATTAGAGACTGGGACCTTCTGATTAAATTTAAAAAATGGGCCATGATTCACAATTTCCCAGAAGAGTTTTGCATAATTATCCTGGGAAGCTCTAAGCCACATGTCTCATGCCTCATCTTCTATGGCCATTTTCCTCCTTGCCAGGACCTTCTTAAACATTTACAGTGCACACATGATAGAATATTTAGAGGCCTAAGTACTTCTTAACACTGATAATAGGTGGGACTTGGCTCTAGTGCATTCAGAGTCAAACCAACCCCCCCTCAGTGTTTCCATTATTATACCCCCTGCTCAGGAAAACACTGATGACAGATTGCACAATAACAACCCAAACTCATTTGAGATAGATTTCTGTTCCATGATCCCCGACAACAAAATCTCAAATTCATGTGGACTGGATTGGACAGCCTGAGACCCAGTCCAATGTTGAGCCTAATCGGAAAGTGGTCACTGCAGATATTATCCACCACTTTAAACCCCATCTGTTTGCCCCAAATTTTAACTGGGACACAGAAATAATCAATAGTGGAGCTACTCATTGCAGAAGAGAAAGTTAACCTGCCTGGGATATCAGCACAGAAACAACAATTTACAGTGTGCATCCCCCAGTCATAGTAGTAGTGCCAGAACCTCTACCCTGCACATAGTCTGCAATCTATCATAATTGGGGGTGGAATCCCTGCCGCCACATCCTTCATATCATCATACAGCATGCTGGGCGCTGTTGGGCTGCCTAGCCATTTAGCTCTGTACCAAGCCGTCAACAATTTCATGAAGGTGGCGGTGTCATGAGTCCTCTAACTTCAGAAACACAGCTGCGGAACACTGACAGTGGGGAGCACCTCTGAATCAAATCCTAGAGGGATTGAACAACTAGAGGCGGAGATCCGACCCCATACATCCTGTGAGGCTAGGCGCTGCTTTGCCAAGCCCTCTGGGCCAGTGGCGGTGATACGCGATCACCCTGACAATCATCCGAACCTCTGGACCGAGGATGGTGCCTGCGGCTAGACGCCCGCTCTGATACGAGCTGTACCGGCAACGTGAGGCATTCTATCGGCCTCCCCTCCCTCGCAGGGGGGCCTGGACTGGTTACTGCTCTGGGCTGTGGTGTGGGGGGCTGCCGGGTGGAGGAGGGGCTATCGCCTCACTCGTGCTGTGTGGTCGGCCCGCTAGCCTTTCCCGCCAGTGGACCTCCACTGCACTGAGAGGCGGCCCACAAAATCTGCCCTGCTCTCGGTGGAAACAGCCAATTAGATCCAGGCGGTGGCTGCTGGAGTCCCCTGGGGCCATCACACATGCCTTGCAACTTGGGATCTTGTCCGAGGTTGCCCCAGCATTTTGACCCTGCACGGGGGACGCTGGCCGGGGCTCCCACACTCGCCCAAAGAAGCGTAATCAATCAGACTGGGCAGGAGGCGAAGAACGCTTTATTTATGACACGTGTGAGATGACTTAATGAAGGTATCACACAAAAATACCGCCCTCATTTGTGCACCCCTACAGTAAATGTGACTTTGGAAGCACACAAAATGAGGGTGACATTTACTGCGCCCAAGCAGAGCAGGGGTTGCGGGGGTGTCACCCGCTCTTCCTTGGTGCAGTAATGGGGGTCAGTGGTTGAAGGGGTGTCCCCGCTTACCATTTCGGAAAGCGGAGGACATGTAAAAAAAAAAAGCAAAAAGAAAAGCACCCTGCAGCGTCAGCTCTAACCCACGGTAGTGGGAAAAGCTGACACCGCAGGGATCACAGAGTGTGGGCGGCACACACAGAAGTGTGCCGCTCTAAAGGTAAGTGGGGTGGGGGGTTGTGAGGGGTGGTGCAGGCCAGGGGAAGCAGGCACAGTGATCCATAAGATCACTGCCCCGCGCCATAACTGCTGTCAGCATTTTCGGCGTCGCAGTTGTGGGCGGCGCAGTGATCGCATAGATCCCTTAATGAATAATGCTGCAGCCATGTGCTCCTTGGCACCTCGGACAGCTGCGACTCGAGGGCTGCTCCTCCCTAATCACAAACGCTCAAGCCCTCTGGGAAAAGAACAACACGGCTGAGCATGGACCACTATGCAATGTGCTGTTGGCGGCTCTGGTTTGTGCCCATATACGTGTGATGGAGGCACTGCAGATGCTAGGATAGCATCTGACATATCCTTAACATCAAGTAAGTGCGCTGAAGAGGGGGAACTGTCCTGGGGCACCATAGGGTCCGACATGTTAACTGGGGGCGCAAATTGCACTGCCTTGGCCCCTCTTGGACTGATTCTCACTTGCCCCCTGCGGCTCTTGTAACACTACCCATCTCGGGCACAACCTGTGAATATCACACACCACGAGTGCACCAACATCTAAGACCTCTGCGCCAGCAGCGGTTCCCTCCACTACGACCAGGGCTTGGATGTGCAAGCCCACTGCTTTGACCACTACAACGGGGCTGACTGCTGCTATATAAAAGGTGTGGTGAACCCCTTCCGAGGGGTGCGCTGCTGCTTCACTGGCCCATTGCTCCTCATCATCCCCTGGACCATATACTGCCATACATTCTATTGCTCATCATTGGTCCCTTGGAGAACTCTATGACCTTGACCATACTTGCAATACAATTGGAGCCCCCTTGCACGCACAGAGATTGCCTGAAGTGTGCTCGAGGCCATCCTGCCCCCTCGCCATACAGATCCAAATTGCCTGATCTGAAAATCTTTTCAGAATCGCTGCAAGAATCTGATCTTCTACCTGATCACTATACTAATAATTGTGCCCTACACGGGAGGGTCGAGAAGAAGACGGATACTTTCCTAAGATGACTAGAGGAGCCCGGGGAGCCAACGAAAGTGGTGCAATGGATAATTGTACAAAAGCTACACCTCGAGGTGAACAGGGGCAGTCCTCATCAAGGCAGGGCGACTCCTCTGTCCCTAGATCTGCACCTGCCCCTCACCTGACCAGCATAATGGAGTCCATGGCCAAGAACTTTGCATCCTTTCATGAGAAGCTAGACAACATCAATACAAATGTTGCATCACTAAAATCACAATTGGCTCACAAAGGCGCTACAATCACCGAAGCTGAGACAAGGATAGGTGTCAACGAGGATGGCCTACATGCCCTACAAGATACAATGGTTTCCCTTACCAGAGATATGAAATTTATCAAAATGAAGTGGGATGATCTGGAATCTCGGTCACACAGAAATAACATTTGAATAATCGGAGTACCCGAGGACACACTCATTGGGAAGATCGAGTTAGCATTGGAAAACTACTTAAGGACCACCTGGGCAATCCCGATTTGTCTCCTTTCTTCACTGTTGAACGACCTCATCGTGTGCCTGCCCCGCGACCCAAGCCAGGGGATTTCACAAGACCTATAATTTCAAAAACTTCTAAGCTACAGGGAGAGGGATCATATACTTCATCTAGCACGGGAGAAAAAAGTTCTATGGCTAGGCTCCGGGATGATCAGAATTTTTCCTGATTTCTCCACTGGTGTACAGCAAGAGAGACACCAATTCCTTGGAGTGAAAAAAAAGGTTAGGGAATTAAACATTTAATATGCCTTTCAATTCCCAGCAAGCCCCAAATGTACTTTAAGAGGTAAACTCTACTTTTTTACCATTCCAGAAGAGGCAGTAAAATGTATTGAGGCGCATATTCCACTGAACAACCCCGACGATGATATGAGGGAAAATGATTGAGCAGACGAGAACAACCTCTCTAAAATGTTTTTTTAGAGGCCCCAATAATCCTTCTGGCCAAGTGCTGATAGTGGCATATGTTAATCTCAACTGCCCACCGTGTGTTACAATACTTGGAGATACACCCTAGATCCTGAGTTGTTGGTTGGGCGGGACTAGCATACCCCTTTGCGGCTGCAATTGTTCTGAAAGTTTGAAAGTTCTGATGTGTTCAGGTCCCCGTTGGACCTTATGCAAAGGAGGGCCAAGTTGGGGCAGGCACACCAGACACAGCACCATAGGGGTGGGACTTACACTGCTTGGTGGGAAGGCGCAGTGAGGGTGGGGGGAATTTAAATCGGGAGAGTAATGATAAAAATGGCAGGGGTGACATGGCAATACATACACTGGGTTAACAGCATGAGTATATGATAGACAATATATCATACGAAGAGAGGCGGAAAGTCTAGGAAATACCCTAAATTGCATAATGGCGACTAAATTAATGTCAAGAAATGTGCGTGGGATTGCCAATTTCACAAATGCAAACAGAATCATTATGTGTGCACAAAGACATGGGATGAAGATACTCCTTTTGCAGGAAATCCATGCTACAAAACACATAGCGACTGGCCTGGGACCTTCTTGGGGATCGAATTGATTTTATATTACTTTCTCGGCACATGCAAGGGGAGTATTGACGTTAATACACAAGTCGATTAAATTTAAGCTGAAAAAGGGCTTTATAGACCCTGAGGGTGGATATGTCAACCTATATTGCATGATTACAGGGGGTGAATACCTAGTTGTGAACACCTATGGGTCCAATATAGATACCCCAGAGTTCTTTGATGGAGTGGTCTCTATCCTCATGGGAAATGTAGGGGTTCAGATTATCTGGGGGGATATGAGCTTAATATTAGATGCTGACCTGGATAGAAAGGGATCTACACCGAGGGCCCTATCGCGGGAGTCTAGAAGACTCCACCTACACATGGTATAGTTGGGCTTGCGCGATGACTGGAGAATTCTGCATGACCATGATAGGCGACACTCATACAATTCATCAGTGCACGATTATTCGTCCTGGATTAATTTGTTTTTACCATTAGGGGATCTGCTGGGCAGAGTGGAAAATGCTGATATACTCACTCGCACTTTATCGGATCATGCTCCAGTAACACTGTTTGTAGTACTAGGATCGTCTCCACCTACCCGCAATGCCTGGTGCTTTAAGTCGAAAGCCGTGATGGATATAGTATTTAAAGCCGAGATCTGCTCTGATATTGAGAAATGTTTTGAGTGCAATACCGGACAGGGCACCACTGCAGGCATATGACGGGAGGCCTTCAAGGTGTATATATGCGGCATGACCATTTCTAGAAAGGCGGGCATATTGAAAGTGATCAGAAACAATCTCAACCGTTCCAAAGCAAAACTCAAGGAACTGGAGTAGGAATGCATGACAATGGCCTCCCCAACCAAGCTAGCACAGATAAGGGCAGAATTGGAAATATTTGAGTCACATGCCCTGCGTGAGATACGCTACTTCTCACGTCCACAGGCAGTGGAAAAATATGGTGAGGACGAAAGACCAGGTAGAACCCTGGTCAGGCTTATAAGAACAGAAGAGGGGCGATCTCAAATAGAATGCATCACTGACGAGCATGGCATTACATAATGGGCAGATCAGCAAATACTAGAAGTTTTCTATAAGTTCTATAGTGAGCTGAACACGTCAGACCAACCACACGCTGTACATGACATACATGCTCTACTCGACACTAGACCCATGATCCTCATCAGCTCTGCAACTAGAGATGCCCTTGATACCCCAATCACTCTAGATGAAATAGTAAAGTCCATAACCGAGCTCTCGGAAGGCAAGGCACCAGGGCCAGAAGGCCTCACCATAGAATTATATCAAGAACATGTGGCACTACTTGGACAGCAGCTGCTAGAAGTCTGGGAGGAGTCGCTCCAAGAGGCCATATTCCCTCCATCCTTACGTGAAGCCACCATAACTGTCCTTTTTAAACCCGGCAAACCTAGCACCGACTGCGGTTAATATCAACCCCTATCACTCATGAACATAGATACGAAAATATTTTCGAAAACAATAGCGAACAGGTTTCTTTCACTCATGACCCATCTAATACACGAAGACCAGGGAGGTTTTGTCCCTGGGAGGTCGACATCTCTAAATATCAGACGGTTCTTCAATGTACTGTCCAGAATTCACCAAAATACAGAAGCCGTGGCTGTCATACTTGACGCGTAAAAGGCCTTCGACATGGTATCCTAGCAATACATTTGGGAGGTCCTGGAAAAGATGGGTGTGGGAGCGACCATGATTAAATACATTAAATTATTATACACCTGCCCAACAGCGAAAGTACTGGTCAACTCTCAGACCTCATCACCCTTTACACTTAGCAGAGGTACCTGACAGGGCTGTCCGTTTTCCCCCTTCTTTTTGTATTGGTCATCGAGCCAATGGCAGCCATTAGAGCACAACATGCACGTAGGGGAATGTGACTACTGGATAGCCCTGAGATAATAAAATTATATGTGGACGATGTACTGTTATATATCAGGAACCCATCCACAAATTTAGATCCCATATTGAGAGACATGATCCATATAGGTACTTTCTCTGGGCTCACAATCAATTGTGGCAAGTCCGAGATATTCTCACTCACTGCGGCAACTCAATGACCCACATGCGAATATCCTCTGCGATGGTCACCAAATGGCGTTGGTACCTAGGGATACAGGTATCCAGGTCTGCACCAACACTGCTGAAAGATATCTATGCAACTGCACAACAGTACGCTGAATCCAAAATGACCATATGGTGCTCCCTTCCACTGATGTTGGCAGGGAAGTTACCACTAGTGAAAATTATCCTTGTTCCAAAGCTTCCGTACATTTTTGCCAATGTCCCTGCTTGGCCTGGAAAACAATACTTTGAAAAGTTACACACCACATGCGCCCAATTTCTATGGCATGCCGGGGTGGTCCGCAAAAAATTGACACTTTTGACCCTGCCTTATGTGAAAGGTGGTTTCACCGCCCCCAATCTAACACTCTATTGGACAGCAGCACAAGCCCAATATGCCACGTACTGGTTTTAGGATCCTGCTGGCGCCCCTCACATTAAACGCAAAAAGTTAGTGGCGGGTAGAATCAATTTCAAGACGCTCATAATGCATCAAACCTATAAGGATGACTCGCCACTAGATGCCACTGCTATCACACTGCTAACATTGCGTTGGATACTACGCCCACTGACAGACTCACGCCCCTACTATAAATGGCTTCCCATCTGGAGATACCCTGGGCTTGAACCCACACATGCTATAATACTCTCCTGACATTGGCAGGCTCTGGGATACCAGGTGCTGAACGACCTCTTCCCTGAGGGAAAGTTAATTACCCACAACCGTGGCGAGCTGGGCATTCGGGGTTGGCACTTGAAATGCTCCAATATTACAGACTCAGTGACTCGGTGCAGGCAATGTGGCTGTGCTATCCAGATGAACCCCCGACACACCCAAATTAAATTACATTGCCAACTCAGAGAGGGCCCGAGGAGTGGTTTTCTCATTATAAAAGTTCTTATTAGCAAAAACCCCAGATAAAAACCCAAAGCGCGCAATGGGTGGGCAAATGAACTAGACCTTGAAATATCAGATGGTCTGTGGAGGAAAATGAACTCCCCGACATGTAAAGTTTGTCTTAATTTCAGATTCCGCTGTATGAAATATAAACTTCTCAACAGATTGTACTATACCCCCCACAAACTCAACAAGCTAGACTGGCGCACAACACACACATGGCCCAGATACCACTCTGAACCAGCTGACCACACACATATGTTCTGGACCTGCAGCAAACTCCATGACTATTGGGTTGGAATCCTCAAGGCACTCTCTGAGATTGTGGGTTTTGCTGTTGACCTGGACCCGGCGGGTGTGCTATTTGGAATAAGGGGTACCACCTGTGGTAAGAAGTTAACTACCTTTATGAAAGTAAGTTGCATGGTGGAAAAGAAATGCATCCTTCAGTGTTGGAGACGTCCATCCCCTCCTACTTTTTGCAATGTGGTTCAACCACTCACCTGGACTAAAACATGTGAGGAGGAATATATAACCTCGTCATCTACACACGCACGTCCTAGAAATGTATAGGCTGAATTCCATACATACCTTCTCAACCAGACAGAAAGTAGCTCAGAGCCGCCTACCCCAAATACGATGTAATGTCTGACCAACCAGCACTGTAACTGCCGGAATCTATATTACAATTTTACACAACAGCAAACTGTCTATTAATGAGTAATGTGAAATGTGCCTAAAATGTAATGCAATGATTGCCTAATTGTGTGTGTTGTAATCTCTGCCAATAAACAAAACAAAAAAAAAAATCATACATCATGTTGTCCGCCCCTCCTCCCAACTTTGCATTTAATTCTCCCCTAGCATCAAACACACATTTTTCAAAGTTATCTGGAAGGTATTATCCTCTGTGACCACAAAAGTGATGGGTGGAAGGTTTTCAACTAATCTGTACCACTGGCAATGCTCTGGGCAACCTTACACACCACCGTTTTTTTAGCCCGTCTGCGCCATTGCAAAAGGGGTCCAGCCATATGCAAATCAGTCAGGTACTGCCCCCAATGGTAGCAGCCCAGCACAAACTGCTAGGCCAGGTCCCCTCTGCACAGAAACACAAGCAACCCCAGACATTTTTCAGCCTTATTGGGCCTCCTCAGTGAGGTGCAGCTTGGTTCCCTATGACGAAGCGAGCAAGGGACCCACGTCTGGGCATACCCTCTCTCACATAGTGAGACAAACTGTGACCACAAAAGTGATGGGTGGAAGGTTTTGAACTAATATGTACTACTGGCAATGCTCTGGGCAACCTTCCACACCACCGTTTTTTAGCCTGTCTGCGCCATTGCAAAAGGGGTCCAGCCATATGCAAATCAGTCAGGTACTGCCACCAATGGTAGCAGCCCAGCCCGAACTGCTAGGCCAGGTCCTCTCTGCATGGAAACACAAGCAACCCCAGACATGTTTCAGCCTTGTTGGGCCTCCTCAATGAGGTGCAACTTGGATCCCTATGGCGCAGCGAGCAAGGGACCCACGTCTGGGCATACCCTCACTCACTCACAAAGTGAGACAAACTGTGACCACAAAAGTGATGGGTGGAAGGTTTTGAACTAATCTGTACCACTGACAATGCTCTGGGCAACCTTCCACACCAGCGTTTTTTAGCCCGTCTGCCACATTGTAAAAGGGGTCCAGCCATATGCAAATCAGTCAGGTACTGCCACCAATGGTAGCAGCCCAGCCCGAACTGCTATTCTGGGTCCCCTCTGCACAGGAACACAAGCAACCCCAGACATGTTTCAGCCTTGTTGGGCCTCCGCAGTGAGGTGCAGCTTGGTTCCCTATGGCGCAGCGAGCAAGGGACCCATGTCTGGGCATACCCTCTCTCACATAGTGAGACAAACTGTGGCCACAAAAGTGATGGGTGGAAGGTTTTGAACTAATCTGGACCACTGGCAAAGCTCTGGGCAACCTTCCACACCACCGTTTTTTAGCCAGTCTGCGCCATTGCAAAAGGGGTCCAGCCATATGCAAATCAGTCAGGTACTGCCACCAATGGTAGCAGCCCAGCCCGAACTGCTAGGTCAGGTCCCCTCTGCACGAAACACAAGCAACTCCAGACATGTTTCAGCCTTGTTAGGCCTCCCCAGTGAGGAGCAGCTTGGTTCCCTGTGGCGCAGTGAGCAAGGGACCCCCCTTTTCAATTTGCATATTTAAGTAACTTTGGGTCTCACCCTAAGTTACTAGGGGAATCCAGATGTGGACCCCTTGCTCACTATTCTTAGAGAGGCACAGCTCCTCCCTACTGATGAGGTCCAACCACACCAAAACACGTGTCTGGAGATGCTGTTGGTAGTCTTGTTCAGAGGAGAATTGCCTAGCATTTCGGTGCTGGACTGCCCCAGGGCAACACAAATACTGATATGTTTGTCATATTTCTTCTCTGTGAAAGATAGTGAGCTAAAGACTCTGGGTAAGTCTCTCGTAACCAGGACTAATGTCTTGCAGAGAGACTCCCAGGACCCTCCTTGACAATTTGCATATTTAAGTAACTTTGGGTCTCACCCTAAATTACTAGGGGAATCCAGACGTGGACCCCTTGCTCACTATTCTTAGAGAGGCACAGCTCCTCCCTACTGATGAGGTCCAACCAGACCGAAACACGTGTCTGGGGATGCTGTTGGTACTCTTGTTCAGAGGAGAATTGCCTAGCATTTTGGTGCTGGACTGCCCCAGGGCAGGACAAAGACTGATATGTTTGTGATATTTCTTCTCTGTGAAAGATAGTGGGATAAAGACTCTGGGTAAGTCTCTCGTAACCAGGACTAATGTCTGGCAGAGAGACTTCCAGGATCCCCCTTATCAATTTGCATATTTAAGTAACTTTGGGTCTCACCCAAAGTTACTAGGGGAATCCAGACGTGGACCCCTTGCTCACTATTCTTAGAGAGGCACAGCTCCTCCCTACTGATGAGGTCCAACCAGACCGAAACACGTGTCTGGGGATGCTGTCGGTACTCTTGTTGAGAGGAGAATTGCCTAGCATTTCGGTGCTGGACTGCCCCAGGGCAGGACAAAGACTGATATGTTTGTGATATTTCTTCTCTGTGAAAGATAGCGAGCTAAAGACTCTGGGTAAGTCTCTCGTAACCAGGACTAATGTCTGGCAGAGAGACTCCCAGGACCCCCCTTGTCAATTTGCTTATTTACGTAACTTTGGGTCTTACCCAAAATTACTAGGGGAACCCAGACCTGGACCCCTTGCTCACTATTCTTAGAGAGGCGAAGCTCCTCCCTACTGATGAGGTCCAACCAGACCGAAACACGTGTCTGGGGATGCTGTTGCTACTCTTGTTCAGAGGATAATTGCCTAGCATTTCGGTGCTGGACTGCCCCAGGGCAGGACAAAGACTGATATGTTTGGGATATTTCTTCTCTGTAAAAGATAGTGAGCTAAAGACTCTGGGTAAGTCTCTCGTAACCAGGACTAATGTCTGGCAGAGAGACTCCCAGGAACCCCCTTGTCAATTTGCATATTTAAGTAACTTTGGGTCTCACCCCAAGTTACTAGGGGAATCCAGACATGGACCCCTTGCTCATTAGTCTTAGAGAGGCACTGCTCTTCTCTACTGATGAGGTCCAACCAGACCGAAACACGTTTCTGGAGATGCTGTTGGTACTCTTGTTTAGAGGAGAATTGCCTAGCATTTCGGTGCTGGACTGCCCCAGGGCAGGACAAAGACTGATATGTTTGGGATATTTCTTCTCTGTGAAAGATAGTGAGCTAAATACTCTGGGTAAGTCTCTCGTAACCAGGACTAATGTCTGGCAGAGAGACTCCCAGGACCCCCCATGTCAATTTGCATATTTAAGTAACTTTGGGTCTCACCCCAAGTTACTAGGGGAATCCAGACGTGGACCCCTTGCTCACTATTCTTAGATCGGCACAGCTCCTCCCTACTGATGAGGTCCAACCAGACCAAAACACGTGTCTGGGGATGCTGTTGGTACTCTTCTTCAAAGGAGAATTGCCTAGCATTTCGGTGCTGGACTGTCCCAGGGAAGGACAAAGACTGATATGTATGGGATATTTCTTCTCTGTGAAAGATAGTGAGCTAAAGACTCTGGGTAAGTCTCTCGTAACCAGGACTAATGTCTGGCAGAGAGAATCCCAGGACCCCCCTTGTCAATTTGGGTATTATTCTCTAACACATGTAAGCAGTTCTTATATTCACTGTGCAGACTATTATAGAAGTTGATGACCAATATATCATACGTAACAGCTTAAAGGATTCTAGCCACCAAAATAAAGGGATCACCTGTGGCTTCCTTTCTGTTTTTTCAGCAGTATTTGTGCCAGTTGTTGGCACGAATGCTGACGTACATGGACTTGTGATGTGGCAGTAATTGTGCATCGTGTTGCTGGCGCAGGTACCGCCGGCCATAAAAGCACTGACTGATTTTACAGTCAGCAGTATTTGCGCCAACTCCTGATCCAGCGGAGCGGCATTGGCAGTGCTAATTCCTTTACCACCACTTTTAGGGCTTACCACCCAACTTGTGATGACGCCTAGAGTCTCTATTGGAAGAGATGGTGATCATTCTCCTGCAAGTGTCATGGTCGCAGGACGATATCAATGTGGATGGTTACGTTTTGTATGTAGAACTGGCCCAAAGAAATAAGAGGGGGCAGAATTATGCAGGTTCGTGCATGCCTGTTAAATCTAATTTGGAAAGTCATCTGGTCGTACTGAAGTCCCCATCCCCACAGCAAGCATAGAGAGAAACAGGAATGATTTCAAAACAGGTGAAATGCATTTGAATGTGGCTTGGAATAAATGGGAAAAACACTGAAAAATGACTTTAATTCTCTAAATTGGATTCAAAACTAGTGATCCCAAAGCACGGTAGAGGGCCACATATGGCATACCCCTACCCCAAACACTGTTTCCAACACCTTGCTGCCACTAGCCACTGTGAGCTTGTTCAGGCAGTTGCTCATGCTGTGCCTGGAAGTAGAGATGCAAGACAGCCAGGCCAGGGCACAGGGAGTACATGTGGGGAGGAGGAGGAGAGCCCAAGCAAGGCGTGCACTAATCCCCAGGGTCAGGCCCTCACCCTGGACCCTCACTTAAAGCCAGTTGGTCGCCCTGTACCGCCTCAACAGGGAGACCAGTGCTGAAGCTATTGTCCATCCTTCAATTCCTCAGAACTGGCACCTTCCATGGTGCAGCCCGCAATATGTGAAGTGATGGCCCAGGTGCTTGAAGCCCTGCTGCATCAAGTGCAATGCCATATCTCACTGTCTACCACCCCAGCCCAGGTCAATTCCATGAAGGCAAATTTCTGTGCCGTTGCCCAAATGCCAAATGTGATCGCAGCCCTGGACTGTACCCATGTTGCACTGGTGGTCCCCCCATACCCACATAGCAGAGTACCGTAACCGGAAGCAATACCATTCCCAGAATGTGCAGATGACCTGCAACCCCAACCTGTAAATCACCCACTGCTGTGCCTGCTACCCTGGTTCCACCCATGATTCCATGGTCCTACGGAATGGCACACCACCAGGATACCTAGAGAGGCACAGAGGACACTGGACTTGGATTGTGGGTAAGGAAAATTGCCTGCACTCAAGCACTGTGAAGCACCTAACCAAATTGGGGGCATGCCAATGACTACACAAAGCATGTCATGACAAGCAAATGCAAAAGTCATACCTGGCCCCCTCCCGCACCAACGTCATGCCCAGGCAGCATGCACATGTTGGACATACCTGGATGGAGAAGCTGATGAACACATACAGTAGCAACTCCTAACACAAACATGACTACAGGTACCACAATGCAACATGCACAATCCAAAGCAATGCTGACAAATGGCCACGCTGCATTACACAAGGGCAAGCCTGCCAGTACCACAGCCATGCACCTATGTGCGCCCAGCCCACAATGCCGACACTGTGGCCCCAGAAACCTAGTGATGGCCGATGGCAGACCCAGCATGTCATATGCACAGGAGAAATACTCTGCCAGAAGGCAGCCACCATGTCAGCTGGGTATCTGTAGAAATTATCGAATTTAAAATAACGAATGAAGAAATTACCACTTTTAACTGATTGTTTTTTAAATTTGGGGGCTTTTTACTAAAATATATATGTGGCGTCGGGTAATGGTAACTGCTAAGGTAGGATGGAAGGGGGAAGAGGGGTCTCCCCCCGCATTATTAAAAAAAACTTTCAGTCATTTCTCCATTCAATCATTTCATGTTAATCTTGACAGTTGCACATGAGACTGATTGACACCTTACGTAACTTCTGCTGCAGGGGAACAGGGTGCATGTGTAGCAAAAATAATGCATAATAAGAGTGACACAGCATGCAAAGACATTGTACAGTCACATGCCACGAAATGAAGCCCCATATGGATGCCCATTACGTCCATTGCCTTGATATTGTGTAAGTTCACCGCCACACGTTGCACAGTGGCTAATGGCTGTGCCTCCCCCCCATGCAAGTGACTCTGGATACCTTCCGCTGTCCTGTAATGACCCCTTTGCACAATCCACAAAGACTGCAGGATATTGCCTACAACTATGCTCACAGCAGGACCTGTGTGTGCATCGAGCGTACCTTCGGCCTCCTGAAGGCATGTTTTGTCTGCCTCAAATGTACCAGTGGAGCCCTGATGTACAAGAAGGTGGGTAAAATTGTGCCTGTGTGTGCCATTCTACCTGAATATCTGCCTGAAGAGAAATGTACCGCTATTCTCTGAGGCGGACGTACCACCCCCAGAGTATGAAGATGCAGTGCCTGTGGCAGAGGCAAATGCATACATTGCCAGAGATAACATGAGGGATGGAAACTGGCTCACCAGAGACTGATAGACAATTTCTTATGACAGTCATATGGCACAAGCCATGCATGATTATGCAATCAGGAATGTCCTCGCACTGTTGAAGTTCAACAGTTTTAATGGAATGATGTGCCACAAGTATCCCCCCAGCCAGCACTGACCGCCAACTTCCCAGCACACTAGCCCCCTCTCCCACCCACCACCAACTCCAAAGAACACTATCCACCCTCCCACACACCCACCAACTCGCCAGCACACTATCCCCCTACCTCCCACCCACCACCAACGCCCCAACAATGCCACTCAGGGCAGCAAGTGTCTCAGTGTTATTTGCATACGTGGCCTCTTTACCCCCATGCCAACCCATGGTGAACCTAAGCCCATATGGTGCTGGGACCGGTGCTTGAGCTTACTCTGCTGCAAATCCTCAGTGTGTGTCATCGAACTAGAGGCTATTGCGTCTGGTCCTCAGATGTGCTAGAGGGTGCCATCTGTGCTCTGATGGATGCACTGTGCAAGTGCAGAGACCCCTTCCATCAACTCTGTCACCCTCTGTACATACACAGTCAGGGCAGCAGTACTGGCAGCTGCCTATGCCCTGTTTGTTGTCATGGCACGCACTATCCTGCAGGTGGCCCCTTGCAGGCAGTCATGGATCGCCTGCAGGTGTTCAGAATGGGTGTGCCCAATTGCCTCCATCTCCTTCTGTTGCCTCTCCATCTCCTCCAGGCTATTAAGCATGGTGTTTCTTGGTGGTGTGTGCTGGATTGGAGGGGGGTGGTGCATTGGCTCTGGGCTTTATGCCGGGGAGTCAACTGAAGGTGGGTCTATTTATGGCTCAGGTGTTTGTGCACACTGGTTGCAGTGAGGGCTCTCATCGGTTTGCGGCCCTTCTGCTGGCAAAGACACCGGCTGATGCCCCCTTGTGTCTCCGCAGTTGCCCTGCCTGGAGGTGTGCCCTCTGTGTCAGTCACTGCAGCTGCGGGAGTGGGTGCAGTGGGCTTTGGGTGCTTCTGGTGGCCTCTGGTGTTGACATGGGCTTGAACTTGCTGGGTCATGGCATCTCATGGCATTCCATCCACCTAGGCAAAGCTTGTGTGCGTCTTTGTGGGGGGTTTGGTGGTGGCAGACCTTGATGGCCTAGAGTTACCACTTCCAGATGGGCCTGCCCACTCGTCCTCCTCCGAAGCCTCTGGTGATGTGTGAGTGCCTGAAGGGGACATATGCATTCTCAGGTATGGTTCTTCCACGTGCATGCAAAACCCATTTGTTATGGTACAGAGTGAGCCACCACACATTTGGCAGTTGGGCATGGCTGGTCAGGGGAGTTTGCATGTGGCCATAGCATTGTGGGATGGTTGCAACAATGTGTGTGTGACACATGGCCAGTTGGGGAGGGGAGGGCTGTGTGTCTATGCTGGGGCAGCTGATGTATAGTTGGCATGCTTGTGGTCCTTGTCCTTCATGCCCCCTCACCGCCTACCTGGGTGGCACACTCCTTGTGGGAGTGGGGGTGGTGGCTTTCTCTATGCTGCTGACAATGGGTCTATGGGCCATTGCTGTGCAGCCATCAGTGTTGTACTGTGGTGGACAATGATTGTCAAGCTGCACCCATGTAATTCTAGGGGGATGTGTACTTCCATGTGGCTTGTCTAGCATGCCAACATGGGGCAGGACAACTGGGTCCACAACGTGTTGGTGTAACTGCTGCAGAGTGTAGTGGTTGCACGCACACCAAAATCCCGCTGGCACAGAGTGAACCAGTAAGGGTGAGTTTTCTACTCCTTACATCTATTAAGGAATGTGCTTCCTTTCATCCCAATAGAGGATAAGGCAGTGGTGGTGGGGGCAATGACTAACCCCCACCTAGACCTCTGCAACAGCCTCCTCCCAGGAATTCCAGCCAAACAACTTGCCAGATTGCAAAGGCACAGAATGCTGTAGTTAGAGTGACAGACATTTTAGGAAATGGAACCATGTCTCTACAATACACAGATCCCTTCACAGGCTCTGGTGGAGGATAGCATTAAATTCAAGGTAGCCTGCCTTAAGGGTGCCTTAAGGGGCTCACCCCGGATTATCTTGCAGAAAAGATCAAGCATTACTGTCCAACTTGAAAGATCCATTCCGGAAATAAACTTCTGATCTGCGCTTCAACTGTGTCTCCAGGGGAGATAGAATATTTCAAGTGTTTGGGGCAGAAATTCAGAACCGGCTTGCACTGGAGATTAGAACAAGTGAGATTCTGGACGTGTCAGAGAAAGGTTGAAAAACTTTTAGTTAGATAAACCCAATTCTGATTATGGTTAAATATCTGTTTCCTTCATGCTCAGATCCTTAGATGTCACCTGCGCCCGAATATAGTATAATATGACTGGTGCGCCTAAGAAATTCCTCAAAATCAAAATCAAAATGGTGTGCATGTCACTTGGATGGTCTCTTGCCATCCCTTCCCGCTGCTGTTACGTTGTCACGGATGGCACTCTGTTAAGAGTGGCAGAGGGCACCCAGGTAGAGTTTGGGTGGTTGTGCTGAAGTAAGGTGGACAGATAAGTACACACACAGCTGAAAGTAAAAGAGAACAAAGAGTAGGCAAGTATAGCAAGGAGATAAGGTACAACAGAATGGATTCCCTCTTGGGGTGTATGCATATATAGGGAAGAGTGTTCCACGGACCTTAGGAAAAAACTCTAGCCTTCTGCACAGTTTGCTATAACAGAGACCCTCGCTGTTTGCTCATGGCTGGGAACAACAGCTGTGTGTGTCTGTAACACAGAAACTAGACAAGGGAAGGGGCAGAGGTTGCCTGCCGGAAACCAACAGACAAACCCTGTACAAAAGGGTCTACAAACGATACAAGAGAAGACAATAACAGAAAAATCCATGAAAAGGGAAGTCGATGAGCAAACTAGCAGAAGGAAATGAAAGGAAAGCAGCATAACTGAATTGGACAGGGATAAAGAACTGAGGGTTGAAAACGAGGAAGAAAGCAAAGGAGCAGCAGTCAGGAAACAGGGGGCTGCAATAACTGAAAGTAATGAATGCAGGTAAACTGTTGTGGATAGTAGAGGACTGTAGGGTGCAAGGTAGAGAGCTTAGAGGAGCAGGACAGAAAGGAGCAAGCCCAAAGGAGCAGGGCTGCAAGAAAGGGAGCCCAGAGGAAAAGGGCTGTAGGCAGCGGAGTGAAGCAGGCTGCAAGGCAGGACGCCCAGAGGAGCAGGACTGAGGCAGGGAGCCCAAAGGGCTAGGGCTGTAGGCAGCAGGGTGTAGCAGGCTGCAAGTCAGGATGCCCAGTGGAGCAGGGCTGAGGCAGGGAGCCCAGAAGGGCCAGGGTGGAAGGTAGAAGGCAGCAGAGCATGATCGGCTGCAATGCAGAAAGCCCGGCAGGGCACTGGATCAAAGGCAGGAGTAAGCAGGAACAGCATACAACAATATGTAGCTCGAAGCAAAAAGGTGCTGCAAGGACTCTTAATGCAAGAGACTGAGCCCCTGCAGGCAGCAGCTTTTATACCGCCCTGCCCAGCACAGAGGCAGGCTAATTGGCCGCACCTGGATCAGCACACCTGTATCCAATCTGCCTCCTCCCTCTCTTTTCATGAGCTGGTGAAAGCAGGGCTGATCCCAAGGGCTTCTGGGGATTGCAGTTCTGATGATGACAAATAGGAATAGCCAGGAATAGATAGTTATAGCCAACTGCATTGTGGTAAGTGTAGTTTGTTGGGAAAAATAAAAAAGCACCAAAGTCTCACAAATGGGAAACAAGGTCCAAAAAGAGAACAATGGTTGATCCAAGAGTTCTCCGCAGATAAATGAATAACAATTAGTCCATATTGATCGCCAATGTATGTGCCCAAGGTGCAGGCATGACATACGTTCAGGGGTGCCCTAGGTGCCCTGCCCCATGGCTGCTGTGGATGGCGTCTGATGTACCACCCCATCACTTCACCGTGACTGGCCTGCCCAGCTTCTAGGTCTGCTAACATGTGTCCCTGTCCACTGGGGCATCTTGTGCTAGGCGGAAATGTGTGCATGCACTTGTGCTGGGTAGAGGGGTGACTCACCTCCTGCCTCCTGGCTGCTGGCACCCACCTCCACACCTCCAACAACCTCTTTGTCCTCCATGTCCAGGAGTGTGCTGCACTCCTCCTCCAAGGCAGAGAGGACCAGTAGCTCCACGGTACCACCTCCAATCAACAGGGCCACCTTCCAGTGTTGGAAGAGGTGTCCACGCACCCTGACCCTGAGGTTAGTCCACCACTTCCTGCAGCCCTCTCCGTTATGGGGTACACTGGCCACAGCAGTCACCTTCTGGCTGATGGCATACCAGATGGTTGTCCTGCGCTGGCCAGAGATTTTACGTTGCCTATTGCCATACAGCTCCTCACAGTGGACAACAACCTCATCAGTGAGGAGCACCGCTCTCCTCAATTAACTTTGGTTTCCTCATGCGATTTTTAGGCACCTTGCCTCTGGTCCTCTCCAATAACAATTGTGTTTGTTTCCAGAGATTCTGGATGGATTGAGTTTTTCAAGATGGCCACCATCATGCTTCCCTTTCCGGCGGTGATGCAATTTCTGCTGTTTCTAATAGCACTGAAATCACTGGTAGTAGCACTAATAGTGCCGATATTTCATAAGAAATCCTTATTTCGGCACAGTTTATGCCGGGCGGTAATAGTGATACCGTTATAATTTTGTTTTCTTTCATTACAGATAGAAGGATATATTCTTTTTTTTAAGCATAGATGTTTCACCCAATGGGGTGTTGAATTTCGGAGGCACAGTTAACCAGAGCAATGGATGGGGTGGGCCGTAGGTGCGGGTTGATTGAACCATACCCGTGGCTATAGACCTCAACGTGCACAAAAAGTATGCTGTTTGTTCCCAAAAGAGAACTTTCTAAGAATGATCTATTATGTATCTCTCCTACTTAGATTTGAATGTGTTATGAATGACGAGTATTGATATTAATATTGCTATTTTATTTGTATTACCCTCATACACAAGTGTTTCAAAGTGCCACAAGGCAAGGAAGGGGAACAGGGGAGAACAAAATCACGATCTTACTAGGCCCAGTGACATTGAGAATGTGCAAGTGCATGGGAGAGGGAAAGGGAGAACTGCATGGCAGGGGGAGAAGTGGCAAGTGCGGTGCAAAGGAAAAACAGATAAATAATAAAGTAAATAAATAATAAAGCCAAAAAAACAATGGTTGTGCAGCCAGCATGTGGCAAGTGCTGGGTTTAAGGCAGCAAACAGGGTATGTCTGATAAGTGCAGGAAAAAGTTGGGGGGGACTGTATAGTTATAGATACAGACCCCAGTGCAAGGGATTGCCCAGAGGCAGTGCAAGTGGGTGGCAGTGTGAGCAGGTACCTGGGCCCGGAAGTCAGAGGGTAGGCCAGGTGCACGATGCCAAGAGAGAGAGGATTAGCAGGGGAGAGGAGGGGAGAAGGCAGATGCGAAGAGGAAGGACTTGAGGAGCTTCTGAACCGGAGATGGTTCTCCTCAAGTTTCAGAGTGGCAGGGAGGCTGTTCCAGAGGGAGGCCCCAGCCGAAGACTGAGATCTACATTCAGCCTGTTTCTTTGAAAAACGACTGACTGTGGGGGAGTTGGAGGTAGAGGAGCAAAGATCTCGAGAGGGGAGGTATTTGGGAGGAACAGTTAAAGGTATTCTGGACCCAGGCCCGAGAAAACCTTGTGGACAATGCAAAGGGTTTTGAATTTAATCCTTGCATCCACTGAGAGCCAGTGGATATGAGTGGAATAACCTCAGTCCTTTAAGATGAGTAGCAATTAACCTGGAGATGGATGGGGATGCAGAAGTTACTCAAACATCAATAGTCAAAATGACTCAGTTAGTTGGTAAAATGGATAACTGTTTTATTTTCAATTGTATAAAACAGGGAGCCCAACGAACATCTACAGATTTGCTTGATCCTCTTACTCAACGAGATTCATAAAAAAATGGAACTTATATATCAAAAACTCATCATCATTGACCGTGACCTGCGTCACTACCAACGTCATCATATGTGGCAAACTACAAAAACCTAACAGCAACTGTGATAGGCTTGTTGTGAGCATCTAAGTATATGATATATACTAGTATGGGATAGTGAGTGAAAGTGATAGGTTTCTTAAAATCAGGTAAAGCAACTAAATCCCTCAAAATGGCCACTATGAATGTCACTAAATACATGATGTCGCATTGGCTACACAAAATACAGAACCCTTAATTGTGCGGTGCCCTACAATTGGATGGCACTCCAGCCTCCATTAGTACTTTTCCACCTATGTCTAGCAGCAAGCAGATTGGACTTCCAGGTGCTGGTGAGCTTGTCTTAACCCCAGCTTCCCACCAATTAGCATATCAATCTATCATCACCTCACTGGTCAGCGTAGTCAATTAGGCTTTGAAGCTCAGCCTTGAGTTTGTTCTGTACTGTGGAGAATCAGGGAAGTGAAGTCACGCTCTGCCCTCATGCGCAGGTGTGAACATCTTGCTCGTCCAACTTCATCCTTCCACGTGACTGAGGACCACGATTTTGAGTTTTCACTGTCTTTAAAATACTATATTTTTAATAGACCTTTGATGTCTTCCTTGTTTGTTTGTGTCTTTGAACAGGAGTTTTGTTCTTTCCCATGATGTGTATCCAATGCTAGTTAACTTCATCCTGATAAGACTTTGGCTTCTTGGCTTGGCTTCATGGCTCATCCAGCTTCACCTTTCCGAGATTAACTTTTAATTCATGTGTTTTCTTACAGCGACACACTGAGAATGGGGCCTTCTCTCTAAAGTCCAACTCTGCTATAACACGTAGTGGAAACATCCATCATTCACTCTTTATGCATATATGTATAAATTGGCACATGCTGCAATCTATTCACTATAAAGCTAGCCTCAAGAATGCTTCTTCTGCTTGTGTTTCTTTTGCATCTGTACATGTGTAAACTGACTTGATATCTTCATCCATTTTATGGCATAAGCTTCCACACCTTTATTACAAGACTTCAGTTATCTTTGATACTTTCTTGATGCCTTATAGAATACCTGCATTCTCTAGCCTCTGCATTGTTTCTAGACATATCAGCTCTGCTCTGTGTGACGTCACCATTCGTCTTGACCATTCATTTGCCCTGCTTCTTCCGTGATTTCATTCAAATGGCCATCTTATTTTCTTGTATGCAGGTATGGTTTTCTCAATGGGAGCCTTGCCTCCAGGATTCTCCTAGGTATCAATAACTTCACTGGTACCGCACGATTTTCACATCCGGGCTCCCAATATATAGGCAATATAGATGAGGTGGTTGAGGTGAAGGTACCTAACTCCTCCTCTACACTGCCCCCTCTGGGTGATTTATCGACCACTCTATAATCATCCATCACATCCAGACATCTTTATCTGAAAAAGAACTTCTTTGGGATCCATATCTTAATAACTCCCTTCAGGCATCCTGCTGACTTCACATGCTCATCTTTGTTCCATGTCATGAGACTGCATTGTCCATTGGGACGTCAATAAATCCATCTGTTCACATACTTTAGATACTGGAACGTTGTCCCTTCAGGTGCATGGATACTGGCCTTCACAAAGTCTCTGATTTCTTCATCTGCCAAGACTTGGCCTTCGATCCTGGTTCAAAATTGATCATAATCTTCATCTCTATTGCCTTCTTGGCTGTTTTCTTGCATTGGGAGATTATTATCTTGATCACACAAAATCCAAGCAATATCATTAGTATCAGAGCTCAAAGGAACTTAAAAATGCCTGCCATCCATTGTGGAACCCAAGAGAAGAGCGATCCAAACCAACTGTCATCAATAATGTCTTCCACTTCATCGTCATCTGGCCATGGAGTTTTGTCAGCATACCTATAGCCTCCGTCAAAGTTCCATTCTCGTCATCATGAGAAGGTATGAATGTGCAACATGATTCTCCAATTTGTGCACAAACACCTCCATCCATAGCTGTGATCATGTCCAAACATATCTGTTCTGGAGAGTCATTGGTCCTATGGCTCTCAACTCTTCTATGATAGCATTGAATTCCTTTAAGATAGTGTTGATCATCTGTAGCAATTCCCATCTAGTAATCTGCAGCTATTTGGTATTTGCCCCAACCTGGACACTCGGCATGAAGATCATTGAAAATACTGAAGCTGTCGGGCAAAATAGTCTGTGCTCATAGAGAATAGCATCAAAAGCCTCTATAGATTTTTCTGAGAAATAGTATCGCTCTTTATTCTTCTTATCAGCTCCACAGATCTTTTCTTTCTCAGGTCAGCATATTCTTTTGGAAAACTGTCAAGGTTTAAGTCACTTTTAGGAATCACCAACACTAGAACATGAACATTCACTACTGAGCATCGTCCTTGCCAATCCTTGTGTAGCCTCATATATGCTTTAGATCCACAAGCCCAACAGTGATCCATGATTACTGCTGTTCCAAGTACCATTCCTCGTACATCAAAGATTCAACCACAGTTCTGATTCTCTACAACTTTTCTTGTGCCATTATTTCTGAATCACAGCTTTGCACTTTTCAAAGGCAATATCTGCAAGGGTCCTCCCCTGTCTTCCACCCAGGTCAGTAGTTTAGCAGGTCTTGGCCATAATGGCTTACAACCATTCCACACTATGTCAATGGTTGGTTTGAAGAAAGCAATGACCATCCAGGCTCTGCAGATGACCACTCCTTCTTCCCATCCATCTGGTGATAACACTGATCCCCAGATCTGCATTTGGCCTCTGTTCTTCCATCTACAAAATTATTCTGCAGATTTTCGTGTTCTCTCCAGTCATTTACTTCCCATCTGATTCTAGCTCCTTTTACTCCAGGCTTCTCGTATCTGATCACATGATTCTTAGTGTGAGCTCATTTTCTTATCTTTGTGTCCTGGACATAGCCATCTTGATCTGGATCTATCCATTGAGTTGCCCATTTGAGATAAGCATCTCAGCCCATAAACTGGTGTCTTGTACGGCAAAGTGCTATGTGGGATATGCAATGTGCTGTCTGGATGTCTATTTTAATAGCTATGAAGATCTTAGACTTCCCCATACTATGAGGCAGGAGCGCACATTCAAATCATTCCTCTTTTGAGGTTCTTCTTCCCACTTCCCTCATATGTTGATATCATATGTTGTTTCCCAGAAGTCTTGCACTATCCAGGTAATCATTTAGCTCAAGGTCATCCTCCCTAGTATCTCTTTTGGGTATTTTCTTCTCCTATGATCTGCCATGATTATCTCATACAACATGTCAGCATATCTCATTCTAACTGGACCAATCATAGACACATTTGTCAGTGGACTGGGTGTTGTTACATGAATTTGCTGTGTAGGTTCACCTTTCAACACCCATTTCTTTTGTCTCCCCTGTAAAGCCTGTCTCTGGGTTCCAAAAACAATCTCTAAGACACTTTTGCTCATGTGACTGACAGTCAGTACCATTCACCTCATACTTAGGAAGATTCTCATGAGTTTTTGCTCCATTCAAATCTAAGTAATATGAGGTTCGCACAGTGAGTAAAAGCAATATTATTATGAACAGAATGCAAGCATAAATAACACAAAGATACGAGAGTGTACAGCATCAATTGTTTGCACAGCGTGGACGTCTCTCTGGATCTGGCATGATGATATTGCTACTAATACTGCCCATTTTTATTGCCTAAGGAAGGGAAAATTAAACTTAATGATGGCACAATTATGTACTGCTTCTGGAAACTGCTGATCTCACTCAACAACCTTCCTTGGTCAACTGACTCCTTATCGGACGATGAACACGAATTCCCAGTGGACTCCTCGAATTGGTCTTTCTCTAGACAAAATGATGATTTTCATTCAGCATGAAACAAGGGTTCTTTTTAAGCCAGCAATTCCTCCATCTGTCCCTTGAAGAAAAAGTCTCATTCAGATCTCAGAGTTCTCTCGGAATAAGCATTTACTTGAAATATAATGGACCTCATTACTAGGCTGGCGGTAGCCGTGCCTGTAAAACAGGCATGGCTGCCGCCGGTATTCATTTTTTTCTGGCGCCCAGAAATTGGCAATTACCGGGTCATTACAACCTTGCCGCACCCAGTATTTGCCCATTCCTGGGCACCGGAAAAAATCTTCCCCATTTCCATTTGAGCCCCATAGGGCTCAATGGGAATGGGGAAGCCGGATGCACCGGCACCGTTTATAATGGTGCCTGTGCATCTGACATGCTGTGCTCATGGAAGCCTTTCATTCCACAGGTCAGACCTGACAGAATGAAAGGCACCCACAGGCACAACTCGTATCCAGACCGGCAGGCTCGTAATGAGGCCCAATGTCTCTGAAAATCTTATTCAATGCTGCATTATTTCTGGGATCCCTTAGGAATGTACGAACATCTGCGTGTCTTCCAACAAGCTGTGGACACTCTTCAACCAGGTAGTAGAAAAACAAACTTACAGTCTATGTGCATTGTCAGCTGATAGGGGTATTTGTACTTTCCCCACTGTAATCAGGAAGCTGAATAATTTGTTCAGTGATAACTATAAGCAATCTTCTCACAACTGGGCCATTCTTAGGCTCTTGCAGGAAAAATAAGGAATGCTAGTAGCGAAGGGTATGCGCAGAATAAAATCTCGAAATAGGCATGAACAATCTGTGAAACGTTGTCATCGGGCATCAACATGAGCAAATCCAAACAAGATCTCAGTGAGGAATGAATCAGGGTACTGTACCCTCTTCCAATTATCAAAAGAAAAATAAATATCTGTCATATTTTTTCTTCTTATCAAGGCTTAAGCATGCCTCAGTCCAATGTCACCAGCTCTTGTGGCTCAAGAACAGATATCTTCCCATAACTCTTCTCCAAATGACTGAAAAGAATGTTTGAAATAAGCCACCAATTAACTCTTTGTCTTTACTCGACAGCTTTTGCGTCCTTCTTCCTCATCATAGACCTAGTCTGCACATGCTGAGTTTCTTCCCTGATGCTAGCTTCTGAAGGGTGTGGGGGTGATGGGGTCTCTCCAGCATAAATCTTTATGTCTCCTAGAAAAGTCCAAGCGTGTTTGCCCTGCACTCTGACTTCAGATGGTGTGATGTATTCTACGATAAAAGGACCGTTGAAGCGGGGCTTGTCCCACTTTTTCTTGCATGGTTGGGGATTAGGATCGCATCTCCGGAGAACACTTCAGGAACACATAGTTCTTGAAATCTACTTGTTGAAGCATCTCATTCTGTGTTCTGCGATGCCTCACACCGTCTTTGCCGTAGCTGATTTTAAATGACAGAGATACTTGAGGTCATACACTTAAGACAGTCACGCAACTCCATTCCTAACAATTCTGATGTTGGCATCACTTCTAAGTCTGGATTGAGGTGTGAGGCGTGTCCTCATTCGCATCCCTGCCACTATTTCATGGGGGTAAGGTGGTGGTCCGAACCTGGTTGGTTCCTCAATGCATATAATGCCAGTGGTAGGCAATGCAGCCACCCTTTCTTCAAGGTAAGCTTCAACTTAGCTATTCTTTCTTTAAGCAAGCCATTGAGCCTTTCCCAGATCCCATTCCCTTGTGGATGATAAGCCGAAGAAAATGTGTGCTTTATACCAGGCAACAAGCCAATCTGTTCAAAAATTTGATTCACAAAGTGAGGACCATTATCTGATATTAATACTTCACATATTCCCTATCTAGGAAATACCTCTCGCACTAAGAATTTTACTGCACAGGTGGAGTCTGCATGTGTACATTCAATCCATCATGAAAAGGGACAAACTACTACAATCATATATCTATACCCATTACATACTTGCAGAATGTCAATATAGTCGATATGCAAATGCTGAAAGGGGCCATTAGATCTCAGGATAACTCTCCTAACTGTGAGCAGTGTGTGCCCAGGGGTGATCTTTTGAAAAACAATTCAATTCACTATATAGAATGCAACGTGGTCTAACAAATTTGGTACAAACCAATCCTCTGCAATAGTTGCAGCAAGGTTTTCTCTAGTTGTATGCGCAGGGTAGTGTAGCTGTTCCAGCGCCACCCTTAATAAGGCTACAGACATTACTGGTTTACCAGTGCTGTCTTGTCACCACAATGCTTCAAAGGGGTTTAAAGAACACCCTCTTCATGTCCAGAGATCATTCTCATATTGAGGTGCTTCTCCCTGAACCTTTATCAAATGTGCTTTTGAATGATTACTAAATGGGTCAGATACACTCATCATCACTACCATTTTTTCATTTACATTAGGCGTCTCAAAAGACATGATATTTTTTAAACATGCAGAATGTTTGGCTTCATCGTCTGCTGCCTGATTTCCACGTGAGATTAATTCTGCCTTTTTAGTGTGAGCTGCGCCTTTAAGGACTGGGATGGCTACTGGGAGTTGTAGTGCCTTAATAAGAATGTCCAATAAGGCGGCATGTTGCCCTGGAGTGCCATCTGCTCGGAGGTAGCCCCTCTTTTTACAACGTGCTAATCCTGCATGCACTGTCGACATCACATTGGCGGAGTCACTGTACACCGTTGTGATGCTGGAAATGCATCGGAGGGACAGGGCCTCTGTATCCTTGTCCTTTACTGCTTGTTATCGTAAGTTCTGTCGTGTTTTCCGCGCAGAAGTTCATGTGGGACTCCTGGCGGTGTAGCTCTCTTTCTTTTGGTTTGGTGAACGGACCTGTGAGATACCCTTATGGCTCCCATGGGTGTGGGGTACAACTCTGTGCCCCTAGTGTATGTTTTTGGGCACCTGTGGGTGGCCCACAGAGCAGGGTATGGGCTGGTGGCAGCTCCATGCTGAATTTGACAGGTGCGCGGAGTATCCTCCACTTTGGGATACCCGGGCCCTGCCATTGGGATCAGTTGATTCCTGATGGAAAACAAGATGGCCCCGGTGGCCTCTTGCTTTCTATTACCCATTACCTTGTTTTCCCAAAGTCCTGGGAAGCCCTGACTCTGTCCCTTCCCCCTGACTGGTTGTTGGGTGGAAATGCCATATATGGTGTTGTTTTGAAGGCCCGGCCAGACTAGCTGGAGCCTTCCCGGTGATGTATGTTGTGGGTACCTCCTGTGGGTGGGACCTGGGTGAATAGAGTGTGTGACGAATATGCATTCTGTGTTGTGGGTATCTAGTATCTGGTGGTTGACACAATGACCGAGACAACCCTGCCCGAAACCAGTATGAATGCAGCTTGGAGTGTTGAATGGCTCGGTACTTGCCCCAATACACATAACTTGTTGTGAGTGTCTGGAGAGAAGTGAATGGCCTGAGTACCTTGTGTGCCTGATTGGCTGCCTGCCTGCATGAATGCCCGTAGTCGTGATTGGATGCTTGAGTGTGACCCAGCGGAATGAATGGGAGATCAACAGTATATCTGTGGGACCTCTCACTGCTAGGAATCGTGTTCAGAAGCTGAAGTCCACTACGACGAGTAACTGGATTAACTGACGCTTGACCTTGAAGCCATGCTGGACGAGAATAATTGCTGTTGCTCTCCTTCACAATCTGAAATCTGTTGTGCCTCCAAGGACTGACCCAGAGAGGACCTGGTAAGGCGCCCTCTTCCCGAGCTACGAGGGACCATCGTACACAGCTGATCTTTGCCAACGCTCCCTGGTAGACAGACTTACGACAGGCTGCCGACCCGATACGGGGACTGCTGCGGAACTCCAAGGAGACGCACCAGGACTCTTGTCCACCACTCTCGACGACTGCCATTGCCGACCGGAGCCGCTGTGCTCCCGTTTGCCTAAGAACTTCCATTGATCATCGGACGCTCTCGTCTGCATCGTCACCCGCTTGTCTCCCGCTGGAGAAGGCCCGACCGTCGACGTGCCGAGGAGTATCCACTGGTGGGTTTCCCACCACCTACAGATCGCAGAGACGCCAACGACTCGACGCCCTTGCTGGGCCACAGTTCTTCATCATCTCTTTGCGGTCCAGAACTATTGTCATCAAGGTACCCCGCACGCCTCTTCCTTGCAGGACGCCAATGCTCTGTCGTCGACGAGCACCGCTAGGAACAAAGCGGCCACTTCCCTGCCATAGTTCACCCTGTTCACCGTTGGACGTTCGACGACCCGTGACTCCTGCCTTAAAGGGAGGGCACTCAAGAAGGGCCGTCGATTCCCCGACACTGAACGCCAAGTTCCCCGACACCTCTCGACGATCCGTGGCTCCCGCCTGAAAGGGAGGCACTCAAGAAGGATCGGTCGGTGCATCGTCGGAGAACTCTACTCCACCAGGTACATTGTGGGGGTAAAGCCTTATTAGGAAGAAGTGAGACTATTGAACATATGGACTGGGCTTGTGCGATATATCTTATTTTACAGGTTGCCCAGGTGGGGGGATCTCCACACAGAACTGTGTCCAGGGTACGGGGCCAGAATTCTGCCTATTGTTTCAACAATCTTAAGTTCCTTCCTATCTCTATTGCTGGTTTACTCGTTATTGATCTGTGTGACATTTTAACCGTACAGTTGATGCACTTTAATGAGATTTGATAACATTAGTGGTACCACTCTAGACGTGTATATATTTATCATTATTGACTTCCAAGTACAAAGTGCGTTATTGTGATCATGTACATACTTTTGAATATTAATTATATAAAGACTGTGTTTTCAGTAATACAGTGTGTGGACATTCCTTTGTGGGGGTTCGGGGACTACACTGTACTTAAGAACCAGCCCGCATCACCTCCTGAGAAGCTAGGCCTTGATTGCTCGTCCATTGCTACCGTAATAGAGAATCTTGGCTGGGGTCTGCTGTGCCTCTCCTCTACCATATAGAGAGCAGAAGTACAGACACCCCCTACCGGTCTTTACACTGGTGACAGCGGTGGGATGCTTATGGTTTTAAGACTCTGTGTATAACCGTGCAACTTACAAAATATCCGCACTTTATTCGATTAAGGTTTGGGTGTGTGCAAAATAACTGCATTACGAGCAACGGAGTCTATTGCGAATGGTAAATTGACTCGGATGTGCTTAGAGGCTCTCCAGAGTGCTTGTGAAGCCAGGGAATTAGACTTTGTGGATAAGTCTAGGGCTGAGCTGATAGCTGCCCTGGTGGACTACCAGACCGATGGTGAAACTCTTGATGAGGGGGGGAATGCAACCAATGAGGACTCTGCCCCTGGGGTTTCTACTGAATCTGTTCCTGGGAATGCCGCCATTCCTGCTGCCTCTGTTCCGAACCCCAGCAATTCCTTGGAACTTGAGTTATTAAGGATGAAATTGGCCTTTGAATATCATAAGTTGGAAATAGATGCTGAGCTTAAGAAAGAGGAGCTGGCGCAACAGGTTGAACTCAAGAATAGGGATCTTGAACTCAAAGACAAGGACACTGAATGTCAGAGAATCCAGCTAGAGAAAGCTCGAGTGGAGACTTTAGCGAAACCCAGTGAGAGTGTCAGGTCCCCAGCCACTAAATTCATGAAGGATTTGGTTGGTGTGTTTTCGGAGGGTTCTGATATCCTCCAATGGATTGAAGCGTTTGAAATGGCTTGTGCAATTCATGATGTTGACAAAAGAGATTGGGCTAAGTGTTTGCTAAGCAGAGTGCCTCAAACTGATTATGACTGTATTCTGAAGCTGAGTGTGGACGAACGGGGTCAGTATGAGTGTATGAGATCTGCTTTGATTGCCAAGTTTGGCAAGACACATACCCAATACCTTAAAAGGTTCAGGGATTTTAAGAAAAGAGAGAATGTGTCTTGGGTCAACTGGGTGAGCGCTGCGCACATGAATAAGATGGGGTGGATTGACGGTTACAAGGTGAAAACTTTTGTTGAATTGTCCCACATATTGTTTTTTGAGCATTTTTCTGAAGCCTGTTCACCAGAGCTGCATCAGTATGTTGCTGACCAGAACATTTTGGATCCATTTAAGCTGACTAGGTTGGCTGACAAGTCGGTCTCCCACCGGGTGTCCCCTAAGGACTCCAGTGGGAAGGACAAGGACAAAGAAAAGGGGGCCTCTCAGAAAGCTGAGGAGTCCCAAAAACAGTCACAGTCGAATAAACCTAAACCCTCCTCTCCTCTCCTAAGACCCAAAAAGCTAGTGGGGATAAGTCATCTGTGGGTGAGAATAAGAGTAGTGGTCCACCTGCTGCAAAGCAGGCTCCCTGTGGTTCCAGTACCGTACCCCGCACTCCCCGCACTTGTTGGGACTGTGGGGCTCTGGATCACAAAAGGGGTGACTCCAAGTGTAAAGGTAAGGCACTCGGAATACAGGCTGTCAGCCTGACCTACCCTTAGCCCATGTCCGAGGTGGAGGACACTGTCCTCCCCTCCTCTACCGGGATCACTTTTGGTGCTCCCGTAGAGAATTCCTTAGTGTCCCTTGGGGCCTGGGACCAGTACGCAGAAGTACTGGCGACTATCCCACAGAACACCCATAGATTTTTGAGAAGTGCCCTCCTGAATGGCCAGCCTTCTACTGGTTTGAGAGACACTGGGGCAAGCATGACAGTGGTGGACAGGACACTGCTCAAGCCAGAGGACTATGTAGATGCTCCTCTGAGAATCACCAGGTTAGCTGGTGGGCCTCCCAAATTATCGCCTGTAGCCCGAGTCACACTCGTAATTGGAGACAAGACAGCAAAGCTTCCTGTCGTGGTTCAGGACAACGTCCCTGCTAACATTCTGTTATGTAACAATCTAGTCGAGTTGGGATTGATCGCAGATGGTCTTCCCATGACTGCTGCTGTGGTTACTAGGTCACAGGTGACCCCGGGTCTGGCTGTGAGTCAGGTACCCGAGCCGAAGGCACAGCCTAAGGCACGATGAAGGAAGAGCAAAAAGGCCACCTCTGTGGAGGGAGCCCCTTCTCTTCCTGCTGTTCCTACAGCACCCATTGTGATCCATGCTCCGGACGGGCTGGGTCCAGTTGTAAACCCCAAACAGGGAAGTAAGTGGCCACCACTAGTTTAGAAATGTTTATATATCCAGGTAGATATAGAGGTAAAAAATGTATAATAGTAGATATTTGAATGGAGCTGGCTGTGACAAGTCTGGAGACACCCAGACTTCAAAATACACCAACAGCTAAAGACCAAGTAAGAATACAAGGTCACACAACCGCACTCAAAAAGGGCCCGGATCCGGGCATTCAGTCAAGACATTCAAAAATATAGTTCTTATCAGGGTATCACAGGAGTACTTCAAGGTTGGTAAATAATAAAGATGAGGTTGTCAGTTGATTTTCATATGGTATTTTATCGGAAGAATAAAGCTGTCACTAATATTTCCTTAGTGAGGGAGCATTTGCCACAACCCATATATATTTCAGACTAAAGCCAATGCATTTCGGAACATTTTTCCTTCATCAGGGCAAGTCTATGTAATTCAACATTGAAAAAATAATATGCCGATTATAATACACACAATGCAAACAGTGATATAAATAATGAAAACATACCGATCAGTAGCAAGTCCACACATGTTCATAAAATAGAGAAAAACAAAAATGTAGCATAGTAAGTGGATTAATGGTAACCAAATACAAAATGAGAATCAGAACAACAACTGGTTTTACCTTGGAAGATTTGTATTGGAGCTGACAAGCGTTAAAGCTGCCCACAGTAGGGTGCAGCGGTGCGGCATGCAGCAGGCAGCCGTAATGTTAACACGTACGTGTTTCAGAGTGAAATCTGTTTGGAAACAAAGGTCAGGTTCAGAATGCCAGCGTGTCTGACAGGATCTGTGATAAAGGCAGAGTCAAATGGAAATGCTAGCGAAAATCGCGGCGAGAAAGTCGCGTACCTTAACGCATCTGGAGCACAGAAAAGCTCCTGCGTGTAGCTGCCGTGCTTAGATTCCACTGAGCAGTGTTTAGGCGGTTGCCTGGACGACCGCTCGTGTTATAGTACACGTGACTCACGAGCGCCATTAAGTGGCCGGTGCTCGCGGATCACGCTGCATTACAGGTGTGGGCCTGCAACATTACACAAATTAACCAATTTAGAGGCATGCTAGGGTGAAATGCATCCTAAAAATCAAATTTAGCTAGAACCTAAAAAGTGGAGATTTTCATAGAAATAGAAAAAACACTCAAGTATGATGAACATGGGTGATGAAATAAACAGACAAGTGTGGATGTATCTAAAATATTGGAAGTAAAGCAGAAAACAAAACAAAATACAAAATGCAAAATATACGTTTTAGCGGGATGCACTATGTTGAAAATTAGTGCATAGGCAAGGCTGGTACAAATATGCGCAGTCATGAAAAGTAAAGAAAGGTCAACAGACAGAATTCATTAGGCATATCCTCGTCCAAAGTGGTGTTGCCCACAGGAGGCAGCACCTTGGGTCCCAGACCAAGGTCCGGGAGGTAGGACGAGGAGAATACAAAGATCACAAGCAATCTTAGTGATGCATGATGTCTTTAACTTTTTAAACATATTGGTCAGTATTGGTATGAGCACAACAGGAACATCAACAGCCAGCACAATAAGCGTGCAACAATGGATTCAAATATAACAATGGTAATTTATCTCTTCGTTCAAACCATGGGGGACCAAACTACAGAGTTTATCGATCCAGAATGTTTCTCTACGATTAAGACGTAGGCCCAAGTCCTCGTGGGGATTGTTTCTGGTTAGAACCTCTAACACCAGGAATTTGATCTGTGACATATTGTGGTTATTCGTGGTCCAATGTCGTGCCACAGCAGAGTTTGGATTGGAAGTTCGGATGCAGGATCGGTGTTCTGGTGCCCTCAAGAGGTTGGTGGTACCCGAGGTTTACAAGCCCTTCCTACTGCTGTTGGTGCATGAGGTGCCCTTGGCTGGTCATCTTGGTACCAAGAAGACTAAGCAGAGGCTCTCTGCCCATTTCTACTGGCCTCGGATGGGAGTAGAAGTGGAGTCCCACTGCAGGACCTGCCCAACTTGTCAGTTGTCTGGCAAGACTGGAGGCAGTGTCATTGCCCCACTGCAGCCATTGCCATTGGTTGGCACACCGTTTGAGAGGGTGGGCATCGACATTGTCAGTCCCCTTGACCCTCTCACGTCAGGTGGACATCGGTTCATCCTGGTTTTGGTAGATCATGCCACCAGGTACCCTGAGGCTATACCCCTTCGGACTGTTACTGCCAAGGTGGTTGCCCGGGCCCTCCTGGGCATTTTCACCCGAGTTGGACTCCCCAAGGAGGTTGTCTCTGACCGAGAATCCAACTTCATGTCTAGTTACATGAAAACCATGTGGAAAGAGTGCGGGGTAACCTACAAGTTCTCCACTTCTTACCACCCCAGACCAATGGTCTGGTTAAGAGGTTTAATAAAACTCTCAAGGGCATGCTAGGTGCTTTGGAAGAGCCCCTAAGGAGGAAATTGGATCTCCTCCTGCCATGCCTGCTGTTTGCTTACAGAGAGTTACCTCAAGAGGGTGTTGGTTTCAGCCCCTTTGAGTTGCTCTTTGGACATCCCGTGAGGGGGCCCCTTGCCTTGATCAGAGAAGGCTTGGAAGCCGCCCCTCCCGGTCCCACCAAGCAGGTGTGGGACTATGTGTTAGGCCTCAGACGGAGGATGTGTTACACCGTGGCGACACTGGTCTCTTTGGCAGCGCCGCCGTGTGTACGGAGCGATACGATCCAATATGTCCAAGATGGCCGCAGATGTCCGTGCCGCTGTTAATGGCAACTCTACAGACGTTGCACGCTCCCCAGAGACCCGAATGGCTGTTCACGTGATCACATATAGTGGAGGAAGTACTGCTACCCGCCGCGTCGCTACTGCTGATTTCAGCGCTCCACTCTCCTCTCCTTTCTCATCTCGGCCCCATTCCGGGTCTGGTTTTTCACCGGCAAGTTATCGCTCCCAACATCCATTCAGGCTGTCTTCACTTTCTGCTTTCCCATCCAAAGTAAGTTAGCGTGTTTTCCCAAACACTGTTCCTCGCGTTACTTGTTCCCATTTGACTGAAGTTTAACCTCTTTTTCTATAAGGGAGGGTTTATGTTACTGTTCTCGGACTACAATATTGGAAACTGGTATCCCCGGTCACCTTCCTGTTCTTTGTAATCTCAGCATAATCCTACAGTAAGTTCCAGCCTGTTACCTCTCCTGAGTCTTTTACTCTGTCCTTCACTATTGCATACTTATCTGTCTGTTCTGCTCCTGTAGAGAGTTCATCTCCATTACGAGTTGTCAGCTACACCGAAGACCTCTACTACCTCAAGACCTCTTCACCTGTGAGTGACATCGTCCAGGGTTTTCTTTCCCAGAGGGTTTCCCTGAGGGTTTTGCTCCTTCCCACACTGGTTCTGTATTGTTGCCGGCTTGGGCGGAGTAGAGCTCTCTGGGGGTACTTTCATTTCAGCATTTGTATCCTCCAAAGGAAGTCTGTTAAATCAGGTTAGTGATCATTTCAAGATTGAATGTTGTCAAAGAAGTTACCATCTAACAGGATGACACAGATGATGGGACAAGCAACGGCGAATCTCAAGGCCAGCCAGGAATTGAACAAATACTGGCATGACCTTAATGCATCGCAAGTGGAGTGGACTCCGGGACAGGAGGTCCTCGTGATGGAGCCTACCAAGCCTCGGGCATTGGCAGATAAATGGACTGGACCCTTCCGAATAGTCTCCAAGATGGGCGAGGTCAACTATCTGGTTGACATGGGAATCCCAGGGGTAGCCCCTCAGGTATTCCATGTTAATAGGCTCAAGCCGTTCCACAGGCGAGCAGAAGTCTCATGTCTCTTGCTGGCTTCAGAGCAAGAAGAGGATGAGAGTGAGCCCCTTCCTGATTTGCTGCATAGCAACCCTCAGGATGGCTCAGTGGAGGGAGTACAGCTCTCTCCAGATTTGACAACCGAGCAGCAGAGGGCCTGCCGGACTTTGCTCCAGCAGTATGCCTCTCTGTTTTCACTGATGCCAGGCCTTACACCGTGGTGTAACCACGAGATTGACACTGGTGACAGCGTGCCTGTCAAGAGCAGGAGCTACCGAATGTCAGATACGGTTAAGAACCACATCCAGGCTGAGGTCGCCAAGATGTTGGATCTGGGTGTTATTGAACCCTCAACCAGTTCCTGGTCCAGTCCCGTGTTCCTTGTCCCCAAGGCAAGTTCCCATGCCGGTACCAAGGATTGGAGGTGCTGTGTGGACTACCGAGGAGTCAATGCCGTCACCAAAACTGATGCGCACCCATTGGCCAGGGCTGATGAGCTCGTGGACACCATAGGTGCTGCCAAATTTGTGAGCACCTTTGACCTCACCTCAGGCTATTGACAAATAGCTCTGACTACCATGCCAAGGAAAAGACGGCGTTCTCTACACCAGAGGGACTCTACCAGTTTAGGGTCATGCCTTTTGGGTTGAAGAATGCCCCTGCCACCTTCCAGTGATTGGTCAATCGTGCTCTCAGTGGGCTGGAAACCTTTTGTGTGGCTTATTTAGACGACATTGCCGTCTACAGTTCCACTTGGTAAGAGCACTTGACACATCCGGGTAGAGTGTTGCAGGCCTTAAAGAGGGCTAACCTCACTATCAAGGCCACCAAGTGCCAGATAGCTCAGGGGAAAGTCACATATCTTGGTCATGAGGTAGGAGGGGGTCAAATCCAACCTTTCCCCAGTAAGGTACAGGATGTACAGGACTGGGAGACTCCCACTACTCAAACCCAGGTGAGAGCCTTTGAGGGTCTCACTCAGTACTATCGCAATTTCATGGCGGACTATGGAACCATAGCTGCACCACTGACAGCTCTTACTTCACCCAAGCAACCTAGGAAGGTCAATTGGATTGAAGACTGTCAGAGGGCCATAAAAAGGCTTGAAAGAAAGTCTGTGTCGGGCACCCGTGTTGTGTGCGCCTGACTACAGCTGACCCTTTATCGTCCAGACGGATGCCTGCGACACCGGAATTGGAGCTGTCTTGTCCCAGTTAGATGACAAAGGGAGAGAACATCCTATCATATTCATCAGTAGACAACTCAAGGGTAGAGAACTTAGGTTGGCTACTGTTGAAAAGGAGTGTTTTAGTATAGTTTGGAGCCTTAGGCGTTTTAGGCCCTACGTTACGGGGTCTACCTTCAAGGTCCAAACAGATCATAAGCCCCTAAAGTGGCTTATGCAGATGAAGGGTGAGAACCCGAAACTGCTCAGGTGGTCCATTAGCCTGCAAGGGCTAGACTTCACCATAGAGCACAGACCAGGGAAGAGTCACGATAATGCAGATGGCCTTTCCAGAAGGTATGTTGACCGTCTGGATGAGGGTGTATATCCCGTGGGAGATTAGGCACCCTCCACCTCAGTCTGGGGGGGGGGGCGACTGTGATGCTGGAAATGCATCGGAGGGACAGGGCCTCCGTATCCTTGTCCTTTACTGCTTGTTATCGTGTGTTCTGTCGTGTTTTCCACGCAGGAGTTAATGTGGGACTCCTGGCGGTGCAGCTCTCTTTCTTTTGGTTTGGTGAACGGACCCGTGGGATACCCGTATGACACCCATGGGTGGGGGTATAACCCTGTGCCCCTAGTGTATGTTTTTGGGCACCTGTCGGTTGCCCACAGAGCAGGGTATGGGCTGGTGGCAGCTCCATGCTGAATTTGACAGGTGCACGGAGTATCCTCCATTTTGGGATACCCCGGCCCTGCCATTGGGATCAGTTGATTCCGGATGGAAAACAAGATGGCCCTGGTGGCCTCTTGCTTTCTATTACCCATTACCTTGTTTTCCCAAAATCCTGGGAAGCCCTGATTCTGTCCCTTCCCCCTGACTGGTTGTTGGGTGGAAATGCCATATATGGTATTGTTTTGAAGGCCCGGCCAGACGAGCTGGAGCCTTCCCGATGATGTATGTTGTGGGTACCTCCTGTGGGTGGGACCTGGGTGAATAGAGTGTGTGACGAATATGCATTCTGGGTGTCTAGTATCTGGTGGTTGACACAATGACCGAGACAACCCTGCCTGAAACCGGTATGAATGCAGCTTGGAGTGTTGAATGGCTCGGTACTTGTCCCAATACACATAACTTGTTGTGAGTGTCTGGAGAGAAGTGAATGGCCTGAATACCTCGTGTGCCTGATTGGCCGCCTGCCTGCATGAATGCCCGTAGTTGTGATTGGATGCTTGAGTGTGACCCAGCGGAATGAATGGGAGATCAACAGTATGTCTGGGGACCTCTCACTGCTAGGAATCGTGTTCAGAAGCTGAAGTCCACTACGACGAGTAACTGGATTAACTGACGCTTGACCTTGAAGCCCTGCTGGACGAGAAGAATTGCTGTTGCTCTCCTTCACAATCTGAAAGCTGTTGTGCCTCCAAGGACTGACCCAGAGAGGACCTGGTAAGGCGCCCTCTTCTCGAGCTACGAGGGACCATCGTGCACAGCTTATCTTTGCCAACGCTCCCTGGTAGACAGACCTACGACAGGCTGCCAACCCGATATGGGGACTGCTGCGGATCTCCAAGGAGACGCACCCGGACTGTTGTCCGCCACTGTCGACGACCGCTGTCGCCGACCTGAGCCGCCGTGCTCCCGTTTGCCTAAGAACTTCCATTGATCATCGGACGCTCTCATCTGCATCGTCACCCGCTTGTCTCCCGCTGGAGAAGGCCCGACCGTCAACGCGCCTAGGAGTATCCACCCGTGGGTTTCCTGCCACCTAGAGACCGCAGAGACGCCGACGACCCGACGCCCTTGCTGGGCCACAGTTCTTCATCATCTCTTTGCGGTCCAAAACTATTGTCATCGAGGTGCCCCGCACGCCTCTTCCTTGCAGGACGCCAACGCTCTGGCGTCGACGAGCACCACTAGGAACGAAGCGGCCACTTCCCTGCCATAGTTCACCCTGTTCACCGTCGGACGTTCGACGACCCGTGACTCCTGCCTTAAAGGGAGGGCACTCAAGAAGGGCCATCGATTCCCCGACACTGAACGCCAATTTCCCCGACACCTCTCGACGATCCGTGGCTCCCACCAGGTACATTGGGGGGGTAAAGCCTTAATAGGAAGAAGTGAGACTATTGAACATATGGACTGGGCTTGTGCGATATATCTTATTTTACAGGTTGCCCAGGTGGGGGGATCTCCACACAGAACTGTGTCCAGGGTACGGGGCCAGTATTCTGCCTATTGTTTCAACCATCTTAAGTTCCTTCCTATCTCTATTGCTGGTTCACTCGTTATTGATCTGTGTGACATTTTAACCGTACAGTTGATGCACTTTAATGAGATTTGATAACATTAGTGGTACCACTCTAGACGTGTATATATTTATCATTATTGACTTCCAAGTACAAAGTGCGTTATTGTGATCGTGTACATACTTTTGAATATTAATTATATAAAGACTGTGTTTTCAGTGATACAGTGTGTGGACATTCCTTTGTGGGGGTTTGGGGACTACACTGTACTTAAAAACCAGCCCGCATCACCTCCTGAGAAGCTAGGCCTTGATTGCTCACCCATTGCTACCATAATAGAGAATCTTGGCTGGGGTCTGCTGTGCCTCTCCTCTACCATATAGAGAGCGGAAGTACAGACACCTCCTACCGGTCTTTACAACCGTTACTTCCTGGTCTGCATCATCATCGAGCATGACTATCAGTGCCACTAAATCTGCAACCTGTGCTGAATAGTAAGATGGGAGTCGTGCACTTACCAATATTTTTAACTCCCCATTGGCCGTGTGTTTTACCACAGTGGCACATGTATATCTTTGCCCATCATTTTGATCAATCCTTGGTGAACCGTCAATAAAAACAATGTCTTACCCTGGCAAAGCATTTTCTTTTATACTAGGGATCTCAACATATAACTCTTCATAGTTCGAACAGTCATGCGCATGCTCATTCTCTGCCAGTGGTTCAGCTACAAACATGGCACGATTCACTAGCTTACATCGAACAATTTTAATCGCCAGATTTGATATCACTACCTATTAGGCAGAAGCCCTTTAAGACATCAACATCCCTTTTGGTTTCTCCAAAATGGCAAATAATGCATGCTCAACAAACAACGTCATAGAGCATCCCATCTCTATGCTTGCAGCCTTCTCAAGGGTGAATGCGGCAGCTGCCAAAGATTATTTGCATGGAAAATGACCCCTCATTACTGGGTCCAGAATCCCACTGTAATATGCAAGGGGCATGTACCCCATTGTGGTTCTCTGTGTGAGGATGGCCATCTTAACAGTACCATCAGTAAGCAAAAACAAAAAGAATTCCTCAGCATAATTGAGAATCCTTAAAACTGGAGTTCTACAAATTGCCTTTTTTAATTCCTCAAACCATTCTTCCATCTCCTCAGTCCAAACTATTTTCTTTTGTGTTGGAGGTGCTTTCTTTAGCGCTTGTAATAATGGCCTTGTCGATGAGCTATAGTCAAAGACCCATGCTCTGACATAGTTACCTAATCCCAAAAATCTTTGCATATTCTTTATTGTGCGTGGCTTCATGGTTTTCAAGGTAGCTTCACCTCTCTCAGGAGCAACCTTTTTTCCTTAATGCGAAATCAACTGACCTATGTACAACACTTCCTGTTGACAATACTGTAACTTCTCCTTGTGAACCTTATATCCTTTATCAGCGAGTGTAATCATCAACTGAATAGAATCACGTCTGCACTCTTCCTCTGCTGAAAATTAAATGTCATCTACATATTGCAACACAACACTTTCCAGATTAATATTGCTTAAATCCATCTGGAGAATGCTATTGAAAATCGATGGAGACTCACAACACCCTTGAGGTAATCTTGTGCTTTTTAACTTAGTCTTTCTGAACGATAACAACATCAGATCCTATGAGTCCTTATGTAAGGGGATTGAGAAAAACGCATTTTTCAAATCAATCATGGTAAAAATATTGTGCTTCAACAGGTATGTTACATACAATTGTAGCCGGATTAGGAACTAGAGGGAACTCTGCCTCTACAATCGGGTTAATCGGGCGTAAATCTTGAATTATCCTCCATGACCTCCCATTAGATTTTTTGATAGGTTATACTGACGTATTACACAGTGACTCTGACGTTACCAAAATGCCTTGATCCATCATGGCGGAAATCATCTTAAAAATACCTTCATCTGCCTCTCGAGACATAGAGTACTGTCGTACTCGAGGTAAAATTGCTATAGGCTTCAATTTAATCTTTACTTTTCCAACACCCTTCAATAGGCCTATGTCATAGGGGCCTGTCATCCATAACGAAGCTGGCACCTTTGCTATGTGTTCCTCAAAATACTCAGGACATTTTTGTGCTATCATCATTTTTTGAGGAACCTCTTGTTTGATGGCATGTACCGAGTAAGTGATGCTCATCTCAAATATTACTTCATCATCTGATGGATGATCTCCAAACATGTCCTCATCAGTGACGTTAGTCAATCTGTAACCCTCCACAATGGCAATCACTGTGCACCATTGTCTGCCATCATGATCATTTCCATCAAGCAAAGCCATTTCCCCTCACACTATGGCTGCTTGTAATTCTAAAGGAAAGATTTTCCCTTCCTCTTCATCCATGGGTATGTTTGGCCTGAATAAAAACTCATCAGGTATTCTCACACCAAGTATTTAGCTCACTGTCCTTTTCACAGAGGAGAAATCTCCCTGCATATCAGTTTTTGTCCTGCCCAGGGGCAGTCCAGCACCGAAATGCTAGGCAATTCTCCTCTGAACAAAAGTACCAACTGCAACCCCAGACACAAATTTCTAGCATAGTGAGCTAAAGCGTGGTTGAGACGCTCCCGGGGGCCATCCACCCAAGAACAGGTCAATGGGCTGTGTTTGTAATGGTAGAGGGTTTCCCGGACCTCTTTATGCAAATTGTGCGTACTTTGGGTTCTCACCCTTAGTAACCAGGGCAATCCAGACGTGGACCCCTTTCTCACTGTGCTTAGAGAGGAATAGCTCCACCTCACTGATGAGGCCCGTCTAGGCTGAAACATGTGTCTGGGGTTGCTGTTGGTACACTTGTTCAGAGGAGAACTGCCTACCATTTCGGTGCTGGACTACCTATGGGTGGGACAAAGACTGATATGTGTATGGAAATTTCTCCTCTGTGGAAAGCATAGTGAGCAAAAGCGTGGTTTTGACCCTCCCGGGGGCCATCAACTCAAGTACAGTTCAATGGGCTGTGTTTGTACCGGTAGAGGGATTCCCAGACCTCTTTTTGCTTTAATATGTGATTTGCGTATTTTGCAAGGAAATCACCCACAAAACAGTGCTATTTTAGTCCTTGAAAGCCAACATGTAACGTTGTGTACCAGGTAGAGCTGGAAAGGAATTTTTGGGAAGTACCCAGGTACCATATTAAGTTAATATCCCAGCTTCACTGCTTAGACAAAGTGTGAGATCCTGGGCAAATTGTATTCAACTGTGCTTTAACTGCAAACACCGGAGTCCTTAGAATTGATTAAGTTCACACTATTTGAGGAAATATCCCCTTACAATGTAATTCATATAGAAATAAAATGGTACCCCTTGTGATATCTTGCTAGGGCTCATAAATCCATTACTTAGAAGTGTGTTGTTGTTGCACTGGCCACCCTCAGTCCCATATCGCTTGGTTTGACAGGCAGATATATAATCTCGCCAGACAGCGCACCAGAGATTCTAGTGTAGAGATCAGACTGCAGAAGAGCCTCCAGTAATGCCCTCCCCTGAACCTGCCAATCACTGTTATTGCTAGAGCTGTCCAGAGAACTACTCCAGAGGAGAATAAGTGAGACCCTGTGCTATGCTCCGTTATGGTATATTATTGAATCTTCATTAGCACACCTGCCATTTATTTTCAAGGTTTGCTAGAGCTTCAGAATCTGTAAGAGGTGAGGTAGGGAAGTAAGGCAGGAGGGGGCAGGACAGGGTAGCTTTGTTTCTGTGTTGAAGTGAGCAGATCAGAAAAGGCAGTCTCTCTTTGATGTGTACGTTTAAAGTATTGGGGGTCATTACGACCCTGGCGTTAAGGGTTTAACGGCGCCGTAAAAGGTGTCTGCGCCGTTAAACCCTTAATGCCTGATTACGAGGTCCCTTTGCGGGACCCGACCTTAACGGCTGGTTTTACCAGCCGTTAAAGTAGGGTGCTGCAAAGGGACCTTGGTGCTAATTACGGTACCGCAATTTGCGGTACCGTACTTAGCGCCTTCCCCAATTCCCATTGAGCCCTAGGGGGCAAAAATGGGAATGGGGAAGGGCCATGGTGAAATGGGGAAATAGCGCCCCGCCAACCTTGGAATGGGGCGGTATTTCTCCATTCCACCATGGCGGACTCGTTACAACATGCGCCATGGTTTAGCGCTGGGGTTGGAATGAGGGCCATTGTGTAAGTTGTCTGGAGCAGTGCTTAATGTGAGCTCCAAATTACTCATGCAAAGTGTTTGTGTAGTTGTCCTTGATTTATGTTAGGGAAGTGTATAAGGAGTGTGAGGGTTGTGCTGGAGTATCTGTGTTGGGTTACTCCATTGTTTGGGGGAATTTAGTGCATTCACGTCTTTGGGTGGTGTACATTCTATTATGCAACTTGCTGTTTCTCGGTGCTGAAGTTGCGTGTCGAGATGAGTTGTTGGTTGGGGTGGTAGACAAAAGGATATTTTTTAGTGTTTATTGATACCATACTCTGCCCAACAGGAAAACAACTCAGGAACACCCTTTTTGACTTTGAAAAGCATTGGTCATTTTATTTGCTTATGTCAGTGCAAATTATTCTTTCTCCAGCTTTTATGATATGCCATATTATGTGATGTTAGGCTAAGCTACAACAGGTGCCACCATACCAACGGCACACATTCTGGGGCCGCGGTTTATAGTAAGTTTCCTGGTGCCGTCCTTTTGAATGCCCACTGACACATCAAAGAGGTTCCAACTATGGTAACTCATGGGATTATGGTACAATGGACATGCACTAGGGACTATGTGTCATCAAGGAGGGCCGCTCCAGGGTTAGAGCTGAGCCACCAGGCAATGGTGAAAGATAGATGCCACAAGGATGGAGACTGTGAGTGACCTTGGTCCAACGTCACCAGACAAAAGTTCAGTCTCCTGTTGCCTTCAATCACTCTGATGTATACTCAATGAACTCGTTTTGTTATGTACATCCAATGTTATGGCTGTTAATGATCAGTTCGGTCTCTCCAAATGATATAATATGAATTTATTCAAGGAAATGCCAACAGCAGCCTACACGTGTTTCGGCCTAGGGAGTTCCTCTTTAGGGTGATATACATGTATCATGCGACCCCTTGCACAGATATATATTTCTTCATGTGGTCCTGCTCTATTACGGGTTTTTAAGAGCCGCTGCCTCAATACGATCGATCAGCGTTACACATGATACCTAGAGAGACCGAACTGATCATTAACATCCATAACATTGGCTGCACATAACAAAAGGAGTTGATTGAGTACAAATCAAAGTGAGCGCAGGCAACAGGAGACTGAACTCTACTGTTATGCACAAGCAACCAGAGATCATAAAGCCAACCATTCACCACATCGCAACCACAGCATCGCCATATCGGGAGGTACTATTATCATTTTGAATGTTGTTTTAAAGCATGCTGTGCTTTGGACAATTTCACTGTCCCAGTGTGCTTTAAAATGCACAATTTTCTGCTAATTTGACACTTGTTCCCTCAAACATACCTTGGAGAGAACGGGAAGAGGGTGCCATTCACGTATGTTTTCCACGCCTACACACAATCTTTGACGACAGCCACGCCCCCACCTTTTGAAACATTAGCCATTCCACTCTTCCCCCCTCAATGGAAACGTCCGTCTACCTGCGTCCGCGACTCATTTACACAAACCACACCTCCAAGTAGCCTAACTCTTGAACGTGTTTGACACGGTGGGAGCTTTCAGGTGTTGAACATTATTTTTATTTTTTTGTTGAGTGCTTATTTAGGAAATTGTTTTCTGTGGGTTTACACCTTCTGGGGTCCAGACGGAATGTCCTGTACGACAAACACCAAGTACATCCGCCTATTAAAATGTACGTGTGTGGTATGTGAATCTATTAATGATCTGAGAACTAATTTACGTGGCAAGTCACATGCAAGATCGTCTTGTCGGAGCTACAGAATGTAAGTGCCGCCGGATTAGACGGCATTGAGCAGAGAGATTTACAGTGCGTGCCTGCCACCTCGAGGTTCTAAGAAATATTGCAACATTTTATCATTCATGTTGGAAAAGAAAGTAAAGTCACAACGACCGCCCGCTTTCGCACCAACAATGAACCTTTCACTCCTGCCTCTAATTTAGTAGTAATGTCTGCTCTAGCATCAAGGCTGAAGCAGAAGGTAAGATTATGCACGTTCTTTTGTTTTCAGTAGCTTGAAGCAGAAAGTCAGAACAATGTCAAAAACCCAAACTACCGTCTCCCCAATGTAGCTTTGTACTCTGATGAAAGACATCGTTCACAGATGTTCAACCACCCCGGGGAATGCAAGAAGAAGAATGAGAGAGAGAGAGAGAGAGAGAGACGAATAAGCAGTGATCCTGAAGACGGAAAGCTAATACAAGGCTGTGGAGAGAGCAAGGCATGCACTAGGAACGAGCAGGGAGTTAGTACCGTACTTGCCTATGTAGAAAATGACCAACATGCGTTATATTGTAGAGAAAAATCACTTTCAGCGTGTATGGTAAATGGCAGGCCAGGGAGATATTCTACTTGTACCGCAGTCAATCTGAAAACTTTGTGTAGCTCCGAAAGATGCCTCCTGTATGCTTCCTCCTCGGTGCCTCCCACAAACAAGTAGATTAATGCAGTTTCCAGTGTTTGATGGAGTTGGGGAGCAGGGGTGGACCTAAACTAACATTTAGTAGGGGGGGGGCTAACCCTTCAAAGGGGCAAACTTACTTGCGTGGGGTCAACTAACTCAGTTTCGCATTCTGATGAGACTGTTCTAGTGCAGCTTCAATGTTACAAGCAGTTAACTCTCTCCTTCATGTCTGAAACCACACACTTAAGGACTGCTGTGAGAATGAGCTGTCTCCTGCCCCCCTACCCTTCCAGTCACTCCCCTAGCATGGAAGTGCCCCACATCACGATTTCAATTGCCTAAAAATGTATACATATGAATGCAGGTGGGAACGATGAAATGCTTTACGTTATTCATTTCTGGGAGCTTTGTTAAAAGCGAAGCTCATGTGCACCAGTGTTGGAGAGACACCAGTGTAGCACAGCTGATGCTCTACGTGTACTTCCCGAAGATCCCCCCTCCCCCACGATCCCAACCAACCACACAGTGCTGCATGGAGGTTTCACCCATCCAATAAAATGGCGATTCTGCCTGCGTGGGCAACCTGGCTCCCGCCAAGCATATCATTGTTTGGCTCCTGTAATCCTTAGTGGAAGGGTATTTTATTATGCATTGCCATGCCCTGCCTCTTCAGTCCATACAGAAGAATCTTCCATGGTGGAGATGCGCCAGAAGACTACGCCCAATAACCCTTTGTTGGGAAAGTGCCAGAGGACCTCTCAGTAGCCCTCCTGCCCAAAAGAAGCCTGGTGGCACATAACAACTGGCGACACGAGATGGGGAGTGAGTGATCCAGAGGGAGGGGTGGCCCCTCTTGCCGCTACCCAACCACACCCATGGCAGCAGGAAGATCTGCTACGTACTGTCTCCTGGAGCTCAATATTTTATATACAAGAGTGGCAATGAGCTTAAGAGAAAACCCTCCGTGCAACACGATGACGTCTTGAAGAAGTTTAGGTAAAGCAGAGTGTGTCAAAAGTGACCTGAAGAAGTGAGAGCCAGGAAAGGACAAGGAGACACCCAGTGACTCTTAGCCCTGATGGTAAATGGTGTTGTGAGTGAGGCTGCTTCACGTACAGCTCCCACAACAATATCTGTCTTGGAGTTCGAGACACTAAGCCTAAAATGGCCGCCAAGGGTAGAAAGATTCGAGCTCTGCTTTACCACCACCAAAGAATTTGATGATGTCACAAAGAAATCAGCAATTATCTACCAAGCCGGTACGGACATACACAAGATTTTCAAGACCCTAACCCTCCAGACATCTCTCATGGGTGGCGAAAAGAGTGCTAACTGTGTACTTCAATCTCCAAGCCAACACAGACTTCAAGTGATGTCAACTCTGCAACACCTTTTAGGCAAGACTGCACCATCTTGCCTCCACGCGCACTCACGCAGGATGAAATAGATGAAGCTGTCGCACAACTTACTTTTTTCTCCAAAAAGTTACAGAGGAAAATTATGTGCAAACCAGGCCTTCCCCTCCAGAACATTCTTGAGCTAGGCCCCTCACATGAGCTGGCACTCATCAGGGCAGAGAAGATGGAAGCAGCCTTCCAGAACACAGTGCTCAAGCAGGTACATACTAAGACAGATATGGAAGAGCATGGAACATGTGTATGAAAGTGCCCAAAGAGGGAGAGATGGAACTCTAGTGCCCAAAGTTGCAAAAATGTGTGACTGCTCTGGTGGAACCCTAACTTACAATGGTGGATGCCCAGTAGGCGGTGTGGAACGCTCAAAGTATGGCAGGTTCAACCACTTTGCAAAAGTGTGCAATGCAGAAGCATTCATACCTCCCATGAAAACCAGTGGAACAATCCAACTCAGAGAGAGGCAAATGGAGGTGCTGCAGATGACTAACCCCAACGACTCAGATGATGAGCATTTTAGCACTTTAACAATTAATCATCATGTGACCTATGATTGTTTCCATATTATGAATTAATTGCACCAATATAATCCATTGCAAAGGGGCCCTTGTTGAATTTTACTGGTTGGGTTTGTATCCTGGAACACACATGCGTTCAACACTCTCCGCCTTAATGACAAACTTTGGTCAGGGGTGGACTTAGTTTGCATTCAAGAATCTGTCATGCTGGATATTCCTTTAGTGGACAGGTTTACGGTTATTTACGAGCCTGCGAGGAAGGGTGCCAAGGGTCGGCCTTATAGTGGTTTGATCTGCACTTGGCGTATTGCCTGATCCAAACATTGAGAACATTTCACTGGTCGTTCTGATTTGTTGGGATGTAAAATTACATGGTTTGATCCAACTATGCAAGCTCTTAGAGTGCGGATTGTTTTAAATGTTTATTTTAATCCAGTAACAACTATTTTAACAGATTTTCTAGCAGCCATTATCAATGTCTATGGTCGCCAGGTCATCCTACCTAATGTGCGTTTTGTAATCCTGGGGGATTTTCACTCTGAGCTTTTAGACTCCAAGTGGTATCTCTTGGGGTCTTCTAGATGTTTCTCTCAATCCGCTAGAGCTCAAGGGATCCTATTGCATGCTTGCTTAGATGCCTTGGACTTGGTTCTTTTAAATGGTAATCTCTGAGATGATGTCCCTCCTAGATATACCAGGTCGAACGGCGGGCATAAATCCATTTTGAATTTTGTATTTTTGTGTTCATAGTTCTTTCCTTGTATTGAATATTTTAGTGTGGAGTCTGATATTGCTAGTGATCACTCTCGTCTTGCAGGTAGTTTTGATGGCATAAGTTTTACTGATGGGCCAGATCTGCTCCAGGATGCCATGCTAATTAATCCTCAGAACAACACAGTCCTATGAAAACCGAAATATGCTTACCAGTTTAATGCCAGTATTGAGCAGGACCTTGTTGGGGGGACTCGTTGTAGATATGTGCCCATGTTTATTTTCATCTCACTGTCAGAACACGCTTTTTGTTCTGATCCCAGCTTCGCAGCCTACAACGGACTTTCGCCCTTTGACATCTAAACATAGGTACAACGCAGAAGTCTGTGATAAGAAGAGGAAGCTGAGGCGGGACATTAGGAAAACCCTAAAAAATGGTATGAACGTGGTACAAATTATAGCTAGGCTCACGCTATCATATAGGAATTGGGTAAAGGGTCATCGTGCCTTGCTTTTTCAAAGTGATTAAGAGAATATGCTCATGGCTTTGTCGTCTCGACGAGCGGCCAACTTTTGGAGACTCATTCAAGGGAGGAGGGTGCAACTCTCACTTCAACATCAGTCAATTTCGGGGCAAGAATGGGAGAGTTTGCTCCCCAATTTGTATGCTTTTGTAGGCTGCCAAAAGGAACATTTAACTGCTGGATTGGGGTTTTCCATGGGTGTAGAAACCTGGGACTTGTTAGATATTGACCTGGCTGGCACTGAAACCTCAACCCAGAGGGCTAAGTCCTCAAATGCCCCTGATGCTGATGGCTTTTCCAACCTGACATTAAAATCGAAACCCACTTTTATGGGCAGAGGTCTTACTTCAATTGTATTACAATGTGGTTGGGCAATTGGAGAGAGGCTATTTTGGTGGTGATATACAAAAAGGGAGATAGGGAAAATCTGGCAATTTTCACCCTATCTCCCTTTTGGATGCCTCGTAGAAGATTTTCTCCGGCTTCTTACTGCATGCTCTGGAAAGATGGACAATCACTGCCAATAGGCTCGAATGTATTCAATCCAGTTTTTGCAAGGGTGCAACTGTTTGGTGCTGTAGCTTTTGAAAAACCAGGTGTTTCAAACAGAACACACAAATAATCTCAAATTTCTTGTTATTTTTTAAGCTTTTGATTGTGTGGATTGTGATAAGCTATGGGGGATGCTTAGGCAGTGGGGGTGTCCTGAGGCTCTGGTTGTACTTTTGGAATTTCTTCATAAAGATTTGAAGATCAAAAAGGTTGGACAGGAGGGGTGGGTACTCAAAGTGGATAGCCATAAACCGAGGCCTACAACAGCGTTGTATTCTTGCCTGTTCCTTTTTAATCTATATATTTTGGGAGGGGCCAGGAGTAAATCCTCTGAGGTTGGGTATGGTTAGTATCCAGTATCTTCTTTATGCATATGATCTCCTTCTACTTGATTACACAGCAATTGGATTACAGAAGTCCCTCCTGCGGGTTCAGAGTTTCTTTTGGGAACTGGGCTTGGAGATCAGTGTCACGAAATCCAAGGTTTCAATCTTCAACCGCAGAAAAATCTTATCATGGAGATCTGACTTTGGATGGCATATTGATGGAAAGAGGTTACAGGTGGTGACTGAGTTCAAATATCTTGATGTTACCATTCGTTCTGAATGGTCTAGGTCATCTCTAACCAACAAATTGACATCAGGAGCTATTGCAGTGGCAGCCGAAATGCAGGCACTTAGGGAGGTAAACCTGGGTTGGGCCAAAGAGGAGGCCTTTGTGTGGAAACAATTCTTGTATCTCCCAAGGTGGTACTCCCTTTCCCCCAGTAAAACACATTGACCCTCATTAGGACCCTGGCGTTAAGGGGTTAACGGCGCCGTAAAAGGTGTCGGCGCAGTTAAACCCTTAACGCCTTACTACGAGGTCCCTTTGCGGGACCCGACCTTAACGGCTGGTCTAGATCAGCCGTTAAAGTAGGGGCCTGCAAAGGGACTCTCGAGGTAAGTATGGTACCGAAATTTGCGGTACCATACTTACCGCCTTCCCCATTCCCATCATGCCCCATGGGTCAAAAATGGGAATGGGGAAGGGCCATGGTGGCATGGGGAATTACCGCCCCACCAACCTTGGAATGGGGTGGTAATTCCCCATTCCGCCATGGCGGACTCCGGCATCGACCATGGTGCTAATAGCACCATGGTTTTCCGCCGGAGTCCTAATGAGGGCTATTGTGGTCCTTACTTCACTTAAAACGAAGGTTTAATTGGAGAAGAATATTTCTTCTGCGCTCTATACTGTATCTGCCAGCATTCACCCTCTTTACTGAACTTAACTCACAGTTCAAGAAAGATAATTGTGTAGTACTCAGATCTTGGGTGAATGCGGTATTGTCTGTGCTGGCTGACAAGTCTATTTCTTTGGAAGATCTTGACCGTAATCCATGTGAGGTCAAGAAGCTTTTATTTGAAGAAGATTGGAATAAAAATAGAGACAGCCTTTGCTCATTCGAAGTGTCTGATTTTTTTTTGGTTTACAATTCCTTAGAAACTTTTGGCTACGTTGTAAATTGGACCTTTTTCCTACTAATGATGTTGTAGGTGGTCGGGCAGGGTTGCCCTTGACTGATCGATCGCCTGTGCCATTGCTGTAAACTAAGCGGTGAAACTCTGAAGCATCTTATTGTTGATTGTTCAATTTTAACTGTCCTCCGGGAAGAGACTTTTAAATTATATTTTATCACTTGCCCGCTTTTACCCTCAGACTATTTATGGTGGGATTGATTAAATAACCCAAATGATAGTCTGTTAATTTAATAAATGTAATGAAATTGTGTTTACCGTTGTATGAAATATCTTTGTTTTAAACCTGTTTCTCTTCTTTAGGAATTGTTGAATCACTGGTTAATGTATGTGTTTGTAATCTCTGATGTATGTGTGTGTAAAGTTTTATGTATAAACTAATTCACACAATAAATAAATAAAATAAAAATATTGCTGAATCATCTAGAGAAGTGTTTTTTGTGTGCTTTGAACACAATTTCGCCTGCACCTGAGTTGGTCTGTCACCATGATGTCACCAATGATAATACAATTGTCAATTCAGCAAGACAAGGGCTTTGTGTACTTAGAACACAATCTTGCTTGCGCTTGAGTCTTTTCATCACCATGACCCCCGCACAGCCCCACACATTGTCAAGCACATGACACTCCGAAACAACCCCTATAACCAGGGCTGTTCCATATTTGGGTCAGGACTTCCGCCCAATGACGCAGCAATCTGTTCACTATGGCCGTAATCATCCCAAGTAAACACGTGTCTGGAATCACTGACTTGGTCTGCTTTTGCAGTGTTAATCTGAGGCTGTGGATATTCGAGGCATTTGAGCAATTCACATGCCGGGGGGCTCTACACGGTTAGTCTGCACTCGCCTGGGGGCGGGCCATGACAACCTCTTGATTTCGATGTCGGATTGACGATTGCTTCCGTCATCTTTTGCGACGCCACAAACTGCTATGTGCCAGGGCTGACCGTGTAAGAATGCACTTTTTATTCGATCACTGACTGCTCGAAATGCTGGATGCACAAGGCCTATGCTCAATCCGCGACTCATAACAATATTACAACAACCCTTGGCTTCTTGTTAAAAAGTTTGCTTCTATTTTGCAACATTTTTGGTGGTTTCAGGAACTTTGAGGTCCCCTCAGATTACACCATTGGTGCCTCAACTGTGTTTTTCAAAAAGACGATGGCTTCAATTGCATCCGAAATACCAATGGATCGATACATGAAAGTAAGTAATGTGCCATGCATTCCAGTTGCATGTACCATGTTGTAGCCGTCCACTTGAATATGGGCTGATGCATTGATAACCCAGCCAACCTCTGTATTTCTGTGGGATTAGTTTGGTCTCTTTGTGTAATGTCTAATATGCAGTGAGCTTTGACCTCCTGAAACTTCGCAGCTGTATCTTTCAGGTGAAACTTTTGCACGCATGCCCCCCACGAGGCTGTATTGACTCAGAGGAAGATACTGTTAACCTACATAGGTAGTACCACCCTTCCTCTGTGTCCCTTCTCCATCCCACTAAGATATTGAGTTGGTCTCACTCCACCTTGCATCACCTTTGCTCCACTGAAGGTATGGGGACCATTGGCACCAAAGTTACTATGGGATCATCTGATAGTTATGAAGGTGTTTCCAGTATGGGGTGTTTCACTATGGTATTCCTTGTCACCCATGTATGTGAATGTAAATTATTGCCATTAGGCCATTACAGGTAGCACCCATTGTTCAACCACAGTTGTTCTATGTGGCCACATATATATTTTTTGTATACATTGTTGTTGTAGAATGTCTTTTAACCCCCTGATGAAGACGTGGTGAAACAACACCTTCACATCGAAACCGGTTGGGTCCTGTCTGAGTCTAGGAAATGTCACACTATTGGATAACAACTTAGATATATTACAAGACAATTGTGGATCATTGATTTCACTAAGATGACATGTTTTTTTATATGCAATTTTACTTGGTGTATTTTATGCATTTGATTGTCAAATTGACTATGGATGAGTGCATTAGGATGGATTGGTTGTTAGATAGTGTGAATGAGTTATCATTTTTCCCTTCTTGTTCTTTTTCCTTTTTGTTTGGGCAGAGTCGTCAATCTACTTGTATTTAATTGCTGCTTTTTAGAACAATTGACGATTTTGGGTCTAATGATGTTTTATGAATATAAATAAATATGTTTTATACCTTTATAAATAGTTTCCTCTGGAATCTCCTTTCAGTAAACTGCTACTTATTGATTCTCCACTCCAGAGAGTATAGATCTTCTGCTTTTTCAGAAAAAAAGGCACGCTGTGCTCACATTCACCGCACATCATTTTTCCTCACATGCTGGTAAACTTTGTAAACTGACAATGCTTGCACTGACCTGCGGGGTGGTGTCAGGTGGAGCTACCAGATCGAGCCAGACCAATCAAATTATCTGTCCCCTATAGACTGTAATTATGCCTATACTGTTCACCCACTCCCATTTTGCGTAAGAGCAAGGAATTTATCTTTTGGTTGTGAGGTCACAGCAGCTCAAAAACCCACTGCCTGCCTGTAATGAGCTGGGAGTGCAATTGGCGCTGTGGAATCTGTGTGCCTTTGCCTGCTTGGACTAAATAAAGCAACAATTTGTCACATCTCTGGACTCTTCATTTCTGGGCATGAGGGGTTTTCCCTCAGGCCTATCTCTGTTTCCCTAACTACAATTCTGTATTAACCAGCCATATTTGCACCTGACAAATCTTGCAAGGTAGTCAGATTAGCCTAAATGTTGCAGGGTAGCCTTTACCCTAAGGTGCTCTCTGAATTTGTTCACTCTACTCTCTACATCTGACTACACATTCTCTAGGCACTGCTCTCCTTTCTTTCTGAATCTAGCGGACCCTCCCATTCATTACCAGGTCCTCAACCATGCCAAACAATTCCAAGGCCAGAGGAACCCTCTGGTGTATCAGGAACCAGAAACCCACACCTCCACCTCAATCTCTGCCTCTCCCTCCAGTTCCCCCCACCCTCACTCCCCAGATTGTCCCCTCCCCTCCCACCTCTGAAAGATCCCTGTCAATCTCCCACTCCTCTCTCGCCCTTCACACACCTCCCTTCTCTCAGCACTATCCAAAACCCTGTCCAATCCCTCCCCATACCCCTGATAACCTCTCCTACAAACCCCTCCACACCCCCATTTGTGTACCCCACCACCCGTCCTCACTTCACGTCCTTCCCAAACCCCTGCTGTCCAATACTCAACTTTCAACTCTGTAAGCGCAGCTTGCACAGACATGGCCAAATCTCCCCTGTCACCCGACCCGCCCACCCTCATCCACATACACCACTTGCACCCACCCACTGGCCCAGGATCATAATTCCTTCCTTCTGCGACCAACCACAACCCCCTTTGCAATCTTCTCCTACTATGCTGCCCCCTTGACTCCACTTCCTCCCTCTCTTCTACAGCCGTACCACCTCCTCCCTCTATCCAACCCTATCCATAGTTTCTCCCTCTCCCTTGATAATCCCCTTTCCCCCCTTTTCACTCTCCACTGTCCACCCCTGCCCTCTTCACCCTCCTCCCTTTTGCCCAAGCCCAATCCCCTCCTCATAGGCCATAGCTTTGGCCAAAACTCCAGTCTCTGCAGAACCCCACCCTCACCCATACACTATTGGCACTCTCCATTGGCACAAGCACTGGAAACCTTCTACTCACAGCCACCACTCACTACACTCCCCCCTCTGCACCTTTTCCTCACCACTCTGCTAGTCAAATTCAAATCCTCACCTTTCTCCCTCTGTGTCCTTGTCCTTTACGGCACCCGGGCTATAACAGAGCCTTTACAGACTCCCTAAGTGACTCTGTATCAGCCATCTTGATCTCTCATGTGACTCTCACTGTTCTTGGTGATCCATCCATCTGGTTTGACAGCCCCTCCAACTCCATGACCCGTCATCTCCTTGACAACGTGTAAGCCCTTAATTTGACCCAACTCATATCAGGCCCTACACACATTGCAGGTCTCTCCTTAGATGTGTTCAGCTCATCCAAACTGATCTCTTCCCCTCCAACCCAACCGCTCACATGGGCTGATCATTCTGTTATCCTTTTCTCAACCCTGAGTCGCACATCCCCATCCCTCCCCACAACCTGCTCCCTGTCACCTCCCTAGGGATCCAGCTCTGGAAGAAGGTGATCAACTGCCTGGATCTTTCCTCCTCTCTACACTCCTCCCTTCCCAATCTCCCCCTCCATGGAGGAACCCTCTCCCCAGACCTTTCCGACTAACAGCTCTCAGATGCTCGGTCCCCCTTAGCCTCCATTAAACCTCCATTTCACTGCACAAGTCTCTCCCCCAGGTGGTTCAGCCCTCACATCAAACTTCTCAAAACCCTCAACCATTGCCTGGAATTACACTGGCAGACCAACCTCTCTGCCCACAGTGAAGCTGCTCTGGATAGACAGACATGAGCTTACAGTTCGAAATTATTAAAAAAGCTGAACATGCATTCTACATCTCCCGCATTACCAATGCAAACAAACCATGCAAATAACTCCACAAGATTATCTCTGAGTTCAAGACCCCCCTCTGCTCTTCCTCTCTGTCCCCCATCTCCCAGGCACTTCGTGACACCCTCCTTAACTATTACTTCAACACAGCCATTGGAAGGAACCTCACCATCCACGCTAAACTACCACCCCCTTCTACCCCATTACTGACAGCCCCCCTTCCGCAGCCCCCAACATGCATCCTCTTCAGTTCCTTCTCTGCATCTCCCACCACGAGTTCTCAACACTTCTTTACAATAGCCACACCTCATGTTCCCCAGGAGACCACTGCTCCCCGGCCCTCCTCAAAAACATACTCTTCTCCACCTGTGCAGGCACCCTCACCAGATATGTAATCAACCACTCACTAACAGCTGGTATCTTCCCACCAGCATAAAAATGCTCTCACATCAAACCACTACTAAAAAAGCCCTATCTCCTCCCCTCCAATTACTCCCCAATTTCCAACAATTAACAATTGTGACATAGCCATATTACTAGATCGCAAGGCACGCTCCCAGCTCTGTCCCTTCACCCACTCCCACAGCCTTCTTGACCCTGCCCAGTCTGGCATCAGAACCGTCCATGGAACTGAATCTTAATTGGTCTCCATATGGGGCAACCTGAAAAGAACACCAGACTCCGAGGGCCGCGCTGCCCTCATCCTCCTTGATGTCTCAGCAGCCTTTGACACAATTAGCCACTCCATTCTTACGAACAGACTCTTGGACCTAGGTATGAGGGACTCCCAAATCATCTCTCTCCATCCTTTCTAATCTGCGTCCTTGCCCAGTCCACCACAGGGTGCCTCATGGAGCCTCCCTCTCCTCTTCAACCTCTACCTTTTGCCCCTCCCCACGCTCATCCGCTCCCACAATCTCACCTCTTAAATCTATGCTGACGACACTCAGACCCAGACTTGGCATCATGCCTCTCAGATATTGACCCCTGGATGCTGAACAACCACCTGCTCCGCAACCTCAGAAAAAACTGAATTCTAATCTGCTGCAAAACAGCTTTCCTTCCCCAACCTAACCCTTGTCTGCAATCATTAGGGCCCACGCCCAATGCATCCCCCTCAGTCAAAAACCTAGGGTGCACTTTTAGCTCAGACGTGACCCACTCCGGTCACATCAGTGCAATCTCCAGATCATGCCCCTTTCACCTCTGCATCCTCAAGCAGATTTTTCCTTATCTCTCCTAACCAGATAGAGTTTCTGCAATCATGGCCATCATCCTCTCGCGCCTAGACTACTCTAACACCATCTACCTAGGTGCCCATACAAACCAACTGCGAAATCTCCAACAGATTCAAAACTCTGCAGCAAGTTTCCTGCTCACAATCTCCTGGACAGAGAACACATCTCCCCCACGCTCAGGACACTTCACAGGCTGGCCATCAGCCAACGGGCCTCTGTCATGTGCATAACCCACCACACAATTCACACAATTCACAAGAAAGAACTGGAATTCCTCCAAAACAAGCTCACATGCTACCATCCCACCAGAATCCACAGAGCTCTGCCACCTCCTGGTCATCCCCCCCTTTCAAGTTCACCAGATTAGGAGGTGTTGGTTTCTCAGTCCTCACATCCACTTTCTGGAACTCCCCCGCCCCCCTCACTCTCTGCCTCATAGAGGATCACCTGGCCTTCAGGAAAGCCCTCAGAACCGGGCTCTGCCCCCGATTTCCTGATTTCCCCACACCCAAAACCCACCACTCACACACAATGTTCATCCAGCAGTCAATCCCACCCCCTGCACACACCCCCACCTGCCCCTCTGTCTGCTACTAGCCTCTTCTTAAGTTTGCAGTAACTTTCACTTGGAATGTATCCTGACAGGGGGCCGAGTATTGCACTCATAGGGGCACGGAGGGTGGGCAACAACATTGCACTTAAAATGCACCATGGGAAAATCTCACTGATTATCTGGGTGGAAGACACTGAGGCACTTCTGTTCCCCTGCCGGTGGTCAGCACTGCCTGTAACTCTAAAGCACAGGAGGTGGACCAATACCGCTGCATGTAATCATGAAATTGGGACCTTGTCACACCAGATCGAAAAATGAATGGCAATTGTCCTCTATAAGCTTGGTTGGAGAGTATTATGCATTCATCTAGCACTAAGATTGTCTGTGAAATGCAGCAATGCTGCTTGTAAATAGGTGCAACTGAGCATGTAGACATTGTTGTTTGTTCAGCTAACACATTTCTCCCCTCGCACACTAGAACCTCACAATTTAGCGGAAAGCACAGGCTCACACCACACCACCTGCACTCACATATAACAGAAACAGTACTGCACAACACCTCTTCCATAAGAATGGAGCTACTTTAAATGACAGGATTTAGAACTGTAGCTTCCCACATGACTCCATGGGCCTCATTACGAGTATGGAGGTAGCCATGGAGCTATTAGCTCCATGGCTGCCTCCGTACCGGGCTCCATTACCGGGTTCCAGCAATGGGGACTTACTGGGTTTCTCGGACATAAGAGGACCCGGTAAGTCCTCCTTGCAGGAACCCATCCCCATTCCCATTTGAGCCTCCATAGGGCTCAATGGGAAGGGAGGTAATAATGGGCAGATTACATCTGGCCCGTTATTATCTCCCTCTTCCCCTCGCGGGACCCCGAAAGGACGCCTGGTTTTACCAGGTGTCTGATCCGGGTCCAGCAAAGGGAAGCTCATAATCCCGGCCTCCTTCATTACGGGAGCGCCAACCTTATAATGAGGCCCTATATCTCCGTATACACATTCCTCCCCCTTTAGTTCATAGTATTCCTTCACACCCATACACACACCAGTTAGACATGGGTAACTAGGAGGGTCTTGGCCACCAGAACAGAACTTTAATGGCTGAAATGCGCACATGCATAATAGTACCTCCCAATCATCCCACATTTTTTAACTCCAGTCCCACTGAGCGTTGGGACCATAATTATGTCGAAAGGTGCTATACAAATGACACATTGAATGAATGTTTTTTTTTTAAATAAAAAATAAAGTACTAGGGCAAGCAATGTTGTTTCATCTATCGGCATAGCAACTGCAGCTCATCCTGAGGTCTGAAGGACCAAACTGTACATTCATTTTAGTCTTGCAATAATGTGGCTATACCTTACTACTCCTATGTATAGTTTTAAATAGACTTATTTAATATATTGATGTATTTGAACGCACAGAGGGGCCTGGGTAAACCAATCAGACGTGGTGATGTTTGAGAGAAGCAATTGTTGATGGGGCTTTGTCGGCACTCCCTCAAATCTTTTTTGCAAAATAATTTTGGTAAACCTTGCAGTTTTAAGACACTCGTCCTTTCTTCTTAACCATAATTGCTGCACCATTCAGGAAACGCATTTTCCTGAATGGTAGAAGTTGGGACCGTTTCCAAAAGGTCCATACACTAATACAAATATTCACGTAATGCCCCATTGTTGAACACATTTTCTTTTTAGCAGCAGTAAGATACTCCCCCCAAATCACTCTAAAGATGTTGTTAAACATTTCGAACATTTTCATGAAATTCCCCAAATGTAAATATCATATGTCCCCTAAAGAGGCATTATTTTTGATAGTCATCATTAAATATACTCTAAAAAGCAAACGTCTACCAAACGTGTGCATCAGGTGTCTACCAAGAAGTGTCATCAGTCCTGTTATAGGAAGATGAATTCCTCTTACTGATCATTCTCTGTGCCTGTGACGAAAAGACGACTGCTCTGCAGGAGTACAAGGAACAGTAGTGACCAAAAACTCCTACTCGGCCCCTCACTACTACTAACCCAGCAGTGATCACAATTGTACAGATCAAACAAGCAAAGCCTGCCAGTTATGTCTTCTTCACCTCTTAAGGTAGCATAGGCCGAGGGCAGGCTATACTCTTCAGGAGGAGTGTGAGCTGGCACCTAAATAAAGCAATTATATTGATGCATTTAAAAAGGCACTAACATCATCTAAGGAGCAATGATCCTGGTGAATCTACAAAGTAACCTCGCCCACTCCCCTGAAACCTGGAAAAAAGTATTGACTGAGTGCTATGAGATAACCTCAATTTATATTCGAAATTTAGAAACATTTGTCTATTATTTGGAATGGATTCGAAGTAAAACTTTATGGATTTTTTTTTACATTCTAAAAATAAAGCACTACAATAACCAATATAAAGAGTCTACATGGAGGTTATCAAAAGACTGCATGAATTCAGAGAAATTAGGTAGTATCAGTAGGGAGTGAAAGCAAGAAGTGAATGATTTTGTATGGTTATGTATTTTACTGGGTGTTTTAAATAGGTTTTATAGATGAATTGAGATTGTTGTAGCTTTGAAGATGTTGTGATGTTTTTATGAAAATATGATATGAATTGAATTATATAATATTTTTTATTTTTTTGTTTGTTTGGTTTAATCATTTTATATAAATGAAGCAACATTACATCTGATTAGACATTCAATCAATAATTTCTTTGTCACTATGTGCCATATTTCATTTCTCCTTTGCACCTTCCAGGTGCATCAATTAGTCTCCTTTCTCGTCAGTCGCGTAAATTGGCATTATGCCAACACCAATGTCCTTTCCAAAAATGTGGTGACTGTCAATGTCATTCTTACGTTAGTGCCTGTTGTCATCAGATTCCACCATTCCTTCCTTGATAGGGAGGTAGTGTCCGTAAGGAATTTCCCAAGGTATAGTGTCATGATCTTTGTGAGGTTGTCACATTCAGTCACCAGATGGAAAGTTGATTCTGCAGCGTCTTTATATTCACAGTATCTGCAAAAGACTCGTTCCTTTACCAGTTGCCTTCAGGAGGATAATCATTGTTTTAGGAAATTATGTAATGTAAACGTTGAGAAAAATTCAAGTATACTTGAATGCTATGCTATAAATACTATAGAACTAAATACAGCGCCTCTATGCCTCCGGGCTGCAGTGCACTTCACAAATGTAAAATAAAATAATATGTTTTGTAATAATTATGTTTATATTTAATCTAATACACATTCCTAAGGCCCTCTAACCAACGCCAGAGCCTGTCTGTGCCTGTCCGTGCCATAACAGGCTTAACGGGCATCCCTCGCCGCATATACCATCTGTACCCTGCTCTTAATCCCATCAAGGGGTAAGCAAAATTGCACCCCTTATTGTTGATCTGCATATGTCTTTCCGTAAAACTCATTATCCTTTGGCTATATGCTGATGACAACCATTGTCCATATTATACTATCGTATTATTCACTCATGTTCCTGCGAGATCAGTCTGTTGCCGCCTAAAAATACGTGCCCTCGCTGGAGTAACTGATATCACGCCCATTTTTCATACTCATGCCAGTCGCATTTACTAAAGTGTCATGACAACACAGTACGACATGATCGACTCATGCCCACACCAGTTTGTATGATAGCAGCTTTACTACACCTGTAATGCGCAGCGATCCCCAGCAACCGTAACGTCTACTCCAGTGCCAAACGACACGTTACTGATCATGTAAGCACTGCGGTAATCACTTGATACGTGTAATCACAACTGCATTCCGATCCCACCGGGCTTATGTCATAATCACTTGCTCTATTATGTCTGCTGCCTTTTACTGTTGATAATTGCACTACAACTAGTCCTGTTCCCCTGCCTCGCGTGATTGTATCTATATTAGAACATTGCATCGAATATCTGCCCACCTATTGTATTATAACATTTGCATGTTGACCTACCTCATGACGAAATTGCTAGCCTTTGGATACCCCGGCACATACATGTATTGTACAACTGCATCCACAGCAGAACCTCACATTGAGTGACCGCCTACCTACTGTATTGTTCAATTGCATGTTTTTATCCACCTTATGACACACATGACTAGAACTACCCCACCATTGCTACAGAACATAGCGTTTGTCAATCACTGCCTCTTTAAAGTGACCATGCCATACTGCTTGACCATACACTACGAGGCATTGATGCTCATACCCTAGGAAGCTGCCGCCCACAGCTGCCACTATTACTGCCCCCAGCATACTACACATAGCATCCAACCATGTGCATACTACTCCACGCTACAGTCATTACACTAATTTCCCTCTCATTTGCACACCTATCTACATTAGCCAATGCTAGCTTTAGCCTCACAGCGCCACACACCATGGACTCTAACCCTATCACACACAATTGTTTATCCATTGGCACTAAGTTTACCGCCATCTACCCTTGTACCCCATCATTCTTTTTATCACCCTGCCTACTAACAGGACCTAAACACATTACATTGTCAGGTTTCCTACCATCTGGCCTACACACTGAACATAAAGTTACCACTCCGCTGACCCTCCCTGTTGCGGACCCCTCACACAAAAGAGCTCACCCGCAACCTTACTATCGAACGACCCCAGTGCTGTTGCCTACTAAGCCACCCACGAAAAACTTGCCCAGTCACACCACACCTTCCCTAAGGCCAAGTCAATCTAGCTGAACACCACCTTCCACTATCCCCTGCCCATTAAATGACAGGAATCTTCAACTACGCTCTAGACTCTCTTCGATGCACTTACCACCTATCTTAAAATGCACCCCCTCCGGAGTCAATTCCTCTAAAGACTCTGCACCCAATGCTACCACAGTCAAACACTGCTCCCCACAATCTAAAAGTATACTAGACAATGCCCCTTCTGTAATCAAAGAGGCCCTTATCAATGTAAGATCACTGCCAGCCGATGCACTTGATATTGCTGATTACATAACTTCGAAGGACTTGGCTCCATGGTGCTTCTGGACCCTCTCTTGCTCTTGCTATTCCCTGACAATTAATCTATCATCCGGCATGCCCGAGACTCAAACTTTTCGAAAGGCAGAGTCATTGCCTTTATTCATAAAACAACACTTGGACTAAGAACCATTGCCAATCTAACCATACCCTCTGCGCAATTATTGTCAGTGAAACTACCAACCTCACCATCCAGCACCATCACCATGCACCTCATCTACCGTCCCACTGGCCCAACTACCTCATGCGAGGACGATATTTCACTCCTCCTATCAACTAACACCAAACCTGAATCTCAAGTCCTCCTCCTGGGCGATCGTAATTTGGGCTTTGAGGACCCTAAAGACACAAAGGCCTCCACCATTGCTGACAAAATCTCTGAATTAGGATTCCAACACAGAATATCTGAACCAATGTATACTAAAGGTAGAGCCCTTGATTGGTTAGCTCACCAGGCCTGCAACATCAACATGTTATCTAACACACCCTGTGGCTGGTCAGACCATCACATAATCTCCTTCACCATAAAGGAAAGTTTCCATACTAACAATCTGATCCTGGCCCCTTGTATAAATACTAGAAACAAACGCAGCATAACATGAGAGAATCTGCTGCCTTTACTCCAGCCTATTACTAATCCTATTACACCAGTCACAGATCCCACTTCCTTAGTTGACCTCTATAACCATACTCTACTTTCAGCCATCAACAAAATAGCACACCCAAAACTGTGAAAATCCAAACCTCAGACGCACCTCAATTTTTGGTACACCCCTCACCTCAGATCACTACGAAAAATGAAAAGAAATGCTGAAACATTACGGAAATGTACCCTAACCACAGGCAACAAAGAGAATTTCTCACTAGCCTCCTGCAACTATAAAGAAGCCATCCTCCAAGCAAAAAATGACAACTATAATGACTGTATCACCAAAAAGCTAAATCGAGCACAAACGTTTTAACATCTTGAAAGAGCTAGAATCTACTGCCCCATCTCCAGACACCTGCACCAAAGATATCTCTTGGTACACTAACATCCAGAACGTACTTCAAGATAAAATGAACATGCTTCAAAGTAAAATAGAATCTAAAAAACTCCACCTTTCCAATTCCGCATCCAGCCCTATCCCCACCTGACCAGATAAGATCACACACAACCAATTCAACTTCTCCCCTCTTTCCACCAAAGAGGTTGAGAACATCATTTTGATACTAAAACCTTCAAACTGCCTTGGAGATATCTGCCCTGCCCCCATTATTAAAGAGGTTGCAAAGGAACTTGCACCCTCTATCACATCTTTCATTAATGCTTCATTTAAAACTAGTACTGTACCCAACAATCTAAAAGATGCTTGTGTACTACCTCTGTTAAAAAAAGCCTACTCTAGATCCCAATAACTGTTCCAACTATAGACCCATCACTACAGTACCCTTTCTGCTGAAAATGTTCGATCAAGCAGCATATCTGCAGATTCAACATCACTTGGAATCTAACAATCTTCTTGGTCTCAGACAATCTGGGTTCAGACCCAGACATGGGACTGAAACAGCACTGATCGACCTTAAGACCCAAATCTAAATCCTAAGAGATAAAGGCAAATTGGCCCTGCTAATCCTTCTCGATCTGTCAGCTAATTTTGACCTTGTTAATCACAAAGTCCTTTGCAACCATCTCGCGGCACATTTCTCAGATGAAGTCAAAACCTGAATCAAGTCATTCCTCAACAATAGATCTATGAGGGTCTTTGCACCTTCAGCCTCTGCAGAACCAACACCAGTTACATGTGGTGTTCCTCAAGGTTCCTGCATGTCACCGACACTATACAATGTGTTTACCAAACCATTATTCGATGACCTTGACTTTTTGGGTGTCACCTACACTAATTATGCAGATGACACCCAAATACTCATCCCCATCAAAGGTGACCATGCCTTATACAGTCAAACGCTTAACAACATTTACCTGATTATACAAGCCTGGATGGCCAAGCATGGGCTCTTTCTCAATGATGAGAAGACAGAGCTACTCCTTCTTGGGTCACCTGCTAAACTGAACAAATTAAATGATCAATTCACCTCCTTCAATTTCGATGGAAACATAATCAAAGTCTCCAAAGATTTCAAAACGTTAGGCATTTACCTAGACTCTGCTCTATCACTAATAAAACAAACTAATGCTGTTGCATCCTCGACTGCCTACACATTCAAACTCATTACTGCTTGCAGGTCTTTCTTAACGGCAATAAACTGCATCACTATAGCTAGAGTTTTTGTCTTATCAAAGCTCGGCTATTGTAATGCGCTATACCTTGGAACTACACAGCAGAACTTGAACAAGATGCAAGTTATTCAAAATAACGCCCTCCTTTCATCTCTAAATATCCCGGGATCACAATATTGCTCTGAAACCAGGGGTTTACTGAACTGGTCGTTCATTTAGCAAAGAATCACACTCAAAACCTTGTCACTTACCCATAAATGTCTCGCCAACCATGCATCCCAATACCTTATCCAACAGCTTCCAGAACTGCTCAGTCACATTGTATTAAGATTCTTTGGTTCTCCCTACAAGTTCTCGTTTTCCTGTTTTTGCAGCGAAAAGTTGGAACGTGCTTCCCATTACTCTAAGATCAGAACCCTCATACTACCTATTTAGAAAAAATATCAAGCTCCGGCTACTTGAGCAAGAATGCAGCTAACTCCATAAAACCGTGCTATTGTAAATAGTATTTGTATTTAATCTACTCTCTTCTTAATTATTGTCAACTGCGAAACTTGAGAGCCTATCTGTAACATGTTAATTTTCTGCTCCAATTCTACTACAAATGTATATATGTTATCTTCTAAAATATAACTAAACAACCGGTAATGTCATATTTTAACTGCGGGTAAATAGATAGAAATCAGGGTGAGAGATCCGAGAGCAGCTGTCAAGTTTTTTTAAAGCTATTTTATTTTGCCTTCAAAAAGATTTTGCACAGATTAGTATTTTTAAACATTTACACACCTTTCGATTTTCGATAAGCATGAAAGGTTAGGTGGACAGATATTTCTTTTTTTTGCGAAATACAAATGAGTATCGTCCTCTTTTCTTGCGAAGGAACAATTTTCACAGTGATGCACGAGTATACAAAACAAGTGATTGATGACAGAAGGTGTCAACAGTGTGCAGCCCAGGACTGTGATAGGTCCGGGGGTACTGGAACAACAATAGTGAACACAACACTATTCTAAAAACAACTAACGGTGGACAGAAAAGTACAAAAATTCAGAAAAGATTTGGCGAACTACGCGGAAGAATAAACATACCCTTTCCTCAAGGATACGTTCTATAGCGATCTGCAACAACAACAGCACTACTTCAACAAACGGAACCGCATAGTTAATTTTTCCGGAAGCTCGGGTTCCTCGAGTGGCAGCATCCCCAGCCCACCTGGGAGTGGTAGGACCACCGGTCCTCCACAACACCCTTTTTTTCAGAGGGGAGGACAACGGGGCCGACCAAGAAGGCGCCCACAGCAGTCAGGACAGTACATGAGGACGAGACAATGGTACTCCAACCAACCATGACAACGATACCCATCTTCAACCTGTCATCTAGAACTTTGACCCACGCAGAACAAACATTGCTACAAAGAGGGTTATCTTTCGTCCCCGCTACCAAAGCAGATTCCTTCAGAACTGAGGCAGAACTGAGAAGATTCTTCCGCACTCTAAGACTCAAATACTTTTTCGAAATACACCTTCCTAACAAACAGAACTCAGAAGACACACTTTCACAGAATACAACCACCAGCGAAGAAAATACAACAGGACTGAAACCAAAGTCCAATTTTGTACCACCTTCACACAATATTCCTAGTGAATTTGATACTTTCGAGAAGCGCGTCACAACCGCTGTGAACACAAGCATAACCAAAAAGAATTTCTACCAAGAAAACCTTAACAAAGAGCAAAGAAAAGCCCTGATCAACCTCAACGAAGACCTATCCATCACCATCAAACCAGCAGACAAAGGCGACGGGATTGTCTGTATGAATACCACAGACTACAACCAGGAATGTCTATGTCTTTTAGCCGATACTTCTTCATATAAGAAAATAAACAGAGATCCTACCAAGAGATTGCAAGAAGAGATCCTCAGCCTTACTAAACACGCTGAAGACCAGAGCTGGATATGCGAAGATGAACGACATTTCCTCAACAAAACTCACCCAAGGATACCAGCCTTCTATATACTTCCGAAGATTCACAAACATGCCACTCAACCACCCGGACGTCCCATTGTCTCAGCCTGTGACTCACTTCTGGAGCCTCTATCTCTGTACACTGACTTCTTCATGAAGCCATTTATCGGACGCATGAAGTCATACATCAAAGACAGCACTGACACTATGAAGGTCCTACAGAATATACACCTATCCGCCGACTCCATCCTGGCTACCATGGATGTACAGGCTCTTTACACCTCTATCCCCCAACAGGAAGGACTGGAAGCTTTAAAAATCTGCCTCAACAGAAGAACCGACATCACGTCGACTCCCACCAACTTCATCCTGGAGTGTATCAGACTAGCGATGACCGAGAACTTCTTTCTTTTTCAAAACCAAATTTACCAGCAGGTGAAAGGCGTCAGCATGGGGACTACCTTTGCCCCTGACGTAGCGAACCTATACATGGCCCAACATGAGGAAGACAACATCTACCATGATGACAACCCCTACTTCCCTGTTCACTCCGCGGCTAGTGTCCTGATTGGCCAACCGGCCAGCGTCATGTCTGCGGACATGCAACGTGTTCGCTGATTGGACGGCGCAGAGCGTGGAGTGCGTCAGATTTTCGGTAGCACCTGCCATATTGGATTCGTGGATGTCCGTGGACAGCATGGTGAAGCTTGGTTGAAAAATTGTTTTTAGTAGAGTGTGTTGGTGTGTAAGAGTGTTTGGGGAGGGTGGGAGAGTATGAGATTTGTTAAATGTTGTATTTATTTATGTGGTAGACCCTCTTGTTGTGTTCGATTTGTCTGCGGACAACACGGATGTTCTGAAATGTTCTAAATAAACTAAATGAGGTGTTCTGAGGATTTAATATGTGTCCGTGTTGTTCGCAAGCAAGCTGAAATGGTTCTAAGAACACTCGTGGGGTCCTGAAATGTCCGTAAATAAACAAAATGGGTGTGTCCTGAGGACCCCGTCGAACACTCGCGGTGTCCTGAAATGTCCGTAAATAAACAAAATGGGGGTGTCCTGAGGACGCTGTCCGTATTGTTCGCTGGTAAGTTGAAAGTGTTCTAAGAACACTTGCGGTGTCCTGAAATGTTGTTAAATAAATAAAATGGGGGTGTCCTGAGAACGCAGTGTCCTGAAATGTTCGTAAATAAATAAAATGGGGGTGTCCTGAGAACGGTATGCCTGTCCGTTTTGTTCGCAGGTAAGTTGAAACTGTTCTAAGAATATATCATGTGTTCTGCGATGTTCGTCAATAAACAAAATGGGGGTGTCCTGAGGACGTTGTCCGTATTGTTCGCTGGCAAGTTGAAAGTGTTCTAAGAACACTCGCTGTGTCCTGAAATGTTGGTAAATAAACAAAATGGGGGTGTCCTGAGGACACTGTCCGTATTATTCGCTGGCAAGTTGAAAGTGTTCTAAGAACACTCATCATGTCTGCGGACATTAAAAATTCCCATAAGGCATAGTTAAAATGTTTGACTCTATGGGTGTGATATTCTGCGGTGGTTGTGGCCAGGGCATACAGTCTTGGGTGCATGGCCATATGGTTGTACTTATTATAATATACTTACTGTTTGGTTTAGTAACTGGAGTACATGTATTTCTTGTTCATTTCTGTGATAAAAGAAAAGATCATGTTAGTATTGGTATTTTGTAACGACTTATAACATTGAATAATCAACATTTTTTTTACCCTCATATTTAGTAGATTACAAACCAGTGCACTGTGCAATTTGCTCAGTTTCTGTGTTTGTTGATAAAATCATTGGGTCTGTGGGAGAAAAAAAAATCCATGTTGGATAAAAATAAAACTTTTTGTGTTATGCTACAGTCTATTTGTTTGTTTGTTTTCAGTGTTCACTTGTTGTTTCTGGCTAATGCTCTATATATTGGCTTGTTGCAGATTTTTGGAGCACTTAGATATCATTTATCTGTTTGCATATTGTACAATTTTGGAGCAGTTAGATACTAGTTGTCATAGTCTAACTGTCTAATTTTTGATGTAATTTAGTAGTATTGATTTATCTGTTTGTATATTGTAAAATTCTGGAGTAGTTAGATACCACTTGGCGTATTCTAACTGTCTATTTTTTTATATAATTTAGTGGTATTGATTTATCAGTTTGGATAGTGTAAAATTTTGGAGTAGTTAGATACCAGTTGGCGTATTCTAATTGTCTATTTTTTTATATAATTTAGTGGTAATGATTTATCAGTTTGGATATTGTACAATTTTGGGACAGTTAGATACCAGTTGGCGTATTCTGTATGTCTACTTTTTGCTATAATTTAGTGGCATTCATTTATCTGATTAGTTGTTGTAGAATCTTCGGGCAGTTAGATACCTGTTGGAATATTCTAACAGTTTATATTTTTTTATTACAAGTTATTTAAGGTTTAAGTACAGTTTAGTTAATAAATTTTGGTTTTAAGAACATTAAATAAGCGTTTGAAAGATTTGCTGGTAATCTCTGCTTGAGGGTAATGGTACTATCATTACATTCAAACCATCCACATTTCTTTTTTATATATGCAGTGTAGTGACCTGAATTGGTTGTGGCTCCTGCGTGGTAGATTATACCTATTGTTGTCAAGGTTGTCTTACCAAGTGATACTTGACCATGTGTGAATCCAGTCAGCTTGCAGTTGTTTTTGGTACCATCTGCATTGTAAAGTAGAAGCATTAGTATTACGTATTTACCATGTGTTTGTATTAGTAAGGTGGAGCGATTATCCAAATTGCAGGTAGAACATAATCTACCATGGTTTGCATTTTGTACAAGTAGCAGAAATGGAATGGATTCACAATTAGGTATTGATATATATACGAAGCGTTCATTGGGGATTTGTGCATCACATTATTGCAGAGAGTGCATGCATGTTTCCACATGTAGGAAATCTGGAAGATTTCATTTATAGGTATGTTTTTATTTTCCAGTACTTGTAGTAAGTACATTAGAAATTCTTGTGGATCTTCCAGTGAGTTTATAGTGAATTTCACCATTCCAGCACAGTAGTCCAATTGTTGTCTTATTCCATAAACACTATACGTGTTATCAGGATTGTTTGTTGCATTTCTGTGAAGTATTAACATTTGCAAACACAATTGATCTGTACTGTGTAAGTAAATGTTGTCAACAATTGGTGGTAATTGAAATAGAATATTCATTGCTACATTTGCCTAGCAACTTACACCAACTATATTTGAGAGTTTAAATGGACCAGGTAGTTCTGTATCTGAGTGATTTATTTTTAGTTTGTCTTTCTTCTTTGACAAAGTACCTGGTTTACATTCCCTAATTGGTTCTTTTATGCTTGTGGTAGTTGATGACATTTAGTTTCTTTTACTCTCTTTGGAGGATTTGCGGTGACATCCTGTTGCATTTCTGTTTGATTTAGTTTTCTTTTGCAATGTTTTACTTTTTGTGGAACAGAATATGTGTTTAGATGGGGGGTGTATAGTGAACGAAGTCTATTGTATTCTAAAATGCAAGGAATATCAGTGTTTACTTTACTTGCATCAAAGTTGATTAGAAATAGACAGTCAAGTGTACGTAAGCGTGTAGTGCAACGTAGCTCATGCCTTCTTTAACGACTGTGTTACCAATGTCTATCATTGCTTTGTCTAGGGTAAGACCTTGTGATTTATGAATGGTGACTGCGTATGCAAGAGTTAGAGAAAATTGTTCTCTGCGTACATACATGTCTTTGAAGAGAAGGAATCGAGCTGTTGAGCGTCCTATCCTTTTTACTTCTGAAAGTTTGTTAAAGAGAATATTGACAAACTGAATTTTGTTGTCACGTGGGTATGTTTGAAAGCCAACAACTGTACCCAGTGCTCCATTAACTAGTCATTGGTCCACATCAAAGTTACATTTAAGCATTACTCTGCAATTTGAGGATAATTTTAATATCTTTTCCAACCCAGCTGTGTTGGAGATTGAATTTTCTAAACTGTTTAGTCTTGTTGTGGCTTGCTCACACATGGGTAGTGTCATACCATGTACATATAGTTTGTCTGTGGCGCTATTGGTTGCATTTCATTATTTAACATTATTTCATTGAATTTGAAACAGCTTGCAAGAGTTGGCATTAAGGCCATACAATTGACATTTTTGTGGGCTAATTGTTCCATAACATCTGTAGTACATGCATTATCACCATAAAGTGCATGAATGTGTCGGGTTTTCAATATTGCTTGTGCTTCTTTAGCTAGTATACCAATTGTAATACTTTTTAAGATGTTGGCAAAAGTGAGACCGGCAGATTGCCACATGTTTTCTGTTAATTCTCTGTATTGGAAATGTTGCCAAAGGTTGACATTTCCAATGCTGCCAACAGTTTTACGGCAGAGTTTGTGTTCTAATGTTTTAAAAATAGGCTCACCTTTTACTGGTATCAATTGAAGAAGATCTCCAAAAACAATAATGTGTTTTCCTGCAAAGAGCTCTTTGTAGTTTGTTTTGAGTACTTCTTGTAATCTGAGGTGAATCAAAGCCAACATTAGGTTGGACACCATGCTCACTCCATCTATTAATAGCATTTTCATTTGTTTTAATACTCTGCGTAGTTCCATTGCAGCTTCTGTAGAAAGTTTGTAATAGTCTAATTTGTTTTGGTGTTCTACTGGCAGGAGTAGTAATTGGTGTAAAGTGACACCGCCTATGTAGTCGGCCGCTAAACCTGTGGGGGCAGTGACAACAGCTGACAGTTTGTTGTTCGTCAATTGTTGAAGGAACTTACTGATGATTTTGATTAGGAATGTTTTGCCAGAACCAGCTTCACCACTGACGCACAGTAGTATAGGTTTGTAAATTTTGCAGGTGCATTTTTTGTTTTCATGTTGCATACCATGTACAATTTCTTTTGTTACTTCTTGAAAAATGCTACGTTGTTCATTGTTCAGTTTTGATTCTAGTATAGTTAAGTCTTCTTTATCTTCATACTGACACATGGTGTTTTCTACTTCTGTCATAGCTAATTCTGCCTCATTTGTTATTAGTGGTTCTCCCAGTGGTTCTTGACTTCCTGTTACAGAAGGTTGACTACTGTCAGGAGTGTCCTTATCTCATTGGGCCTGAAGTTCTTCCTTGTGTTGCTGTTCATTGTGCAACATTGTTTTGTACTGTATAAAGTTTACATCAGTTATAGTGCTTTCATTTGCTTTGAAAGCATCTTCATATGAGTCATAGTTATCTAGTATTTCTTCTTTTTTTCTCCATGGTTTAAAGAGTTGTAGCAGGGACATGTAATATACTTCTTTATGTTGAGGAGTCTTTAATGACAATTTGATATGATTAATTAAATTTAGTTTGTTGAATTTTACTAAGCTGCCTTCACAGTTTGTCACTCTGTGTTTACCTTTGTTTTCATCGGGTTTTATATTATTTTTGCATGTGAAGTTTTGGGCTATGTGGTATAGACACATGGTTTCAAAAGTATTACTTCTGGTTGGGTAGTATGTGTCCAATAAATTGTTTTTTTAAAATGTCTTGGCTGTTGGGATATTTTTGGCTATTGTTTCTATATCTTCATATGATTTTAGATCTCTTTTTCTATATTTAGCAGGACCAAGACTTAGCCATACTATATTTTCAGATTTACCATACAATGCAGTACCAGTTAAACGATCTGCTGCTTCACAGGATCCACATTCTCTATGGGAGAGCATTTTTATGCCCAAGCTGTATCATTTCGGAGACACTGTTTTGTCTGATGACAGGTCATTCCAGAGGCCTTAGAGCTCTGTTTTTTTCTGCTTTGGTTAAGTATGCTGTAACATATCGTACAACTGCAGTGGAATTGTCTGCAATGTACTGCACATCTATGTTTGCATTCCATAAGTGAGCAATGACTCATTGTAATCATTGATATATTTTTCTTCTTCTGTTCTTTTTATGTAATATGTATTTTTAGGTGATTTACCTTTAACATTATGTCTAACTGAAGACATGAGGTTGTTCACTTGACCTGTATTTGTAACCGGTCTAGGGAAACCAAAGCAGCATTTGGGTTAGTATTTCCCTTTGTTTTTGTATTTGCGACAACAATATTTGCCACATTTGTGTCTTTGAAATTGTAAAACTTGTGCATAAAGATCATTATTTGTGGCTTCTGATGGAATTTCACTAGTGACATATTTTTCAATAAACTGTAAAACAGTGGCATCACTGTCTTGACCAAATTTGGGAGCATCTTTAATGCATAAAAGCATGTGGATATGTGGTGCTCCTCTGGCTTGGTATTCTTTTCTCCAAAAGAAGTGTTGCACTTCTCCAAGGGGAGGGACAGTTTATTACAAATAAAGTGTAGCATAGCAATGAAGCAATGGTGAAAATATCTTGAAACATTAACAGGATCCAGAGAACAAAGTTCTCCAGGTGTTAGTATATCTATGTTTGTTTTGTTTTGTTTGATATGCGTAGGAAATCATATAAATCTTCCCATGCATATTCTGCACGACTTAATGTAACAAACCAAGTAGGTGGGCCAAGGTTTCTGATCATACAACGTACATCTCCATGACGTCGAATCCAGTACTCTTTAGTACCACGCATATTTGCTAATAGATTTGTAATATTTGATCGTAAAACCTCATCCTTTTTGTTGCACTTTTTGTAATAATTGTGTAGCTGACATATTTTGAAAGTGGGATCCTGATTTTAATGTGTGTGCAACTCCGTAACATAAAGTTGCTAGTTCACATTCAAAGAGTAGGTGGAATATGTATTCCACATTTTGTCTAAATTTGGGATCTTCAGAATACATCCGTAATGAGTGGTATTCTGATGCTGATATTTGAATAGGTCTATCATCCTACCTTCCTCCTTTGGAAGTAGGAAAGAGTAGAGGAAAAGCATGTGCTTCTATACATTTTTCCCATATGCTGATTGGTGATCCTTTTGTTTGACACATTAAGTACGTTTCTAGTGCATCTTCTATCGTGTCATTAGAGTGCAATGGATGAACTGTATAATGGTCTAAAGTATTTGATATTGTAGCAAGATCTAGGAGCTCAAATTGACCAGCTTCTTGTGTTTCTTGAATTATTTCAGTTGAATCCTTCAAGTTTTCTTCAATATTAATTTCTTTGTAGTATTCATTATTCTCTTTTAGATATTGCAAGGCTTGTCTAACTTTATGTAAATCTACCAGCTGTTGCCATATTTGTTTATCTTTTGTAGGTACTCCATTTACTAAGATAATCAAAGATTGCTCCATTAGACGTTGCACTCCTAGAGTGTGCACATTTTCATTTTGATCTAATGGTAAATACACTACTTTTCTACGAATACCTTTCACTAATTCAGAAGGAGGTAATTTTGCTGTTTTTGGTTGGAGGCGTATTATTGCTTGAAATGGGTGAACTGTTTGAATTATGATGCTGTTATATAAATTAAGTTGTTGTAGGGGTTTTGGTAGTGGATATAATTCCAAATTATTTGTGATAGCACGTGAAGGAGTTTGATTGTTGTCAAGTTTTGTAGTGCAGTAACCGCAAAGTTTTTAAGGGGTAAGTTATTTCGTATTCATTTTCTGCTATAAGGTAGAGAGCTAATTCAAACCATTTAGAATCTTCATTGTCTTCTATTTTGTATGATAGGTCTACAGTTTTTGTGTTACTTTTATCAAAAGTTCTGTGGCAACATACACACACATGGTTTGGTACTTCAGCTGATATACTTTTACATTTTAGTTTTTCTTTTTTATATGTGTGTAGTAAAAGGTTGCCATGCATAGAATGGTTGCTAATTTGCTTTAAAGCTAGTTCATTCTGTAAGTGGCTTTCACTTGCAAAATATTTTTTTCTGGATATAGTCGATTTTTTCAAGTAGGTCTTTTGCTGTACCATGTAGAAGAATGTTATTTAAATTGGCTAGTGCTAAAGCAGGACTTTTAGCATAGTACAGTTTATAGACTAGATTTCTTATAGTTGAATGATGTGTTGATATCCTTTTGATATCATGGAAGGTGGTATTGCAAGTAGGTCCTGTAATGCAGGCCAATGAATGTCCTTGTAGTCCTGTGTACTTGCGCACTGGAGAGGTATCCATATTTTGCAGTAGTTTCATTTTGACTTTGTCTTTGCCTTTCACAGATTGATTGAGGAATTGGTGTAAAGACTTGAAAAATGTTTTGGAATGTTACACATTGACGTGCATGGCCATTTGTATACTAGACATTCTGATTCAGTTGAATGGAGGGGTAATTCTAAGTTTTCAGGGCATATTTTTGTAAGCAGTATTTCTTGTTCCATTATGGTATTATTAACTTTTTCATAACCTCGACCACTGCTATGTATGGCAATTGTATTTGTTTGCTTTTGTTTGTATGTTTCTTCATTAAAGTATGGTTCTGTGCTTGAAGTGTGACTCCATTCACCTCTGTAGATATTTAAGAAGTTCTTTCTGTTGACATTTCATTTATTGAGAAGTCTTTTTTGTAATTTAGTCATTAGTTTTGTTAGTGGTTTCATTTTGTTTAACACTAAAATAAATAACTTTCTTTTGAGGAGAATTGCACTGTCTATCAACGCTTCTAAGGTTAATTTCCTACGATAGGTTTTAAGGGTTGAGCCTGGTTTCTCTCCTGTTTTTATAAGATTTTGAAGGACTCTGTGACGGAACATTTTGACTAAAATACTTTTTTTGTTATGCTTACTTTGTACTATATCAAGATTTATAGAAGCAGTTTTATCTGTAGTGATAGCTGATTTTTTGATAATTGTTTTCTGGTACATTTTACATTTTGATAGCGGAGGCAAAGTTTCTGTACTTGAAACTTATTTTGTTTCACTAAATGACTGTATTAGCTGTTTTGTTTCAACTTTTTTTAACAAATGCTGCTAGAGATGGATGCTTATGTTGGACACTTTTATTTTCATAAGCTCTACTTCTGCGTTGCTTTCTACGGACTTGATTTTTGGTAGGCATTCTTTAGGGTCTGTTGAAAAAAATAAAGAGGGTGTGGATTGGGGTGTTCTGCAATGTAGGTGTGCTGTGTGCATGAGTGTTTGAGTAAGATGATAAAGATGTTTGTAATGGTGTGTGATTGTGCATTGGGCAACTACAACTAGTAGGGATGGGCATTCTTGAATTTATGTGGTACTAAACTGGGGTTCAGATGACAGAAAAAAGTAAGCTAATGGTGTGGAGAAATACAAATAGTACATCTAATACTATACAATTAAAACAGTTGTTTGTTCTATAATATCAAAATGCTAGCGGCTGTGTTGGGTCATTTCTGTGTCAAAAAATAGGAATTTGTGGGCCATTCTGGCTGTAAATCGCAGTTTAAGAAAATGGGATTTTCGGACAGAATGGTGCACAATCTCTATTTTTAGGCACAGAAATAGCATGAATTAACCGTACAGTGTGTTTGAGTAATAATACAAATATTATGGTGGTATTCAACTTACTTTTTTTCTAAAATGAGCAGGTTTCTTCTTAGTTGTTCTTTGTACTTCAAATTCGGCTGCTTGTTTTCAGGAGAATGGTCTACACTGCAATTGTAAAATAAACAAATTAGTAATTTTGTTTGTATATAGCACTGTTTTTAATTTAGACATTGATTTTTTTTAATTGACATCCTCAGCGCCTTCCTCAAAACCATGAAAACTATCTTATTCACATAAGATACGTCGCACCAGTTGAATACTTATCATATGTTCTTAATGAATAAACTGTATTGTAATGACTAACTTTAGCAAACAAAATATGTTTACTATGCCTTGTGGAATTCATAATGTACCACTGAATACCACTATTCCTGTAACTAAGCTCTTGCAAGTAACAGTGCCTCAATGTCATGGGCTGCTTGCATTATATAAATATAAGTAAGTAAATAAATAAATAAATAAATAAATACATGTTTATGTTATTGTACAAGTATTGTTGTTTGAGATTTGAACATCGTGTGTGCATGCAATTTGTTTTTAATATATGCACTCTATATATTTTATTTAAAATATGTTACTTTAACATGCTTTGAATATGTGTGTATAAAAAGAAATTAAATCGTATAAAGGTTTGTAAGTGACAGTTGATTTTAGGAGATGGAAAAAAGACAGTAAGTTCCTTTTACAGATTATACAAGCTAAAAGTCAGTTAATCTGTTTATATGAAACTAGAAGAATTGTACATGTACTTAACAGAAAATATGCATACCTGTAGTTTTTGTTCATGCATATGGATATGCATGGAGCTGCAAGTAGAAATCTTTGAGACTTGTACAGTATTTCTTGTAGAAGGTGCTTTCCAATGAAATGACACTTGTACTCAGAGAGATTAACAGTACATTTGCAGTGCTGATCTATGATGATGCAGTTAGAAATAGAGGTCTTGCATGTGATTGGTGGATGGTCATGTGACTTCTTAGCTACATCCAATGAGGGAATGGCACAGAGAGTGAAGTGGAAATGGTGGAAGGGCTGTCCCTGTTACGATATGTCCGCGGACATGGCAGTAGTACGTGGACATCGGGTGTTGCATCCGGGGATTTTGAGTTGGGCAGCCATGCACATGAGAATGAGCAGAGTAAGGGATTGGTCAGGAAAGTTTAGTGGGTGTGTTGTGCCAGGAGAGAGTTTATCAGATACTCTTTTTGCTGAGAGAAGAACAGAAAGCTATGGCTGTGTGTTTCAGAAAACAGATTGTTTATACTTAAGGGTATAATGGTACGTAGTTTGTGCTATGTCTCCTTGACCTGTAGAAGTATTCTCCCTCAAGTGGAGAAAGGGATTTAGTCAACCGTGGATTCTAGTAATGGCAACCCACTGTTCTCCCCACTAACCACCTCCGATATTCCCTTTCAGTAATCTCACCTTATGTTTTTGAATGATGAGCTTTCCATCCTGCGTGGAATGCAGGGACGCGTAGATACCAGTTACTTCACTGGTTCGAAGGCGTTGGAAGAGTTCCGGATGAATATTGACTCCGAGATTCCTGGCGAGAACTCTTAAGTATAAAGTCCAAAGAGTTCAATATGTCCAATGTTCACTCTTGTCCCATTCCCTTATTGTGTTGCAGCTGGGTCCAAGAGAAGATTGTCTTGTGGCAGCTGATGGCGTTCAGGTAAGAGTCTGTATTACCCAACACTGTCCGGTAAAAGATGCGTGTATTTAACTTGTTGTTTTCTCTCTCCTTACAGGTGCGGCATAAGAAGTTGCAGAAGTTAAAGAATAATGCCTCCGGTGGTAAATCAGGTAAGTCTATGGTGGTAAAAGAGATTGTATTTGTTGGCTCTCTCGGCTCACCTTATATTTCTTTTGTCCCCTAGATGCTGGAGTTTGGCGAGGAAAATGATGGAGGCAGCGCCGAATCGAAAAATGCTGTGAGGACTGGTGAGTATGGCGCGGCGCTGCAGCTGGCGATGCGACGCGTGCAGAAATAATGTCTTTTCCAAGTTTGAAGACGTGATGGTTCCGGAATCAGGTAAGGAATTAAAATAATGTCCGTGTTCTAACCTTTCCTTCTTCTTTCCTATTTTTCTAGGAGCTCTGGATTCGAGGCGGGCGTGGCAGAAGACTGGATGCTGACTGCAGGCACGGTGAGCTTTGCGCTGCTGGATGCAGAATAACGTGAAGCATGTGCTGCTGTTCGGGCGTGGTTTAAATAGCCTTCAAAGTAGTCCCAGGTAAGAAGTTCCCCAGAACCACACCCGAGTAAAAAATAGTCCCTGAGGATCCCTGGGATGTTCGTAATTAGTGAAAATGAGGCATATCCTAAGGATAATATTCCCGTCCCTGCTGTGCGCAGGCAATTTGAAACTGTTCTAAGGACACGCGCAGTGTCAGTGGACATAAAAATTGACCATGTGCCGCAGTTGAAATGTTTGATTCTATGGGTGTGAAATGCTGCGGTGGTTGTGGCCAGGGCCTAGAGTCGGCCATGCACCCAAGACTCTAGGCCCTGGCCACAACCACCGCAGCATATCACACCCATACATCACCCCCATAGAATCAAATATCTATCAGGTGGTTGTGGGCAGGGCACAGAGTATTGAGTGCATGGCCGCAGGCTGTAGGCCGTAGGCCATACACCCAAGACTCTAGGCCCTGCCCACAAACACTGCACCATATCACACCCATAGATCACACCGTAGAATCGAATATCTATCAAATGTTTGAAATCTACAGTCTCTGTACTCTTTGATTTGTATAGTTTGTATGTGAAGTTTTGGCTATGTAATGTCATTAACATTGTAGCATTTGGTAACAAGCACTGTGGTATAACATATCCATGGAGGTGAACATTTTGTATTGTGGTGTATTGTTAGATGTTTGCTTCAATGGTTCTGTTACGCAGCAGTATTTATGTGTTGTATTAGAATATACTTACTGTTTGATTTGTTGAGATTGGCTATATTTTTTTCATGAGTTTGGTAACTGGAGTACATATTCTTTTTCAATTTCAGTGTTAAAAGAAAAGATCATGTTAGTGTATGTATTTTATAAAGACTTATTACATTGCATAATAGACATTTCAGCTTTTTTTGACCCTCATATTTAGTAGTGTACGAACCAGTGTGCTGTGCAATTTGCTCAGTTTCTGTGTTTTTTTTTCAAATCATTGGGTCTGTAGGAAAAAAAATCCATGTCGGTTTAAAAAAAAAAACGTTTTTGTTATGCTACAGTCGATATGCTTGTTTGTTTTTAGTGTTCACTTGTTCTTTCTGGCTGATGTTCTATCTGTTAGCTTGTTGCATATTTTTGGAGCAGTTAGATACCTGTTGGCGTATTCTGTCTATTTTTTGTTAGAATTTAGTGGTATTCATTTATTTAGTGGTATTATAGAATCTTGGGGGCAGTTAGATACATGTTGGCATATTCTAACAGTTTATAGTTCTTTAATTGAAGTTTTGTTAATGTTTAAGTATAGATTAGTTATTACATTTTGATTTTAAGAAGATTAAATAAGAATTTGTAAGATTTGCTGTAATCTCTGCTTTAGAGTAATGGTAGTATCATTACATTTGAACCATCCACATTTCTTTTTTATATATGCAGTGGCATGCATTGGTTGTGGCTCCTGCGTGGTAGAATATACCTAGTGTTTTGAAGGTTTTCTTATCAAGTGATAGTTGACCATATATGAATCCAGTCAGCTTGAAGTTATTTTTGGTACCATAAGCATTGTAACATAGAAGCATTAGTATTATGTATTTACTAAGTGTTTGTATTAGTAAGGTGGAGCGATTATTTGAATTGTAGGGAGTACATAATCTACCATGGTTTGCATTTTGTACAAGTTGCTGAAATGGAACAGATTCACAATTAGGTATGGATACATACACAAAGTACTCATTAGGGATTTTTTCCTGTGTCACATTGTTGCAGAGAGTGCATGTATGTTTCCACATGTATGAAATCTGGAAGATTTCATTCATAGGTATATTTTTGTTTTCCAGTACTTGTAGTAAGGACATTAGAAATTCGTGTGGATCTTCTTGTGAGTTTATAGTGAATTTCACCATTCCAGCACAGTTGTCCAATTCTTGTCTTATTCCATGAACACTATATGTGTTGTCAGGATTATTTGTTGAGTTTCTATGAAGTACTAACATTTGCAAACGCAATTGGTCTGTACTGTGTAAGTAAATGTTGTCAACAACTGGTGGCAATTGAAATAGAATATTCATTGCTACAGTTGCGTAGCAACTTACACCAGTTATATTTGACAATTTGAATGGACCAGATAGTTAAGTGCCCAAGTCATTTTTTCGGAGTGTGTGTTGCTTCTTTGAAGAAGTACCTGAGTTACTTTGAGTAATAGGTTCTTCTTTGGTTGTAGTAATTGATGAAGTATTAGCTTCTTTTCCTCTATTTGGAGGATTTGCAGTCAGATCCTGTTGCATTTCTGTTTGAATTTGTTTTCTTTTACAACATTTTCCTTTTTGTGGACAGGATATGTTTTTAGATGGGGGTGTATAGTGAACTTAGTCTATTGTATTCTAAAATGCAAGGAATATCAGTGTTTACTTTACTTGCATCAAAGTTGATTAGAAATAGACCGTCAAGTGTATGTAAGCGTGATAGTGCTACATAGCTCATGCCTTCTTTAAAGACTGTGTTACCAATATCTATCAATGCTTTGTCTAGGGTAAGACCTTGTGATTTATGAATGGTGACTGCGTATGCTAGAGTTAGAGAAAATTGTTCTCTGCATACAGACATGTCTTTGAAGAGAAGGAATCGAGCTGTTGAGCGCCCTATCCTTTTTACTTCTGAAAGTTTGTCAAAGAGAATATTGACAAACTGAATGTTGTTGTCACGTGGGAAAGTTTGAAAGCCAACAACTGTACCCAGTGCTCCATTAAATAGTCCTTGCTCCACGTCAAGGTTACGTTTAAGCATTACTCTACAGTTTAAGGATAATTTTAATATTTTCTCCAAACCAGCTGTGTTGGAGATAGAATTTTCTAAGGTATTTAGTCTTGTTGTGGCTTGTTGACATATGGGTAGTGTCATACCATGTACGTCCAGTTTGTCTGTGGAGCAAATTTCAATTATTGGTTGCATTTCTTTTTTCAACATTGTTTCTTTGAATTTGGAACAGCTCGCAAGAGTTGGCATTAAGGACATAAAATTGACATTTGTGTGTGCTAAGTGTTCCATAACATCAGTAGCACATGAGTTATCGCCATAAAGTGCATGGATGTGCTGGGTTTTTAATATTGCTTGTGCTTCTTGAGATAGTACACCAACTGTAATACTTTTTAAAATGTTGGCGTAAGTGAGGTCTGCGAATTGGCGCATGTTTTCTGTTAATTCTCTGTATTGGAAATGTTGCCAAAGGCTGACATTTACTATACTGCCAAAAGTTTTACGGCAGAGTTTGTGTCCTAAGGTTTTAAAAATAGGTTCACCTTTCAATGGTGTCAATGTAAGAAGATCTCCGAAAACAATAATGTGTTTTCCTCCAAAGAGCTCTTCGTAGTTTGTTTTAAATACTTTTTGCAATCTGAGGTGAATCAAAGCCAACATTAGGTTGGAGACCATGCTCACTTCATCTATTATTAGCATTTTCATTTGTTTTAACACTCTGCGTACTTCCATTGCAGCTTCTCTAGAAAGTTTGTAATAGTCTATTTTTAATTTTGTTTTAGTGTTCTACTGGAAGGAGTAGTAATCGTTGTAAAGTGACACCTGTGTAGGCAGCTAAACCTGTGGGGGCAGTTACAACAGCTGACAGTTTGTTGTTTGTCAATTGTTGAAGGAACTTGCTGATGATTTTGATTAAGAATGTTTTGCCTGAAGCAGCTTCACCATTGACGTACAGTAGTATAGGTTTATAATTATGGCAGGAGCATTCTTTATTTTCATGTTTTACATGAATCTCTGTTTTTTCTGCTTTTGTTAAGTAGGCTGTAACATATCATGCAACTGCAGTGGAATTGTCTGCAATGTACTGCACATCTATGTTTGCATTCCATAAGAGGGCAATGATTGCATTGTAATCATTGATATATTTTGATTCTTCTGTTCTTTTTATGTAATACGTGCTCTTAGGTGATTTACCTTTAACACTATGTCTAACTGAAGACATGAAGCTGTTCACTTCACCTGTTTCTGTAACTGGTCTAGGGAAACCAAAGCAGCATTTGGTGTAGTATTTCCCTTTGTTTTTGTATTTGCGACGACAATATTTGCCACATTTGTGTCTTTGAAATTGTACAATTTGGGCATGAAGATCACTATTTGTTGCTTTCGATGGAATTTCACAAGTGACATATTTTTCGATAAACTGTAAAACTGTCTTGACCAAATTTAGCAGCATCTTTAATCCATAAAATCATGTGGATATGTGGTGCTCCTCTGGCCTGGTATTCTTTTCTCCAAAAGAAGCGTTGCACTTCTCTGAGGGGAGGAAAAGTTTTATTACAAATAAATTGTAGCATAGCAATGAAACGATGATGGAAATATCTTGAAATATTAACAGGATCTAGAGAGCAAAGTTCTCCAGGTGTTAGTATATCTATGTTTGTTTTGTTTTTGTTTGATATGAGTAGAAATCATGTAAATCTTCCCATGCAAATTCTGCACAACTTATTGTAACAAACCAAGTGGGTGTTCCAAGGTTTCTTATCATACAACCTACATCTCCGTGACGTCGGAACCAGTACTCTTTCATACCATGCATGTTTGCTAACAGATTTGTAATGCTTGATTGTAAAACCTCATCTTTTTTTTGAATTTTTGCATTAATTGCGCAGCTGACATATTTTGAAAGTGGGTTCCTGATTTCAATATGTGTGCAACTCTGTAACATAGAGTTGCTAGTTCACTTTCATACAGTGGATGGACTATGTATTCCAAATTTTGTTCTTAATCTGTGATCTTCAGAATACATTCGTAACAAGCGGTATTCTGATGCTGTTATCTGAGTGGGTCTATCATCGGACCTTCCTCCTTTGCCAGTAGGAAAGAGTAGAGGAAAAGCATGTGCTTCTATACTTTTTTCCCATATGCTGATTGGTGATTCTTTGGTTTGTCACATATAGTAAGTTTCTAATGCATCATCTATGGTGTCATTAGAGTGTAATGGATGAATTGTATAATGGTCTAAAATATTGGATACTGTAGCAGAATCTAGAAGTTCAAAATGACCGGTTTCTGGTGACTCTTGAATTATTTCAGTTGTTTCCCTTAAGTTTTCTTCAATATTTATTTCTTTGTGGTATTCATTATTGTCTTTTAGATATTGCAAGGCTTGTCTAACTTTATGTAAGTCAACGAGTTGTTGCCAAATGTTTTTGTCTTTTGTTGGTACACCATTTACTAAGAGAATTAAAGATTGCTCTATTGGACGTTTCACTCCCAGAGACTGCATATTGTCTTTCAGATCTAATGGTAAGTAAACTACTTAGCTATGCATGCCTTTAACCAATTCAGACGGAAGTAATTTTGTTGTTTTTGGTTGAAGGCATATTATAGCTTCAAATGGGTGTGCTGTTTGAATTATGATGCTCTCATATAAAGTTGTTGCAGGAGTTTTGGTAGTGGGAATAATTCCAAGTTATTTGTGATAGCACGTGAAGGAGTTTGTTTATTGTCAAGTTTTGTAGAGCAGTAACTGCAAAGTATTAAGGGGTCAGTTATTTCATATTTGTTTTCTGCTATAAGGTAGAGAGCTAATTCAAACCATTTGGAATCTTCAATTGTCTTCTATTTTGTATGTTACGTCTATAATTTTTGTGTTACTTTTATAAAAAGTTCTGCGGCAACACACACATGGTTTGGTACTTCAGCAGATGTACTTTTAAATGTTAGTATTTCTTTTTTATATGTGTGTAGTAGAAGGTTACCATGTACAGAATTGTTGCTAGTCTGTTGTAAAGCTATTGCATTTTGTAAGTGGCTTTCACTTCCAAAATATTTTCTCTGGATAGGGTTGATTTTTTTAGTAGGTCTTTGGGTGTACCATGTAGAAGAGTGCTATTTAAATTGGCTAGTGCTAAAGCAGGACTTTTAACATAGTACAGTTTACAGACTAGATTTCTTATAGTTGAATGATGTGTTGATATCATTTTGATATGATGGAAGGTGCTTTTGCAAATAGGTCCTGAAATGCAGGCTAATGAATGTCCTTGTAGTCCTGTGTATTTGCGCACTGGACAGGTATCCATATTTTGCAGCACTTTCATTTTGATTTTGTCTTTGCCTTTCACATACTGATTGAGGAACTGGCGTAAAGATTTGAAAGATTTTTTGGGAATGTTACACATTGACATGCATGGCCATTTGTATACTGGACGTTCTGGTTCAGTCGAATGGAGAGGTAATTCTGAGTTTTCTGGGGATATTTTTGTAAGCAGTATTTCTTGTTCGATTATGGTATTATTCATTTTTTCATAACCTCGTCCACTGCTATGGATGGCAATTGTGTTTGTTTGGTTTTGTTTGTATGCTTCTTCATTAAAATATGGTTCTGTGCTCGTAGTGTGATTCCATTCACCTCCGCAGATTTTTAAGAAGTTCTTTCTGTTGACATTCTGCTTATTGAGAAGTCTTTTTTGTAATTTAGTCATTAGTTTTGTTAGTGGTTTCATTTTGTTTAACAGTAAAATAAATAACTTTCTTTTGAGAAGAATTGTACTGTCCATCAACGCTTCTAAGATTAATTTCCTACGATAGGTTTTAAGCATTGAACCTGATTTCTCTCCTGTTTTTATAAGATTTTGAAGGACTTTGTGACGGTACATTTTGGCTAAAATACTTTTCTTGGTATGCTTAGTTTGCACTATATTAAAATTTGAAGAAGAAGTTTTATCTGTAGTGATAGCTGATTTCTGTTAATTGTTTTCTGGTTTGTGTTTCACTAAATGACTGTATTAGCTGTTTTGTTTCAACTTTTTTTACAAATTCTGCTAGAGATGGATGCTTATGTTGGACACTTTTATTTTCATTTGCACTACTTTTGCGTTGCTTTCTACGGACTTGACTTTTCGTAGGCATTCTTTAGGGTCTGTTGAAAAAAATAAAGAAGGTATGGGTTGGGGTGTTCTGCAATATATGTGTGCTGTGTGCATGATTGTTTGAGTAAGATGATAAAGATGTATGTAATGGTGTGTGATTGTGCATTGGGAACAACAACTAGAAGGGATAGGTATTCTTGAATGTATGTGTTACTAAACTGGGGTTCAGATGACAAAAAAAGTAAGTTAGTAGTGTGGAAAAGTACAAATAGTAAATCTAATGTATACAATTAAAACAGTTGTTTGTTCTATAATATGAAAATTGTAGCGGTTCAGTTGGGTAATTTGTGTGTCCAAAAATAGGAATTTGTGGGCCATTCTGGCTGTAAATCTCTGTTTAAGACATGGAGATTTTTGGACAAAATGGTACAGAAGCTCTATTTTAGGCACAGAAATAGCTTGTATTAACTTTATAGTATGTTTGAGTAATAATACAAATATTATGGTGATATTCTACTTACTTTTTTTCTTAAATTAAAAGGTAACTTCTTAGTTCTTCTTTGTTCTTCAAATTCGGCAGCTTCTTTTCAGGAGAATGGTCTTCACTGCAATTGTAAAAGCTTCAAATTAGTAACTTTGTTTATATATAGCGCTGTTTTTAATTTAGATATTGATTTTTTAATTGAAATCCTCAGTGCCTTCTTTAAAACCATTAAACTAATTTATTTACATAAGATACATTGCATCAGTTCAGTACATATGATATGTTCTTAATGAACAAATTGTATTGAATGACTAACTGTAGCAAAAAAAAATATCTTTACTATGTCTTGTGAAATTTATAATATACCAGTGAATACCACTATTTCTGTAACTAAGCTGTTCTAGGTAATAGCGCCTCAATGTCATGTCTAAATCAAAGTAATTAAGTAAATAAATAAATAAAAACAAAAAATATGAAATTGTATAAGTATTTTTTAAAAGATTTAAACATAGATTGTGCTTGCATGCAATTTTGTTTGAATATATGTAGTCTATATATTTCATTTAAAAAATGTTAGTTTAATATGATTTGAGTGTGTGTGTATAAAGAAAGTAAATAGTATAAAGGTTTATAAGTGATAGTTGATTTTAGGAAATTGAAAAAAATACAGTAAATTCATTTTACAGATTACACAAGCTAAAAGTCTGTTTGAAAATGTGTTCATCTACTGTACAGATAATATGCATACCTGAAGTTTGTGTTCATGCATGGAGCTGCAAGTAGAAATCTTGAAGATTTGTACAGTATTTCTGGTAGATGGTGCTTGCCAATGATATGACACTTGTACTCAGAGAGATTCACAGTACATTTGCAGTGCTGATCTATGATGATGCAGTTAGATGTAGAGGTCTTGAATGTGATTGGTCCATGGTCAAATGCAAAGTATTAAGGGCTCAGTTATTTCGTATTTGTTTTTTGCTACAAGGTAGAGAGCTAATTCAAACTATTTAGAATCTCCATTGTCTCTATTTTGTATGATAGGTCTACAGTTTTTGTGTTACTTTTATAAAAAGTTCTACGGCAACATACACATACATGGTTTGGTACTTCAGCTGATGTACTTTTAAATTTTAGTATTTCTTTTTTGTATGTGTTTAGCAAAAGGTTGCCATGTGTAGAATTGTTGCTTAATTGGTTTAAAGCTATTTCATTCTGTAAGAGGGTTTCACTTCCAAAATAATTTTTCTGTATATAGTCGATTTCTTCTAGTAGGTCTTTTGCTGTACCATGTAGAAGGATGTTATTTAACTTTGATAGTGCTAAAGCAGGACTTTTAGCATAGTACAGTTTATAGACTAGATTTCTTATAGTTGAATGATGTGTTGATATCCTTTTGATATCATGGAAAGTGGTTTTACAAGTAGGTCCTGTAATGCAGGCCAATGAATGTCTTTGTAGTCCTGTGTACTTGCGCACTGGACAGGGATCCATATTTTGCAGTAATTTAATTTTGATTTTGTCTTTGCTTTTTACATATTTATTGAGGAATTGGCGTAAAGATTTGAAACATTGTTTGGGAATGTTACACATTGACGTGCATGGCCATTTGTACACTAGACGTTCTGATTCAGTTGAATGGAGGGGTAATTCTAACAGGCCGATTCATGGAATAATTAGCACGGCGCAAGTGGCCAAAAACGTGCGAATCGCAGTGGAATAGCGAAAATCGCAGTGCAAGTGTGAAAATCGCATGAAAAGCAGCGCACATCGATTCATGGAAGGCCGTGCGCGAGAAAACCATTGGATGTGCGATAAAAAAGTGCGCGGCGCACGTTGGCGCACAGGCGATCTAACTGCGTGCGCCAGGTCACAGCGAAAATCGCACAGGCCACAGCGAAAATCGCACACAGCGCGGCGCACGCAACAAAAGTAGGCGGAACACGGGGCGTAAGACTCGGAATGGGGAACAACTTGCCAAAATGTGGGCGTCACGGGGGAAGTACAGGGTACAAGTGCGCGGAACGCCCACACGCTCGCCTACAACACGTATTCATGGAATAGAATAGGGCAAAAAAGCGCACGCTCAAACCAGCGCACAGGCACAAACACGACCGCCACAAGAAAGCAGGCGGTAGCGTCTCTGCGCCTGTAAGAAATGTGCGCCAAAAGGTGCGCCAACAAATAGCACCTATATACAGCCATGATGAATGTCCTATACTGTGGCCCTCCAGGACAAATGACGTGCAAAGGGGTACCCACAAACACGGACACCCGCTGACAAAAAATACGTGTGCATGTATACCGGGGTGCGCGGGAAGTCTCACACGTGATTTGTCCGGGTACGTGGATTTCAGGGGTGCGCGGGAAGTTCCACACACAATTTGGCCGTGTACGTGTATTTCAGGGGTGCGCGGGAAGTTCCACACGCGATTTGTCAGGGTACGTGGATTGCAGGGGTGCGCGGGAAGTTCCACACGCGATTTGTCAGGGTACGTGGATTGCAGGGGTCCGCGGGAAGTTCCACACGCGATTTGGCCGTGTACGTGGATTTCAGGGGTGCGCGGGAAGTTCCACACGCGATTTGGCCGGGTATGTGGATTTCAGGGGTGCGCGGGAAGTTCCACACGCGATTTGTCAGGGTACGTGGATTGCAGGGGTGCGCGGGAAGTTCCACACGCGATTTGGCCGTGTACGTGGATTTCAGGGGTGCGCGGGAAGTTCCACACGCAATTTGGCCGGGTACGTGGATTTCAGGGGTGCGCGCGAAGTTCCACACGCGATTTGTCAGGGTACGTGGATTTCAGGGGTGCGCGGGAAGTTCCACACGCGATTTGGCCGTGTACGTGTATTTCAGGGGTGCGTGGGAAGTTCCACACGCGATTTGGCCGGGTACGTGGATTTCAGGGGTGCGCGGGAAGATCCACACGCGATTTGTCAGGGTACGTGGATTTCAGGGGTGCGTGGGAAGTTCCACACGCGATTTGGCCGTGTATGTGTATTTCAGGGGTGCGCGGGAAGTTCCACACGCGATTTGGCCGGGTACGTGTATTTCAGGGGTGCGCGGGAAGTTCCACACGCGATTTGTCAGGGTACGTGGATTTCAGGGGTGCGCGGGAAGTTCCACACGCGATTTGGCTGGGCACGTGTATGACAGGGGTACGCGGGAAATTCTACACACGATTTGGCTGTGTGCTCCCAGGTATTCCCTGTACACCCTCCACGGCCCCTGCAGGCAGCACACACCACAGGGGACTACCCTGCACACCTGCTCATGTCACCCAGCACCCCCACGCCCCAGCATCCAGGGGCACCCTCCACCAGGCCCCCACTCATGTCTCCCACCACCCCCACCCCCCAGCAGTGCAGGGGCAGCCTCCACCAGGCCCCCACCCATGTCTCCCACTACCCGCACCCCCCAGCAGTGCAGGGGCACAATCCACCAGGCCCCCACCCATGTCCCCTATCACCCCCACCCCCCAGCATCCAGGGGCAGCCTCCACCAGGCCCCCACTCATGTCTCCCACCACCCCCACCCCCCAGCAGTGCAGGGGCACAATCCACCAGGCCCCCACCCATGTCCCCTATCACCCCCACCCCCCAGCAGTGCAGGGGCACCCTCCACCAGGCCCCCACTCATGTCGCCCACCACCCCCACCCCCCACCCACCAGGGGCAGCCTCCACCAGGCCCCCACTCATGTCTCCCACCACCCCCACCCCCCAGCAGTGCAGGGGCAGCCTCCACCAGGCCCCCACCCATGTCTCCCACCACCCACACCCCCCAGCATCCAGGGGCACCCTCCACCAGGCCCCCACCCACGTCTCCCACCACCCCCACCCCCCAGCCTCCAGGGGCAGCCTCCACCAGGCCCCCACTCATGTCTCCCACCACCCCCACCCCCCAGCCACCAGGGGCACCCTCCACCAGGCCCCCACCCATGTCCCCTATCACCCCCACCCCCCAGCAGTGCAGGGGCACCCTCCACCAGGCCCCCACCCATGTCTCCCACCACCCCCACCCCCCAGCATCCAGGGGCACCCTCCACCAGGCCCCCACTCATTTCTCCCGCCACCCCCACCCCCCAGCCACCAGGGGCACCCTCCACCAGGCCCCCACTCATGTCCCCTATCACCCCCAACCCCCAGCAGTGCAGGGGCACCCTCCACCAGGCCCCCACCCATGTCTCCCACCACCCCCACCCCCCAGCATCCAGGGGCACCCTCCACCAGGCACCCACTCATGTCTCCCACCACCCCCACCCCCCAGCCACCAGGGGCAGCCTCCACCAGGCCCCCACTCATGTCTCCCACCACCCCCACCCCCCAGCCACCAGGGGCACCCTCCACCAGGCCCCCACCCATGTCCCCTATCACCCCCACCCCCCAGCAGTGCAGGGGCAGCCTCCACCAGGCCCCAACTCATGTCTCCCACCACCCCCACCCCCCAGCATCCAGGGGCACCCTCCACCAGGCCCCCACCCATGTCTCCCACCACCCCCACCCCCCAGCCACCAGGGGCAGCCTCCACCAGGCCCCCACTCATGTCTCCCACCACCCCCACCCCCCAGCAGTGCAGGGGCACCCTCCACCAGGCCCCCACCCATGTCCCCTATCACCTCCACCCCCCAGCAGTGCAGGGGCACCCTCCACCAGGCCCCCACTCATGTATCCCACCCCCCCGCACCCTCCAGCATCCAGGGGCACCCTCCACCAGGCCCCCACTCATGTCTCCCACCACCCCCACCCCCCAGCCACCATGGGCAGCCTCCACCAGGCCCCCACTCATGTCTCCCACCACCCCCACCCCCCAGCAGTGCAGGAGCAGCCTCCACCAGGCCCCCACCCATGTCTCCCACCACCCCCACCCCCCAGCATCCAGGGGCACCCTCCACCAGGACCCCACCCATGTCTCCCACCACCCCCACCCCCCAGCCTCCAGGGGCAGCCTCCACCAGTCCCCCACTCATGTCTCCCACCACCCCCACCCCCCACCCCCCAGGGGCACCCTCCACCAGGCCCCCACCCATGTCCCCTATCACCCCCACCCCCCAGCAGTGCAGGGGCACCCTCCACCAGGCCCCCACTCATGTCTCCCACCACCCCCACCCCCCAGCCACCAGGGGCAGCCTCCACCAGGCCCCCACTCATGTCTCCCACCACCTCCACCCCCCAGCAGTGCAGGGGCAGCCTCCGCCAGGCCCCCACTCATGTCCCCTATCACCCCCAGCAGTGCAGGGGCACCCTCCACCAGGCCCCCACCCATGTCCCCTATCACCCCCACCCCCCAGCAGTGCAGGGGCACCCTCCACCAGGCCCCCACTCATGTCTCCCACCCCCCCCACCCCCCAGCCACCAGGGGCAGCCTCCACCAGGCCCCCACTCATGTCTCCCACCACCCCCACCCCCCAGCAGTGCAGGGGCAGCCTCCACCAGGCCCCCACTCATGTCCCCTATCACCCCCACCCCCCAGCAGTGCAGGGGCACCCTCCACCAGGCCCCCACCCATGTCCCCTATCACCCCCACCCCCCAGCAGTGCAGGGGCACCCTCCACCAGGCCCCCACTCATGTCTCCCACCACCCCCACCCCACAGCCACCAGGGGCAGCCTCCACCAGGCCCCCACTCATGTCTCCCTGCACCCAGGTCCTCACAATCACGAACCATGTGCGTAATGGTCAGCCTCCACAGCCAAAAGGCCCTACCAAGTAACCCATTCACCCACATGGAAATGGAAATTACATGTTACACCCCCAACGTACATAAAGCAAATGAACCCATGTCTGTCACACACAATGGTTGCAAATGAATTGGAAAACACCCAACATGACATGCATGAAACCAATGAGATGATACCACACAGTGAAGTATGAAAACAAAATTGTACTAAAAAAATATGAATGCAAATGAAATGAAACAAACTACAATGCCAATGAAAAAAAGAAAAGGTGCATGTCCGTCCCAAAAAATTAAAAACACCAAATCCAAAAAAAATGTACTTCAAAGTCACATTAAAAATGAAATCAATCCGACAGAAAAAAAATAAATCCAAACACCATTGCTCCATGGAGATTTGGCTGGGCACGTGTATGACAGGGGTACGCGGGAAATTCTACACACGATTTGGCTGTGTGCTCCCAGGTATTCCCTGTACACCCTCCACGGCCCCTGCAGGCAGCACACACCACAGGGGACTACCCTGCACACCTGCTCATGTCACCCAGCACCCCCACGCCCCAGCATCCAGGGGCACCCTCCACCAGGCCCCCACTCATGTCTCCCACCACCCCCACCCCCCAGCAGTGCAGGGGCAGCCTCCACCAGGCCCCCACCCATGTCTCCCACCACCCGCACCCCCCAGCAGTGCAGGGGCACAATCCACCAGGCCCCCACCCATGTCCCCTATCACCCCCACCCCCCAGCATCCAGGGGCAGCCTCCACCAGGCCCCCACTCATGTCTCCTCCCTATCACCCCCACCCCCCAGCAGTGCAGGGGCACCTCCACACACAATGGTTGCAAATGAATTGGAAAACACCCAACATGACATGCATGAAACCAATGAGATGATACCACACAGTGAAGTATGAAAACAAAATTGTACTAAAAAAATATGAATGCAAATGAAATGAAACAAACTACAATGCCAATGAAAAAAAGAAAAGGTGCATGTCCGTCCCAAAAAATTAAAAACACCAAATCCAAAAAAAATGTACTTCAAAGTCACATTAAAAATGAAATCAATCCGACAGAAAAAAAATAAATCCAAACACCATTGCTCCATGGAGAAGAAATAAAAAATAAAAAAATAAAACAATCCAATGAAGAACTATGTACAAAATATCCAAGGGTCCATGAGCCCAACTGAACAAAGGAAACCTACAAAAAACACTAACAAAAATGCAACTATATACAAAAAGTGGAGCTGTGTCCGTCGACTCCAAATCATAAGAATAAACAAATGAAACCTAAAACTAAAGAACTATATACAAAGGCGGCGGGCAAGTCCAGCGGCTCACTCCGTAGTGTTCCGGGCCAGGGCATCATCAAACTCCTCGTCTATGTCCCGGAGGCGGTCCTGTTCCATGGCCCGAGGGTCCGCAGGGACGACGCCATCTGCTCCTCCAACCCCTTGCGGATTGCCTCGAGGCACTCGGCCCGCCTCAGGGCCCTCCGCATGGAGTTCTCCGCCCTGACCATCGTGAGCCGCTCCTCTTCCGCCCGCCGCCGCTCCGCACCTATCTGCTGGCCCAACCGCAGCCACACGGAAGACACTTCCTGTCCTGGGTCCTCCTGCCCTCCGGCCGATGCCTGCCCCTCCGATGTTGATGGCCCCGAGCCATGATGCCTCCCACGTTGACTCTGCTGCTGCCTCCGACGCAACTGCCTCTGCCAGCACGACGGCATCCAGGCTGATGGAATCCACCGACACCGTTGTGCACGTGCCCTGCCTGATGATGCCGGCACATCCTCCATCTGCTGGGGTACAGTTGCTGTGGTGTCCACCCCTGCTTGACCTCCGACTCCCGATTGTGGCAGGGATGGAATCCCCACAGAGCTGGCTGCATAGGTCAGGGCAGGTCCACAGGGGGCCCTGGTGGCATCTGGGCCGGAAGACGGCAAGGAGAACGACCGGCGTATAGCCTCCACAGAGGAGGAGAGGGCCGCCAGATTGGCCGACACATGCAGGAAACCCCCGAACATGGAAGATCCCAATTGGGCCACGTCGGCACGGTGCTCTTCGTGATGATGTGCGTGCTCCTCCCGGGAAGCACGCACGTCATCACGAATTGCACCCGCGCGCATCACAAACCCAATCAGGACCTTCTCCATACGGACACGGGTCCCCTCGTCCGCAGGTGGAGGGGAGTTAGGTGACATGGACATCCCCTCTACCTGCGGACGGGCCTGGGACGGGGCATCCCTGCTGGTGCATGGTGGTGCACTCACAGGGTCAGGGACAGCGACATGCACAGGCCGCTCCACGGTGACCTGTGCTGCCTCCTGCCCCTGGCCCTGGACTGCACCACTTGCACCAGCAGGGATGCCCCCACCAGGCCCCATGTGTGCCCCTGTGGCGGCCTCCTCCTCCTCTGTGGAAACCACCAACCTGGATGGCTCCTCACCGTCTTCCACCGTAGCAGGCCCCTGTAGGGGCTCACCCACCCCTTCCGCTGCAGCCGTGGGGGCATCCCCGCCGCCTTGCTCCACAGCGCCGTCTCAGCCCTCTTCTTCACTAGCCGCTGCGTAGAGGGAGACAAAGAACACAAGCATCAGGGTACTGTACAATGGTCCCCTAGACAGGAAGCAATAGCAGATGAGTACCACTGTCAAAGTACACTTCCATCATGTCCCTCCACAACACATGGGTCAGTCCAGGCAAAACACACACAGTAACAGGCATGGTGCATGCCATGGACATTTCCATACATGTCCAATGGACTCTTGAAACATACAATGATATGGAACTCACATGCATCATGGGTCATGCCTATCACATGCACACACTTCACCTCAGTCACATCCATCTGGCCCCATACACCCCAACCACAGCGGATACAAGGGTAACTAGGCTGCATCAGTGAATCTGTGCATTGTCACACACATGTGTCATGCATCCATGGCATGCACAAGTCACAGACACGCAGGTCAGGCACACAGACATGGCTACCATATATGTACCTGGCATCAGCACCCATCCCTCACCCCCACCCATGTCCAGGAACAGAGACTGGCATGCTCTCATGTTTAAAATCTGCATAGGGCTCCCCATGTGGCATTTAAACACATGCAACAACCATGTGGTTCACACATCACTGGTCGCACATGCATTACCATGATGTCCCTGCACACATACATGCATACATGGCCTATGTCACACATACAGGCAAGTATCAGAGAACCAGCACAACGCAACATGCCCTGTCTCACACAGCTATGCTTGGACACTTACCGCTCAACTCCAGACGGGTCTCCCTCTCAAGGATCTGGGCGTGGAGCGCTGGGCGTACGCGTTCCAGGACCCTCATCTGGATGGAACTCATGCGGCCCCGGCCCCCCTCCACGAGGCGCCGGGCCTTCACGAGGGTCCTGGACCTCAAGTCCTCCCAGCGCTTCTTGATCTTCTGGACGTCGCGGGTTGCCACCCCCTCCCCGTTGATGGCAATCACACAGTCGGCCCAGATCCTCTCCCGTCCATCCTTGCTGGCGCGGGACGATCCAAAGAGGGCATCATACTGCCCCAGGACATGCTCCACCAGGACACCAACTTCGGTGGCAGTGAAGCTGGTGCCCCTCTGCCCCTCTGGCCTGGGGTTGCCACTGGTGCCAGATGTGGAAGTGCCCGACATGGCAACCCCAGAGGCAGGTGTGGGTGGGCAACTGGGTCCTGGGTCTGGGCTGTGGAGCGATGTAATCCCAGTCGGGAGTCTTCAGTTCCAGCAGGGGTGGACACAGCAACTGGACCCCTGCAGATGGCTGATGTGCAGGCACCAAATGGCAGGGCACGGTGGCAGCAGGCAGGCAGGCAGGCAGGCAGCAGCAGATGGCACGTGGGAGGCTGCTCGGGGCACTGGGGGGCAGTAATTCGGCCTTCTGGGCAGGAGCGTGGTCTTCCGTGTGTTTTCGCGTGGCCAGCTTGATACGGAGTGATTTGGCACGTGAAAATCCTGCACGTCAGCGTGAAATTCGAGGAAAGGCCCTTAGCGCGTAAGCGCATCAGCCCGCATACGCGATTCTATTGGACCAAAGGCCCTCAGCGCGTAAGCGCGTCTGTGACGTGACCCGCACGGGTGTTTCCCACACAGCACGTGATGACGGAGCACACGTGGAAAGACTGCACGTCAGAGTGTCATCGCGTGTAATTGGACAAAAGTGCACGTACACGCGATTGGCCTATGTACGTGTATTTCAAGGGTGCGCGGGCACTTACACACGCAAGTACGTCAGTGCACCTGTATCCCGGGGTGCGCGGGAATTTCCACACACTATTGGACTGGGTACTGGATTTCAGGGGTGCGCGGGTCACACGCTCGCCTACAACACGCGCAACGCATAATTTTGCGCGCTAACAAAATAACAAGCTCAGACCCAGGATGAACATACCGTTCCTAGCAGCAGTGGCCGTGGGCTACCAAAGGAGGAGGAGGAGGATAGTCAGGGCCAGAATATTCACACCCAGAACCAGCCTTTTCGGGATGCCTGATGACCAGGTGTATGGGAGGTACAGGTTTCCACCACACATAATACTGGACCTGGTGAGTGAGTGGGAGGATGACCTCACATCACCCACCCTGTGCTTCCAAGCACTCAGCCCCCTGGAGAAGGTCCTCAATGTACTGCACTTCTTAGCCACTGGATCATTTCAGCGGACAAGTGCCATAGTGGGTGGGGTATCACAGGCCACCCAGTCACGCTGCCTACACCAGGTCTTGAACATCATCACTGCACGCCCATCAGTCCGCAGGCACATATACCTGGCCAGAACACCTGCAGAAAGGCATGCTGCAGCCCTGGATTTTTACGGTGTGGCACAATTCCCCAAAGTGCTAGGTGCCATCGACTGCACCCATGTGGCTCTACGTCCCCCCAGGGCATCAGAGCACATCTATAGGAACGCAAAGCACTGGCATTCCATCAACGTGCAGGTAGTATGTAATGCCAAGGGAATCATCACCTCAGTATATGCCAACTATCCCGGGTCCACCCACGACAGCTTCATTTACCGAATGTCCACCCTAAGCCGGGACCTAGAAGCTGGGCGGCATGGCGATACATGGCTGCTTGGTGAGTATGAATGCCACTGCACATGCATGCATGTCAGATACTGAGCAAGGTCACAACCCCACCAATGATACCAATCACCACCTCCACAGGGGACAGTGCCTACCCTCTCAGCCCCCACATGATGACGCCAATTCGGAACCCCACCACGCCACCCGAGGTAAGATATAACACAGCCCACATTACAACCCGGGGCATAGTGGAGCGCACATTCGGAGTGCTAAAGTCACGCTTTCGCTCCCTTGACCGTTCTGGCGGGCAGCTGTTATACGCTCCCCCAGTAGTGTGCAGGATCATAGTGGCAGCATATGGGCCTGGCCGTGGACATGGTGGTGGCCCCACATCCCCAACCACATGCACAGCCGCTGCGCATGGGAGGGGAAAGGGCACGGGGGGAGGCAGCCCGTACACAGCTAGTGGCTAATTACTTCACATAGAAATCACACCCCTGTGGAGTGCACACTGCCCTGGCACATTCCATCTGACAATCAATGATGACTCAGCCTGACACTGATCCTGAATGTCTGGAGAATCAACCGTGAAAACCATATCAGCCTGAGATTGTTCACCTGGAAGTGTTGCAATGTGTGCATCCCTACCCACACAGACACCACCAAGGCAGTTTTGTGAAGAAACACATTCAAGCAGCTAAAATGAATACCCACTTGCAAAATGCAACAAGAGGACAGTGCCATGTCAGCCAACCCATCCCCAGCACCGCCACACGACACACCGTGCCATGTCATGCTATTTGCAGGTAAACAAAGTAATCCCCACAACATGACACAAGTGTCACAATGTACAGTGTCCCTAATTGAAACTTGCAACACCTGAAATGCTCACAGTAATGCAGGACCAACAACAAACTTGAGCAGGTACTACCATTAACATGACATCACAAATGTAATAAATTAGTAGTCTCACCACCTGGAAATGCCTGCACTCCCACCACTTCCAACTGTACAGTGTTGGCGCCATGTATAGTTGTAGGTGCACTGCTGCGAACATGGACCCCATCTCCAAACTAGAGGGCCTTGTGTAGACATGAGGAAGGGACCTGCAAATTGGGAGGTAGACACAGATGATGAGTTACACATCAATGCAACATGCAGTGTACAACACAACAGCAATATGCACTAGGAATGTATACACAGTATTGACTAGACTACCCACACATGTAGTGGGAGTCCAATGTCACCATGTACGTCAATGTCACTTGGGCACACCCTTTGCAAGCCCATGGAAACGGGAAGCAGGAGGGGTGTGTGTGACTCAAACCCAAGCATCTGAACCAAATACATGACAAGCCTGCATGTGCCCAGCCACAATGCAGTGTATGCCCACAGGAACCACGGAAGGCAACAAATTGTCCCAAAAAAATTGGGAAAAAAAAAAAAAAAAAAATGGCCATTGATGGGCCCGGGGGGGTTGGGGAGGCCACCCAGGAGGTCCGAGGACAGGGTGCACACCAAAACCCACCTGTGTGGATCCTGGGGAAAAAAACACCTCCATGGGCTCATGGCCCACACGGCTACTCTATTGTGGGAGTATCACTGCTGTCGCTATTATCACCCTGTGCAGCTGCATCCAGAGGTGGTTGCACTATGGGAGGCAGCCCACGCAAGGCCCTAGTCTGCTCCTCCATGGCTGCAAGCATGCGGGTGTGGTAGGTCTCGTTCTGGAGGATGAGTGTGCGGAGGTCCCCATGCAACAACTCACGGGATGCCCGGACCTCCGCCGTCGTTGCCTGCATCTCAGCTGAGAGCGTATGGGTGAGACGCTCCAGCTGCTGTTCTGTCCTTTGGTGTGTTGAAGCCTCAAGCTCAACAAGAGTCGTCCTGAGGTGAAGGAGCTCCTGCCTCAGGGCTTCCCTGTGGCCCTGGGACTCTATGGAGATGGCCTCCTGCAGAGTTGCCAGTGCCGCCCGCCTGTCCCTGTTGGACGCCAACATGTCCTCCCTGTGTGACTGGCAGATGGAGTCGGTTGCCTGCTGTAGTCGCTCCATCAGCCTTTCAGGGGTGACAATGGAAGTGGCCACCCTATCCATCTCGGATGATGCTGCCTGTTGGGTTGCCATACCGTAAATGCATTGCTCCCATGCGGTATTGCCAGGTGGCGTATGGCCACCACGTTGGCGGGCACCACACCTGTCTGGGGCAAGGCGAACTGCGCCTTGCTGTGCCGGCACTGCCTGAGGCTGCAGGACTGCATTCCCCCTCTGATCTGCTGGCCCAGGAACAGGATAAGATGTCGCGGAGTGTGACCCTGCATCCGTAACCACCAAAGGTGTAGCTGCCAACACTGACATCCCCATTGAGGGTTCTGACCCTGGTGCAGGTGGGTGGGACAGAACAGAATCCCTCCCTGGAACACTCACCTGCGACGGCACGTAGGTCTCATCATCCAAATCAACACCTGAGTACAGCTCGGGGGAGGTGCAGCCAGAGACACCCCTTGAGAGCACGACCTGCAGCACTTGTGGGTTCTCACCCACCACCACACCACGTCCCTCACTGGTGGTTGGTCGGCCCTCGGACCCCTCCTGGGTCTGCACCATCTCCACAACCCCAGCATTATCAGGTGCGTCTTCCCCTGCAAAGACATAAAAACAAAGAAATGGAAACAGGCATTAGCACCATGGCACACAATGAGGGCTGAGAAGCAAGAGAACCAGTACTTGATTGACACATGTCACACATGACTAAAACCCTCCCATGCATGCACCCTCACTGCATATGAAGGGCAGGCAAATGGCACACACTGATGACACCAAGATGGAAGATGAACACATTTTCTGCATGCTGCCTGGCAGTGGCATCACACATTGGCCTGTGATTGCCAGGTGAAACACACATGCCATCACACAGATGGCATGTACCATTGCTATTGAGTGAAGATGGAGAGGAGGGCAGCACCTATTCATTCAGTCCAGTTCCCGCATGTAATAGCTTTTCTAATTCAAACAGGTCAGATTTTTCACCGGGAGCTGCCAGTCCAAAATGGTCCAATTGCACAGGGACATGTGTGAACAAATGATATCGAGGTAACCAAGTCACTCCACTTTACCATAGCCATGTCAGACATGTGACTAGAGGACTGAGAAATGCCTAGTAAAAGTGGTGGAATGCAAACAATCTGCCTGAATGAACAGAGAAAAATAAGCAACAATGTTGTGGCAAGGTGACATTTCAAGGGCAACTGGCGTGCTGTTGGGCTAGATGTCTACTGTTGGCAGAAGGGATACTGCTATGGCCAAATGCAGCTGCGCAGGATGTATTGCATGAAGCACATGGCTGACCCATACGACTCAGGTGCACACACTCTCACCTGGCACACAAACAGAAGCCCTCACACACACACCATGCACATGGATGACACACACATGCATGTGCACTCACCGGACAATGCCTCGTAATCAGGCAGATCTCCCACGCCTTGGATCTGTTCCTCCGTGACGTAGGTCCCAGCGACTGACTCATGTGGAGTGAGTTCCATGTCCACTACTGGAGACCCACCTCCAGTCACTAGAGTTGCGGCATGACTTGAGGCCAGCTTATTCTTTGCCCTGCGCTTTAGGTCATTCCAGCGCTTATAACAATCATTGGCTGTGCGCCTCACGATTCCAAGGGCACTTACGATGTCCGCAACGGTCTGCCAGTGTGCCTGGCGTTGTGCAGGTGTGGTCTTGGATCCTGCAACAATGACCATCTCGTTATCATGTCCGGACACATACTCGACAAGTGCATTCAGTTCGTCATCCGTGAAGCTGGGCTTCCTCGACGGGCCGGACTGTGTACCCGTGTCTGGGGCATCAGCTTGTGCCGGACGAGCACTCTTCCTCTTCCGCTTGGAAGGTGGTGGTGATCCTGAGTGTCCTGCGCCGCTCTGGACACTAGGGGCAGGAGCCCTGGTGGACTCTGTATCAGGAGTGTGGGATTGCACACTCAGCATGGGAGTTGGTGCAGGCATTGGCTCAAGTGTAATGGTGTCAGGGGGAATGTCAGCAGGATGGACTAGGACCGGCACTGTCCTGGCTGGGTGTGTGAGAGCTGGGGTGGATGGAGCCGCAGCTGCCCCTGCAGCCTCTCCGCCCTGCCTACTTGGGGCAGCAGATGACCTTGCTGCCCCAGATCCACGTGGCATGATGACAGCAACGTGCACCAGCGCACGTGTCATAGGCCTGCTGACCTGGAAGTCAGCCATGGAGTCAGCCAGGTCTGGTGCCACAATGGGCTGGTCCAACAAGGGCTGAGCATGGATGGTGTCAGCCACATCAGCCTCAACGGGAGGGGGGGGGATTATGGGTGCCCTTGACTGGTCCTCCACACATGGGGGGACAGGCTCACCCTGCAAGTAATGACCACGTCCCCTACCGGATCCACCACGGCCACCACTTGTGGCTCTTCCACCTTTGCCACCCTTACGGAATCCTCGCCTCCCAGCCATGGCACTGATAATGTGCGTACGGGAGTGGCTGTAAACTATTGTCCTGGGCAATTGGGGGTCAAAGGGGTTGGGTACCAGATGGTAATTGTACCCTAGTGCTCTAGCAAGGCTGAATGTAACCCCTGGGGAAAGATGACGGGTCACGCTACGCACAGGAGGCCCAAAAAAGGGAGATGACGTGCACGCAACCCCTCCTAGACCACGTGTGCAGAAAGAAAAACCTGCACTACGCTGTGGCACCCAGTAACACAAGAATGAACGTATGCGTGTCACACGCAGCCTAGAATGACCTCTGAAGGGGTAGGCTACACACGGGGCAAGCACAGATGTTAGATACGTGCGTGACTCACCGTCTGCCAGGTAAAAGAGCGTGACAAAGGAGCGCGTTTGGTTGGCAACACCCCCGCCAAAAGAAGATTTGTACGCTGTCTGAGGAGACAGGACAACAGTAGAAGGGAACACTGTTTGAGGGAACAGGCCCAGGTAAACCAGTAAAAGAGAAAAAAGAGAAAAGGCTGTCAGAGGTAACAGGGAGTACGAACTTGAAACGCCGTGAAGTAAATCGCGTGTGAAACGACAAGAAGTACAGAATTCACCCACTCGCTCTCCACGAAAAGCACGTACAAGGAAATGGTGTTCTACACGTACCTTTTATGCAGGCCCACACGTCCAGCGTCACTTACGCGGCGTGTACGCGCTAGGGCCATTTGCACCAATTACACGCTTTGTCACTTCTGCGTGTAGGGCCATTTCCACCAATTACACGCTTTGTCACTTCTGCGTGTAGGTCCATTTTCACCAATTACACGCTTTGTCACTGCCGCGTGTACGCGCTAGGCCCATTCCCACCAATTACACGCTTTGACACTCGGACGTGTCTTTCATTTTTTTCACACACAACATTTTCCAACGTGTGCCCAATTCAACGTGCACGTGACTTCATAGACGCGCATATGCTGGCGACGCATTTACGCGCTAAGGGCCTTTCCTCGAATTACACGCAGACGTGTTGGATTTTCACGTGCCAAATCACTCCGTATCAAGCTGGCCACGCGTTCACACACGGAAGACCACGCTCCTGCCCAGAAGGCCAAATTACTGCCCCCCAGAGCCCTGAGCACGCTCCCACCTGCCATCTGCTGCTGCCTGACTGCCTGCTGTCCACGTGCCCTGCCATTTGCTGCCTGCACATCAGCCAGGGGTGCTGTTGCTGTGACCACCCCTGCTGGAACCGAAGACTCCCGACTGATTTTCCATCGCCCCACAGCCCAGCCCCAGGACCCAGTTGCCCTCCCACTCCTGCCTCTGGGGTTGCCATGTCGGGCACTGCAACATCTGGCACCAGTGGCAACCCCCGGCCAAGGAGGCAGAGGGGCACCAGCTTCACTGCCACCGAAGTTGGTGTCCTGGTGGAGCATGTCCTGGGGCAGTATGATGCCCTCTTCGGAAGGTTGTGTGCCGACAAGGAAGGACGGACTCGGATCTGGATGGACATCGTGACTGCCATCAATGCGGAGGAGGTGGCAGTCCGCGACTACGAACGTGTCAGGAAGCGCTGGGAGGACTTCAGGTCAGGACCCTCAACAAGGCCCGGCGCCTCCTGAAGGCAGCGGATGCTAAGGGGCGCCGGGGCCACTTGTCGGAAGATCAGATGAGGGTCCTGGAACGCATATCCCCAGCGCTCCACATCCAGGTCCTTGAGAAGCAGACCTGTCTGGAGTCGAGCGGTAAGTGTACATGCATACTGATTGTAAGCTGTGCGTGTGGTGGTGTGCCAGGAGTATGCAGGTTGAACATGTATTTTTATGTGGCCAAGCAGGGGGGGTGTACAGGGCCGTGAGGGTGACACATGCGAGGGGTCTCATGTGTGACACTTGGATGGTGCTTGTGTGTGTGGGCTTGCATGGCACAGGATGTGGAGGAATGATTGTTAGGTGTGACATGGATGTCGATCAAAACACTGCGACAGTTGGCGGAGGTGTACACATGCATGCAAGTTTGGTGTTGTGTGTGCATGTGTAGTGTACTCCCTATGTTGCATGTGATGTGTGGATGACCTTTGGCTGCTCATGCTGTTGTATGTGAATGGATGGTGCTGGCTGTTGCATTATGGCTGTGGTATAGCTCATGTGTGCAAGTTGAAATGACATGTGTGTTGGGGATTGTGATGCCATGTCTGAAGTTTACCAATGCCACTCATGTATAACTGTCATGTGTGTATGAGTCCATTTTACAGTGCCCTGATGCCTGTGTTTTCTTTCTCCCTGTCTGCAGCGTCAACTGATGAAGAGGGCGGAGAAGGTGCTGTGGAGCACAGCGGCAGGGGTCGCACCACCAGCCGGAGACGCAAGGCCCGGATCCCCTCCCAGGTTGTGATCTCGTCGGGGAGTGAGGAGTCCGGTGCCGCGTCCCAGGCCGCAGCTGCCGAGGGGAGGTCCAAGAGGCGGAGGTTGGAGTTGGACTCCTCGGCAGCAGAAGGGGCAGCTGGGACCCCACAGGGCCCAACGGGGGAAGATGGCACGGAGTCATCCAGGTTGGTGGGGGGTTTGGTGGAGGAGGAGGCCGTGCAAGCGACAGTGTCGGGGTCTGGAGGTGGGGATTCCACTGGTGCTAGTGGTGCAGTGCAGGATCAGGGACAGGAGGCAGCACAGGCCGCCGCGGAGGTGCCTGTGTGCAATCCTGTCCCTGCTCCTGTCACTGCATCATCTTGCACCAGCGGGGATGCCTACCTCCAGACCTGTTCTCAGGGAGAGGATTGGCTTACGACACCTGGCCTTCCACTCCCTGCGGATGTGGTTATCCTGCACCAGGTTGTGCCTGTCCAGGGTGGGGTGGCGTTGCGTCAACGGGCCATGCAAGCTGACCTGCAGTCTTTTGATGATTAGTCTGCACGTCTTCTCGCATGGCTCGTTGACCGCGTTGACCCACTGGGACAGCTCACCAGGGCTGGATTCCTCTGTTTCCTGGACCTTGTTCCGACCCCCTTCTCCACAGAACCCCCTATGCCCCAGTCGTCCTCCATGCCATCATCCCACCCATGTGTCACCTGGGTGCCCTGTGGAGCTGCCCCCGACCGTGCGGCCAGGCTGGTGGACAACAGATCCCTGCCACAGTCGGGAGTCGGACGTCCAGCAGGGGTGGCCACGTCAACGACTGCACCCCAGCTGGAGGAGGATGTGCAGGCACCATCGGACAGGGCACATGGACAGCAGCAGCTGCAGCAGCAGGAGGCTGTAGGTGGGAGCCAAGATAGCTCGGGGCCTTCAACATCGGAGGGGCAGGCATCGGCCGGAGGGCAGGAGGACCCTGGACGGGAAGTGTCTTCCATGTGGCAGCGGTTGGGCCACGCCATAGATGCGGAGCGGCGGCAGGCAGAAGAGGCGCGGCTCATGATGGTCAGGGCGGAGAACTCCATGCGGAGGGCCCTGAGGCGGGCCGAGTGCCTCGAGGCAATCCGCAGGGAGTTGGAGGTGAACATGTCTGCGTCCCTCCGGACCCTCGGGGCCATGGAACAGGACCGCCTCCAGGACATAGACGAGGAGTTCGATGATGCCCTGGCCCGGAACACCACTAAGTGAGCCGCTGGACTGGCCCGCCGCCATTGTATATAGTTATTTAGTGATAGGTTTCCTTTGCAGTTTATTTTTCTTTGGAGTTGACGGACACTGCTCCACCTTTTGTATATAGTTCCATTTTAGATAGGTTTTTTGGTAGGTTTCATTTCTTCTCTTGGGATGATGGACCCTGAATACTCTGTACATAGTTGGACTTTGGATTAGGATATTTTTTTAACTATGAATATTTTTTGCCATGGAGCAATGGTTTTCTATTTCTTTTTTACCTTCATTTACTTTTCATGGACTTGAACTTTGGAAGATATTTTTTCGTATTGTCATTTGTTGATTTCATTTTGGAAAGAGACAGCCTGCTTAATTTTTTAATTATTTTGCTTGTGTATTTTGGTTGATTTTGATAGCCATTGCTGTTGTTTTTAATACATTATTTTGATTTTTTTATTCTTCAATGTGTGGTTTCATCTCATTGTTTTCATGCATGTCATGATATGGCTTTTCAGGTTCCCTTGCAACCATTGTGTGTGTGTGAGACACATGTGTTGATTTACATTGTTTCCATTGGAGTAGTATCATGGGCACATGTAATACTTGGTTGTGTCTTTGGGCTGTGGTGGCTGGCCATGAGGCACGTGCTTGAGGATTGTCAGGGCCTATGGGCAGGGGGACATGAGTGGGGGCCTGGTGGAGGCTTCCCCTGGTGGCGGGGGGGTGGGGGTGGTGGTAGACATGGGTGGGGGCCTGGTGGAGGGTGCCCCTGCACTGCTGAGGGGTGGGGGTGGTGGGAGACATGGGTGGGGGCCTGGTGGAGGGTGCCCCTGGTGGCTGGGGGGTGGGGGTGGTGGTAGACATGAGTGGGGGCCTGGTGGAGGCTGCCCCTGCACTGCTGGGGGGTGGGGGTGGTGGGAGACATGAGTGGGCACCTGGAGGAGGGTGCCCCTGCACTGCTGGGGGGTGGGGGTGGTGGGAGACATGGGTGGGGGCCTGGTGGAGGGTGCCCCTGGTGGCAGGGGGGTGGGGGTGGTGGGATACATGGGTGGGGGCCTGGTGGAGGGTGCCCCTGGTGGCTGGGGGGTGGGGGTGGTGGTAGACATGAGTGGGGGCCTGGTGGAGGCTGCCCCTGGTGGCTGGGGGGTGGGGGTGGTGGGAGACATGGGTGGGGGCCTGGTGGAGGGTGCCCCTGGTGGCTTGGGGGTGGGGGTGGTGGGAGACATGGGTGGGGGCTTGGTGGAGGCTGCCCCTGGTGGCGGGGGGGTGGGGGTGATAGGGGACATGAGTGGGGGCCTGGTGGAGGCTGCCCCTGCACTGCTGGGGGGTGGGGCTGGTGGGAGACATGAGTGGGGTCCTGGTGGAGGGTGCCCCTGCACTGCTGGGGGGTGGGGGTGGTGGGAGACATGAGTGGGGGCCTGGTGGAGGCTGCCCCTGCACTGCTGGGGGGTGGGGGTGCAGGGGGACATGAGCAGGTCTGCAGGGTATTCCCCTGTTTTGTGGGCTGCCTGCAGGGGCCGTGGAGGGTGTACAGGGAACACCTGTGAGGACCCACCCAGCCTAATCGCGTGTGTAATTTCCCGCGCACCCCTGTAATACACGTACCTGGCCAAATCGCATTTGAGAATTCCCGCGCACCCCTGTAATACACGTACCCAGCCGAATCGCGTGTAAAACTTCCCGTGTACCCCTGTAATACACGTACCCAGCCAAATCGCGTGTGATAATTCCCGCGTACCCCTGTGATACACGTGCCCTGGCTAATCGCGTGTAAAACTTCACGCGTACCCCTGTAATACACGTACCCTGCCCAATCGCGTGTTAAACTTCCCGCGTACCCCTGTAATACACATACCCTGGCTAATTGCGTGTATAACTTCAAGCGTACCCCTGATATGCACGTTACCCACTTTGCGTTCCTTGTTTGGCAGCCCTCTAAACTGGTCCAGGGTTAGCGCAGCCCTTTGCGATGATTTTGCGATTTTGATGGCTTTTCCTTGCGCGAGGGCGTTCTTGGGGGCGTTACTGGCGCTGCTGCAGGGTCGCTGCGATACTCTGCGCCACGGCTGGTTTGGGAGCCTAAAATCCATGAATACGCTGTGCGCGGAAATCGGTTTTAGCGCACGTGCCTGGCGCAGACAATCGCACGCGGACACTCTGCGCCAGCCGCTTGCGACACTTTTCTGCGAAATTCTATGAATTACCCTGTAAGTTTTCAGGGCATATTTTTGTAAGGAGTACTTCTTTTTCCATTATGGTATTATTCACTTTTTCATAACCTCGACCACTGCCATGTATTGCAATTGTATTTGTTTGCTTTTGTTTGTACGCTTCTTCATTAAAATATGGTTCTGTGCTCGTAGTGTGATTCCATTCACCTCCGCAGAAACTTAAGAAGTTCTTTCTGTTGACATTTTGCTTATTGAGAAGTCTTTTTTGTAATTTAGTTATTAGTTTTGTTAGTGGTTTCATTTTGTTTAACAGTAAAATAAATAACTTTCTTTTGAGAAGGATTGCACTGTCCATGAACGCTTCTAAGATTAATTTCCTACGATAGGTTTTAAGCATTGAACCTGATTTCTCTCCTGTTTTTATAAGATTTTGAAGGACTTTGTGACGGTACATTTTGGCTAAAATACTTTTCTTGGTATGCTTACTTTGCACTATATTAAAATTTGAAGAAGAAGTTGTATCTGTAGTGATAGCTGATTTCTGTTAATTGTTTTCTGGTTTGTGTTTCACTAAATGACTGTATTAGCTGTTTTGTTTCAACTTTTTTTACAAATTCTGCTAGAGATGTATTCTTATGTTGGACACTTTTATTTTCATTTGCTCTACTTTTGCGTTGCTTTCTACGGACTTGACTTTTCGTAGTCATTCTTTAGGGTCTGTTGAAAAAAATAACTCTTATTGGAGCTCACCTCTGCTAACTCACAAATTGCATATATGCAGGGAGTGAAGAATTTGAATGCCATACTCCCGAAGGACTTCATGACTTACTTTTGGAAACTTGGGGTGTTCTGCAATGTATGTGTGCTGTGTGCATGAGTGTTTGAGTAAGATGATAAAGATGTATGTAATGGTGTGTGATTGTGCATTGGGAACAACAACTAGTAGGGATAGGTATTCTTGAATGTATGTGTTACTAAACTGGGGTTCAGATGACAAAAAAAAGTAAGCTAGTAGTGTGGAAAAGTACAAATAGTAAATCTAATGTATACAATTAAAACAGTTGTTTGTTCTATAATATGAAAATTGCAGCGGTTCAGTTGGGTAATTTGTGTGTCCAAAAATAGGAATTTGTGGGCCATTCTGGCTGTAAATCGCTGTTTAAGACATGGAGATTTTTGGACAAAATGGTACACAAGCTCTATTTTAGGCACAGAAATAGCTTGTATTAACTTTATAGTATGTTTGAGTAATAATACAAATATTATGGTGATATTCTACTTACTTTTTTTTTACTTAAATTAACAGGTAACTTCTTAGTTCTTCTTTGTTCTTCAAATTCGGCAGCTTCTTTTCAGGAGAATGGTCTTCACTGCAATTGTAAAAGCTTCAAATTAGTAACTTTGTTTATATATAGCGCTGTTTTTAATTTAGATATTGATTTTTTTAATTGAAATCCTCAGTGCCTTCTTTAAAACCATTAAACTAATTTATTTACATAAGATACATTGCATCAGTTCAGTACATATGATATGTTCTTAATGAACAAATTGTATTGAATGACTAACTGTAGCAAAAAAAAATATCTTTACTATGTCTTGTGAAATTTATAATATACCAGTGAATACCACTATTTCTGTAACTAAGCTGTTCTAGGTAATAGCGCCTCAATGTCATGTCTAAATTAAAGTAATTAAGTAAATAAATAAATAAAAACAAAAAAATATGAAATTGTATAAGTATTTTTTTAAAGATTTAAACATAGATTGTGCTTGCATGCAATTTTGTTTGAATATATGTAGTCTATATATTTCATTTAAAAAATGTTAGTTTAACATGATTTGAGTGTGTTTGTATAAAGAAAGTAAATAGTATAAAGGTTTATAAATGATAGTTGATTTTAGGAAATTGAAAAAAATACAGTAAATTCATTTTACAGATTACACAAGCTAAAAGTCTGTTTGAAAATGTGTTCATCTACTGTACAGAAAATATGCATACCTGAAGTTTGTGTTCATGCATATGGATATGCATGGAGCTGCAAGTAGAAATCTTGGAGATTTGTACAGTATTTCTGGTAGATGGTGCTTGCCAATGATATGACACTTGTACTCAGAGAGACTCACAGTACATTTGCAGTGCTGATCTATGATGATGCAGTTAGATGTAGAGGTCTTGAATGTGATTGGTGCATGGTCATGTGAATTCTTAGCTACATCCAATGAGGGAATGGCAGAGAGAGTGAAGTGATAATGGTAGAAGGGCTGTTCATGTTACGATATGTCCGCGGACCTGGCGGTAGTTCGCGGACATCAGGAGTTACATCCGGGGATTTTTGGGTTCAGAAGTCATGCAAATGAGAATGAGTACTAAAAGGGATTGGTCAGGAAAGTTTAGTGGGTGTGTTGTGCCAGAAGAGAGTTTCTCATATACTGTTTTTGCTGAGAGAAGCACGACATTGAGACACTATTACCTGGAAGAGCTTAGTTACAGAAATAGTGGTATTCAGTGGTACATTATGAATTTCACAAACATAGTAAAGATATTGGGGGTAATTCATAGAATTAGGCGCACAAGTGGCGCACGCGGCTGGCGCACAGTGTGCGCGTGCGATAGTCTGCGCCATCCGCATGCGCCAAAATCCATTTCGGCGCACAGCGTATTCATGGATTTTAGCCACCAAAAGCAGCCGCGGCGCAGAGTGGCGCAGCGACCCTGCAGCAGCGCCAGTAACGCCCCCAAGAACGCCCCTCGCGCAAGGAAAAGCCATCAAAATCCCCAATTCAGCGCAAAGGGTTGCGCTAACCCTGGACCAGTATACAGGGCCGCCACACAACACACGGCAAGCGGGGAACGTGTATTCCTGGGGTTCGAGGGAAGTTTCACCCGCGATTTCAGCAGGGTACGTGTATTTCTGGGGTGCGGGCAAGTTCCACACGCGATTGTTGCAGGGTACGTGTATTTCTGGGGTGCGGGCATGTTTAACACGCGATTTCAGCACGGTACGTGTATTTCTGGGGTGCAGGCAAGTTTAACACGCAATTTCAGCAGGGTACATGTATTTCTGGGGTGCGGGGAAGTTTAACACGCGATTGCAGCAGGGTACGTGTATTTCTGGGGTGCGGGCAAGTTTAACACGCGATTTCAGCAGGGTACGTGTATTTCTGGGGTGCGGGCAAGTTTAACACGCGATTTCAGCAGGGTACGTGTATTTCTGGGGTGCGGGGAAGTTTAACAGGCAATTTCAGCAGTGTATGTGTATTCCTGGGGTACGGGCAAGTTTACCACGCGATTTCAGCAGGGTATGTGTATTTCTGGGGTGCGGGGAAGTTCCACACGCGATAGCCCCTGTGCGAGTGGGGTACGTGTATTTCGAGCGTGCAGGGGATTCCTACACGTGAATTGGCAGTGTGGGTCCTCCCAGGTGTTCCCTATACACCCTCCACGGCCCCTGCAAGCAGAACACACCACAGGGGACTACCCTGCAACCCTGGGCATGTACTGCAGGCAGCCCATCCACCATGGGCATGCCCCCCTGCCAAGCCACATGTCACCTTGCACTAGTGATCACCAACGCATTACCCCCTTCCACCTCCACCCCCCAGCTGTGCAGGGCACCTGCCTGCAGGCCCCCTCTCATGTCCCCCAGCACCCCCACACCCCAGCAGTCAGGGGCACCTGCCTGAAGGCCCCCACTCATGTCTCTTTGCACCCCCACCCCCCAGCAGTGTGGGGCACCTGCCAGCAGGCCCCCACTCATGTCCCCCTGCACCCCCACCTCCCAGCAGTGCAGGGCACCTGCCAGCAGGCCCCCACTCATGTCCCCTTGCACACCCGCCCCCCAGCAGTGTGGGGCACCTGCCAACAGGCCCCCACTCATGTCCCCTTGCATCCCCAGCACTGAGGGGCACCTGCCATGTCTCACACCACCCCCACCCCCCAGCACTGTGGGGCACCTGCCAGCAAGCCCCCACCCATGTCCAACTCATGTTCCCCACCACCCCCACCCCCCAGCACTGTGGGGCACCTGCCAGCAGGCCCCCACCCATGTCCAACTCATGTTCTCCACCACCCCCACCCCCCAGCACTGTTGGGCACCTGCCAGCAAGCCCCACCCATGTCTCCCACCACCCCCACCCCCCAGCAGTGCAGGTGCACCCACCACCAGGCCCCCACCCATGTCTCCCACCACCCCCACCCCCCCAGCAGTGCAGGGGCAGCCTCCACCAGGCCCCCACCCATGTCTCACACCACCCCACCCCCCAGCACTGTGGGGCACCTGCCAGAAGGCCCCACCCATGTCCAACTCATGTTCTCCACCACCCCACCCCCCAGGACTGTGGGGCACCTGCCAGCAGGCCCCACCCATGTCTCCCGCCACCCCCACCCCCCAGCAGTGCAGGGTACCTGCCAGCAGGCCCCCACTCATGTCCCCTTGCACACCCACCCCCCAAGCAGTGCAGGGCACCTTCCAGCAGGCCCCGACACATGTCTCCCATCCAACACGTCATCACAATCTAGATCCCTGGCCCTTATGGGCAGCCTCCACATGCCAAACACCCACCCAAGTATTGCATCCACCCTCATAGAAATGCCAATTACATGATACAACCCCAATGCCAAGTATCTAAATGAACACATGTCCGTCACACACACACAATGGCTGCAAGTGAATGTCAAAACCCATATCATGACATGCATGAAACCAATGAGATAATACCACACATCGAAGTTGGAAGAAAAAAATGTATTGAAAGCAACATGAATGGAATTAAAATCAAACAAACGACAATGGAAATTAAAAAAGAAAAGCTGCATGTCTGTAAAATAATGAAAAACAACAAATCATAATCCAAAGTAAAGGTGTCCAAAGTCACAGTTCCAAAAATGAAATCCAAGGGCAAAACAAAAGTGAAAACCATTGCTCCATGGGGAAATCCAAACAAAAAAGTTGAATCCAACAGTTAACTATATACAGATGAACAATCCAGGGTCCATGATCCCAACTGAAGAAATGAAACCTATCAAAAAATCCTACCTAATAAAAAAACTATATACAAAAATGTGGTCCATTGTCCAAAGGTCCAAAATAAAGAAAAAAACAAAGGAAACCTAATACTATGCAACTATTTACAAGGGCAGCGGGCAAGTCCAAGGGCTCACATGTTGATGTCCCGGGCCAGGGCATCATCGAACTCTTGCTCGATGTCCCGGAGCCGGTCCTCTTCCATGGCCCCGAGGGTTTGCAGGGACGATGACATCTGGAACTCCAGGTCCCTGCGAATGGCCTTGAGGCATTCGGCCCCCCTCAGGGCGCTATGCATGGAGTTCTCCGCCCTGATCATCGTGAGCCGTGCCTCTTCCGCCTGCTGCCGCTCCGCATCTATCGCATGGCCCAACCGCTGCCACACGGAAGACACTTCCCGTCCAGGGTCCTCCTGCCCTTCGGCCGATGCCTGCCCCTCCGATGTTGATGGCCCCGAGCCATCATTGCTCCCACCTACAGCCTGCGACTGCTGCTGCTGCTGCTGTCCATGTGCCCTGTCCGATGGTGCCTGCACATCCTCCATCTGCTGGTCTCCAGTTGTGGTGTCCACCCCTGCTGGACCGCCAACTCCCGACTGTGGCAGGGATGGGATCCCCACCAAGCTGGCTGTTTTGGTCAGGCCAGGTCCACAGGGGGCCCTGGTGGAATCTGGGCCGGAAGACGATGTGGAGAACGACCGGCGCATAGCCCCCACAGAGGAGGTCCGCCAGAGTCCGCATCACATGTAGGAACCCTCCGACCAGGGCCCCTCCCAGCAGTGCCACGTCACGATGCTGCTCTTCGTGATTTCATGCGTTCTCTGCCCAGGAAGAACACAAGTCATCACGAATGACACGCGTGCGCAACGCGACACCCACCAGGACAGATCCCATACGGTTGCGGGACCCCTCATCCACAGGTAGTTGAGAGGCAGGTGATATGGCACTCTCCCCCACCTGGGGACAGGCCTGGGACGGGGCCTCCCTGCTGGTGCATGATGGGGCAGTCACAGGGTCAAGGACGGACAGAGACATGCACAGGCCCCTCCGCGGTGATCTGTGCTGCCTCCTGACCCTGGCCCTGGAATGCACCACTTGCACCAGTGGTACTACCCCTACCAGGCCCCATGTGCAGCTCAGTAGCGGGCTCCTCCTCCTCTGTGGAGACCACCAACCTGGATGTCTCCACACCGTCTTCTGCCATTGGAAGCCCCTGTGGGGGCTCACCCGGCCCTTCCGCCACAGCCGTTGAGGCAGACGCAGCACCAGCCCCCTCGCTCCCGGATGATGGTAATTCGTGGGAGGGTGGCTGGGCCTTGCTTCGCCGCCCAGTGGAGGCATCCCCGCCACTTGGCTCCACAGCGCCGTCTCCGCTCTCTTCTTCACTTGACGCTGTGTTGAGGGAGACATAGAACACAAGCATCAGGGCACAGTACAAAATACCCTAGACAGGAAGCAATAACACATGAGTGGCACTGTCAAATGTCACTTCCATCCTGTCATTCCACAACACATGGGTGAATGCACACAACACACATGCAGAAACAGTCTGGGCGCCTGCAATTAACATCAACATCCATGTAGAAGGGCCCCTGTAAACCAAGATGTTGCCTTCAAAGTCACATGCATCCATGGCGTTTCAAAGTCACACACACACTTCTCAGGCACACACACACACATGTGCACCATACATGTACATGACATCAGCACCCATTCCTCACTCCACCTCCATGTCCAGGAACAGAGACAGCCATGCATTCATGTGTGCATTCCACATAGAGCTCCCCATGTTGCTTTAAAACACATGCACCAATCATGTGGCTCACACATAACTGGTCTCACATGCATGACCATGATGTCCCTGCACACACACATCCATACATGGCCTATGTCACACATACAGGCAAGCATCAGACTACCAGCACACTGCAACATGCCCTGTCTCACACAGCAATGCTTGGCCACTCACCGCACAACTGCAGACGGGTCTGCCTCCCAAGGATCTTGGCATGGAGCGCTGGGCCCACGCGTTCCAGGACCCTCATCTGGATGGCACTCAGGCGTGCCCGGCCCCCCTCCGGGCCTTGTGGAGGGTCCTGGACCTGAAGTCCTCCCAGCGCTTCTTGACGTGCTTGATGTCGCGGGTTGCCACCCCCTCCGCGTTGATGGCAACCACTATTTCTTCCCAGATCCTCTCCCGTCCTTCCTTGTTGGCGCATGATGTTCCGAAGAGGGCATCATAATGCCCCAGGACATGCTCCACCAGGACACTAACTTTGGTGGCAGTGAAGCTGGTGGCCCTCTGCCTCTCTGGCTCGGGTTGCCAGTGGTGCCAGATGGTGTAGTGCCCGACATGGCAACCCCAGAGGCAGGAGTGGGTGGGCAACTGGGTCCTGGGGCTGGGCTGTGGAGCGATGGAATCCCAGTCGGGAGTCTTCTGTTCCAGTAGGAGTGGACACAGCAACTGGACCCCTGCAGATGGATGACGTGCAGGCACCAAATAGCAGGGCACGTGGGCAGCAGGCAGACCGGCAGCAGCAGATGGCTGGTGGGAGCCTGCTCAGGGCTCTGGGGGGCAGGAAAATGGCCTTCTGGGCAGGAGCGTGGTCTTCCGTGTGTGTACGCGTGGCCAGCTTGATACGGAGTGATTTGGCATGTGAAAATCTTGCACGTCAGCGTGTAATTCAAGGAAAGGCCCTTAGCGCATAAGAGCGTCACCACACATACACGATATCATTGGACCAAAGGCCCTTAGCGCGTAAGTGCATCTGTGACGTATTGTGCATGGGCGTTGCCCTATCGCGTGTAAAACTTGCCGCGCACCACTGAAATTCACGTACTCCCTCGACCAGGGCCCTTTCGCGTGTGAAACTTCACGCAAACCCCGTAATACATGTACCTTGCTGAAATCACGGATGAAACTTCACGCGAACCCCGTTATACATGTACCCTGCTGAAAACGCGGGTGAAACTGCACGCGAATGCCAGGAATACACATACTCCGCTCAGCAGGGCCCTTTCACGTGTAAAACTTCACGCTGTACCCCAGAACTACACGTACCCCGCTCGCTAGCACAGGGCCAACATTCCTGGGGTTCGCGTGAAGTTTCACCCGTGATAGGCCCTGTTTGAGTGGGTACGTGTATTTAAGGGGTTCGCGTGAAGTTTCACACGCGATTTAGCTGTCAGAGCGGGGTACGTGAATTTCGGGGGTGCGCAGGGAATCCTACACGTGAATTGGCAGTGTGGGTCCTCCCAGGTGTTCGCTCTACACCCTCCTAGGCCCCTGCAGGCAGACCACACCACAGGGGACTACCCCGCACCCCTGGTCATGTCCCGCAGGCAGCCCATCCACCATGGCCATGCACCAAAGACAAGCCACCTGTCCGCTTGCACCACTGATCACCAACTCATGTCCCCTTGCACCCCCACCCCCCAGCAGTGCATGGTACCTGCCAGCAGGCCCCCACTCATGTCCCCTTGCACCCCCACCCTCCAAGCAGTGCAGGGCACCTGCCAGCAGGCCCCCAGTCATGTCCCCTTGCACCCCCACCCCCCAGCAGTGCAGAGTACCTGCCAGCAGGCCCCCACTCATGTCCCCTTGCACCCCCAGCCCCCAGCAGTGCAGGGTACCTGCCAGCAGGCCCCCACTCATGTCCCATTGCACACCCACCCCCCAAGCAGTGTCCCCCAGCCAACACGTCATCACAATCTAGATCCCTGGCCCTTATGGGCAGCCTCCACATGCCAAACACCCACCCAAGTATTGCATCCACCCACATAGAAATGCCAATTACATGATACAACCCCAATGCCAAGTATCTAAATGAACACATGTCCGTCACGCACACACAATGGGTGCAAGTGAATGTCAAAACCCATATCATGACATACATGAAACCAATGAGATAATACCACAAATCGAAGTTGGAAGAAAAAAATATATTGAAAGCAACATGAATGGAATTAAAATCAAACAAACGACAATGGAAATTAAAAAAGAAAAGCTGCATGTCTGTAAAATAATGAAAAACAACAAATCATAATCCAAAGTAAAGGTGTCCAAAGTCACAGTTCCAAAAATGAAATCCAAGGGCAAAACAAAAGTGAAAACCATTGCTCCATGGGGAAATCCAAACAAAACAGTTGAATCAAACAGTTAAATATATACAGATGAACAATCCAGGGTCCATGATCCCAACTGAAGAAATGAAACCTATCAAAAAGTCCTACCTAATAAAAAAACTATATACAAAAATGTGGTCTATTGTCCAAAAGGTCCAAAATAAAGAAAAAACCAAAGGAAACCTAATACTATCCAACTATTTACAAGGGCAGCGGGCAAGTCCAATGGCTCACATGTTGATGTCCCGGGCCAGGGCATCATCGAACTCCTGCTCGATGTCCCGGAGGCGGTCCTCTTCCATGGCCCCGAGGGTTCGCAGGGACAATGACATCTGGAACTTCAGGTCCCTGCGAATGGCCTCGAGGCACTCGGCCCGCCTCAGGGCCCTACGCATGGAGTTCTCCACCCTGACCATCGTGAGCCGTGCCTCTTCCACCCGCTGCCACTCCGCATCTATCGCATGGCCCAACCGCTGCCACACGGAAGACACTTCCCCGAGCCATCATTGCTCCCCCCTTGTTGCTGCTGCTGCTGTGCCGCTGCCTATTCCCTGGCTCCTGCTGCCTGCACATCCTCCTCCAGCTGGGGTGCAGTTGTTGAGATGGCCACCCCTGCTGGACGTCTGACTCCCGACTGTGGCAGGGATCTGTTGTCCACCAGCCTGGCCGCAGGGTCAGAGGCAGCTCCACAGGTCACTCAGGTGATACATGGGTGGGAAGATGGCATGGAAGACAACTGGGGCGTAGGGGGTTCAGTTGAGGAGGGTGTCGGAACAAGGTCCAGGAAACGGAGGAATCCGGCCCTGGTGAGCTGTCCCAGTGGGTCACGGCGGTCAACGAGCCATGCGAGAAGACATGCAGTCTCCTCATGAAAAGACTGCAGGTCACCTTGCATGGCACGTTGACGCAACGCCACCCCACCCAGGACAGGCTCAACCCGGTGCCGGATAGCCACATCCGCAGGGAGAGGAAAGCCAGTTGGTGTAAGCCAATCCCCTCCCTGAGAAGGGGTCTGAACGTAGGCATCCCTGCTGGTGCAAGATGATGCAGTGACAGGATCAGGGACAGAATTGCACACAGGCACCTCCGCGGTGGCCTGTGCTGCCTCCTGTCCCTGGTCCTGCACTGCACCACTAGCACCAGTGGAATCCCCACCTCCAGACCCCGTCTCTGTCCCTTGCACGGCCCCCTCCTCCACCAAACCCCCCACCAACCTGGATGACTCCATGCCATCTTCCTCTGTTGGGCCCTGTGGGGTCTCAGCTGCCCCTTCTGCTGCCGAGGAGTCCAACTCCGACCTCCGCCTCTTGGACCTCCCCTCGGCAGCTGCGGCTTGGGACACGGCACCAGACTCCTCACTCCCAGACGAGATTTGAACCTGGGAGGGGTGCCGGGCCTTGCGTCTCAGGCTGGCGGTGCGATCCCTGCAACTGTGCTCCACAGCACCTTCTCCACCCTCTTCATCAGTTGACGCTGCAGACAGGGAGAAATAAAACACAGGCATCAGGGCACTGTACAATGGACTCATACACACATGACAGTTGTACATGAGTGGCATTGTCAAACTTCAGACATGGCATCACAATCCCCAACACACATGTCATTTCGACTCACACACATGAGCTATTCCACAGCCATATTGCAACAGCCAGCACCATCCATACATATAAAACAGCATGAGCAGCCAAAGGTGAGCCCAACATCACATGAAACACAGGGAGTGCACTACACATGCACACACGCCACCACACTTACATGCATGTGTACACCTCCGCCAACTCTCGCAGTGTTGAGATTGGCATCCATGTCACATCTGCCAATCAGTCTTCCACATATCAGTGTCACATGCATCCATGTTGCATAACTGTTGCACCCTTGTCAAATACACACACATGCACATGTACACGGTGCAGATACATGCAGCTGGAACCAACATCCATGTGTGACACCACAACCATGCCAACTGACATACACAGTAATCCAAACATGTGTGCTCACACATCTGCATTTGGCTTACAAGCTTACCCACACATACACCATCCATGTGTCTCACACATGAAAGGATTTGCATGTGTCAGCCTCACAGCCCTGTACATACACATCCATACATGGCCCTAGAAAACCACATGTACAACCTGCGCACTACTGGCACACTACCACACGCACAGCTTCCAATCAGTATGCATGTACACTTACTGCTCGACTACAGACGGGTCTGCCTCTCAAGGACCTGGACGTGGAGCGCTGGGCATATGCGTTCCAGGACCCTCATCTGATGTTCCAACAGGTGGCCCCGGCGCCCCTTAGCATCCGCTGCCTTCAAGAGGCGCCAGGCCTTGTTGAGGGTCCTGGACCTGAAGTCCTCCCAGCGCTTCTTGACATGTTGGAAGTCGCGGACTGCCACCCCCTCCGCGTTGATGGCAGTCCCGATGTCCGTCCAGATCCGAGTCCGTCCTTCCTTGTTGGCGCGTCTTGTTCCAAAGAGGGCATCATACTGCCCCAGGACTTGCTCCACCAGGACACCAACTTCGGTGGCAGTGAAGCTGGTGGCCCTCTGCCTCTCTGGCTGGGGGTAGCCAGTGGTGCCAGATGGTGTAGAGCCCGACATGGCAACCCCAGAGGCAGGAGTGGGTGGGCAACTGGGTCCTGGGTTGTGGAGTGATGGTATCCCAGTCGGGAGTCTTCAGTTCCAGCAGGGGTGGTCACAGCAACTGCACCCCTGGCTGATGTGCAGGCAGCAAATAGCAGGGCACGTGGGCAGCAGGCAGTCAGGCAGCAGCAGATGGCAGGTGGGAGCGTGCTCGGGGCGCTGGGGGGCAGTGATTCGGCCTTTTGGGCATGAGCGTGGTCTTCCGTGTGTTTTCGCGTGGCCAGCTTGATATGGAGTGATTTGGCACGTGAAAAATGTGCACGTCAGCGTGTGATTCGAGGAAAGGCCCCTAGCACGTAAGCGCGTCAGCACTCGTATGCGCTTTCATTGGACAAAAGGCCCTTCAAGGGTAAGCGCCTCTGTGATGTGAGGCGCGCGGGAGTGCGCGGGCGTTTCCCTCGTGACGTTAGCATAGTGGTTCAGCACGCGTGAAAAAACTTCACGTCCGCGTGTGAATGCGTGTAATTCGAGGAAATGGCCCATGCGCGTAAGTGACGTGACGCGCGCAGGCTTTTCCCTCAGCACGGGTTAAAGGTGAGCGGGGGCAGCAGTTTGCTGTACGTGCCTTTCGTGGAGACCGACGTGTGTTGCTGCTTCCTGTTGTTTGGCGCGCCATCACAACTTCACAGCTATCAAGGACGTATCTCTTCTTTTGGCGGGGGTATTGGCTACGCGTGTTTTTCTGCATCACGCTAGTCAGACGGTGAGTCGCACACGCTATTTTTCCCACTGCTGGTGCCCCTGTGTATCGCACCCATTTTCGAGGTCATAGTAGCCTGCGTGTCCCACGCGTACGCGTTATTCGTGTTACTGGGTGCCACCGCGTACTGCGGGAGGTTGATTCCACGCAAGTAGGCTGCAGAGTTTCGTGCACGCTTTTACTGCAGTTTTGGGGTGCCTGAGCGTTGCGTGACCCGTCACTACATCACCGGGGTCACATACAGCCTTGCAGGTGCAGGGGGGCGGTTAACATCTTGCTTCCCACACCCTTCACCCCAATTACCCAGGTCAATTGTGCTGTACAGCTCCCATTGGCACTACTCCATCTGTGCCGGCACTACTACATCTGTGCCATGGTTGGGAGGCCAGCAAAGGTGAGGGGCGCCTCAGCTGGGGGTACTCCTCGTGGCGGGCATGGTCGGGGACGTGGCCGTGGTGACCAGGGAGTAGGGGGACTCCAGGGTGTCCAGGGCAGCCACAGAGGGGGAAGAGGCAGGGGTGCGCCACTTAAGCACAATGTTGTGCCATGTGTCGGTGCAGTCATGTCACCACCCCCTGTGGTTCTGGGAGATTCAGCTTCTGCATCTGGCACTGGCGCCCGTGTGACCCGGCAGTCTGCTCCATCGACTGCCACGGGCCCAAGGGTAGTGGTAGCTGCAGGTGCAGCTGTGGACACCACCACCCAGGCTCAGGGTCTGCCAGCGCAGTCTCCATTGGCACTTGAGGAGCCCTTGGAAGATTTCCAACAGGCCAGGAGGGAAACCGTAGGGGCATGCAGGGCTGCTCTGACCAAGACACGTGTCCTTGGGCCAGTTATGTCATTTGCTGCCCCGAACAGCCGGGTGTTGGCAAGTGCAGGGGCAGATGCACGCAACAACACCCCGGTTGTGAGTCTGTCAACCAGGACTGTTGCGGTCAATGACCCTGCCACAGCGGATGTTGCTGCGCAGGGTCCATTAGAGGGCACCCAGCTGCCACTGACACAAGTCAGGCCTTTGGTCGTCCCTCCACCTGCCACTCCCTTGGCTCGATCCACCGAACCCACTGGCTATACTGGTCAGGGCAGCATTCGCCAGCCAGGGTCTGCGCCACAGTCCAAGAGGAGGAAGGTTGCACCTGCAGCACAGGCTGGGACCCCACACACAGTCACAACCTCCTACACATCGAGGAAGAAGACTTTCTGCAAGCAGGAACTGGACTTCCTCATGGACTACGTGCGGGGCCACAGCCGTGACATGCTAGTGGGTGCCAATAGTCAGACTACGGCTGCCCACCGTGACACCCACTGGAAGCAAGTTGCGGAACATGTCAGTTCATTCGTCCATGAGGTGCGCACGGCGCAAGAGTGCAAAAAGCGTTGGAATGACCTCAAACGCAGCGCTAAGGCTAAGCGTGCCTCAAATTACAACTTGACTCTGGTGACTGGCGGTGGGTCTGCACCAGAGGAGGAAGAGCTCACTCCGCATGAGTCACTCGTTGCAGAGTTCATACCACCTGAATCGGTCGAAGGAGTGGGAGAGATGCTGGACTTTGATGCCCAGTCCAGTGAGTGTTGATGCGTGTTTGTTGAGGACGTGTGCGTTTTACTTGTGGGATGTGTTGTGCATGATTGCCACTACATGTGACGTGTACATGGTTCTGATGTGCAAGTAATGCAATGCTTCCGTGATGCATGTCTGCTCTGCTGGATGGTGGAGATGTGGAGCAGACGGGGACTGTCCGCATCACCACTATTGCATCCTACTCACATGCTGGTTACCAGTATACCCCTCCGGTCCATGTTCCAGCTCACTGGCACTTCTGCATGTAGCGTGGGGTGACCTTCCTCTGAGCCCAGGCACAATGTCATAGCATGACTGACGTGCATGTGTCCTCTGCCTGCATGCGGGTACTCCATGTAGGCATGCTCTGTTGCCCCTCCTCCACCACTCTGCACCCCAGTTCCACCTTTGCACTGGTCTGCTTCAATCTTGCCATTGGGTACTTTCCTGTTCATGCGTCCTGTGTACATGCTAACTTCCAGCGGAGAATCTGCCAGACATATGCTGTGTGGTACAGCCTTAGTACTTGATGAAGGGTATCTCACTTGTACTGTGCATAGGTCAGATGCCCCGCAGGGACATGAGTGCCCATTCATGCACCATGTGCATTGCACGCATGCCCCTATGTGTCCTTGACTGGATGATCACTGAAATAAAAGTCCTGGGTGACATACATTGCATGGCATCTCATCAGCCTTTCCATGTCAACTGTGGCTCAGTACTGCGTTGCACGCATGTTTAGGGTCTGACAATCTGTGTGGGTCACAGGCCTCAGCCTGTTTAATGGCCAATGACTCTGTCCGACTGTTGTAGTGTCTTCTTCACACGTGTGCGGCCTACAGAGTTTTCATCATGTGTCCTGCTTACTGTCCCATCATCATTTGCAGTGTTGTCGGTTGAATCACATTAAGCTGTTTATGCCAGTAAACACTGCCTGTCAATACACAGGTCTATGGTCAGCCTTTTGATGCCATGCTAGGCATCCCTGCTTTTTCACTTGGGTGGAGGGGTGCTTTGCTTGTAGATATGCTACCCATTGAATGCACATTACACGTGATGCCTGAATTTGACCTTGCACTGCCTTCACATTTCCTGACATACACCATGGAGTCCTTGTACATGTAGGTAGTGAGTGACATACACATTTGCTGCACTTGCATAGACCCACTTCTATGCAAACTGCCACCTTTCAACAGGTCTGATCACAGAAGCAATTCAAAGTTGACCCAGCATGCATGCCAGGTTCTATTTTGTGTGTCACATGTCTGCCTGATGTGTTTGTTGTCGGTGTGTGTTGTGTGATTCTGACATGTATAGTGACCTTTTTTCTCTCTATTTTTCAGATGATGACTGTTAGGCGGAAACCTGTGCAGTTCCCTCTGGGACCACTGCAAAAGATTTAGGACTACAGGTGTTTGGCAGTAAACCCACTTGGTAGCAGTCTGTACCACACAGATTCACTTGGTAGCTGTGGCTGAGCAGTCAGACTTCCCTCAGGAAGAGTTAGGCAGTATGTGGAGTATACAAAATAGGGCAATTTACACAGTAGAACAAGCAAACACGGAACAGAGCTTCGGTGTAAAGATATATAGTTATTTATTTATAAAAACACATCTATGAAAAACACACTGGCACTAATACGGCAAACAACTTCAATCACAATTACTATAAGTAAATCAATCCCCCTAACAATAGGTCGACAAGTCTAGGTTCAACAGCACCACTTATTTGGAGACAGAGGTGAATGCTTTAACCTAGATGGCACTCTAGTATTCGTTAGGACGGGAGAGAAAAGGCAGGGTATGAAATCAACTCGGTACCAAGACTTTTAGAACAAATGCAAGGCAAGTAAGGCAGGGTCTACTGTAGATCGCAAAGTTCAGAGGCTAGGCCCACTCGAAGAGAGGCAAGGCGATATGTCCCAAAAAGTATCACAGTGGAAATGCACTTCGAGTCTTTGTCGCAAATTGTCACAGAAAGATTGGACCAGTTCAGAACAGAAAGTTTAAGAAGACTTGGAGGCGACCCAGTGGAGAGGCGAGGATTAAGACACCTCACGCTAACCGTCACAAGGGAAGCCAGGCAGACATGGTACCTTGTATGTGGAGAGACAGCTCCGGCGGGGGCAGTTGTTCCTGGTGGTGGATGCAAGTCAGGGCTTTGCCAAGAGAAGAGGTGCTCTCGTCGTCGAAGGAAAGTTGAAGATCGTTGCACGACCAGGGAAGAGACCAGCTGTGGAGTGCTCCGTCACAAGGCACCACCTTTTGGTCGCGGTACGGGTTAGTGGCTATCCGGTTGCCGGGGTGCTCAGCACGGGCAATTCGACCACTACGTACTGGAAGCGAAGAAAAAGCAAAGGGGACTGGTTGTTCCCACCAGTCAGGGGAAGAAGACTCCAGCCGGGAGATCTCCTCTGTCGTCGGGAAGTGGTGAGTCGGTTCAGCGGGGCTCCACCAAAGGTGTCATCTTTGCAGGTCGGCCCAGCTTTACCCTCGTCGGATTCTTAGGTCCTGTGGCGACTTCTGAAGATCCAGTCCCAAAAGCCCTGCTTTTATGCAGAAAACCCCCATTCATTCAGCCTAGCTGTCAATCAAAACACGCTAAGTGGTGAGCGGGGTGGCTCACCACTTGGGCCAATCCCACCAGAGTGCGACTTGAGTTGGCAAGGCAACTCAGTCCAGGGTGCCTAAACCCCCTCCCACACTCCCTGTGGTGCCCAGACAGAATGGCACCACTTAAGAGGGCCTCTGTGCAGAAGCCCGCCAAAAGTGGAACAAAGGGCTCAACCTTTGGTTTAGGAGTCACAGAGACGAACACAGACGCCATTTTAAGAACCGAGTTCTGGCAGAAAATACCAACCGATAGATTTATTTAAGATAAATAAACTGGTGGTATGTTAGAGATTAACGAGAAAAAGTATTAACCTCCAACAATGGGAAGAATCCCATAGAGTTATATTCGGGGTCGAATATAACAAGTAGTTTCCACTACCACCAGCCAAAACTCGACGAGGGGGGATGAGACAGTGCCCCCTCGAATAACAGACCAGGGGTAATCTAATTACCCCTACTAGTACGTCCACAATAGGATGGTTTGTACTAGTACTGTTAGTAAATTTAGGTCTAGTAAAGCCAATGGTGACTTTACATGCCCTGGGAGACAGTAGTCAGTCCCAGGGTATGGAGTCTATGGCGGGGATCCTCTAGGATGCCCCAGTGTTACGGCACGGAGGGTGCGGTGTAACACACATAGAAAAACATATGAGACCCTATGGAGTAAAAGACCCCATAGCCCATAGAACACATTGACATTCAAAGGAATTAACCACATTTATGTCCAATAGTGGGAGAAAAAGAGTCACACTCTTGGCAGGATGGAAAAAAACAAACTCCAGAAATCCAGAAAAGCTGCTGGGGGACTCACTAGGTTAGGAAATTCAGCCTAAACAGAGAATTCTCCCTAACAATGACGCAATGGAGCCGGAGGATGGTGTTATCATGCCAGACACAGGGTTGTTACCACTACATCAACCCGGCACAAGTGGGGGTCGTGGGGTGGTAGGCCACGAAAACCCCCAAGTGCTGCAGTCCATCTTGTCTCTGGCTGCCTATGAGTCCAGCCCTGATGACGACTCTGACGTCCATGTCGAGTTGGATGAGAATCAAGTCCATGTGTCAGGGGTGAGTGATTCTGATGTGGACACTCCTCTGTCCGCGACACCTGCACTGATGGGTCAGACAGTCTTGGTACCTCCGCCCGTGGTGGATCGGGACGCAGGGTCACCCTCCTCACCAGTCACTGATGTGCCTGGGACATCACGTCGACGGGGGCATGTAGTCGTGCAGCCGTGGGCGGTGCCAACACAGCAAGGACACCCGTTCCTTGTGTCCCGCAGGGGTCAAGCCCAGCAATGCGGTCGCCGCGCGCAACCACAGTATACTTAGTGGGAGCAAGACATGACTGCCAATTCAGAACGGCAGGGGGCAGCAAAGGAGAACATCGCTGAGAGCATGGAGCGTGTGGCCCGATCTGTGCTCCCCCCTACTAGGCAGGTGCTTCTCCAGCAGCAGGCGGCACGGTCCAAGGCCGGTCGCTCAGGCTGGGCATGGCGGCCTCAGAGCGGGCATTCCAGGCTGAAATGTCGTCTCTGCATCAAGCAATTGCTGCTCACGCAGAGGCACACATGGATGCCCTGAGGGAGGAGTATGCTTCCCTCAAATCCACTCTGGGTGTCATTCTGATATCCCAGAGGCAGCGGGCAGAGGAGAGGTTTGCACAGCTTGAGCGTACCATCTCGGCTGAGCTACAGGCTTGCCGGGAGGTGCAGCATTGTCCAGCCAGGCCTTGCAGGAGGAACTCTGTGTTACACATGCTACCTTGCAAAAGGAAGCACGTGTATCACGTGAGGTTCTGCACGCAGACCTACGTCACATCGCCACACAGAAGCAGGCTTACCCATCCGGCAGACTTGGTGCCATCGAGGGGCTAGCTGCGGCTAGCCGTGGCCAGGCTACTGTGCCACGTCCTCCTTTCCAGGATGATCCAGACTCGGACGACCATCTATCTCCCACATAGGTCGGGCTGTGAAGGCGTTGAGCCCATGGAGGTTTTTTTTTTGGCTCAGCATCATCGCATGTGGGTGTTGAGCAGCACCCTGTACCTCCCCCTCCTGGGTGCCTCCCCCCCCCGGGTCATATGTGGCCATTTTTGATTTTTCTTTTAGTTTAGTTAGTTAAGTTTCTGTTTGATAGTTAGTTTAATTAGGTAATGTAGGTTTTTCATAGTTAGTGTAATTAGTTAATATAGTTTAAAATTGCTTGTCTATTTTGCTTTCATGTGACGGTGCAGTGCTTTGTGGCTTTTGAAAGCATCCACTGTCTGTTCCAGCTGGGCCCTTCAGGCTTGTCTTGTGTATGTGTTTGCTGCTTGGGGTCCTTGACTCACATATGCCACTCCTGCTTCCCTTATCCATGGGCTCGCAAGGATGGTTCGGTGTAACAGCCTATTACACAAGGGCTTTGGACTGTCATATCTGTGGCATGTCTGGTGCTGTGTAACTTGTGTTAACACCCCTAGTCGGGATCATTGCGGTGTTATTGACCACTGTTCTGCTTTTGCTAGATGGGGTGTTTCATGATTAATGTGTACATTCATTGCTATGCATTGTGTAGTATGTTTCTTATCTTTACTGTACACGTGCTTGTTGCAATTCATGCCGTAGATAGTGTGTTCCACACTTTGGATGTGAAAGACGGACTGATGGTGTGATTTCTGATGTACGTCTCTGACATGGCCCAGTAATGAGATGCCTGAAGAGACACACGCAGATGACTCTAAAGAATTAATCATGTGTTTCATGCCCTTTCTGCAGGGGGATGAGCCTCCAGACCACCTTTGCCAGCAGACATGGCCCATTGGACGTTGCGATTCTGGACACGTTTGTTGGTGTCCACATGCACATGTGTGCGCAAGCAGAGGCACAGGGATTGCAGACATACATCCTAGAACTGCTTACGTGTTTCAAGCAACTCCAGGCAAGGTGAGCAGCACAGGGGGGCCACAACACAGCAAAGCTTCCACCAGGCCAGTTGCACATGCAGGCTTAGTAGGAGCATTGATGGTGAGCTTGGACGAATATTGGTGTTGAAGCACACAATACAGCTCAGATGTGTTGGTGGACTGATGGCTAGTTGATTGTAAGGTTGTCTGGGGCACCTGCAGGGGCAGTGGCACATACCCTCCCGTCCACCATGGGCCATTGAGGCACTTGTATCACCCATGTACCCTTCCGAGACATGGAAAGGAGCAGCTCACAGAGACATACAGCAAGGGACAGACTCGGGTGCAGTGCATTTCATTTCCATGTACATTTTGAAACATGCACTGCCTATTTTTTTACGGTCATGGTGGGACATGACTTTTTCTGAAGTCATACCTTGCTATATGCGTCTGTCTGCTTACCCAGGGAACATTGCATGTTGTGTGAATCGTGACACATTGGTGTTCCATTTGCCACGCACCCACCAGCGCCTGACTTACTGCATTGACTGTGTATGAACCATCACAGGGGGAATGTTACGTATGGGTACGAAGCATCCACAACAGATTGTCTGTTTGTAGAGTAGTTTGTTGCTATGGGGCATATTTGGTGGTTTGTTTGTGTGTTATGAGCAAGCACAGATTATTAACTGTGGCTCTCTTTGCAGCATTGAAGTGCTCCTGTAACCGGACCTGAGAGTGCGCAGGCAGGAGGCCAGCACTCAAAACCAGAGCTGAGTGTCTTGTTGTTTTTTTTTCAAACTGCTCTACATAGGATTGCTGGGGGTGCACTGATGCATGGATGAATGTGTAATTCAATTTGGTATGTTTTATTTTCCCTAATCACCCCGAGTCCTATCCAATTCTAAACCCTGTACCCTCTACCCGGTGTTCCTGCTTCCCGTACCTATCCAACCAACGTTCCCTAACCCTCTTTCCCCACTTGGGTTGCGGATGCCTGTGTAAGCCTCAAGCTTGCAGGCGCCAAAACCCTAGAGGGGGTGGTTGGTTCATGCCACTACTGCGCCTGGACTCCGGAAGGCCCTGCCAATGATGTACAAGTTTGTGAAGATTGTGTATGTGTTAATGCAAGTACTCCATTTTAGTGCATTCCCTACTTTCACGTGTCATTCCTACTCCCCTCTACTGCTCCTCATTCCAGTTATCCAGTATGCCAACGGCTGTCCCAACTGCATATCCCTGACCCTCCTTCCCCACCAGAGTCTCAGAGGCCTGTGTGAGTTTGACCTTGCAAGCACCCAGGCCACGGTGGGGGTGGTTAGTTCGTGCCACTCCTGCGCCTGTACACAGGAGCTGTGACAGTACACATCCGTTCATGGTGCATCATTCTATGTTATGTACCACACATGGTTCATATCCTGTTGTGACATTGTTTTACTGTGCTACCTTGGTTGTTTCATCATTGTGGTAGTACTTGGACTTTGTGAGGTACTGCTACTTCAAGTCATCTACTGGAGGCTGTTTTGGTTCGTTTTTCTGCCTTGGTTTTTGTGTCTTTGCAAATGAAGGTGGACTCTGAGGGTGCAGGCAACTCTTAACACACAAGGTGGGAGATGGTGACGAAGGGGAAGGGTGATCCTGTGGCCAGGTGAAATTGAGGGTTGAAGGCTCCATGACCCAGGTGCAGTTGTTCAGTGGGCCATGGTCATTTGTGAGGGAGGGGGGTGTTTTGTTGTTGATAGTTGCCTTGCCCTGCAGTGTGATGGGAACCCTGACATTGTAATTGTGGTATCCTATGTACATGATGTGTTCTGCTGATCAATGCATATTCATGTGTTGTGTTTACCTTTCAGGTGTGAGGGGATAGTTGTGGTTTGACATGCTTGGGTGTACACATGGAGAATGTTCACATGTGATGTGTAGAGGACACTGATGGTCAATTGATTGCACGTGCATATGTTGAGTGCATGTCCTTGCTGACCCGCACACTCGCACTATGATGCACTACATGTACACCCACCCTTCGATATCCACATGTACACTCTGTGTGCCTTCTGCTGCCCACTGTGTTCCTGCAGCACATGTTCTGTGACCAATTATGGATCCTGTACATGCCTATTTTGCTTTTTTATGTGGTTTGTCGCTTAGATGTGATGCTCAGTGTGTGCATCACACACAATGGCTGTTCACTGTGCTGTGCGCTGAGCAGTGTGTTGCAGGAGTTGGACACAGCACACAGAAGCTGCAGTGTTGATTTTGCAATGCACAATGTGCATGTAGACAGGCATTCTTTGTTATGTTGCGGCTACTACTTTTGTGATGCATTTGGGAATTACTTATTTTGGGTGGGAGGTTGTTGGTCAGTCATTGCATCTGATTCCATGTCAGGCATCATTGTCTGATGCCAATTTACATTTTTCACATGGCAATGTGTACCTTATTGGTACTGTGTTGGTGTATGGCTATTGCTTGCCATGTCATGTTGTGGTTTGGGAGGGTTTGAGTGACATAACAGTGATGGTCATGGCCTGTTTTGCAGGTGTGTGTGATTCACACCTTGCATGTCAGGGTCAGCCGCTTCTCGAAGCAACGAGCTGGGGCTAGATCTCTCTCCGCGGCAGGGGCCTCCCTGTGGAACAGCCTTCCTGCCTCCCTGAAACTTGAGGAGAACCATCTCCGGTTCAGGAAGCGTCTTCCTCTTTGCTTCTGCTTTCTCTCTCCCTCTCCCTTGCTAATTTCTTCACTGAAACTGCACTGAATCTGCAACTGGGCCACTCTCACCGACCTCGGTCCCTGGCCCAGCCACTCTCCACTTGCACTGCCTCCCTGGCAACCCCTGCACTGCGGGACTGTCTCTGTATCCCTACAGCCCCCCCTTTCCAGCACTTGTCTGCACTTACCTTTGCACTTGCCACCAGCTGGCCTATTTATTTATTTTTTATTCTACTTACTCTGTACTGCACTCCCCCCCCTCCCGTTCCCCTTGCACTTTTCCCTTCCACCTACCCCAGCACTTGCGCGATCTAAATGACACCTGGCCTAGTAGGATCGTTGTCTGTCTTCCCTTGGTCCCCTCTCCCTGCCTCGTTGCGCCTTGCAACACTTGTGTATAGGCGCGTTACAAATGCCATATCATATCAAATCATATCATATATCATATGTGTGCCTTTTGGGCACACAGGATAGCTTGTGTTTAGGTAGCTAGGGATGCACACAATGTGGCAGTTCCATGGCAACAATCTCAGGGTGGTAAGGTTGTGACAGTTGACTGTCTCTTTGTCATCATCGATTGTCACCTGGCATGTGCCAGGGCTGTGTGCACTCCGCAGGGGTGGGAGTTTAGGTGAAAAATGTGGCCACAAGCTGGGTCTGGGCTTCCTCGCCACATGCCCTATCCCCTCCCATGGGCAGCGCTTGTGCCTGTGGTTGGAGATGTGGGGGCACCACCATGTCCACCGGTACGCCCTGCCCTGTTGCAACATTGTGCAGGACACATGCTGCCACAATGATCCTGCACACTACTTGGGGTGCCTAGAGTAGCTGCCCGCCAGAGCGGTCAAGGCCCTGGTTGCAATATGGGCCGCGTTGTATCTTACCTGGGGTGGTGTGGTGGGGTTCCGGATTGGCGTCATCATGTGGTTGCTCAGAGGGTAGGCACTGTCCCCTGGGGAGGTGATAATAGTTGAGATTATTAGGGTTTGGGTATTTGTCTGTGTGTGACTTGAATGCATGTGCACAGGGATTTGTACTCACCTAGGAGCCATGTGTCTCCATGCTGCCCAGCTTCCAAGGCCCGGCTCAGGGCGGACATTCTGTATAAGAAACTGTCATGGGTGGAGCCAGGGTAGTTTGCATAGACAGAGGTGATGATTCCCTTTGCATCGCATACCACCTGTACGTTGATGGAATGCCAGTGCTTGCGGTTTCGGTAGATGTGCTCAGTGGCCCTAGGTGAACGTAGCGCCACATGGGTGCAATATATGGCACCAAGCACTTTGGGGAAGTGTGCCACCCTGTAAAAATCCTGGACAACGGCCTGCCTTTCTGCGGGTGTTCTGGGCATGTATATGTGCCTGCGGACTGAGGGGTGCGCTTTCATGATTGCCAAGACCTGGTGTAGGCAGCGTGACTGCGTGGCCTGTGAGACCCCCCCACTATGGCAGTGGTCTGCTGAAATGACCCAGTGGCTAAAAAATGCAGGACATTGAGCACCTTCTCCAAGGGGCTCAATGCTTGGGAGCAAAGGGTGGGGGATCTAAGGTCATCTTCCCACTCCCTGACCAGGTCTAGGATGATATGGGGTGGAAACCTATACCTGCCGTAGACCTGGTCATCAGGCATCCCAAAAAGGCTTGTCCGTGGTGAGAAAATGCGTGCCCTGGCTATTCTCCTCCTCCTGCGGTGTCCCACGATCAGTAGCTGTATATACGTGTTTGTTGTTTGCGTGCACTTTTATACTGTGCACGGGGATGCTTCCGCCTGCCTTCGTGTGCCGGACGCGTTGGCGCCTGTGCGCGTCTTTTGCCGTGTGCGGGTTTCCCGTATTCGAATCCATGAATACGGGTTGTTCGCGTGCGTGTGGGCATTTCGTGTAGTTCCCTGCATTACTTCCCCAGTTACGCCTTCTTTTTCACGCGTTGTTCCCCATTCCGAGTGTTACGCCCACTGTTACGCCCACTTTTGTTGTGTGCGCCACGCTATGTGCGCTTTTATTGTGCGCGTAGCGCACGCCGTTTGATGATGTGTGTGCCCGTGTGCAACATGCATGGATTTGGCGCACGACCAGCAGGAAACTAGCGCAGCGCCTTCCTTGTATCGCACGCGTGTGCGTGCGCTTGATTTCTCACGCTTGCGCAACCTTGCACCTGCTTGCTCTGGGATTTTCGGCGCACGTTTGTTCCATGAATCGACCCCATTGTGTTTACTAAAGTTAGTCATTACAATACAATTTGTTCATTAAGAACATATCATGTGTATTGAACTTGTGCGACATATCTTAAGTAAATAAGATAGTTTTAATGGTTTTGAGGAAGGTGCTGAGGATTTCAATTAAAAAAATCAATGTCTATTAAAAACAGTACGATATACAAACAAAATTACTAATTTGTTTCTTTTACAATTGCAGTCAAGACCATTCTCCTGAAAAGAAGCAACTGAATTTGAAGAACAAAGAAGAACTAAGGATTAACCTGTTCATTTTTTTAAAAAAGTAAGTAGAATATCACAATAATATTTGTATCATTACTGAAACACACTGGCCCTCATTACGACCCTGGCGGAATCCGCGGTGCTAAATGCACCGCGGAGCATGGCGGAAAGCCGCCGATAGCGCCATGGGGGTTGGTGGATTTACCACCCCATGCCGACCTTGGCGGAGCGGTAAATCCCCAATCCCCATTTTACCCTTCCCCATTCCCATTCTTGCCCCATAGGGTATAATGGGAGTGGGGAAGGAGTTAATTACGCCGCCGTAAAGTACGGCGGCGTAATTAACAACGAGGTCCCTTAGCGCCATGGTTTTCTCCGCCCGGTAAAACCAGGCGGAGAAAACCTCCATGGCGCTAAGGGAACTCGTAGTACGGCGGACGGGTCCGCCGCGATTAGCGCTGGCGGAAACCCACTCCGCCAGGGTCCTAATGAGGCCCACTGTAAACTTAATTCATGCTATTTCTGTGCCTAAAAATAGAGATTGTGCACCATTCTGTACAACAATCCCCATGTCTTAAACAGCGATTTACAGACAGAATGGCCCCCAAATTCCTATTTTGGACACACAAATTACCCAACTCAACCGCTACAATTTGGATATTATAGAACAAACAACTGTTTTAATTGTATACATTAGATTTACTATTTGTACTTCTCCACACCACTAGCTTACTTTTTTCTGTCATCTGAACCCCAGTTTAGTAGCATATACATTCAAGTATACCCATCCCTACTAGTTGTAGTTCCCAATGCACAATCACACACCATTACATACATCTTTATCATCTTACTCAAACACTCATGCACACAGCACACATACATTGCAGAACACCCCAACCCATACCTTCTTTATTTTTTTCAACAGACCCTAAAGAATGCCTACCAAAAGTCAAGTCTGTAGACAGCAACGCAGAAGTAGAGCAAATGAAAATAAAAGTGTCCAACATAAGCATCCGTATCTAGCGGAATTTGTAAAAGAAGTTGAAACAAAACAGCTAATACAGTCATTTAGTGAAACAAAAGAAGTTTCAAGTGGAACAACTTTGCCTCCTCTATCAAAATGTAAAACAAACCAGAAAACAATTAACAAAAAATCAGCTATCACTACAGATAAAACTGCTTCTATAAATCTTGATAAAGTTCAAAGTAAGCATACCAAGAAAAGTATTTTAGCCAAAATGTTCCATCACTTCATCCTTCAAAATCTTATAAAAACAGGAGAGAAACCAGGTTCAACCATTAAAACCTATCGTAGGAAATGAATCTTAGAAGCGTTGATAAACAGTGCAATTCTTCTCAAAAGAAAGTTATTTATTTTAGTGTTAAACAGAATGAAACCACTAACAAAACTAATAACTAAATTACAAAAAAGTCTTCTCAATAAATGAAATGTCAACAGAAAGAACTTCTTAAGTATATGCGAAGGTCAATGGAATCACACTACGAGCACAGAACCATACTTTAATGACGAAGCGTACAAACAAAAGCAAACAAATACAATTGCCATACATAGCAGTGTTCAAGGTTATGAAAAAGTGAATAATACCATAATGGAACAAGAAGTACTCCTTACAAAAATATGCCCTGAAAAATTAGAATTACCGCTCCATTCAACTGAATCAGAACATCTAGTGTACAAATGGCCATGCACATCAATGTGTAACATTCCCAAACATTTTTTCAAGGCTTTACGCCAATTCCTCAATCAATATGTAAAAAGCAAAGACAAAATCAAAATTAAACTACTGCAAAATATGGACACCTGTCCGGTGCGCAAGTACACAGGACTACAAGGACATTCATTGGCCTGCATTACAGGACCTACTTGTAAAGCCACCTTCTATGATATCAAAAGGATATCAACACATCATTCAACTATAAGAAACCTAGTCTATAAACTGTACTAGGCTAAAAGTCCTGCTTTAGCACTAGCAAATTTAAATAACATTCTTCTACCTGGTACAGCAAAAGACCTACTTGAAGAAATTGACTATATCGAGAAAAAATATTTTGGAAGTGAAAGCCACTTACAGAATGAAATAGCTTTAAACCAAATTAGCAACAATTCTACACATGGCAACCTTTTACTAAACACATACAAAAAAGAAATAATAAAATTTAAAAGTACATCAGCTGAAGTACCAAACCATGTGTGTGTATGTTGCCGCAGAACTTTTTATAAAAGTAACACAAAAACTGTAGACCTATCATACAAAATAAAAGACAATGAAGATTCTAAATGGTTTGAATTAGCTCTCTACCTTGTAGCAGAAAACAAATACGAAATAACTGACCCCTTAATACTTTGCAGTTACTGCACTACAAAACTTGACAACAACCAAACGACTTCACGTGCTATCACAAATAATTTGGAATTATACCCACTACCAAAACCCCTACAACAACTTAATTTATATGAGAGCATCATAATTCAAACAGTGCACCCATTTCAAGCAATAATACGCCTTCAACCAAAAACAGCAAAATTACCTCCCTCTGAATTGGTAAAAGGCATTCGTGGAAAAGTAGTTCATTTACCATTAGATCTAAAAGAAAATGTGCAACGTCCAATGCAGCAATCTTTAATTATCTTAGTAAATGGAGTACCTACAAAAGACAAAAAAATATGGCAACAGCTGGTAGATTTACATAAAGTTAGACAAGCCTTGCAATATCTTAAAGAGAATAATGAATATTACAAAGAAATTAATATTGAAGAAAACTTGAAGGATACAACTGAAATAATCCAAGAAACACAAGAAACTGGTCAATTTGAGCTCCAAGATCCTGCTACAATATGAAATACTTTAGACCATTATACAATTCATCCGTTGCACTCTAATGACACCATCGAAGATGAACTGGAAACATACCAAATGCGTCAAACAAAAGGATCACCAATCAGCATATGGGAAAAAAGTATAGAAGCACGTGCTTTTCCTCTACTCTTTCCTACTGGCATAGGAGGAAGGTACCATGATAGACCTATTCAAATATCAGCATCAGAATACCACTCATTACGGATGTATTCTGAAGATCCCAGATTAAGACAAAATGTGGAATACATATTCCACCTACTCTTTGAATGTGAACTAGCAACTTTATGTTACGGAGTTGCACACATATTAAAATCAGGATCACACTTTCAAAATATGTCAGCTACACAATTATAATAAAAAATGCAACAAAAGGATTAGGTTTTACAATCAAATATTACAAATCTATGATCAAATATGCGTGGTACTAAAGAGTACTGGTTTTGACGTCATGGAGATGTACGTTGTATGATCAGAAACCTTGGCCCACCGACTTGGTTTGTTAAATTAATTTGTGCAGAATATGCATGGGATGATTTACATGATTTCCTACACATATCAAACATAAATAAAACAAATATAGATATACTAACACCTGGAGAACTTTGTTCTTTGGATCCTGTTAATGTTTCAAGATATTTTCACCATTGCTTCATTGCTATGCTACATTTTATTTGTAATAAAACTATTCCTCCCCTTGGAGATGTGCAACACTTCTTTTGGAGAAAAGAATACCAAGCCATAGGAGCACCACATATCCACATGCTTTTATGGATTAAAGATGCTCCTAAATTTGGTCAAGACAGTGATGCCACTGTTTTACAGTTTATTGAAAAATATGTCACTTGTGAAATTCCATCAGAAGCCACAAATAGTGATCTTCATGTACAAATTTTACAATTTCAAAGACACAAATGTGGAAAATATTGTTGTCGTAAATACAAAAACAAAGGGAAATACTACACCAAATGCCAATTTGGTTTCCCTAGACCAGTTACAAATACAGGTCAAGTGAACAACCTCATGTCTTAAGTTAGAGATAGTGTTAAAGGTAAGTCACCTAAAATACATATTACATAAAAAGAAAAGAAGAAAAATATATCAATGATTATAATGCAATCATTGCCCACTTATGGAATGCAAACATAGATGTGCAGTACATTGCGACAATTCTACTGCAGTTGCACAATATGTTACAGCATGCTTAACCAAAGCAGAAAAGACAGAGCTCCAAGACCTCTGGAATGACCTGTCATCAGATGAAACAGTGTCTCAGAAATGATACAGCTTGAGCATAAAAATGCTCTCCCATAGAGAATGTGGATCATATGAAGCAGCTGATCGTTTAACTGGTACTGCATTGTATGGTAAATCTGAACATATAGTATGGCTTAGTCTTGCTCCAGCTAAATCTAGAAAAAGAGTTCTAAAATCATACGAAGATATAGAAACAATAGCCAAACGTGATCCCAACAGCCAAGTCATTTTAAAAAACAATTTATTGGACACATACTACCCAAACAGAAGTAATACTTTGTAAAACATGTGTCTATACCACATAGCCCAAAACTACACATACAAAAATAATATAAAAGCTGATGAAAAAAAAGGTAAATACAGAGTGACAAACTGTGAAGGCATCTTAGTTAAACTCACTAAACCAAATTTAATTAATCATATCAAATTGTCATTAAAGACTCCTCAACATAAAGAAGTATATTACTTGTCCCTGCTACAACTCTTTAAACCATGGAGAAAAGAAGAAGACATACTAGATAACTATGACTCATATGAAGATTCTTTCAAAGCAAATGAAAGCACTATAACTGATGTAAACTTTACACAGTACAAAACAATGTTGCACAATGAACAGCAACACGAAGAAGAACTCCAGGCCCAACTAGATAAAGAAACTCCTGACAGTAGTCAACCTTCTGTAACAGGAAGCCAAGAACCACTGGGAGAACCACTAATAATGAATGAGGCAGAATTAGCTATGATAGAAGTAGAAAACACCATGTGTCAGTATGAAGATAAAGAAGACTTAACTATACTACAATCAAAACTAAACAATGAGCAATGTAGCATTTTTCAAAAAGTAGCAAAACAAATTACACATAGTGTACAACATGAAAATGAAGAATATGCCTGCCATAATTATAAACCTATACTATTGTACGTCAGTGGTGAAGCTGGTTCTGGCAAAACATTCCTAATCAAAATCATCAGTAAGTTCCTTCAACAATTGACAAATAACAAACTGTCAGCTGTTGTCACTGCCCCCACAGGTTTAGCTGCCTACAACATAGGTGGTGTCACGTTACACCGATTACTACTATTGCCAGTAGAACACCAGAACAAATTAGACTATTACAAATTTTCTGCAGAAGCTGCAATGGAACTACGCAGAGTATTGAAACAAATGAAAATGCTACTAATAGATGAAGAGAGCATGGTCTCCAACCGAATGTAGGCTTTGATTCAGCTCAAATTACAAGAAATACTCAAAACAAACTATGAAGAGCTCGTTGCAGGAAAACACATTATTGTTTTCAGAGATCTTCTTCAATTGACACAAGTAAAAGGTGAGCCTATTTTTAAAACATTAGGACACAAACTCTGCCGTAAAACTGTTGGCAGCATTGGAAATGTCAACCTTTGGCAACATTTCCAATACAGAGAATTAACAGAAAACATACGGCAATCTGCAGATCTCAATTATGCCAACATCTTAAAAAGTGTCAGAGTTGGAATACTTTCTAAAGAAGCAGAAACAGTATTGAAAACCCGGCACATTAATGCACTTTATAGCGATAATACATGTGCTACAGATGTTATGGAACAATTAGCCCACAAAAATGTCAATTGTATGGCCTTAATGCCAACTCTTGCAAGCTGTTTCTAATTCAATGAAATAATGTTAAGTAAAGAAATGCAACCAATAATGGAAATTAGCGCCACAGACAGACTAGATGTACATGGTATGACACTACCTATGTGTGACCAAGCCACAACAAAACTAAATAGTTTAGAAAAATCAATCTCAAACACAGCGGACTTAGAAAAGATATTACAATTATCCGTATATTGCAGAGTAATGCTTAAACGTAACCTTGACGTGGACCAAGGACTAGTTGATGGAGCACTGGGTACAGTTGTTGGCTTTCAAACATACCCGCGTGACAACAAAATTCAGTTTGTCAATATACTCTTTGACAAACTTTCAGAAGTAAAAAGGATAGGACGCTCAACAGCTCGATGCCTTCTTTTCAAAGACATGAATGTACACAGAGAACAATTTTCTCTAACTCTTGCATACGCAGTCACAATTCATAAATCACAAGGTCTTACCATAGACAATGCAATGATAGATATTGGTAACACAGTATTTAAAGAAGGCATGAGCTACGTAGCATTATCACGCTTACGTACACTTGACGGTCTATTTCTAATCAACTTTGATGCAAGTAAAGTTAACGCTAATATCCCTTGCATTTTAGAATACAATAGACTTCGCTCACTATACACCCCCCATCTAAACACATATTCTGTTCCACAAAAAGTAAAACGTTATAAAAGAAAAATAAATCAAACAGAAATGCAACTGGATGTCACTGCAAATCCTCCAAAGAGAGTAAAAGAAAGTAATACTTCATCAAGTACCAAACGCAAAAAAGAATCAATTAGGGAAAGTAAACCAGGTACTTCTTCAAAGAAGGAAGACAACCTTCAAAAAAAGCAGTCAGATACAGAACTACCTGGTCCATTTAAACTCTCAAATATAGTTGGTGTAAGTTGCTACGCAAATGTAGCAATAAATATTCTATTTCAATTACCACCAATTGTTGACAACATTTACTTACACAGTACAGACCCATTGTGTATGCAAATGTTAGTACTTCACAGAAATGCAGCAAACAATCCTGACAAAACGTATAGTGTTGATGGAATAAGACAACAATTGGACTACTGTGCTGGAATGATGAAATTCACTATAAACTCACAGGAAGATCCACAAGAATTTCTAATGTACTTACTACAAGTACTGGAAAACAAAAACATACCTATAAATGAAATCTTCTAGATTTCATACATGTGTAAACATACATGAACTCTCTGCAACAATGTGACAGAAGAACACATCCCCAATGAACGCTTCGTATAAATATCAATACCTAATTGTGAATCCATTCCATTTCAGCAACTTGTACAAAATGCAAACCATGGTAGATTATGTTCTACCTGCAATTCAGATAATCGCTCCACTTTAATAATACAAACACATAGTAAATACGTAATACTAATGTTTCTACGTTACAATGCAGATGGTACCAAAAACAACTGCAAGCTGACTGGATTCACACATGGTCAAATATCACTTGGTAAGAAAACGTTCACAACAATAGGTATAATCTACCACGCAGGAGCCACAACCAATTCAGGGCACTACACTGCATATATAAAAAATGTGGATGGTTTCAATGTAATGATAGTACCATTACTCTAAAGCAGAGATTACCAGCAAAAATACAAACGCTTATTTTATGTTCTTAAAACCAAAATTTGATAACTAACCGGTACTTAAACCCTAAGTAAACTTGTAGTAAAAAAATATAAACTGTTAGAATATTCCAAAAGCTATCTAACTACCCAAAGATTCTACAACAACTAATCAGATAAATGAATACCAGCAAATTAGAGCAAAAAAATAGACAGTTAGAATACGGCAATTGGTATCTAACTGTCCCAAAATTTAACAATAGCCAAACAGATAAATCAATACCACTAAAATATCAAAAAATAGACAATTAGAATACACCAATTGGTATTTAACTGTCCAAAAATGTAACAATATCCAAACAGATAAATCAATACCACTAAAATATATCAAAACATAGGCAGTTAAAATACACCTACTGGTATCTAACTGCTCCAAAAAGTTATAATATCCAAACAAATAAATGATATATTACTGCTCCAAAATAATGCAACAACCCAGTGTATAAAGCATTAGCCAGAAGCAACAAGTGAACACCACTGAAAACAAATAAACAAATAAACTGTAGCATAACAGAAAACGTTTTTTTTTTAATCCAACATGGATTTTCTTTTTCTCCCACAGACCCAATGATTTTAGCAACGAACACAGAAACTGAACAAATTGCACAGTACTCTGGTTTGTAATCTACTAAATATGAGGGTCCAAAAAAAGAAAAATGTTGATTACACAATGTAATAAGTCATTACAAAATACTAATACTAACATGCTATTTTCTTTTATCACAGAAATTAACAAGAAATACATGTACTCCAGTTACTAAACTAAACAGTAAGTATATTATACACTCTATGCCATGCCATGGCCACAACCATCGCAGCATATCACCCCCATAATATCTTATAACTTTGTTCCTTATAAATTTGTTTTTGACCCAAAGTTATAAGCAACTATAAGTGTGATATGCTGCGGTGGTTGGGGCCAGATGGTCATGCACCCAACACTCTATGCCCTGGCCCCAACCACCGCAGCATATCACACCCATAGAGTCAAACATTTCAACTATGACCTATGGAAACTTTTAATGTCCACTGAAATTACCAGTGTTCTTAGAACACTTTCAACTTGCCAGCGAACAATACAGACAGCGTCTTCAGGACACCCCCTATGAACATTTCAGGACACAGCGAGAGTTCTTAGAACACTTTCAACTTGACAACGAACAATACAGACAGCGTCCTCAGAATACCCCCATTTGGTTTATTTGCGAACATTTCAGGACACCGCGAGTGTTCTTAGAACACATTCAACATGCCATCGAACAATACGGACAGCGTTTTCAGGACACCTCCTACGAACATTTCAGGACACCACGAGTGTTCTTAGAACACATTCTACTTGACAACGAACAATACGGACAGCGTCCTCAGGACACCCCCATTTTGTTTATTTGCGAACATTTCAGGACACCACGAGTGTTCTTAGAACACATTCAACTTGACAAAGAACAATACGGACAGCATCCTCAGAACACCCCCATTATGTTTATTTATGAACATTTTAGGACACTGAGAGTGTTCTTAGAACACATTCAACTTGACAAAGAACCATATGGACAACGTCTTCAGGGCACCCCCTACGAACATTTCAGGACAACGTGTGAGTTCTTAGAACACACCCCCATTTTGTTTATTTGCGAAAATTGCAGGACACCGTGAGAGTTCTTAGAACATATTCAACTTGTCAACGAACAATACGGACAGCTTCTTCAAGACACCCCCTATGAACATTTCAGGACACCATGAGTGTTCTTAGAACACATTCAACTTACCATCGAACAATACGGACAGCGTCCTCAGAACACCCCCATTTTGTTTATTTGCGAATATTTCAGGACACCACGAGTGTTCTTAGAACACATTCAACTTGACAAAGAACAATACGGACAGCGTCCTCAGAACACCTCCATTTTCTTTATTTACGAACATTTTAGGACATCACGAGTGTTCTTAAAACACATTTAACTTGACAAAAAACAATACGGACACCGCGTGTGTTTTTAGAACACTTTCAACTTGCCAGCGAACAATATGGACAGCGTCTTCAGGACACCCCCTACGAACATTTCAAGACAACGCGAGAGTTCTTAGAACACTTTCAACTTGACAATGAATAATACGGACAGCGTCCTCAGAACACCCCCAATTTGTTTGTTTGCAAACATTTCAGGACACTGCGAGTGTTCTGAGAACACATTCAACTTGCCAGCGAACAATACGAACAGTGTCTTCAGGACACCCTCTATGAACTTTTCAGGACACCGCGAGAGTTCTTAGAACATTTTCAACTTGACAAAGAACAATACAGACAGCGTCTTCAGGACACTCCCTACGAACATTTTAGGACACCACGAGTGTTCTTAGAACACAATCAACTTGACAAAAAACAATAATGACAGCGTCTTCAGGACACGCCCTACGAACATTTCAGGACAACGCAAGAGTTCTTAGAACACTTTCAACTTGACAACGAACAATACGGACAGCCTCCTCGGAACACCCCCATTTTGTTTATTTGCGAACATTTCAGGACACCGCGAGTGTTCTTAGAACACATTCAGCTTGCCACAGAACAATACGGACAGCATCCTCAGAACACCCCCATTTTGTTTATTTGCGAACATTTCAGGACACTGCGAGTGTTCTTAGCACAGTTTCAGCTTGCTTGCGAACAAAACGGACACATATTGACTCCTCAGAACACCCCCCATTCAGTTTATTTAGAACATTCCAGAACACCTGTGATGTCCGCAGACAAATAGAACACAAAAAGAACGTCTACCACATAAAAAAGCTCAACATTTAACCTATCTCATACCCTCTCTTCCCCCCCAAACACTCCTAGACACCAACACACTCTACAAAATACACATTTTGAACAAACTTTCACTGTGCTGTCCGCGGACGTCCGCGAATCCAAGATGGCAGGCGCTACCGAAAATCTGACGCGCTTCACGCTTCACACCGTCCAATCAGCGAACATGCCGCATGTCCGCGGACATGACTTAAGCAGTTCGGCCAATCAGGACACTGTCCGCGGAGCGAACAGGGAAGTGTGTCCGCGGACCGAACACAGATATCACTATTTTTTTTTTACCTACTTTTTGGTCATTTTCAAAAAAACTACTGGACGGATTTTCACCAAATTTGCAAAAGCACGCTTTTGGGACCAAGCCGCTGCTCCTGGTCCAAATTTGGTGAAAATCCGTCCAGCGGTTTGGGCTGTAGGTGCGAGCAACATTTTTTTCCCATTCAGTCTACGGGAAAAAAAAAGTTTTGGGACCCCCCCTATAACTTTGCCCCCCCTGGACGTATCCTCACCAAACTTTGCAATATATATATATATGTATATCAGAAAAAAAGCAGAGGAAAAAACTGCACTCCACAAATGAGGCACTGCAATTCCAAAAAAATAACAAACTCGGATCAAAATGAAGAAACAAGTTTAATGTTGGTAAAAAAAATGAGGCGAAACACACACAGCAAACAAAAGCAGGACGCCAATGGGGGGTCCTGAACAACGCATTTCGCACTTCCCTGAGTGCTAGGTCACTTTAGGGGATCAAAGAAAAAAATCACCATACATATTACAATGTAGTCCCTCTACTGTTTCGCCCTTCTCCATAGGCCTGTCATTATGCCGTAAAACCAGGGCGGCCCTGTTAGGCTGGAGTAAAGCCTCATGTAAACCAATGGTAGAATAAGGTAAACATAGTTGTTTAGCAGATTGCACAATAAAACAATTTAAGAAACATGTTTAAAATTACAGCAAAATAAAACATGGACACAATGGAAAGATACAATCCCATAATAAGAAATACATATATATATATAATACATATTTGTGGTCCTACTAGGCCTTTTGACATTTGGCCGTGCAAGTGAATTGATGAGAAGTGCAGAGGAGGAGGATGGAAGGGGGGAGCTGAGGAGTGGACAAGTGCTGGAGGAGGGCCCAAGAGGCAAGTGCTAAGAGGAGCCAGGAGTAGCACCTCAGGCTAAGTGCTAGTACCTGCAGCTCTCAAGGGTGGTGTGGGGAACCACCAGGCAGGGGCCTGCAGGGCAATGCAGTGGAGGGGACTGGTCAAGACTGGGAGGAAGGGCCTGAGAGCCTGTGGGGTTCATGAGGATCATAAACACTTACACTACTTTATAAAAGTCTCCCCTTCACACTATGTACAACAAAATATATGCCTGATTAATAACAACATAATGCCTTTTTCGCAGAATCTGTATAAACAAAAATCACCTTTGTTTCCTTTTATGTTAAAGGAACGAATCAGGAGCCCGTGATGTCCTGATGTAGGCTCAACCTTCGAAAAATGCGGAGGTGACAACCGAAATTTAAGTACGTAAGTAGATGCAGATAATTTTAAGAAACCTAGGGCCTCATTACGACCCAGGCGGTAAGTTACCGCCTGGGCCGTGACTTTACCACCATGGCGTAAACTACGTTTACGCCATGGTGGTTGGCGGACTTACCGCCCCATTCCGAGGTCGGCGGGGCGGTAAGTCCCCAATCCCCATTTACCCTTCCCCATTCCCATTTTTGCCCCATAGGGCATAATGGGAGTGGGGAAGGCGTTAATTACGCCACCGTAAATTACGGTGGCGTAATTAACTCCATGGTCCCCTAGCGCCATGGATTTTAACACCCGCTAAAAGCAGGTGTTAAAAGCGCCATGGCGCTAAGGGACCCCGTAATTGGCGGTAAGGGGTCGGCGCAGCTAACGCTGGCGCTAACCCCTTACCGCCAGGGTCGTAATGAGGCCCCTAGACTTCAAATAGAACCAGATGTAATGTTCTCGCCTAATGATCACATTCTGAAATGTGCTATATTCACAGATTGTGACAGCCTGGATTTTATTGTTTGTACAAGCGCATTTCTTTGTCATAGAATTCTGCTTAAAATGTTTGTTGTGCACATATGTTGTACCATTCATCCTGGTCATTTTTTTATGTGCTCTTGTTTTGATATTTTTTGATGTTTCTTGCTTAGATCGTTCACCTTTTTCACAATGGCTGATGTTATTTAACAATGCTTTGTAACTGCTGGCAAATGCCTTAAGTGTGTTCCTGTGAATGTATTCATTAGATGTTTAATAAAGTGAACAAGGTTTTCATAAAACTTTGACACAGCTAGGTCTCTTGTTCCTACCATAGGGTCTGTTATTTTGCTTACTTGACATTCTAGCACTTGTGACCCTTTAGCACAGCCACATTTTTAATGAGATCTTGGCTATCACTTGCATTACATGTTTTGCTTTGTGCGTAATGCAGGTAATGATAATATAAGAAAACATGTGCAGGCCGGGTCTGAAGATAAATGGCAGTATCCCCACGTAAGTACATCCCCCTATTGGCTTTGTCATTAAAAGTGCCATGACACAATAAGAACACATGTCTAAACTGGCTGCACCAAAAAGCCAGTCTAGCCACATGATAACACTTATCATGCTTAATTTACCACAGCTGCCAGGAAAAGAAACATGTCCTGCTGCTGTAAGAAATAACTAGACTGGCTGCATTAGAATGTTGGCTAAGACACACAATAACACATATCATGCTTTCTTTATAATAGATACCCAGTAAAGAATACCATGCCACAGTAATACATTATAAGACTGACTGCACCCAAATGCCAATCTAGTCATGTAATAACAATAATCACCCCTGCTTTACCATACATGGGCAGTAAATTATGTCATGGATGGAATAAGAAATGCCATTGATGTGCCCCCCTCCCGCCCCTTGAGTCCTCCATCTATTGCCACTAAGCACTCATTGCCAGAATCTGTGTCTGGGTGGCTGGGCCAGAACAAACACACACACACACATTCACACAACATTCACTCACTAACTTACTCACACCATTCATTCGCTCATTCACAAGTACACCGATACACCATACACTCACCCATTCACTTCACAAATGTACCCAGTCTAACATAAATCATTAACTCACTCCTTCACACACACACATTACATAATGCATAACATACCCTTGCATGCACGAATGCATGCATTAAGAAATACATTAGATACATCCAAAACCCACACAGACTTGCAAAAAATATGTGTTTTTCTTACCTGCTGTCTAGAATGTGTGTTCTCAGAGGAATTCCAGGTATCTGGCTCCCATACTGAACCACGACAGTCAGAAATCAGGAATCTTAAAGGTTCCTGGTTCCTGACTTGCAGAGTAAGTTGGATGGAGCCAGAGGCCTTGATCCCGGAGAGGTGAGACCGGAACATTTATTTCTAAAGTTGGAATGCACGCACTCCGGCTTGAGAAAGAAATACTCTTCCATCAGAAAAGATGTATTTTATTCTACAGAAGGGTGCACCACAACCCACGACATGGTGCAGTGGGGGTGCCCCAACATGATTGGGGCTGCAGGGCCTCCACTATGCCAGTGCCTAACCCCCTCCCTAAAGCTGGTTTAGGAGATGCTATCATGGCTCCCCTTCAGTTTTGGACTCTTTTAGGGAGAGAGATGGGCCTATAGTTTGTGGATGCATTTGAGTGCACCTCTTTAAATCAGAGTAATCATGGCCTCTTTCCAGGACCCTATCTCCCGCACTCCACCATGCCAGACAGAAATCAGGAAGATTAAAGCTTCCTGGTTTCCGACTTGCGCAGTTATGTGAAGGGAGCCATCCCTCGGCACCAGACCCGGAACATTTCTTTCTTAAATCAGAGTATGTGCACTCTGACTTCCGAAATAATGTCTTTCTGATATCAGAGTGCATGTACCCCAAATTTAGAAAGAAACACTCTGACATCAGAAAGCAACGATGTCTCTCTGAAGCTGGACAGGCCCCATCCAGGACATGTTGTGACAGGCCCCCGCTACGCCAGTGACTGACACCTTCCTAAAGCTGTCTTACACCTGTGAGATGATATCATGGCTATCCATTAACTCTTTGTCTCTATTAAGGACAATCTTCCCATATAGATTGCCCTGGCATCTAGCATAGAGATGGGCCTATCGTTTGTGCACGAACGTAAGAGACCCATATTTAAATCAGAATAATCTTGACCCCTTTCTAGGACCAGTATATTGAGTTAAAAGGTAAGTGTTCTCTGGAATGTTATTGTCGCAATGAAAAGGGCAAATATTTGTGTTGCATATATTGATTGATCATAAAATAAAATCCAATGCATCTGATTTTACATTTTGTCACATTTAGACATGCAAATCTCATAGGGCCAGTGCACATCTCATGTCAACATCTCCCATCCTAACGTCTCCCATCCGTGGCCATTCCTGCTTAGCTTCAGGAGCAGCAGGGTGGAGCCCATTCAAGCTGTAAAGCCATATAGGCAGCTGTAGACCCTGCACTTACAATACTTATTTATTTGTATTTTCTACAGATGATAGCTACCTAGCACTTCTCCTAGGCACTTACACTTGCTGCTCACTCATGAGCACGGGCACCCCAGCACTTATCCCACCACTCCCTCCTCTCTCTGCACTTCCATGCTCAGAATGCTCACAAGACCTAGAAGGTTCGTCTTTATCTTCTAGTGTATACATAGTTTCCTATCCCATGTTCACTCCCTCTTGACCTGTGGGCACTTTGAAACCCAATGTATTTGTTGCATAAGCACCTAACAAATGGCCAATAAATCAATACAATCAGTATTTCATGTTAGCACCCTGAATATCACTAATAATGTGCCTGCCGCTCATGAAGCTCAGCAGGATTAGCGTCGCTTGGTTTGAGGATAGGTGACAGCAGTGGAAATACCAAGCTTAGTGATTGCTGTACGTGAATAGCCAACATTTTTGAGTGAACTTCCCCACAGATGAGTCAATATGTATACTGAAACCTGCCCTGTGCCACTGATAAACCTACCATCATGACACAGTGAGGGGGCTTGAACCTGCAACATTGCCACTAATAAACCTGTTCTCTAACCTATGAACCAACAAAGCTCAAGACAGACAGTGTAGCTCTGTGCATTATGACACAGTGTTCAAAGGTGTAATGGAAGAAGATGCATTTGGGAGCCAGCAATGCCGGTTTGGATTAACAAAGGTGCTGGTCTCTCTAAGCCAGTTGTAATGGAAAAAAAACAAAAACACATATTTTTATAACAGTAGAATGATGTTACAATTTAATATTGACCCTATTTCCTTGCCTACGCACCAGTCAACCAACCAATTGGATTACTCTCATACCAATGGGCAGACTTGAAACTGCAACCTTCCCACGGGTAAACCCATGTTTTATAACCGGAGCCAAGAAATCCCTCTTAAGAATGCATAGCTTTGTGTATTATGACATGGCAGTTAAAGGTGTAATATAGAAAAATGCATCTGGATTAACAAAAGTGCTGCTATCTCTATCCAAGCCATGCATAATGGACAAAAAAGATAAAACAATATTTTTATTTCAGTAAAAAAAAATAAGATGTTAAATATTCCTTTGCCAACACACAGGTTTAGCGGTTTGAGAATTTTCATGCCAGAGGACCTGAAACAACAACCTTGCCAATAGTACACTCATCCTCTAACGTCTGAACCACCAGAATGCCCTTCAGACAGCATATCGTTGTGAACTAGGACATGGTGGCCAAGGGTGTAATGGATGAAGACGCATCTGGGAACTAGCAATACCAGTTTGGATAAACAAAGGTGATGATCTCTCTAAGCCAATTTTAATGAAAAACAAGATTTAAAATTTTACAAACCATAACAGTTTTAAGACCAACACACCAATCAATTTGCACGTTCACATGCCAGTAAGGGGACTTGAACCTGCAGCCTTACCACTGTTAACTATCTGCTCTGACTACTGTGCCAATAATTATCATTCCAAAACACTTCTTGCATTATTACATGGTGGGGACATGGTAATGGCTGAAGATACATCTGGAAACTAGCATTGCTGGCTGGAATAAACAAGGTCATTTGTAATGGAAAGAAAAAGATAAAGCAATATAAAACCATAATAACATTTTAAAAATCACAATTATTTCCTACTTCATTGCCAACAAAGAGGTCAATCAGTTTGAGCATTTCCATGCCAGTGAGGTTTTTGAAGCTACATCTTTGCCACTGGCAAACCCATGCTCTCACTTCTGAGCCAAAGGATCTCATTTTGGAAAGCATAACTCTGTGCATTATGACATGGTGTTCAAATGTGTAATGGATGAAGGTGCATCTTGGAGCCAGCAATGCCGGTTTGGATAAACAAAGGTACTGGTCTCTCTCTAAGCCATAGATAATGGAAAAAAAAACATAAAGCAAAAGTTTTCAATCAATCATTCCTTTATTTCGACTCATAGCCATAAAAGTACCCACAAAAACCATCAAGAATAAAGGTTTAAATAACAATATTAGTATTTTATTTTGAAAGCACTGGCAGTGTAATAAATCCACAAAATTAAAAGATTAATAGAAGCTTGTTTCGTATTTAATATGATTCAAAAAATTGATTTTGACATTATTCAAGTTTTCATCTATAGTTGTAATAAGCGATCATATTGCACAAGCGATGTTGACAGTACAAGCATTTACATTTCCTCTTGTTTTCCATGAGATTTGTACAGAAAATTAGATAGATAGTTACGGCAGGGAATCAATCAGTTTATTTGTACGATCCGTGCCCCAAATAAAAACACTGTAGCAGCGTAGATGGAAGCATCGTCATTAGGACTTTTACAGATTTTTCAAGCATCAGCCGTGTTACGGATATTCAGATCATTAAATCTAGAACTTGAATAAGATTTTCTCAGGTTAGCATATAAGGGGAAAAGAGAAAAAATTCATCAATTTACATTTCTCTTTGATCCTTACAATGTGGACACATGTCTTGCAATGTACTACATCTGAATTTAAAGAACAAAGTGCGTGCTATGTTCAGTTTAATAATATTTTTAAATCCTAATGTTGTTTTACAATCTCTATTCTATTATAAAGTAAATGTTCCAGTTCTCTGTACCTGAATTCCATCACTGTACCTCTGATGTCCAACAGTTATAATAACCAAGGTTAAGAGAACGCAATCCTACATCTTTTACCCATGGTAAATTGTTATCCCTTCTTGATGGATGGCATCCTCAAGAGCATCTCTATATGTTTCAAGCAGCGGAGTCTTCCAAATACGGATCCAATATAACACTTTCTCAGGGCAAGTTTCTCTTTAATGTAATTAAGGCATAACTCCTCATCGGAGAGAATATATCTTTATATACGCATTTTCAGTGGTCATCAATTTCCTGGTACTATAATGTTCTGATTATTCGGACCCGTAAAATGCAGCTTGATGGGCTTCCTGTCTGTATAATGCTAATGTTTTGCCCTTGCCATATTCTCAGGTGAACCTGGCAATGGCCCTGCTATACCTACACAAGTTGGATTTCTCAATCGGTCGTGACCAACTACCATTATCCATGAACTTTAACCCTAGGTAATCCTAAATGTTCACTTGTTCAATGGGAGATTCAACAATGAATATATATTTAATCTTAGTTGCTTTTTCCTGCAGGATTTGAATAACGTGGATTTTGATTCGGAGTAATTTATGGTGAAGCCATAGGTCTAACAGAAGGCAGCAAGCAGGTTAAGTGGTATGTTAAGTCCTGGTGCAGTCAATGATATCAAAATGGCATTGTCTGCCAGCATTAGTGGTGGTATCTTATTTGATACTAGTGAAGGCGCATCTGTTGGTATGGGCTGAAGGAACTCAATTAAGCTATTTATATACAGGTTAAAAACAGTTGCTGCCAGCGCACAGACATGGCATACTCCTTTTTCCAACATGAAGAGCCCAGTTGTTCTACCGTCAAGGCCTCATCTCACTACTGCCTTATTATTCATGTAGAGTGACATAAGTACATTGAGTAAAGGATGAAGACGCCCCAGTGAAAGCTTTCCTGCCCATAGCTTACATCTGGGGATTTCATCAAAGGGCTTTTGGGAGTCAACAATGGTAGCAAACACAGATCTCTTCCTTAGTGTAACATATTTATAGACCAGGGGATTTAAAGCGATCAACAGAACGTATACCTGGGTGAAATCCAGCATGCAGATTGCTAATTGGGTTATTCTTGGCAATCCATTTGTTCAGATGATCTAATAATCCCTTGTCAAATGCTTTCCCTGTACAGTCTGAGAGCAAGACAGGTTTATAATGCTGTGGATTGTTTCAATCTGGCTTCTTGAAGATTTGTTCAAGACTATTGGTGTGTACCTTGTCCTTATCCTTGCCCATTGCTTGGTCTGCTTTACCATTGTTATTGGTTAAATCACATCCATCTACAGGGATTACATAATTTAGCCCCGTTGTTGCCTATCAGGGCATGGAATCTCAAATGTAGCCACAGTGTCTTCCTCATTTTTGTCCCCCTTGTTTGTTGCAATATGATTGCATGTGTCATTAGTGTTGGTGCCACAATCATTGGGGTGGGTAGTTTGTACTTTGTGGGTTTTGGATGGTGTATCTTTATCACAGAGTGCCATCTTTCCTGAAATCTCCTTATCTCCCTACACAATACGGTTAGCATGTATGAATGGGCAACCCCCCTCAGTATCCCCAAGAGCATATAGTAAGAATTAATATTCCCCTATCAGGTGGTTTGCTTCCTTAATAGGTTTACATATGGCTGTTACAGATGATGTGAAGGCATCATGAATAAGGACACAGACAACATATTCCAAATTCAAACACTCCATTTTTATTACAGTTCAGGCTGGAAAAAGCCCTAACTTGCCCTATGCTAAGGTGGGATTTCCTTACCTAAATAAAACTAAGGAGAGTCTGAGTTAAAGAGTTCAACATAGGAATCTGTCTGTCCAAAACCAATGATTGCCCTCACAACTATAACTGTACAATGTTTAGGGATGTCAGCAACCAAAAGACTAATAGTGTTCAACACAAAGTGCTGAGCTTCTTCCAGCTCACTGCTTCTGTTCAGCTCGCTTCCCAGGTATAAAACACTTCAACAAAGTAATGGCTCAAAATCCACTTATTTAGAATTTGAATGCAAATAACTCTGTTCAGGTCTCAGGGTTTCGTTCGGCAAGTTAAGACTCGATATTCCCTTCCCTTCTTTCCAAACTACACAATATTATCTTAAAATGAAAGGCTTCTAATCAGGACTTAGAGAACGGATGAGGTTAGAGAGCGGAAGAGTTTAGAGAGCAAATGAGTGTAGAGAGCAAATTAATTTATAGAACAGGATTACTGCGTACTAACGAATGACTCTAAGGGACTGATGAGTACATACTAATGTTGAATGCATGGAAAGCATGAGGGCATAGAACGGAGGAGTGTGCGGAGCTGGTGAGTGCAGGGAGCTGGTGAGTGCCGGGAATGGGTGAATGCGGGGAGCGGATGTATGCGCAAGGTGGGTGAATGCGAAGTACAGGCGCAGACAGGGTTGGCGGGCTGTCAGGAGCGCGCAGGGCGGACTGGAATGAATGAGTGCGTCGAGCAGACCGGAGTGTGTAGCACTGACGGAGACGCATGGAATGAATAGAAGTCCATATAACGGACTGGAACGCATAGAACTGCGCGACGTACATAGTATGATCTGGAATGCAGAGAACGTATGAAAGAGCATGTAACCCATCATATCACACCCCATGCTTACTCTCTTCTTTACACCACCACTCAACTAGAACACAGAGATACTATGACACCATTCGGTATAACTGTTCTCATACCAACATCCGCCACTCATTCCACATCACTCTAAGTAAACACTTCTGGTTATACACCCCCCAGCCAGGCGTTCTCAGGCCTAACGCAGCCACAAACTGTCTGGATAAATCCGGCCGGAACGAACACATACTCCTGATCTTTCAACCACCACACCTACCGCTAAGAAGCAGCTATTTAACGAAAACCGCACCAGCTGCACACATACCCAGTGCGCACACACGCCGTTCACTCTCCCTGCTCTCTCTACTGAACTGAACTTCGGTTCCCAAGGGCGTTCAACCTACCAGCGCCTTCAGACCATACCAATGGTATATAAGACGCTATATAAGTGCAAAATAACATAACGTAACATAATTTAGGGTTTCCTTCCTAAAGTTCCAAAACACAATTCCAAAAGAAGCACAGCATGCCTTTAAATAAAAAAAATAATAATTTGGTGTTTATATAGCGCTATGATACCCATGGTGTGTGGTGCTCATTTATTGACCTCGGAAGGATGAAAGGCTGAGGTTGACCCTTCCGGGATTCGAACCTGTGTTAGCAAGCTCTGCACAGATGTCAAAGCAAGTGCTCTACTCACTGTGCCAAATGACTTGCTTTATTTTTCAGAGTTTGGTTAATGTTGTTTTCAAATGCACAGTTCAAATGATTGTGTAGTATTCGAAAAGGTTGCTATTGTCTCTGTGTATCAGCCTGCAGTGTCCTTTGTCTGCCTGTTCTTCTCACCTTTTGGTTTCAAAGCCTAGGTTTGTTTAACAACAGTCTTCATTCATTTTGGTGTTAAATTATTAAACCTCTGGCCTAGGGTTTGTTTTCCGTTAATATGGAATTCACAAATTGTTAATTTCACTTTAAATGTATAATTCAATATGCAGCGACCTTCAAGAACATGTTTCTCATCATACACAATCACTTCAATGCAAGATATTCCCTTTTGTTTAATGGTAGACTAATATAACTGCTTGTTTTGCTTTAATTGGATTGTTCAGTCTTCTGAGACTTGTTACTTGTCACACGTGACTACTCTGATACAAAATATTCCCCTTTCTTGTATATTTAATAAGCATAAATGTTTGTTCCACTCAGATACAATGTTTTCCAAAAGAATGCTTAAGTTCACGCACGCGCACCAGGTTTCTCAAACCCAGAAACTAACCAATCTCTTAGGATGTTTGTGCTGGAGTGCGGATCACACAAGCTTCTTCCTTTTGTGCAGGTGCTCCAGTTTCTGCCCCTCAGATACTCCTGGGGTGTTCCTCCACCACAGGGCAATGAGCACTTTAAATAGAAAGGAACGGGGAAGCCTTCCAGCATGTCCCCCTTCACCTTTCTTGGTCTGCTCCAGGGAGTCCTCACTCCCATGCCATGCTGAATGGTCCTCTACTGCATGCACCCACCTCCTAGTCCTTCTCTTGTCGACTCTATTTGCCACTGGGTTGGGCTCCATATTTACACCTGCAGACACTTGACAGGCTGCAGGTGTGAATGATTCTTTTGCCCGGCATGACTCCTATTAAAGAGGCATGCCTGATATACACACTGCTAGCAGCCATCTTCCTCTTCCCAGTACTAGAGTGGTAAAAGAGCATAGTCTTCATTGCTCTTTGCTGTTTCTTCTTCGTCCAAGTACTGTCAAGTGTCAATGGTGGGGAAATTAGGGGAGTTGGCTTATAATAGTCCTTAAATGTTCAGGGGGGGTTAGGTTGGTTGTCACTAGGGAGAGGGGGGTACCATGTAGCGACAAGGGCACCCCACTCCGCGATCCCAGGGATCCTCCACCCAGGTGATCCTCCCTCGGTTCTGTGCCTTCAGGGTTGGGATCCAATAGAAATGGCCTTTCCCTGGCCATCTGTGCAGAGGATCCAAGGGGTTGAGAAGTGAGAACACCCTCAGGTTTCTCACAATGAACACTTGAACGGTTTTATTGGCAAAAGACAAGATACTGCCTTTCTTTTGAACATTAATCTATCCAGGTGTGGCAAAGTGCTAGTGCAGGAATCTAAAACCTAATAAATATGAAAATTGAAAAAGGATAATAATATGAAAGTATTGAAGGAATATTGTTTGGATACTAAGTTAATAACGTCTTACTACATCCAAGTTTCAGAAAATATGGGAAAGACAAGTGAGGTAAAGATAATCACAATTAAGCTTTATTAAGAACTTTTTAAACAATAACAGTTAAAATTGAAAAGAATAATTTGAGCATCTACTGTAGTCATGGAGAGAAGCCCATTAGCTCAGAGGGTAACCACAGTCTGACACCCCCCCTCGAACCCGGTACATTATACTCTGCCAATAGCAGCAATACGAGGTGATGCCAGTCAGGTGTGAGTACTGTAGGTATGGGGTGATTACTATACTGTTTTTATGTGACTTGGGCAGTTCCTATCGTTCTATGGCAGACTTGTCATCAACATGTTCTTAAAGGGTGGCAGAAGCACTTCAACAAAGCAGCTCAATAACAACAGAGCCCGCAGTCACAGACTCCAATGTTGATAGATGGTATATTGATTGCATGATTACTATCGATTGTCTCTTAGTGGTAAAGTAAACATATAATGAGCACCCCCATGAGGGGTACAAATAAGGAAGACCTCTGTAGGTCACTCAGAGTCAACTAGGAGGGTAGTTCAAAGGCAGACACACCTGCAGTTACTGCTCCTCTTATCCTAGGTAACACTAGAGTGCAACCTTGGTCCACCTGGTGCCTTTCCGAGTCAAACAAGAAGACAGTTCCAAGGCATAGACCCGTGTATGAGCTGCTTCTCTTTACTAGGGTTATTTATCCACTCATAACAAGCTCAATCTCCTCATGCTTCTCACACTCGTTGCTCGCCTCCTGGAGGTTTCTCTGGGGCTCTAGTAGAGGCAGGGCCTTTAGTCCGTCCGTCTGTCAGCATGAGCAACAACGAGGGGGTGGTAAGAAAGCTGTTTCCCCTCCTCTGAAGGCTCACTAGCTCAGTTCCCAGTTCCAAGCATCAACAGTGTCCCTGCAGGAGGATTAAAGGATAGACCCATGGTCACCAGAATACAGTACACCGAGCCTGGTAAAAAGAACAGATGGGCAGCTAGTAAGCTAGTAAGCTGGATGCCAAAAAGAAATGGTCTCTACAGCAAGGGAAATCAGTCAGTTAAAGCGGGGAAAAGCGGGAACATCCCACATACTGCAGCGCTTCACTCAGCAAGGAGCCAGGGACATTTTTAATCAGTGTATATTTGGGTGCAGCTAAAGGTGCTTTCCTCAGTTAACATACCTCATGTTGGAAATGGTGAAAAGCTGCTAACACAGCGGAAACAGCCAGCTCACAGCCCCGCTCCACTAAGCTCAATATTTTGATAACAGTATAAAAAATGATTTGCCAACACAAAGGCCAACCAACCTTTTTAGCCATTTACATGCTAGCAAGGTGACTTGAATCTGCAATGTTACTGGTGGCAAATCCATGTTATAACCTCTGCGCCAACAGCTCTCACTTGTGAAACCTAGATTTGTGCATTATGACATGGCAGTCAAAGGTCTAATGCATGAAGAGGTATCCGGGGACTAGCAATGCCTGTTGGGATCAATAAAGGCACTAGACCCTCTCTGTAAGCCATTTGTAATGCCAAAATAAAACCCAATATTTGTGTAACAATAAAAATGTAACCTATTTACTTGCCAACACTCAGGTAAACCAACCAGTTTGAGTTTTTTATTAATGCTAGCAAGTGGACTTGACACTGCAGCCTTGTCACTTGCAAACCCAAGTTCTAACTTCAGAGTCCATCAATACGCCTTCAGAAAGGATAGCTGTGTGCATCATGACATGAGGGTCAAAGGTGTGACGTATGCCAGGGCCTGGGAATAAATACCTTCAGCCCCCAGTTCCTCTCATATCCTTCTGCAGGCAGGGGATGGAAGAGAAATGCCCCTCCACAAGAGTTGGACGCTTATATTCTCTTTTGTTTGTTAGAAGCCAATACAATATAGGTGTCGACAGGATTCATGGGGGCATTAACATATGATGCTCGTCATAAGAGGACATCTGGAATACATACATCATAGTCAGCAAAATACGTAGAAGAGAGCGGGATGCTTAGACTTTGATAGCCATAGATTACACATGCATTTTTATCATATGCAGAGGCGACATTTTGTTCTCGGTTATGTTGTGCTGCACTGCATCGACCTTCACGTCTTTCTGGTTTGGTAAACATTTCTTGTCTGTTCCATTCTGTGACAGTCAGGGTCATGTCCCTTAGATAACGTTATTCAAAAATTGCTTCTTCTCGTTTGTACAGAAAACCACAGTAATTAATTGGCTCCATTATCTCACAAGAGCAGCAAAGATAAATGCTCACAGCAAGAAGGCCGTACCTCCTAGCAAATAAAACCATTATTTATTTTTCTTGCACTAAAAGCAGAATTAACCGTTTAGTTAATTGGTGCAAAATATAATACAGCTCTTCTTCAGCTTGGAACAGGATACCTAGGATTCCTCAGGTGTAATGGATGAAGATGCTTCTTGGAACCAGTAATGCCAGTTGAGACAACAACGGTGCTGGTGTCTCTCCCTAAGTCATTTGTAATGTAAAAAAAAGATGACACAATATTTTTATAACAGTAACAATTTCAATTGGAAATATACACTATCTCTTGCCAAAAATAGGCTAACCAACCAGCTGGAGCATTTTGAAGCCAGTGAGGGGACTTGAAACTTCAACATGACCACTGGTAAACCCATGCTCTAAAATCTGAGCCAACGGATCTCCCATGTGAAAGCCTAGCTTCGTGCATTATAACATGGCAGTCAAATGTGCATTGGATGAAGATGGAATGCCAGTTAGGATAAACAAAAGTGCTGGTCTCTCTCTCTCTGAGCCATTTATGATGCAAAATAGATCAAAACAATGGGGGTAATTCAAAGAATTCAGCGCAGAATTGGTGCACGCGGCTGGGAATGCCCCTCAGGCAGCCCTTCACCCCTGGGCACCCTGGGCAGGCCCCGCAGTCAACTCTTCACCCTGGCCATGCCCTGCAGGCCGTCCAACACCCCAGGGCATGCACCGTAGGCAGCCCTTCACACCTGGCCATGGCCCACAGGCAGCCCATCACGCCTGGGCATGACCCGCAAGCAGCCCTTCACCCCTTGGCATGCCCCGCAGGCAGCCCATCACCCCTGGGCATGACCCAAAGGCAGCCCTTCACCCCTGGATATGCCCTGCAGGCAGCCCTTCACCCCTGGCCATGCCCCACAGGCAGCCCATCAATCCTGGGCGTGCCCCACAGGCAGCCCTTCACCCGTGGCCATGCCCCGCAGGCAGCCCCTCACCCCTGGGCATGCCCGACAGGCAGCCCTTCAACCCTGGCCATGCCCCGCAGGCAGGCCACATGTCACCATGCACTTGGGAGCCCCCAATCATGCCCCCCATCTACCCCCATTGATGGGCACCTGCCAGCATGCCCCGACTCATGCCCCCCCACCACCCATAGACGGGTACCTGGCAGCAGGCCCCGACTCATGCCCCCCCACCCACCCCCATTGACGAGCACCTGCCAGCAGGCCCTGATTCATGCTCCCTCACCCCCTATATTGACAGGCACCTCCCAGCAGGCCCCAACTCATGCCCCCCTCATCACCCATTGACGGAAACCTGCCAGCATGCCCCGACTCATGCACCCCAACTCCACCCTGTTACGCTCACCTGGTATCCACGCGGATGCCACCCATCCCTGGTTGGATGATTTGCACTCTCAAACCCTCTCCCGGTCCCTTGGTAGGGCCTCTGATTAAATATGGGTCTGCAATATAGGAGAGCTGGATTCAATACCAGATTGTCTTTATGTTTTCCCACCTCCGCAGTCCTCAACTCCTTCCTCCCCCTTGGGCCTTCTCCTCACCTTAATATTGTAAAAGGTGGATTCTCCGTCCTGCTTCTCGTGGCAGGTGCGCGTAGATGTGGGGGGCGAGCAACAACCAAGTTACTTCACTGGTGCAAGCCCCCTGTGGGAATCCAGGCCTGCAGCGACTCCGTAGGTTTTCTGCTTTACAGTCTTTATATGCAGTTCTTAGTTCGAATAATAATGTCTTGCTTCTTTCCTTTTAGGTATGGAAAGGTATTTTGGTGCTGTCATGCACTTTTAAGATGAGCATGGGCCAGTAGGCGAAAGCACAGTGTGCGTGATGCTGTCCAGTGATTAAAGTGTGATGCGCAGCTCTGTTTCACCTTTTATATTGCTAACCTGTGTCTTTTCTCTCCTTGCAGGTCGCGATGTTCCTCGCCGCGCGCCGTGATGTTCCAGCAATGATACTGACCAGCAGATGACTACCCAGGTAATAATTGTGTGGCTTTCTTCGTTTGGGAGGAAACGTGAGTAAACGCTTATTAATGCTGTCTTTCTTCATCCTCTTTCCAGGTTATGGTATTCCAGGATGCATGCGATGCCATATGATGGAGTTCGTACCTTCGGGTGAGTGGAACTGAAGTCGGCGATGGATTGAAGACAGGATACCATTCCAGGTATGTTTTGTAGTGTTCTTTCTCTCTCTGCAGGTCCTTGGTTTCAGGTAAGCTGGCATGAAGAACTGGACACGGTGAGAGTTACGCTGCCCACAGCAGAATAACATGAAACGTGTTCTGCTGTTTGGGTGTGGTTTAAGTAGTCTCAGGTAAAGTAGTTCAGGTAAAATAGTCCCAGGCCTGCCACACCCAAAGTAGTCCAGGGAAAGTAGTCCCAGGCCTGCCACACCCAAAAGACTAGACCACATAGCTCAGTTCCTTGTAACTGAGCTATTTGTGTGCCTCCATGTTGGCTGAGCCCCCCCAAGTTAAATAGTCCCAAGTAAATAATCCCATTCTAATGTTGGTCTTCATGATGGTTATGAGCCTGGCGCCATAGGCGCCAGGACTGACTCCAAGAAAGTCTTGGATAAGGTTTTAAGGCCTTTGACCTGGCCCTAACTGGAAGGCTGACTTGCCAGTGAGGGCCAGGGTTAAGGGTCATGACAGCGCTCCCCCCAAGGCCCCTCTCACGGTGGCACTTCTGCCTGGTCCTGGTTTGGCTGGGCAATTCTGATGGAACCTTTTAATTAAGCGAGGTGCATGGATGTATTCATTAGGTTCCCATGATCTGCCTTGACGGCCGTATCCCTTCCAATATTCCAATATATTCCAGTAGTATAGTTTGGATCTGGTGTATTTTGAGTCTAGGATATCCTTTACTTCAAACTCTGGTTCTCCTTCAACTAATGCTGGTTTTGGTGGTGTTGTAACCTGAGTACCAGGTTGTACCAGTTTCAGGAGTGATATGTGAAACACAGGATGAATCTGCATAGTGGGTGGTAGGGCTAATGTAACTGCCACTCGATTTATTATGGATTCAATAGAATAAGGTCCAGAGATCGAGGACGACAAGTCTGAGTCCCTTTTATGGGCACATATTTTGATGCTAACCAGACCTTGGGCCTCATTACAAGTCACCCGGTATGGAAATAACAGTGGCGGTAAACCCGCCGCCACTGTTGTTTCCATGCCGGGTGATCTCAAGTCCTGCAGGTGGAGGTGTCATTCCCGTCAGGTCTGACCTGGCGGGTTTAACTCTGCCCGCCTGCAGGCGGACGTGGAAATACCGGCACCATCACGAGATGTGCCCGTGATTCCATGGTCCCCATTCCCATTGAGTCTTATCGGACTCAATGGGAATGGGGATTTACCGAATTCCGCCTCCGGAATTACTGGGTCACCGGGTTGTAATGGTAATATGAGTTGGAATGGTAATATCAGTCCGGCGGTAACCGAGGCGGAAAAAACGGCAGGTTACCGCTGGACTCGTAATGAGGCCCATTGTCTCCAATTTGATAGTCGGGGGCTTTACTACGATGTTGGATAGCAAATTTCTTTTGTCTGTTCTTGGCTTGCAGTATATGTTCTGCTGCTTCTTTGAAGGCCTGGAAAATAGTCGTATGTAGGGTTTTAACCGCTGGCATTTCCAAAGGGGTTGGGAGATCCAATTCTGAAGTACGTGGATGTCTACCATATATAGTGTAAAAACGGGTTGGTCCAGTGCTGGTGTGTAATGAATTATTATAGGCATATTCAGCTATCCATAACAAGTCCTTCCAATTTCTTTCCACTTGATTTAACATGCAACATAAGTATTGCTCGAGGGTTTGATTTGTTCTTTCTGTTTGTCCATCTGTTTGCGGATGGTGACGTGTGGATAGTCGAATGTCAATTTGGGCCATTGAACAGCATTTCCTCCAGAATTTGGATACAAACTGACTACCTCGATCTGAGATCAAAACCGATGGAAAGCCATGTAGCTGTACTATTTCCTCCAAGAATACTTTTGTTAAACTGGATGCATTTGGAAGAGCCTTAAAAGGAATAAAGTGTGCCATTTTAGAGAACAAGTATACAATTACTAAGATGGTGTTGAATCCTTGACTGGGAGGTAGATCTGTAATGAAATCAAGGGACAGTGTGTGGCATGGTGCAGGTGGAATTTCAAATGGTTGGAGAAAACCAGCTGGTTTCTGCTTTTGGGACTTGTTTTGTGCACACACACAGCAGAATTTGATTAATTGGATGATGTCTTTACGCCATGTGGGCCACCAATAGCTTTGCTTTACTTTAGCTAGAGTTTTGGCAATTCCAGGATGACCTTCAATCAGGGAGTGGTGATAACCCGAAATAACCTGCTCTTGTAAATCTTTACTTGGCAGGTATAGACGGTTCCTAAAATATGTTAACTGGTCTTTAATGGTGTAATGTTGTCCTTGAGAACGCCACTCTTATGAGAGAGTGGGATCCATTAAGAGTTGGATCTTGTTTTGGAGTTCATCCTGTGTCAATGTTGTCATAAGACCCAGAAGTTTGTCTTCTGGAATGATCGCTACTGGATCTGGAGTTATGTATACCTTTTCATCAACACCCACACGGGACAAGGCGTCTGCCTTTCCGTTTCGGACTCCTGGCCGGTAGGTGATCACATAGTCATATTCAGCAAAGAAAAGAGCCCACCGCAGTTGACGGGATGATTGAGCCTTTGCTGTTTTTAGGTATTGCAGGTTTCGATGATCAGTTATGACCGTGACAGTATGTCTAGCACCAAGGAGATAGTGTCGCCATGCCTTGAAATCTGATTTTATAGTTGAGAGTTCTTTGTCTGTGATAGCATAGTTGAGTTTGGGAGGTGAGAATTTTTGTGACCAGAAGGCCACAGGGTGTAACTGGCCAATTCCTGTGTCCCTTTGTGAGAGAACAGCTCCCAAAGCTAGGCTAGAGGCATATGTTTCAACTAAATAAGGGAGGTCTGGGCGAGGATGCCGTAGAACTGGAGCAGAAGTAAATTTTTTCTTAAGTTCTTGGAAGGCCTTCCCTGCTTCTTTGGTCCAATGGAACTTGTTATTGTTTTTTCGCAATAGTGATGTAATTGGATGCACTATTTGGGAAAAATCTTTGCTGAATGGGCGGTAAAAGTTTGCAAAGCCCAACATACTCTGGATTCCTTTAAATGAAGTTGGTGATGGCCAGATAAGAATGGCATCTACCTTGTGCCTATCCATTCTGATAACTTTTGGTGTGAGGATAAAACCGAGGAACTCTACTTCGGTGACATGAAAAGAGCATTTTTCGAGTTTAGCATACAGTTTATGTTGGCGGAGTTTAGTAAGGACGGAGGGGACATGCCTGACATGGGGCCTCATTACACGTTGTGCGGTAAGGGTTTACCCGTACCTGTAAGGGTATCGGTACCGGTAAACCCTTACCACCTTACTACGAGGTCCCTTTGCGGGTCCTCCCTTAGTGTCTGGTTTTTCCAGGTGTTAAGGACGGGACCCGCAGAGGGACCTTGGTGCTAATTATGGTACCGCAATTTGCGGTACCGTAATTAGCCCCTTCACCATTAACATGGAGCCCTATGGGGCTGACTGACAATGGTGAAGGGGCAATGGTGGATGGCGGAATTAGCGCCCCCACTCACCTTAATGGCTAATTCCGCCATCCACCAAGGCGGACCCGGTAAGGGACCGGCGGCAACCATGGTGCTAATAGCGCCATGGTTTACCGCACAACGTGTAATGAGGCCCATGGTCTTCTTTTGTAGCAGAATACACTAAGATGTCATCAATGTAAACCAGGGAGCAAACGTCGAATAACTCCCACAAAACATCATTCATAGAGTACTGGAATGCAGCGGGAGCATTGCAAAGTCTAAAAGGCATTACCTGGTATTCATACAAGCCGTATTTGGTATGAAAGGCGGTTTTCCATTCGTCTCCTTTCTTCACTCGAACACGATTGTACGCCCTCCTAAGGTCCAGTTTGGTATAGATTTGGGCGTCTTTGACTTGATCCAATAATTCGGGAATAAGGGGAAGTGTACAAAGTTTTTTTTACTGTGATCTGGTTTAAAGCGCGATAGTCGATGCAAGTCCTCAAATCTCCTTCCTTCTTTGCCACGAAGAATGAGGGACTGGCTGCCAGTGATTTAGATGGGTGGATAAATAATTTGCCAGGTACTGATCCAGATAAGATTTCAAATGGAGGTTTTCTGGTTCAGTAAGTGCATAGATTCGGCCACAAGGAATTTGCGCACCAGGTATGAGGTCGATCTGACAATCGTAGGGCCTGTGCAGTGGTAGAGTATTGACTTGTTCTTTCTGGAACACGTCTTGAACATCTTGGTATTCATTTTGTAGAGTACTAGTCACACCTAGTACAATTTCTGCCGTACTGGGAGTAGCAGAAGTAAATAAGTCTGTTTTCCCCTTTTCTTGGTAATAACAGGTGTGAGCACAATCATTGGAAAAGGCCAACTCCTTGGCACACCAATCTATTAGAGGGTTGAGAGCTACCAACCATGGCATCCCTAAGATTAGTCGAAACGGAGGAGCTTTTATGAGATCGAATGCAATAGATTCTCGGTGTCGATCTTGGCACAGTAGGGTCAATGCTGCTGTTCATTGGGTTACTGGTCCGGAAGCTATTTCTGTCCCATCAACCGTAGTAACGTTTTCAGTAGTCGACTTAGAGCATAAGGGAAGCCCCATCTCTGCTGCCAGATCTTGGTCTACATAATTCCCAACTGCTCCGCTGTCTATGTATGCTTCGAAAGCATGCATCTGAGACAGTTGTTGATGATTGATCAAAATTACTGGTAATGCAAAGTGTGAGGTCTGTGGCTCATCCTTCTCGCTCGACAAGTGGACCTCTGTGCTTGCCGGGTTTGGTAGTTTTCTGACTCCTTGTTATTATCTTCCTTCTCTGTGGCTCCAACAGTTCTCCTTGGTGGTTTCACTGGACATTCTTTGAGGAAGTGGCCTGATTTTCCGCAATATAAGCACAAACTGTCCTCTATTCTTCTACCTGGGTTTTCATGTTCAATCCTAATTGAGGGGATGGGTGTTTAGCATATTGCTCTTGTAATCTGGCTATTTCCCCTTCATGCTTTTTCAGTCCTCTGTGGATGTCTTTTAATACTCCGAATTCTGTGGACATTGCAACACCTCTTATACACACTTTGAAGGCCTGCCACAGCACTGTCTGACTTGTCATAGTGCTCTCATTATGTTCAAAGTATTCTTCAATGTGCTGGGTTAGTTCAGTTTTGTATACCTGATCTGCCAAAGCTGTGGATTTGAATCTCCATGGGGGCCTATGTAGTGTCATCTCCGGAATTTGAATCGTTATTTGGATGGGAGAGTGACCGGACAGCATTCTAGGATGAATCAGCGGTTCGGTCATCCAACCCATCACTCTATGGGATAACAGCTAGACAACTCTTCTGGAGTCCATATCATGTACCGAGGAGTAAAACGTGTATGCCCGTTTTGTGCCATTTAGGAGTGCCAAGCATTCCGTCGACCCAGGTCAGTCATGTGGGTGAGTATAATACGGGCAGCATTGGTGAGTGTCCTAGGTTGATCTGACGTGCAGTCTAGATGCATGTCAAGAATGGTATTAATGTTGCCTCCACAAATCAGATGGGCCATGGGGTATTTGGCTAACTTCCCGAATAGTGTTCAATAAAAGCCAGAGTCATCTACATTCGGACTGTATACGTTAATGAGCAGTACCTCCTCTTCTCTGATTTTGCCAGGTACCAGGACATAGCGGTCATCTGGGTCGCTCTCTGTGTTGTGGTGTGTAAAGGGGATAGATCTGTGTATTAAAGTCAACACTCCCCAAGCCCTGCTTGAGTATGACGTGTAATGCTGCTAGGTTCCCCAGATGGGTGCTAACCTTTCTGCCTGGTGGCCTAATAAATGAGTTTCCTGGAAAAAAACTATTCAGGTTCCCAGCCTGTTAATATAAGCCATAATTTTCCATCTCTTCACAGGTGCTCCTAGCCCACGGACATTCCAGCTCAACAGTGTAATAGTGACCTTGTCCTTCTTAGCCATGGGTGTGTACTCTGTTCATGATATGCAATATGTCTTTACCTTGATGTGCCACTATGCTTTACATTGGTCTGTACCTGTGCTTTTTTAACTTTAACTCCCCTTGTAGCCATCCTGACCCCTCCCCCCACCCTCATAGTTCCCTGAACTTCAACTATATTTCCCCTGTTACCACCCTCCCATCCTCTATCCTGCAATATGCGCCTGCAACAGGGGGTTCCTGCCACGACGGCCCAGGCCTACTGGTTTCAATCTTTCCCATTTCATCTCGTAGCTTTCTGTTACTTGCACACATATTGAACAATCGCTAATACCCACATCTTACACCTGTATGGCAAAATTATCATTTAACAAGTTAGTTCAGGGTAATGCCTTTCAAGTGCTGTAGTCGTCTTCTTTTTTCGCATCGCTGTACCTCATGATAGAATTCATTATAGTGATTTGTTTGTTGAATTTCCGGCACCGTTCAGTGACTGCTTAGATGTCACCGGGATGTTAACCTCCACAAAGCTTGCTGCCACTTCGGGGAACGTGAAGAAGTAGGTCTTGTTTTTGTGTTGCATGCGTAGTCTAGCAGGGTACAGCATCGCATAGGGAATCTGACAGTCGCGTAATAGTTTTTTGACACCTGTGAATGTGCGCCTCTCTTGCTGTACTGCTAGTGTGTAGAATGGAAATTTACGGATTACACTGGCCTCCCACCTTAGCTCTTGTTTGTCCCTCGCCGCTCTCAATACTAGGTCTATGTCCCTGTAGTTCATCATTCATGCAATGATAGGTCTACGGTAGGCCCATGGTTTGGGTTGTGGTGCCAGGTTCCTGGGCACTCTTTCCACTACGAACATGGGCGACCAGTCCGGGTCACCCAGCAGATCTCTCAGTAGCTTTTCCACAGAAAGCTCCATGGGGCCTTTAAGAGCATCCTCTGGGCGACGATTATAAGGATGTTGTTACGGCGTGAACTGGCTTCTAAATCTTCGCATTTAAGCTTCACTGTTCCTAGATCTTTCGCCATTGTCGTCACTGTGTTGCGTAGTGTTTCCAATGCGTCTTCAGTGGTGGTTATGCGGCTCTCAGCTTCGGTGATGCGGCCAGTGGCTTTTTCCAGCAGATTATTGATGGATGCTACATTCACTGTGATCCCAAATAGTTAATCGTTGAGGGCTGAACAGTCTTGCTGCATTGCTGTAAAGACAGCTTGGAGGTCCATAGTCATTGACAGGATGTCTGTTCTGTAGCCATGTTTGCTGTGGTTCCTGTTTTCATCACTGTTGTGAATTTATCTATTTGTCCTTTACCCTTTTCCGGGCCTGCTTCTCTGGGCATGGTCTACTGCCCTGTCTCTGGTATTGTTGCACTTCCTGTTGTTTACTGTGTGTCCAGCAGACGTTTTTTTACCAGCAGACCGGTGTGACGCGCTGGTTTAGTCGTATCTACTCATGCTCCTTTAGCTGTTTCGGTATAGCGCTTGTAGTCCGGTGCATTCAATAACTGCGCCGCAGGGAGGGGTGGGTTTATTGCTGCCAGCTTGATGTCAGCACTTATCTCATCATTGTCGCCTTTTAAATGGGTATTTTTGCCTCCCTGCAAGCCTTGAGTATTATTGAGAATTAATTTTATTGTTGGGTCTCTCTGGAAGTTTGAACCACAGGTCTGGCAATTAAGTGTCATTGCCACTGAGCTGATTCTCGCTGCTTTCCCGTGTTTCCCTTGTTAGACCAGTGTAGGCTCCGTGTGTCGCCGGTGTAGGTCCCTCGTGGATGTATTGTGTGATTTCCCCTGTGACCTTTCCTACTTCTGTAACTAAAATTGTTGCTGGCAGCTGATGGTCCGGTTCTGACTGCTGTTTGGTCTTCTGAGACTTGTTACTTGCCACAAGCGACCAATCTGATACAAAGTATTCCCCTTTCTTGAATACTTAATAAGCATAAATGTTCATTCCACTCAGATACAATGATTTTCATAAGAATGCTTAGTTCACGCACACACAACAAGTTTCTCAAGCCCAGAAACTAACCAATCGCTTAGGATGTTTGTGCTGGAGTGCGGATCACACAGCCTTCTTCCTTTAGTGAGGGGGCACCAGTTTCTGCCCCTCAGACATTCCTGGGGTGTTCCTCCACCATAGGGCAATGAGTACTTTAAAAAGAAAGGAAAGGGGGACGTCTACCAGCCTGCCCCCCTTCACCTTTCTTAGTCTGCTCCAGGGAGTCCTCTCTCCCATGCCATGCTGAATGGTTCTCTGCTGCATGCACCCACCTCCTGGTCCTTCTCAAGTCGACTCTATCTGCCACTTGGTTGGGCTCCATATTTCCACCTGCAGTCACTTGATAGGCTGCGGGTGTGAATGATTATTTTGCCCGGCATGACTCCTATTAAAGGGGCATTCCTGATATACACACTCCTGGCAGGCATCTTCCTCTTCCCAGTATTAGAGTGGTAAAAGAGCATAGTCTTCATTGCTCTTTGCTGCTTCTTCTTCGTCCAAGTACTGTCAAGTGTCAATGGTGGAGTAATGAGGGGAGTTGGCTTATAATAGCTCTTAAAGGTTCAGGAGGGGTTAGGTTGGTTGTCACTAGGGAGAGGGGGATACAATGTCTCCCCCAAGGGCACCCCACTCTGCGTTCCCAGGGATCATCCACCCAGGTTATCCTCCCTCGGTTCTGTGCCTTCAGGGTTGGGATCCAATAGAAATGGCCTTTCCCTGGCCACCTGTGCAGAGGATCCAAGGGGTTCAGGAGTGAGAACACCTTCAGGTTTCTCACAATGAACACTTCAACAGTTGTATGGGCAAAAGACATGATATTGCCTTTCTTTTGGACATTAATCTATCCAGGTGTGGCAAAGTGCTAGTACAGGAATCTAATACCTAATAAATATGAAAATTGAAAAAGGATAATAATATAAAATTGATGAAGGAATATTCTTTGAATACTAAGTTAATAAAGTCTTACTACATCCAAGTTTCAGAAAATATTGAAAAGACATATTGAGGGAAAGATAATCACAATTAAGCTTTATTAAGAACTTTTAAAAAACAATAAAAGTTCAAATTAAAACGAATCATTTGAGCATCTATTGTAGTCATGGAGAGAAGCCAATTAGCTCAGAGGGTAACCACAGTCCGACACCCCCCTCGAGCCCGGTAGATAATACTCTGCCAATAGCAGCAATACGAGGTGATGCCAGTCAGGTGTGAGTACTGTTGGAATGGGGTGATTACTATACTGTTTTCATGTGACTTGGGCAGTTCCTATCGTTCTATGGCAGACTTGTCATCAACATGTTCTTAAAAAGGTTCAAGCAAAACCAGTGGCAGAAGCACATCAACAAAGCAGCTCAATAACAACAGAGCCCGCAGTCACAGACTCCAATGTTGATAGATGGTATATTGATTGCAAGATTACTACCGATTGTCTCTTAGTGGTAAAGTAAACATATAATGAGCACCCCCAGTGAGGGGTACAAATAAGGGAGACCTCTGTAGGTCACTCAGAGTCAACTAGGAGGGTAGTTCAAAGGCAGACACACCTGCAGTTACTGCTCCTCTTATCCTAGGTAACACTAGAGTGCAACCTTGGTCCACCTGGTGCCTTTCCGAGTCAAATAGGAAAACAGTTCCAAGGCATAGACCCGTGTATGAGCTACTTCTCTTTACTAGGGTTATATATCCACTCATAACAAGCTCAAACCCCTCATGCTTCTCACGCTCGTTGCTCGCCTCCTGGAGGTTTCTCTGGGGCTCTAGTAGAGGCAGGGCCTTTAGTCCGTCCGTCTGTCAGCATGAGCAACAACGAGGGGGTGATAAGAAAGCTGTTTCCCCTCCTCTCAAGGCTCACTAGCTGAGTTCCCAGTTCCAAGCATCAACACTGTCCCTGCAGCAGGATTAAAGTATAGACCCATGGTCACCAGAATACAGTACACCGAGCTTGGTAAAAAAAGAAGAGACGGGCAGCTAGTAAGCTGGATGCCAAAAAGAAATGGTCTCTACAGCAAGGGAAATCAGTCAGTTAAAGCGCTGGTTATGCCAAAATGCAGGTAATAGCGGGAACATCCCACATACTGCAGACATTCACTCAGCAAGGAGCCAGGGACATTTTTAATCAGTGTAGATTTGGGTGCAGCTAAAGGTGCTTTCCTCAGTTAACACACCTCCTGTTGGAAATGGTGAAAAGCTGCTAACACAGCGGAAACAGCCAGCTCACAGCCCCGCTCCACTAAGCTCAATATTTTGATAACAGTATAAAAAATGATTTGCCAACACAAAGGCCAACCAATCTTTATAGCAATTTACATGCTAGCAAGGTGACTTGAACCTGCAATGTTACTGGTGGCAAATCCATGTTCTAACCTCTGCGCCAACAGCTCTCACTTGTGAAACCTAGATTTGTGCATTATGACATGGCAGTCAAAGGTCTAATGCATGAAGAGGTATCCGGGGACTAGCAATGCTGGTTGGGATGAATAAAGGCACTAGACCCTCTCTGTAAGCCATTTGTAATGCCAAAATAAAACCCAATATTTGTGTAACAATAAAAATGCAATCTATTTACTTGCCAACACTCAGGTAAACCAACCAGTTTTTTCCTTGCCAACACTCAGATCAACCAACCAGTTTGAGTTTTTTTTTAATGCTAGCAAGTGGACTTGACACTGCAACCTTGTCACTTGCAAACCCAAGTTCTAACTTCAGAGTTCATCAATACGCCTTCAGAAAGGATAGCTGTGTGCATCATGACATGAGGGTCAAAGGTGTGACGTATGCCAGGGCCTGGGAATAAATACCTTCAGCCCCCAGTTCCTCTCATATACTTCTGGAGGCAGGGGATGGAAGAGAAATGCCCCTCCACAAGACTTGGACCCTTATATTCTCTTTTGTTTGTTAGAAGCCAATACAATATAGGTGTAGACAGGATTCATGGGGGCATTAACATATGATGCTCGTCAAAAGAGGACATCTGGAATACATACATCATAGTCAGCAAAATTCGTGGAAGAGAGCGGGATGCCTAGACTTTGATAGCCAAAGGTTACACATGCATTTTTATCATATGTAGAGGGGACATTTTGTCCTCGGTTATGTTGTGCTGCACTGCATCCACCTTCACGTCTTTCTGGTTTGGTAAACATTTCTTGTCTGTTCCATTCTGTGACAGTCAGGGTCATGTCCCTTAGATAACGTTATTCAAAAATTGCTTCTTCACGTTTGTACAGAAAACCACAGTAATTAATTGGCTCTATTATATCACAGGAGCAGCAAAGATGAATTCGCACAGCAAGAAGGACGTACCTCCTAGCAAATAAAACCATTATTTATTTTTCTTGCACTAAAAGCAGAATTAACCGTTTAGTTAATTGGTGCAAAATATAATACAGCTCTTCTTCAGTTTGGAACAGGATACCTAGGATTCCTCAGGTGTAATGGATGAAGATGCTTCTTGGAACCAGTAATGCCAGTTGAGATAACAACGGTGCTGGTGTCTCTCTTTAAGTCATTTGTAATGTAAAAAAAGATGACACAATATTTTTATAACAGCAACAATTTCAATTGGAAATGTACAATATCTTTTTGCCAAAAATAGGCTAACCAACCAGCTGGAGCATTTTGAAGCCAGTGAGGGGACTTGAAACTTCAACATAACCACTGGTAAACCCATGCTCTAAAATCTGAGCCAACGGATCCCCTATGTGAAAGCCTAGCTTTGTCCATTATAACATGGCAGTCAAATGTGCATTGGATGAAGATGCATATGTCAACTAGCAATGCCAGTTAGGATAAATAAAGGTGCTGGTCTCTCTCTCTCTGAGCCATTTATGATGCAAAATAGATCAAAACAATGGGGGTAATTCATAGAATTCAGCGCAGAGTGGCGCACGCGGCTGGGCATGTCCCTCAGGCAGCCCTTCACCCCTGGGCATGGCCTTGCAGGCATCTCTTCACCCTGGCCATGCCCCGCAGGCAGCCCATCACCCCTGGGCATGTCCCGCAGGCAGCCCTTCACCCCTGGCCATCCCCCACAGGCAGCCCTTCACCCCTGGATATGCCCTGCAGGCAGCCCATCACCCCTGGGCATGCGCCGTAGGCAGCCCTTCACATCTGGCCATGCCCCACAGGCAGCCCATCACCCCTGGGCATGCCCCGCAGGCAGCCCTTCACCCCTTGGCATGCCCCGCAGGCAGCCCATCACCCCTGGGCATGACCCACAGGCAGCCCTTCACCCCTGGATATGCCCTGCAGGCAGCCCTTCACCCCTGGGCATGCCCCACAGGCAGCCCATCAATCCTGGGCGTGCCCCACAGGCAGCCCTTCACCCGTGGCCATGCCCCGCAGGCAGCCCCCCACCCCTGGGCATGCCCCAAAGGCAGCCCTTCACCCCTAGGCATGCCCCGCAGGCAGCCCTTCAACCCTGGCCATGCCCCACAGGCAGGCCACAAGTCACCATGCACTTGGGAGCCCCCAATCATGCCCCTCCACATGCCCCCATTGACGGGCACCTGCCAGCAGGCCCTGACTCATTCTCTCCTCCCCCCATTGATGGGCACCTGCCAGCATACCCCGACTCATGCCCCCCCACCACCCATAGACGGGCACATCCCAGTAGGCCCCAACTCTTGCCCCCCACGGACCCCCACTGAAGAGCATCTGCCAGCAGGCCCTGATCCATGCACGCTCAACCCCCATATTGACAGGCACCTCCCAGCAGGCCCCAACTCATGCCCCCCACCACCCATTGGCGGAAACCTGCCAGCATGGCCCGACTCATGCCCCCCAACTCCACCCTGTTACACTCACCTGGTATCCATGGGGACGCCTGGTATCCACGGGGACGCCACCCATCCCTGGTTGGATGATTTGCACTCTCAAACCCTCTCCCGGTCCCTTGGTAGGGCCTCTGGTTAAATATGGGTCTGCAATATAGGAGAGCTGGATTCAATACCAGATTGTCTTTATGTTTTCCCACCTACCTTGGCCTCAACTCCTTCCTCCCCCTTGGGCCTTCTCCTCACCTTAATATTGTAAAAGGTGGATTCTCCGTCCTGCTTCTCGTGGCAGGGGCGCGTAGATGTGGGGGGCGAGCAGCAACCAAGTTACTTCATTGGTGCAAGCCCCCTGTGGGAATCCAGGCCTGCAGCGACTCCGTAGGTTTTCTGCTTTACAGTCTTTATATGCAGTTCTTAGTTTGAATAATAATGTCTTGCTTCTTTCCTTTTAGGTATGGAAAGGTAATTTGGTGCTGTCATGCAGTTTTAAGATGAGCATGGGCTGGTAGGCGAAAGAACGGTGTGAGTGATGCTGTTCGGTGAGTAAAGCGTGATGCGCAGAGCTGTTTCGCCTTTTATATTGCTAACCTGTGTCTTTTCTGTCCTTGCAGGTCGTGATGTTCCTCGCCAAGCACCGTGATGTTCCAGCAATGATACTGACCAGCAGATGACTACCCAGGTAAGAATTGTGTGGCTTTCTTCATTTGGGAGGAAACGTGAGTAAACGCTTATTAATGCTGTCTTTCTTCATCCTCTTTCCAGGTTATGGTATTCCAGGATGCATGCAGTGCCGGATGATGGAGTTCCTACCTTCAGGTGAGTGGTACTGAAGTCGGCGATGGATTGAAGACAGGATACTATTCCAGGTAAGTTCCGTAGTGTTCTTTCTCTCTCTGCAGGTCTTTGGTTTCAGGTAAGCTGGCATGAAAAACTGAACACGGTGAGAGTTACGCTGCCCACAGCAGAATAACACGAAGTATGTTCTGCTGTTTGGGTGTGGTTTAAATAGTCTCAGGTAAAGTAGTCCAGGTAAAATAGTCCCAGGCCTGCCACACCCAAAGTAGTGCAGGAAAAGTAGTCCCAGGCCTGCCACACGCAAAGTAGTCTCAGGAAAGTAGTCCCAGGCCTGCCACAACCAAAAGACTAGACCGCATAGCTCAGTTCCTTGTAACTGAGCTATGTGTGTGCCTCCATGTTGGCTGAACCCCCCAAGTTAAATAGTCCCAAGTAAATAGTCCCATTCTAATGTTGGTCTTCATGATGGTTATGAGCCTGGCGCCATAGGCGCCAGGACTGACTCCAAGAAAGTCTTGGATAAAGTTTTAAGGCCTTTGACCTGGCTATAACTGGAAGGCTGACTTGCCAGTGAGGGCCAGGGTTAAGGGTCATAACAGCGCTCCCCCCCAAGGCCCCTCTCACGGTGGCACTTCTGCCTGGTACTGGTTTGGCTGGGTAATTCTGATGGAACCTTTTAATTAAGCGAGGTGCATGGATGTATTCACTAGGTTCCCATGATCTGCCTTGAGGGACGTATCCCTTCCAATATCCCAATATATTCCAGTAGTATAGTTTGGATCTGGTGTATTTTGAGTCTAGGATATCCTTTACTTCAAACTCTGGTTCTCCTTCAAATAATGCTGGTTTTGGTGGTGTTGTAACTTGAGTACAAGGTTGTACCAGTTTCAGGAGGGATACGTGAAACACAGGATGAATCTGCATAGTGGGTGGTAGGGCTAATTTAACTGCCACTCGATTTATTATGGATTCAATAGAATAAGGTCCCAGATATCGGGGACGAAAGGTCTGAGTCCCTATTATGGGCACATATTTTGATGCTAACCAGACCTCGGGCCTCATTACAAGTCACCCGGTATGGAAATAACAGTGGCGTTAAACCCGCCGCCACTGTTGTTTCCATACCGGGTGATCTCGAGTCCTGCAGGTGGAGGTGTCATTCCCGCCAGGTCTGACCTGGCGGGTTTAACACCGCCTGCCTGCAGGCGGACGTGGACATACCGGCACCATCACGAGATGTGCCGGTGATTCCATAGTCCCCATTCCCATTGAGTCTTATCGGACTCAATGGGAATGGGGATTTACCGAATTCCGCCTCTGGAATTACCGGGTCACCGGGTTGTAATGCCCCAGAAATTCCGGGAATCACAGAGGTGGAATGGTAATATGAGTCCAGCGGTAACCGAGCCGGAAAAAACAGCAGGTTACCGCCGGACTCGTAATGAGGCCCCTTGTCTCCAATTTGATAGTCGGGGGCTTTACTACGATGTTGGTCAGCAAATTTCGTTTGTCTGTTCTTGGCTTGCAGTAAATGTTCTGCGGCTTCTTTGAAGGCCTGGCAAATAGTCGTATGTAGGGTTTTAACCGCTGGCATTTCCAAAGGGGTTGGGAGATCCAATTCTGAAGTACGGGGATGTCTACCATATATAGTGTAAAAAGGGGTTTGTCCAGTGCTGGTGTGCAATGAATTATTATAGGCATATTCAGCTATCCATAACAAGTCCTTCCAATTTCTTTCCACTTGATTTAACATGCAACATAAGTATTGCTCGAGGGTTTGGTTTGTTCTTTCTGTTTGGCCATCTGTTTGAGGATGGTGACTTGTGGATAGTCGAATGTCAATTTGGGCCATTGAACAGTATTTCCTCCAGAATTTGGATACGAACTGACTACCTCGATCTGAGATCAAAACCGATGGAAAGCCATGTAGCTGTACAATTTCCTCCAAGAATACTTTTGTTAACTGGATGCTTTTGGAAGACCCGTAAAAGGAATAAAGTGTGCCATTTTAGAGAACAAGTCTACAATTACTAAGATGGTGTTGAATCCTTGACTGGGAGGTAGATCTGTAATGAAATCAAGGGACAGTGTGTGCCATGGTGCGGGAGGAATTTCCAATGGTTGGAGAAAACCAGCTGGTTTCTGCTTTTGGGACTTGTTTTGTGCACACACACCACATAATTTGATAACTTGGATGATGTCTTTACGCCATGTGGGCCACCAATAGCTTCATTTTACTTTAGCTAGAGTTTTGGCATTTCCAGGATGACCATCAATCAGGGAGTGGTGATAACCCGAAATAACCTGCTCTTGTAAATCTTTACTTGGCATGTATAGACGGTTCCTAAAATATGTTAACTGGTCTTTAATGGTGTAATGTTCTCCTTGAGAATGCCACTCTTGTGAGAGAGTGGGATCCATTAAGAGTTGGATCTTATTTTGGAGTTCAACCTGTGTCAATGTTGTCATAAGACCCAGCAGTTTGTCTTCTGGAATGATGACTACTGGATCTGGAGTTATGTATACCTTTTCATCAACACCCACACGGGACAAGGCATCTGCCTTTCCGTTTCGGACTCCTGGCCGGTAGGTGATCACATAGTCATATTCAGCAAAGAAAAGAGCCCACCGCAGTTGACGGTATGATTGAGCCTTTGCTGTTTTTAGGTATTGCAGGTTTCAATGATCAGTTATGACTGTGACAGTATGTCTAGCACCAAGGAGATAGTGTCGCCATGCCTTGAAATCTGATTTTATAACCAAGAGTTCTTTGTCTGTGATAGCATAGTTGAGTTCGGGAGGTGAGAAGTTTTGTGACCAGAAGGCCACAGGGTGTAACTGGCCAGTACCTGGGTCCCTTTGTGAGAGACATCTGTTTCAACAAAATAAGGGGGATCTGGGCGAGAATGCCATAGAACTGGAGCAGAAGTGAATTGTTTCTTAAGTTCTTGGAAGGCCTTCTCTGCTTCTTCGGTCCAATGGAACTTTTTATTGTTTTTCGCAATAGTGATGTAATTGGATGCACTATTTGGGAAAAATCTGGGATGAATCGGCGGTAAAAGTTTGCAAAGCCCAACATACTCTGGATTCCTTTAAATGAAGTTGGTAATGGCCAGATAAGAATGACATCTACCTTGTGCCTATCCATTCTGATAACTTTTGGTGTGAGGATAAAACCGAGGAACTCCACTTCGGTGACATGAAAAGAGCATTTTTCGAGTTTAGCATACAGTTTATGTTGGCGGAGTTTAGTAAGGACGGAGCGGACATGCCTGACATGGTCTTCTTTTGTAGCAGAATACACTAAGATGTCATCAATGTAAACCAGGGAGCAAACGTCAATTAACTCCCACAAAACATCATTCATAGAGTACTGGAATGTAGCAGGAGCATTGCAAAGTCCAAAAGGCATTACCTGGTATTCATACAAGCCGTATTTGGAATGAAAGGCGGTTTTCCATTTGTCTCCATTCTTCACTCGAACAAGATTGTACGCCCTCCTAAGGTCCAGTTTGGTATAGATTTGGGCGTCTTTGACTTGATCCAATAATTCGGGAAAAAGGGCAGTGTACAAAGTTTTTTTTACTGTGATCTGGTTTAAAGCGCGATAGTCGATGCAAGTCCTCAAATCTTCTTCCTTCTTTGCCACGAAGAATGAGGGACTGGCTGCCAGTGATTTAGATGGGCGGATAAATCCATTTGCCAGCTACTGATCCAGATAAGATTTCAAATGGAGGTTTTCTGGTTCAGTAAGTGCATAGATTCAGCCACAAGGAATTTGCGCACCAGGTATGAGGTCGATCTGACAATCGTAGGGCCTGTGCAGTGGTAGAGTATTGGCTTGTTCTTTCTGGAACACGTCTTGAAAATCTTGGTATTCATTTTGTAGAGTACTAGTCACACCTAGTACAATTGCCGCCGTACTGGGAGTAGCAGAAGTACATAAGTCTGTTTTTCCCTTTTCTTGGTAATAACAGGTGTGAGCACAATCATCCAAAAAGGCCAACTTCTTGGCACGCCAATCTATTAGAGGGTTGTGAGCTACCAACCATGGCATCCCTAAGATTAGTCGAAAATGATGAGCTTTTATGAGATCGAATGCAATAGATTCTCGGTGTCCATCCTGGCACGGTAGGGTTAATGCTGCTGTTCATTGGGTTACTGGTCGGGAAGCTATTTCTGTCCCATCAACAGTAGTAACTTTTTCAGTAGTTGACTTAGAGCATAAGGGAAGCCCCATCTCTGCTGCCAGATCTTGGTCTACATAATTACCAACTGCTCCGCTGTCTATGTATGCTTCGACAGCATGCATCTGAGACAGTTGTTGATGATTGATCAAAATTACTGGTAATGCAAAGTGTGAGGTCTGTGGCTCATCCTTCTCGCTCGACAAGCGGACCTCTGTGCTTGCCGGGTTTGGTAGTTTTCTGACTCCTTGTTATTATCTTCCTTCTCTGTGGCTCCAACAGTTCTCCTTGGTGGTTTCACTGGACATTCTTTGAGGAAGTGGCCTGATTTTCCGCAATATAAACATAAGCTGTCCTATATTCTTCTACCTGGGTTTTAATGTTCAATCCTAATTGAGGGGATGGGTGTTTAGCATATTGCTCTTGTAATCTGGCTATTTCCCCTTCATGCTTTTTCAGTTCTCTGTGGATGTCTTTTAATACTCCGAATTCTGTGGACATTGCAACACCTCTTATACACACTTTGAAGGCCTACCACAGCACTGTCTGACTTGTCATAATGCCCTCATTATGTTCAAAGTATTCTTCAATGTGCTGGGTTAGTGCAGTTTTGTATACCTGATCTGCCAAAGCTGTGGATTTGAATCTCCATGGGGGCCTATGTCGTGTCATCTTCGGAATTTGAATCGTTATTTGGATGGGAGAGTGACTGGACAGCATTCTAGGATGTATCAGCGGTTCGGTCATCCAACCCATCACTCTATGGGATAACAGAAAGACATCTAATCTGGAGTGCATATCATGTACCGAGGAGTAAAACGTGTATGCCCGTTTTGTGCCATTTAGGGAGCGCCAAGCATCCCGTCGACCCAGGTCAGTCATGTGGGTGAGTATCATACGGGCAGCATTGGTGAGTGTCCTAGGTTGATCTGACATGCAGTCTAGATGCATGTCAAGAATGGTATTAATGTCGCCTCCACAAATCAGATGGGCCATGGGGTATTTGGCTAACTTCCCGAATAGTGTTCAATAAAAGCCAGAGTCATCTACATTCGGACTGTATACATTAATGAGCAGTACCTCCTCTTCTCTGATTTTGCCATGTACCGGGACATAGCGGTCATCTGGGTCGCTCTCTGTGTTGTGGTGTGTAAAGGGGATAGATCTGTGTATTAAAGTCAACACTCCCCAAGCCCTGCTTGAGTATGACGTGTAATGCTGCTAGGTTCCCCAGCTGGGTGCTAACCTTTCTGCCTGGTGGCCTAATAAATGAGTTTCCTGGAAGAAAACTATTCAGGTTCCCAGCCTGTTAATATAAGCCATAATGTTCCTTTTCTTCACCGGTGCTCCTAGCCCGCGGACATTCTAGCTCAACAGTGTAATAGTGACCTTGTCCTTCTTAGCCATGGGTGTGTACTCTGTTCATGATATGCAATATGTCCTTACCTTGATGTGCCACTATGCTTTACATTGGTCTGTACCTGTGCTTTTTTTACTTTAACTCCCCTTGTAGCCATCCTGACCCCTCCCCCAACCCTCATAGTTCCCTGAACTTCAACTATATTTCCCCAGTTACCACCCTCCCATCCTCTATCCTGCAATATGCGCCTGCAACAGGGGGTTCCTGCCACGACGGCCCAGGCCTACTGGTTTCAATCTTTCCCATTTCATCTCGTAGCTTTCTGTTACTTGCACACATATTGAACAATCGCTAATACCCACATCGTACACCTGCATGGCAACATTATCATTTAACAAGTTAGTTCAGGGTAATGCCTTTCAAGTGTCTGTAGTCGTCTTCTTTTTTCGCATCGCTGTACCTCATGATAGAATTCGTTATAGTGATTTGTTTGTTGAATTTCCGGCACCGTTCAGTGACTGCTTAGATGGCACCGGGATGTTAGCCTCCACAAAGCTTGCTGCCTCTTCGGGGAACGTGAAGAAGTAGGTCTTGTTTTTGTGTTGCATGCATAGTCTAGAAGGGTACAGCATCGCATAGGGAATCTGACAGTCGTGTAATAGTTTTTTGACACCTGTGAATGAGCGCCTCTCTTGCTGTACTGCTAGTGTGTAGTATGGAAATTTCCGTATTACACTGGCCTCCCACTTTAGCTCTTGTTTGCCCCTCGCCGCTCTCAATACTAGGTCTATGTCCCTATAGTTCATCATTCATGCAATGATAGGTCTAGTGTAGGCCCATGGTTTGGGTTGTGGTGCCAGTTTCCTGCGAACACTTTCCACTACGAACATGGGCGACCAGTCCGGGTCACCCAGCAGAACTCTCATTAGCTTTTCCACAGAAAGCTCCATGGGGCCTTTAAGTGCATCCTCTGGGACGACGATTATAAGGATGTTGTTACGGCGTGAACTGGCTTCTAAATCTTCGCATTAAAGCTTCACTATTCCTAGATCTTTCGCCATTGTCGTCACTGTGTTGCGTAGTGTTTCCAATGCGTCTTCAGTGGTGATTATGCGGCTCTCAGCTTCAGTGATGCGGCCAGTGGCTTTTTCCAGCAGATTTTTGATGGTTGCTACATTCACTGTGATCCCAAATAGTTAATCGTTGAGGGCTGAACAGTCTTGCTGCATTGCTGTAAAGAGAGCTTGGGGGTCCATAGTCGTTGACAGGGTGTCTTTTCTGTAGCCATGTTTGCTGTGGTTCCTGTTTTCATCACTGTTGTGAATTTATCTATTGCTCCTTTACCCTTTTTCAGGCCTGCTTCTCTGGGCATGGTCTACTGCCCTGTCTCTGGTATTGTTGCAGTTCCTGTTGTTTACTGTGTGACCAGCAGATGTGTGTGACCAGCAGACCGGTGTGACGCGCCGGTTTAGTCGTATCTACTCATGCTCCTTTAGCTGTTTCGGTATAGCGCTTGTAGTCCGGTGCATTCAATAACTGTGCCGCAGGGAGGGGTGGGAGTATTGCTGCGAGCTTGATGTCAGCACTTGTCTCATCATTGTCGCCTTTTAAATGGGTATTTTTGCCTCCCTGCGAGCCTTGAGTATTATTGAGAATTCATTTTATTGTTGGGTCTCTCTGGAAGTTTGAACCACAGGTCTGGCGATTAAGTGTCGTTGCCACTGAGCTGATTCTCGCTGCTTTCCCGTGTTTCCCTTGTTAGGCCAGTGTGAGCTCCGTGTGTCACGGATGTAGGTCCCTCGTGGATGTATTGGGTGATTTCCCCCTGTGACCTTTCCTAATTCTGTAACTAAAATTGTTGCTGGCAGCTGATGGTCCGGTTCTCGCTGCTGTTTGGTCTTCTGAGACTTGTTACTTGCCACAAGCGACCAATCTGATACAAAGTATTCCCCCTTTTTGTATACTTAATAAGCATAAATGTTCATTCCACTCAGATACAATGTTTTTCATAAGAATGCTTAGTTCACGCACACACAACAAGTTTCTCAAGCCCCAGAAACTAACCAATCGCTTAGGATGTTTGTGCTGGAGAGCGGATCACACAGCCTTCTTCCTTTAGTGAGGGGGCACCAGTTTCTGCCCCTCAGACACTCTTGTGGTGTTCCTCCACCATAGGGCAATGATTACTTTAAAAAGAAAGGAATGGGGGAAGTCTACCAGCATGTCCCCCTTCACCTTTCTTAGTCTGCTCTGGGGAGTCCTCACTCCCATGCCATGCTGAATGGTTCTCTGCTGCATGCACCCACCTCCTGGTCCTTCTCCAGTCGACTCTATCTGCCACTTGGTTGGGCTCCATATTTACACCTGTAGTCACTTGACAGGCTGCGGGTGTGAATGATTCTTTTGCCCGGCATGACTCCTGTTAAAGGGGCATGCCTGATATACACACTCCTGGCAGGCATCTTCCTCTTCCCAGTATTAGAGTGGTAAAAGAGCATAGTCTTCATTGCTCTTTGCTGCTTCTTCTTCATCCAAGTACTGTCAAGTGTCAATGGTGGAGTAATGAGGGGAGTTGGCTTATAATAGTCCTTAAAGGTTCAGGAGGGGTTGGGTTGGTTGTCACTAGGGAGAGGGGGATACCATGTCTCCCCCAAGGGCACCCCACTCTGCGTTCCCAGGGATCATCCACCCAGGTGATCCTCACTCGGTTCTGTGCCTTCAGGTTTGGGATCCAATAGAAATGGCCTTTCCCTGGCCACCTGTGCAGAGGATCCAAGGGGTTCAGGAGTGAGAACACCTTCAGGTTTCTCACAATGAACACTTCAACAGTTGTATTGGCAAAAGACATGATATTGCCTTTCTTTTGGACATTAATCTATCCAGGTGTGGCAAAGTGCTAGTGCAGGAATCTAATACCTAATAAATATGAAAATTGAAAAAGGATAATAATATAAAATTGATGAAGGAATATTCTTTGAATACTAGGTTAATAAAGTCTTACTACATCCAAGTTTCAGAAAATATGGAAAAGACATAGTGAGGTAAAGATAATCACAATTAAGCTTTTTTAAGAACTTTAAAAAAACAATAAAAGTTAAAATTAAAACGAATCATTTGAGCATCTATTGTAGTCATAGAGAGAAGCCCATTAGCTCAGAGGGTAACCACAGTCCGACACCCCCCTCGAGCCCGGTAGATAATAATCTGCCAATAGCAGCAATACAAGGTGATGCCAGTCATTTGTGAGTACTGTAGGTATGGGGTGATTACTATACTGTTTTCATGTGATTTGGGCAGTTCCTATCGTTCTATGGCAGACTTGTCATCAACATGTTCTTAAAAAGGTTCAAGCAAAACCAGTGGCAGAAGCACATCAACAAAGCAGCTCAATAACAACAGAGCCCGCAGTCACAGACTCCAATGTTGATAGATGGTATATTGATTGCAAGATTACTACCGATTGTCTCTTAGTGGTAAAGTAAACATATAATGAGCAACCCCAGTGAGGGGTACAAATAAGGGAGACCTCTGTAGGTCACTCAGAGTCAACTAGGAGGGTAGTTCAATGGCAGACACACCTGCAGTTACTGCTCCTCTTATCCTAGGTAACACTAGAGTGCAACCTTGGTCCACCTGGTGCCTTTCCGAGTCAAATAGGAAGACAGTTCCAAGGCATAGACCCTTGTATGAGCTGCTTCTCTTTACTAGGGTTATTTATCCACTCATAACAAGCTCAATCTCCTAATGCTTCTCACGCTCGTTGCTCGCATCCTGGAGGTTTCTCTGGGGCTCTAGTAGAGGCAGGGCCTTTAGTCCGTCCGTCTGTCAGCATGAGCAACAACGAGGGGGGATAAGAAAGCTGTTTCCCCTCCTCTGAAGGCTCACTAGCTCAGTTCCCAGTTCCAAGCATCAACACTGTCCCTGCAGGAGGATTTAAGTATAGACCCATGGTCACCAGAATACAGTACACCTACCTACAGTACGCCTAGTAAAAAGAAGAGACGGGCAGCTAATAAGCTGGATGCCAAAAAGAAATGGTCTCTTCAGCAAGAGAAGTCAGTCAGATAAAGCGCTGGTTATGCCAAAATGCAGGTAATGGCGGGGAACAGCGGGAACATCCCACATACTGCAGTGCTTCACTCAGCAAGGAGCCAGGGACATTTTTAATCAGTGTAGATTTGGGTGCAGCTAAAGGTGCTTTCCTCAGTTAACATACCTCCTGTTGGAAATGGTGAAAAGCTGCTAACACAGCGGAAACAGCCAGCTCACAGCCCCGCTCCAGTAAGCTCAATATTTTGATAACAGTATAAAAAATGATTTGCCAACACAAAGGCCACCCAACCTTTTCAGCCTTTTACCTGCTAGGAAGGGGACTTGAACCTGCATTGTTACTGGTGGTAAATCCATGTTCTAACTCTGCGCCAACATCTCTCACTTGTGAAACCTAGATTTGTGCATTATGTCATGGCAGTCAAAGGTCTAATGCATGAAGAGGTATCCGGGGACTAGCAATGCTGGTTGGGATCAATAAAGGCACTAGACCCTCTCTGTAAGCCATTTGTACTGCAAAAATAAAACCCAATATTTGTATAACAGTAAACATGTAACCTATTTACTTGCCAACACTCAGGTAAACCAGCCAGTTTTTTCCTTGCCAACACTAAGATCAACCAATCAGTTTGATTTTTTTTTTAATGCTAGCAAGTGGACTTGACACTGCAACCTTGTCACTTGCAAACCCAAGTTCTAACTTCAGAGTCCATCAATACGCCTTCAGAAAGGATAGCTGTGTGCATCATGACATGAGGGTCAAAGGTGTGACGTATGCCAAAGCCTGGGAATAAATACCTTCAGCCCCCAGTTCCTCTCATATCCTTCTACAGGCAGGGGATGGAAGAGAAATGCCCCTCCACAAGAGTTGGACCCTTATAATCACTTTTGTTTGTTAGAAGCCAATCCAATATAGGTGTAGACAGGATTCATGGGGGCATTAACATATGATGCTCGTCACAAGAGGACATCTGGAATACATACATCATAGTCAGCAAAATACGTGGAAGAGAGCGGGATGCTTAGACTTTGATAGCCAAAGGTTACACATGTATTTTTATCATATGCAGTGGCGACAATTTGTTCTCGGTTATGTTGTGCTGCACTGCATCGACCTTCACGTCTTTCTGGTTTGGTAAACCTTTCTTGTGTGTTCCATTCTGTGACAGTCAGGGTCATGTCCCTTAGATCCTTTCTATGATAGTCCATTTGAATGAGTCTGCTGTGTGACCTTCAGCTGAAAAATGTTGGACTAGGGGGGCTGTGAGTTTGTTGGTACGTATACATGACCTATGTTCCACCATGCGGATCCGAACTGCCCGGGCAGTCATGCCAATGTATCTAAGGGCGCAGGGGCATGTGATCATATAAATCACTCCTTTGGAAGTGTCCAACATTTTTCAGCTGAAGGTCACACAGCAGACTCATTCAAATGGACTATCATAGAAAGGGTCACACCCCCTGCAAGAGGGGGTAACTACAACAACATACTCTTTAGAAGAGAACAGCAGTGGATTTTTAAACTCAACACATGCTCGAAAGGGCTTAATGAGAATATCCAGTGGCATGATCTAGCAGTGCTACCATAGACTGCCTGCAAACACAGGCTCTGTCTAGCATATTTTGCCCTGGAAGTGAGGGATCGCCTTTGTGCCTTCCCTTTTTTGATCCTTTTTGATCCTTTCTTTCTTTTTCGATCCACTTCCTATTTTGGTTCTTCCCTGTAGGGTTTGCCTGCTTCCCGACATTCATTCATTTATTCTATGCTTTGTTCGGGCCCCTCCGGGGCACTAGTCATCCCAATTGTCCCTTTTCCTGGGTTCTCCGCCCTCCCCTCCCCTCCCCCCCTCCTCCCCCCCTCCTTCCCATTCACCACCCCCCATCCCCACCCCCCCGCCCTCCATCCCTTACTTTACACGGATCCTCCACACACCCAACCCCTCGGACTGTTTTTCCGGAGGAGCACCGTGTTCACGTGTTCTGCGGCACGTTCCACGAGCGATAGAGCACACTCTCCCCGCACGTACCCACACCGCTCCACGCTACGCGGTCACGACGCCAGCGTACGTCACGTGACGCGAGTGTGGAGCGCGCTTTTCCCATTCTTTAGAGGCGGTTGGCCTCGTTTTTACATCAAGCTCATTCCGAGCTTCAGCAGTTGCCGCGAGCGGACGCCCACAGGCAGACGGATACCAGGTACTGCCCTTGCTGCCTCTGTACTCCAGATTAGCTGGCTCGCTTTCAGTTTTATTACTTACCTATGCTAACAGCACCTTACCTCTTGTCTTCCAGAGTGACTGATCTGGCAGCACCAGCCCAGTCTGACTAAAGGTACTCATGTTACTAGTAGCTTTTCTACTCTTCATACTCACGCCCTAGCTCCCTTCTTTTTTACCTCCTTCCCTCTGCCCATTCCCTCCCACCTGCCATGTTGAGACACTGTATTACACACCGGTGACCAGGCACTCCAACCATCCTGTTACTTTGCACCTCCAATTTACATTGGTGAGACTCACAAGGTTCCCTCTTACTCATTTGGGCTTGGTGTCCATCAAGCAAGCACTTCTCAATGATAGAGTGTTCAAACCTTCATGCTCTCCTCTTGTGTTTCTCCCCCCCTCCCCTTTTGTATCCTTACAATACAGCAATTGTCCTGGTTTCAGCCTCCTGAAACCCCGATTTACTCCTTATTTTGAACTACGGTCCTGAAGAAGATGGTTTAAATTACTACTAGCCATCGAAACCGGTCGACCCCATAGGTCATGAGGGCTCTCATGACCTTCAGCAAATATCTCAATTGGAAGGAATAAGATATTGCGTGAACTACCTCTCCAGCACACCCCCAGATGCTATGAGGGTGCAATTTTAGAAGAGCTCTCTCCAATTTCTCGGCCCCTTGGCCAAAGAAGTCATGAACTATCTCTCCAGCACACCCCCAGATGCTATGAGGGTGCAATTTTAGAAGAACTCTCTCCAATCTCTCGGCCCCTTGGCCAAAGAAGTCTCCCCCTTGTTTTAACTTTATGCATCTCCAAACGGTCAACACTTCTGATTCTCTGTTACCTACGGGAACCATTAAAGAAACAACACAGAATACAGAAAACGAATAGCCACCCCGATCTAGATCGGACCACCAGCTTACAGTTCCAGAATCTAATCCCCAGTTCTGAACACTAAAGCTCTTACCCTCTTTGGAGCTGCTACCCTCCTGAATTTCCTTGTCCTTGTGAACTAGAGGCGATCCACCTTTAGTTTTTTTGCCTCAGAATTTTTTTCAAGTATTAAAAATATTATTTCCTACAAAACCGTTTTTTGTGCTACCACCCTCTCTCTCTCTGAGCCATTTATGATGCAAAATAGATCAAAACAATGGGGGTAATTCATAGAATTCAGCGTAGAAGTGGCGCACGCGGCTGGGCATGTCCCTCAGGCAGCCCTTCACCCCTGGGTATGCCCCGCAGGCACCTCTTCACTCTGGCCATGCCCCGCAGGTAGCCAATCACCCCTGGGCATGTCCCGCAGGCAGCACTTCACCCCTGGCCATACCCCACAGGCAGCCCTTCACCCCTGGATATGCCCTGCAGGCAGCCCTTCACCCCTGGGCATGCCCCACAGGCAGCCCATCAATCCTGTGCATGCCCCACAGGCAGCCCTTCACCCGTGGCCATGCCCCACAGGCAGCCCCTCACCCCTGGGCATGCCCCACAGGAAGCCCTTCACCCCTAGGCATGCCCTGCAGGCAGCCCTTCACCCCTGGCTATGCCTACCCAGGTAAGAATTGTGTGGCTTTCTTCATTTGGGAGGAAACGTGAGTAAACGATTATTAATGTTTTCTTTCTTCATCCTCTTTCCAGGTTATGGTATTCCAGGATGCATGCGGTGCCGGATGATGGAATTCGTACGTTCAGGTGAGTGCAACTGAAGTAGGCGATGGATTGAAGACAGGATACTATTCCAGGTAAGTTTCGTAGTGTTCTTTCTCTCTCTGCAGGTCCTTGGTTTCAGGTAAGCTGGCATGAAGAACTGGACACGGAGAGAGTTACGCTGCCCACAGCAGAATAACAGGAAGCGTGTTCTGCTGTTTGGGTGTGGTTTAAATAGTCTCAGGTAAAGTAGTCCAGGTAAAATAGTCCCAGGTCTGCCACACCCAAAGTAGTCCAGGGAAAGCGGTCCCAGGCCTGCCACACCCAAAAGACTAGACCGCATAGCTCAGTTCCTTGTAACTGAGCAATGTGTGTGCCTCCATGTTGGCTGAACCCCTCAAGTTAAATAGTCCCAAGTAAATAGTCCCATTCTAATGTTGGTCTTCATGATGGTTATGAGCCTGGTGCCAAAGGCGCCAGGACTGACTCCAAGAGAGTCTTGGATAAGGTTTTAAGGCCTTTGACCTGGCCCTAACTGGAAGGCTGACTTGCCAGTGAGGGCCAGGGTTAAGGGTCATGACAGCGCTCCCCCCCAAGGCCCCTCTCACGGTGGCACTTCTGCCTGGTCCTGGTTTGGCTGGGTAATTCTGATGAAACCTTTTAATTAAGCGAGGTGCATGGATGTAGTCACTAGGTTCCCATGATCTGCCTTGAGGGCCGTATCCCTTCCAATATTCCAATATATTCCAGTAGTATAGTTTGGATCTGGTGTATTTTGAGTCTAGGATATCCTTTACTTCAAACTCTGGTTCTCCTTCAACTAATGCTGGTTGTGGTGGTGTTGTAACCCGAGTACCAGGTTGTACCGGTTTCAGGAGTGGTACGTGAAACACAGGATGAATCTGCATAGTGGGTGGTAGGGCTAATTTAACTGCCACTCGATTTATTATGGATTCAATAGAATAAGGTCCCAGATATCGGGGACGAAAGGTCTGAGTCCATTTTATGGGCACATATTTTGATGCTAACCAGAACTTGGGCCTCATTACAGTTCACCCGGTATGGAAATAACAGTGGCGGTAAACCCACCGCCACTGTTGTTTCCATACCGGATGATCTCGAGTCCTGCAGGCGGAGGTTTCATTCCCGCCATGTCTGACCTGACGGGTTTAACACCGCCTGCCTGCAGGCGGACGTGGAAATACCAGCACCATCACGAGATGTGCCGGTGATTCCATGGTCCCCATTCCCATTGAGTCCTATTGGATTGAGTCCTATTAGACTCAATGGGAATGGGGATTTACCGAATTCCGCCTCCGGAATAACCAGTTCACCAGGTTGTAATGCCCCGGTAATTCCGGGAATCACAGAGGCGGAATGGTAATATGAGTCCGGCGGTAACCGAGCCGGAAAAAACGGCAGGTTAACGCCGGACTCGTAATGAGGCCCCTTGTCTCCAATTTGATAGTCGGGGGCTTTACTACGATGTTGGTCAGCAAATTTCTTTTGTCTGTTCTTGGCTTGCAGCAAATGTTCTTCTGCTTCTTTGAAGGCCTGGGAAATAGTCGTATGTAGGGTTTTAACTGCTGGCATTTCCAAAGGGGTTGGGAGATCCAATTCTGAAGTACCTGGATGTCTACCATATATAGTGTAAAAAGGGGATTGTCCAGTGCTGGTGTGTAATGAATTATTATAGGCATATTCAGCTAGCCATAACAAGTCCTTCTAATTTCTTTCCACTTGTTGTAACATGCAACATAAGTATTGCTCGAGGGTTTGGTTTGTTCTTTCTGTTTGGCCATCTATTTGAGGATGGTGACTTGTGGATAATCGAATGTCAATTTGGGCCTTTGAACAGCATTTCCTCCTGAATTTGGATACGAACTGACTACCTCGATCTGAGATCAAAACCGATGGAAAGCCATGTAGCTGTACGATTTCCTCCAAGAATACTTTTGTTAAACTGGATGCATTTGGAAGACCCTTAAAAGGAATAAAGTGTGCCATTTTAGAGAACAAGTCTACAATTATTAAGATGGTGTTGAATCCTTGACTGGGAGGTAGATCGGTAATGAAATCAAGGGACAGTGTGTGCCATGGTGCGGGAGAAATTTCCAATGGTTGGAGAAGACCAGCTGGTTTCTGCTTTTGGGACTTGTTTTGTGCACACACACCACAAGATTGGATACATTGAATGATGTCTTTACCACATATGGGCCACCAATAGCTTTGTTTTACTTTAGCTAGAGTTTTGGCAATTCCAGGATAACCTTCAATCAAGGAGTCGTGATAACCCGAAATAACCTGCTCTTGTAAATCTTTACTTGCCAGGTGTAGACGGTTCCTAAAATATGTTAACTGGTCTTTAATGGTGTAATGTTCTCCTTGAGAACGCCACTCTTGTGAGAGAGTTGGATCCATTAAGAGTTGGATCTTGTTTTGGAGTTCACCCTGTGTCAATGTTGTCGTAAGACCCAGGAGTTTGTCTTCTGGAATGATGGCTACTGGATCTGGAGTTATGTATACCTTTTCATCAACACCCATGCGGGACAAGGTTTCTGCCTTTCCGTTTCGGACTCCTGGCTGGTAGGTGATCATATAGTCATATTCAGTGAAGAAAAGAGCCCACCGCAGTTGACGGGATGATTGAGCCTTTGCTGTTTTTAGGTATTGCAGGTTTCGATGATCAGTTATGACCGTGACAGTTTGTCTAGCACCAAGGAGATAGTGTCGCCATGCCTTGAAATCTGATTTTATAGCCAAGAGTTCTTTGTTTGTGATAGCATAGTTGAGTTCGGGAGGTGAGAATGTTCATGACCAGAAGGCCACAGGTGTAACTGGCCAGTTCCTGGGTCCCTTTGTGAGAGAACAGCTCCCATAGCTAGGCTAGAGGCATCTGTTTCAATTAAATAAGGGAGGTCTGGGCAAGGATGCCGTAGAACTGGAGAAGGGCATTTTTTCTTAAGTTCTTAGAAGGCCTTCTCTGCTTCTTCGGTCCATTGGAACTTTTTATTGTTTTTTCGCAATAGTGATGTAATTGGATGCACTATTTGGGAAAAATCTAGGATGAAATGGCGGTAAAAGTTTCCAAAGCCCAGCATACTCTGGATTCCTTTAAATGAAGTTGGTGACGGCCAGTTAGGAATGGCATCTACCTTGTGCCTCTCCATTCTGATACCTTGGTGTGAGGATAAAACCGAGGAACTCCACTTCGGTGACATGAAAAGAGCATTTTTCGAGTTTAGCATACAGTTTATGTTGGCAGAGTTTAGTAATGACGGAGCGGACATGCCTGATATGCTCTTCTTTTGTAGCAGAATACACTAATATGTCATCAATGTAAAGTAGGGAGCAAACGTTGATTAACTCCCACAAAACATCATTCATAGAGTACTGGAATGCAGCAGGAGCATTGCAAAGTCCAAAAGGCATTAACTGGTATTCATACAAGCCGTATTTGGTATGAAAGGCGGTTTTCCATTTGTCTCCTTTCTTCACTCGAACAAGATGGTACGCCCCCTAAGGTCCAGTTTGGTATAGATTTGGGTGTCTTTGACTTGATTCAAAAATTCGGGAATAAGGGACAGTGTATAAAGTTTTTTTTACTGTGATCTGGTTTAATGCGCGATAGTCGATGCAAGTTCTCAAATCTCCTTCCTTCTTTGCCACGAAGAATAAGGGACTGGCTGCCAGTGATTTAGATGGGCGGATAAATCCATTTGCCAGGTACTGATCAAGATAAGATTTCAAATGGAGGTTTTCTGGTTCAGTAAGTGTATAGATTCGGCCACAAAGAATTTGCGCACCAGGTATGAGGTTGATCTGACAATCGTAGGGCCTGTGCGGTGGTAGAGTATTGGCTTGTTCTTTCTGGAACACGTCTTGAACATCTTGGTATTCATTTTGTAGAGTACTAGTCACACCTAGTACAATTGAGGCTGTACTGGGAGTAGCTGAAGTACATAAATCTGTTTTCCCCTTTTCAGGGTAATAACAGGTGCGAGCACAATCATCGGAAAAGGCCAACTTCTTGGCACGCCAATCTATTAGAGGTTTGTGAGCTACCAACCATGGCAGCCCTAAGATTAGTCGAAACTGAGGAACTTTTATGAGATCGAATGCAATAGATTCTCGGTGTCCATCCGAGACACAGTAGGGTTAATGCTGCTGTACATTGGGTTACTGGTCCGGAAGCTATTTCTGTCCCATCAACAGTAGTAACTTTTTCAGTAGTCGACTTAGAGCATAAGGGAAGCCCCATCTCTGCTGCCAGATCTTGGTCTACATAATTCCCAACTGCTCCGCTGTCTATGTATGCTTCGACAGCATGCATCTGAGATGGTTGTTAGTGATTGATCAAAATTACTGGTAATGGAAAGTGTGAGGTCTGTGGCTCATCCTACTCGCTCGACTAGCGGACCTCTGTGCTTGCCGGGCTTGGTGGTTTTCTGACTCCTTGTTATTATCTTCCTTCTCTGTGGCTCCAACAGTTCTCCTTGGTGGTTTCACTGGACATTCTTTGATTAAGTGGCCTGATTTTCCGCAATATAAGCATACGCTGTCCTCTATTCTTGTTCCTGGGTTTTAATATTCAATCCCAATTGAGGGGATGGGTGTTTGGCATATTGCTCTTGTAATCTGGCTATTTCCCCTTCATGCTTTTTCAGTTCTCTGTGGATGTCTTTTAATACTCCGAATTCTGTGGACATTGCAACACCTCTTATACACACTTTGAAGGCCTGCCACAGCACTGTCTGACTTGTCATAGTGCCCTCATTATGTTCAAAGTATTCTTCAATGTGCTGGGTTAGTGCAGTTTTGTATACCTGATCTGCCAAAGCTGTGGATTTGAATCTCCATGGGGGCCTATGTAGTGTCATCTCCGGAATTTGAATCGTTATTTGGATGGGAGAGTGACCGGACAGCATTCTAGGATGTATCAGCGGTTCGGTCACCCAACCCATCACTCTATGGGATAACAGCCAGACATCTATTCTGGAGTGCATATTGTGTACGGAGGAGTAAAACGTGTATGCCCGTTTTGTGCCATTTAGGGAGCGCCAAGCATCCCGTCGACCCAGGTCAGTCATGTGGGTGAGTATCATACGGGCAGCATTGGTGAGTGTCCTAGGTTGCAAAACAAAAAAGTGTCCTGACAGGTTCACTAAACATATATATAAATTTAATTTATAATAAACTTCTCAATACCAGAAATATGGCACAAGCTATCTAAAGTATTTCCTAGGTATGTGTTTTACAGTTTTCTGTGTCCACCTAGGTTTTCATAGGGATACATTTTACAAAAATCACCATTTCGTACTTCTGTTTAAGCATTATACAGAAGTAACTTTTTATTATTTCAATTATTACTCATAAGCAAGGTCTGTCAATTACCAAGCACTATTAGCTCAACATAAATTCCAAATCAAGCACAATATGTACAAAAAAGAACCAATAAATATCCATGTTCATGTACACAGTATTTCATACAATGCAAAAGACAGTTATATACACACATTAGAAAAAAACATTAGAAAAAACTTTTTCTCAGAATAGACAACACTATATAAATTTTGAAGTTGATAGGCCCCCACTCAGAGGTTGAAACCATATGTCTCTGGATTATAAATTTTCAGTTCCATTGGGGGCATTTTCAATTGGTTAGCTAAACTCAAGGTATACTAGTTAAACTCGGGGTCTACGTGTGACACCAGGATAAATCTAGAAGGTGTCATACTCGCACACGAATAAAACAGAAAGTGCGAGTAAACTACGTTTCGGCGGAGTGGGCCATTCCGCCTTCCTCAGGACCAGTAGAAGTCGTGACCCCTGAGGTGCAGAAAAAATAAAAAAGGAGAAAAAGACAAGAAACATAGTCTCACTAGGAACCACAGGATCACAATCAAAATACCTCAAAATAATGTGTCCCGTGACTTTTAGGGCATGCAACTACAAGGTCCACAATGCATTGGGCTCATAAGTCTGTGAAAGCAGAGTGATGTGCATGAAACCAATCCTGCTATAAAGGGAGCCTGTGGGACATATTCACTTCTTGTGCAAAAAACAAAGAAGCATTATTTTAAAAGAACTGGATAAAAACCAATGTAAAACCATTAGTAATGTGTCATGAAGCAGACATATGTATAAAACTTTCAGAGAGCATAGCCACTAGACCATGGAGCGAGGTTAATCAAAAACCAAAAGTTACAGTTAAAAAGTAGTGCAGTGCAATCCAGTTTTGAAATATAAACACCTTGTATGTATCTGCACTAATGAGAAAAAGTGCACCAAAAAGTGTAAAACACCAACAGGCCGATTCATGGAATAATTAGCGCGGCGCAAGTGGGCAAAAACGTGCGAATCGCAGTGGAATAGCGAAAATCGCAGTGCAAGTGCGAAAATCGCACGAAAAGCAGCGCACGTCGATTCATGGAAGTCCGTGCGCGAGAAAACCAGCGGATGTGCGATAAAAAGTGCGCCGCGCACGTTGGCGCACAGGCCATCTAACAGCGTGCGCCAGGTCACAGCGAAAATCGCACAGGCCACAGCGAAATTCGCACATAGCGCGGCGCACGCAACAAAAGTAGGCGGAACACGGGCGTAACACTCGGAATGGGGAACAACTTGCAAAAACGTGGGCGTCACGGGGGAAGTACAGGGCACAAGTGCGCGGAACGCCCACACGCTTGCCTACAACACGTATTCATGGAATAGAATAGGGCAAAAAAGCGCACGCTCAAACCAGTGCACAGGCACAAACACGACCGCCACAAGAAAGCAGGCGGTAGCGTCTCTGCGGCTGTAAGGAATGTGCGCCAAAAGGTGCGCCAACAAATAGCACCCATATACTGCCATGATGAATGTCCTATACTGTGGCCCTCCAGGACAAATGACGTGCAAAGGGGCACCCACAAACACGGACACGCTAACAAAAAATACGTGTGCGTGTATACCGGGGTGCGCGGGAAGTCTCACACGTGATTTGGCCGGGTACGTGGATTTCAGGGGTGCGCGGGAAGTTCCACACGCGATTCCATCAGGGTAGGTGTATTTCAGGGGTGCGCAGGAAGTTCCACACGCAATTCCATCAGGGTACGTGTATTTCAGGGGTGCGCGGGAAGTCCCACACGCGATTACAGCAGGGTACGTGTATTTCAGGGGTGCGTGGGAAGTTCCACACACGAATAGGCTGGGCGCGTGTATTTCAGGGGTGCGCGGGAAGTTCCACACGCGAATAGCCTGGGCGCGTGTATTTCAGGGGTGCGCGGGAAGTTCCACACGGGATTCCATCAGGGTAGGTGTATTTCAGGGGTGCGCGGGAAGTTCCACACGTGATTCCATCAGGGTACGTGTATTTCAGGGGTGCACGGGAAGTCCCACATGCGATTCCATCAGGGTACGTGTATTTCAGGGGTGCGCGGGAAGTCCCACACGCGAATAGCCTGGGCGCGTATATTTCAGGGGTGCGCGGGAAGTTCCACACGCGAATAGCCTGGGCGCGTGTATTTCAGGGGTGCGCGGGAAGTTCCACACGCGAATAGCCTGGGCGCGTGTATTTCAGGGGTGCGCGGGAAGTTCCACACGCGAATAGCCTGGGCGCGTGTATTTCAGGGGTGCGCGGGAAGTTCCACACGCGATTACAGCAGGGTACGTGTATTTCAGGGGTGCGCGGGAAGTTCCACACGCGAATAGCCTGGGCGCGTGTATTTCAGGGGTGCGCGGGAAGTTCCACACGCGAATAGCCTGGGCGCGTGTATTTCAGGGGTGCGCGGGAAGTCCCACACGCGATTACAGCAGGGTACGTGTATTTCAGGGGTGCGCGGGAAGTTCCACACGCGAATAGCCTGGGCGCGTGTATTTCAGGGGTGCGCGGGAAGTTCCACACGTGAATAGCCTGGGCGCGTGTATTTCAGGGGTGCGTGGGAAGTTCCACACGCGAATAGCCTGGGCGCGTGTATTTCAGGGGTGCGCGGGAAGTTTAACACGCGATTTCAGCAGGGTACGTGTATTTCAGGGGTGCGCAGGAATTTCCACACGCGAATAGCCTGGGCGCGTGTATTTCAGGGGTGCGCGGGAAGTTTAACACGCGATTTCAGCAGGGTACGTGTATTTCAGGGGTGCGTGGGAATTTCCACACGCGAATAGCCTGGGCGCGTGTATTTCAGGGGTGCGCGGGAATTATCACACGCGATTTGGCTTGGTACGTGTATTACAGGGGTGCGTGGGAAGTTACACACGCGATTAGGCTGGGTGGGTCCTCACAGGTGTTCCCTGTACACCCTCGACGGCCCCTGCAGGCAGCCCACAAAACAGGGGACCACCCTGCACAACTGCTCATGTCTCCCACCACCCCCACCCCCCGCCATTCAGGGGCACCCTCCACCAGGCCCCCACTCATGTCTCCCACCACCCCCACCCCCCAGCAGTGCAGGGGCAGCCTCCACCAGGCCCCCACTCATGTCTCCCACCACCCCCACCCCCCACCATCCAGGGGCACCCTCCACCAGGCCCCCACTCATGTCTCCCACCACCCCCACCCCCCAGCAGTGCAGGGGCACCGTCCACCAGGCCCCCACTCATGTCTCCCACCACCACCATCCCCCCAGTCACCAGGGGCACCCTCCACCAGGCCCCCACTCATGTCTCCCACCACCCCCACCCCCCACCATCCAGGGGCAGCCTCCACCAGGCCCCCACTCATGTCTCCCACCACCCCCACCCCCCTGCCACCATGGGCACCCTCCACCAGGCCCCCACTCATGTCTCCCACCACCCCCACCCCCCAGCAGTGCAGGGGCAGCCCCCACCAGGCCCCCACTCATGTCTCCCACCACCCCCACCCCCCAGTCACCAGGGGCACCCTCCACCAGGCCCCCACTCATGTCTCCCACCACCCCCACCCCCCACCATCCAGGGGCACCCTCCACCAGGCCCCCACTCATGTCCCCCACCACCCCCACCCCCCCAGTCACCAGGGGCACCCTCCACCAGGCCCCCACTCATGTCTCCCACCACCCCCACCCCCCACCATCCAGGGGCAGCCTCCACCAGGCCCCCACTCATGTCTCCCACCACCCCCACCCCCCTGCCACCATGGGCACCCTCCACCAGGCCCCCACTCATGTCTCCCACCACCCCCACCCCCCAGCAGTGCAGTGGCAGCCCCCACCAGGCCTCCACTCATGTCCCCTATCACCCCCACCCCCTGCCACCAGGGGCACCCTCCACCAGGCCCCCACTCACGTCTCCCACCACCCCCACCCCCCCAGTCACCAGGGGCAGCCTCCACCAGGCCCCCACTCATGTCTCCCACCACCCCCACCCCCCAGCCACCAGGGGCACCCTCCACCAGGCCCCCACCCATGTCTCCCACCACCCCCACCCCCCAGCAGTGCAGGGGCAGCCTCCACCAGGCCCCCACTCATGTCTCCCACCACCCCCACCCCCCAGCCACCAGGGGCACCCTCCACCAGGCCCCCACCCATGTCTCCCACCACCCCCACCCCTCCAGTCACCAGGGGCACCCTCCACCAGGCCCCTACTCATGTCTCCCACCACCCCCACCCCACACCATCCAGGGGCAGCCTCCACCAGGCCCCCACTCATGTCTCCCACCACCCCCACCCCCCACCATCCAGGGGCACCCTCCACCAGGCCCCCACTCATGTCTCCCACCACCCCCACCCCCCAGCAGTGCAGGGGCAGCCTCCACCAGGCCCCCACTCATGTCTCCCACCACCCCCACCCCCCAGCAGTGCAGGGGCAGCCCCCACCAGGCCCCCACTCATGTCCCCTATCACCCCCACCCCCCCGCCACCAGGGGCACCCTCCACCAGGCCCCCACTCATGTCTCCCACCACCCCCACCCCCCCAGTCACCAGGGGCAGCCTCCACCAGGCCCCCACTCATGTCTCCCACCACCCCCACCCCCCACCATCCAGGGGCACCCTCCACCAGGCCCCCACTCATGTCTCCCACCACCCCCACCCCCCCAGTCACCAGGGGCAGCCTCCACCAGGCCCCCACTCATGTCTCCCACCACCCCCACCCCCCCCAGACACCAGGGGCACCCTCCACCAGGCCCCCACTCATGTCTCCCACCACCCCCACCCCCCCACCATCCATGGGCACCCTCCACCAGGCCCCCACTCATGTCTCCCACCACCCCCACCCCCCCAGTCACCAGGGGCACCCTCCACCAGGCCCCCACTCATGTCTCCCACCACCCCCACCCCCCACCATCCAGGGGCAGCCTCCACCAGGCCCCCACTCATGTCTCCCACCACCCCTACCCCCCACCATCCAGGGGCAGCCTCCACCAGGCCCCCACTCATGTCTCCCACCACCCCCACCCCCCACCATCCAGGGGCAGCCTCCACCAGACCCCCACTCATGTCTCCCACCACCCTCACCCCCCTGCCACCATGGGCACCCTCCACCAGGCCCCCACTCATGTCTCCCACCACCCCCACCCCCCCAGTCACCAGGGGCACCCTCCACCAGGCCCCCACTCATGTCTCCCACCACCCCCACCCCCCACCATCCAGGGGCAGCCTCCACCAGGCCCCCACTCATGTCTCCCACCACCCCCACCCCCCACCATCCAGGGGCAGCCTCCACCAGGCCCCCACTCATGTCTCCCACCACCCCCACCCCCCAGCAGTGCAGGGGCAGCCTCCACCAGGCCCCCACTCATGTCTCCCACCACCCCCACCCCCCAGCAGTGCAGGGGCAGCCTCCACCAGGCACCCACACATGTCCCCCTGCCCCCAGGTCCTGACGATACTCAATCATGGCAGTAATGGGCAGCATACCCAGCACAAACACCCAGGCAAGGATTGCATCCACCCACATAGTGAATGCAATTACATGATACAACCCCAATGGCAAGTATGTAAATGAACACATGTCCGTCACACACACATACACAATGGGTGCAAGTGAATGTCAAAACCCATATCATGACATGTATGAAACCAATGAGAAAATACCACAAGTGAAAGTTAAAAAAACATGTATTAAAGATGAAAAATAAGTAAACAAATCAAACATACAACAATGGGGATAACAAAATAAATGGTCCATGTCCGAGAACAAATGCAAAAATAAAAAAAACAAAGTAATCCAAAAACAAATGTTGTCCAAAGCAATGTCATGTGGAAGGAAAATAATGAAAAACCATTTCCTCATGGTGAACACAATAATCAATAAAAAAAATGTTTCTTCAAAAAGCAAACTATATACACGAATATTCCAGGGTCCATGAGCCCAACACCATAAATGAAACCTACTACTACCTAATGAAAAAAATATCTACAAAAAGTGGCCATTGTCCGAGCGGTCCAAAAAAATAAAAATGAATAAAGGAAACATAACACTAACTAACTAAATAACTATATACAAAGGCAGCGGGCAAGTCCTGCGGCTCACTCGGTGATGTTGCTGGCCAGGGCATCATCGAACTCCATGTCGATGTCCTGGAGGCGGGACTCTGTCCTGGCCCCGAGGTCTCGCAGGGATAACCCCATGTTCAGCTCAAACTCCCTGCGAGCTTCCTCGAGGCACTCAGCCCGCCTCAACGCCCGACGCATGGAGAACTCCGCCCTGACCATGGTGAGCCGCTCCTCTTCCGCCCGCTGCCGCTCCGCACCTATCCGCTGGACCAACTGCTCCCACACGGAAGACACCACCATCCCAGGGTTGCCCTGCCCTCCGGCCGATGCCTGCCCCTCTGATCTTGATGGCCCCCGAGCCATGATGCCTCACACGTCGAGCCTGCTGCTGCCTCCGACGCCACTGCCTCTGCCAGCACGACGGCATCCAGGCTGATGGAAACCACCGACGCCGTCGTGCACATGCCCTGCCCGATGATGCTGTCAAATCTTCCATCTGCTGGGGTCCAGTTGCTGTGTTGTCCACCCCTGCTGGACCTCCGACTCCCAACTGTGGCAGGGATGGGATCCCCACCGAGCTGGCTGCATTGGTCGGGGCAGGTCCACAGGGGGCCCTGGTGGCATCTGGGCCGGAAGACGGCAAGGAGAACGACTGGTGTATAGCCTGCACAGAGGAGGAGAGGGCCGCCAGATTGGCCAACACATGCAGCAAACCCCCGAACATGGCCAATCCCAATTGGGCCACGTAGGCACGGTGCACTTCGTGATGACGTGCGTGCTCCTCCCGGGAAGCATGCACGGCATCACGAATCACAGCCGTGAGCATCGCGACCCCAATCAGGACCTTCTCCACACGGCCAGGGGTTCCCACGTCCGCAGGTGGAGGGGAGTCAGGTGACATGGACATCCCCTCTACCTGCGGACGGGCCTGGGACGGGGCATCCCTGCTGGTGCATGGTGGTGCACTCACAGGGTCAGGGACAGCGACATGCACAGGCCCCTCCACGGTGACCTGTGCTGCCTCCTGCCCCTGGCCCTGGACTGCACCACTTGCACCAGCAGGGATGCCCCCACCAGGCCCCATGTGTGCCCCAGTGGCGGCCTCCTCCTCCTCTGTGCAAACCACCAACCTGGATGGCTCCTCACCGTCTCCCACCGTAGCAGGCCCCTGTGGGGGCTCACCCAACCCTTCCGCTGCAGCCGTGGGGCATCCCCGCCGCCTTGCTCCACAGCGCCGTCTCCGCCCTCTTCTTCACTAGCCGCTGCGTAGAGGGAGACAAAGAACACAAGCATCAGGGTACTGTACAATGGTCCACTAGACAGGAAGCAATAGCAGATGAGCACCACTGTCAAAGTACACTTCCATCATGTCCCTCCACAACACATGGGTCAGTCCAGGCAAAACACACACAGTAACAGGCATGGTGCATGCCATGGACATTTCCATGCATGTCCAATGGACTCTTGAAACATTCAATGATATGTAACTCACATGCATCATGGCTCATGCCTATCACATGCACACACTTCACCTCAGTCGCATCCATCTGGCCCCAAACACACCAAACACAGCGGATACAAGGGTAATTTGGCTGCTTCACTGAATCTGTGCATTGTCACACACATGTGTCATGCATCCATGGCATGCACAAGTCACAGACACGCAGGTCAGGCATACAGACATGGCTACCATATATGTACCTGGCATCAGCACCCATCCCTCACCCCCACCCATGTCGAGGTACAGAGACTGGCATGCTCTCATGTTCAAAATCTGCATAGGGCTCCCCATGCGGCATTTGAACACATGCAACAACCATGTGGGTCACACATCACTGGTCGCACATGCATTACTATGATGTCCCTGCACACATACATGCATACATGGCCTATGGCACACATACAGGCAAGTATCATAGAACTAGCACACCGCAACATGCCCTGTCTCACACAGTAATGCTTGGACACTTACCGCTCAACTCCAGACGGGCCTCCCTCTCAAGGATCTGGGCGTGGAGCGCTGGGCGTACGCGTTCCAGGACCCTCATCTGGATGGAACTCATGCGGCCCCGGCCCCCCTCCACGAGGCGCCGGGCCTTCACAAGGGTCCTGGACCTCAAGTCCTCCCAGCGCTTCTTGATCTTCAGGACGTTGCGGGTTGCCACCCCCTCCGCGTTGATGGCAACCACACAGTCGGCCCAGATCCTCTCCCGTCCTTCCTTGCTGGCGCGGGACGATCCAAAGAGGGCATCATACTGCCCCAGGACATGCTCCACCAGGACACCAACTTCGGTGGCAGTGAAGCTGGTGCCCCTCTGCCCCTCTGGCCTGGGGTTGCCACTGGTGCCAGATGTGGAAGTGCCCGACATGGCAACCCCAGAGGCAGGTGTGGGTGGGAAACTGGGTCCTGGGGCTGGGCTGTGGAGCGAATTAATCCCAGTCGGGAGTCTTCAGTTCCAGCAGGGGTGGACACAGCAACTGGACCCCTGCAGATGGCTGATGTGCAGGCACCAAATGGCAGGGCACGGTGGCAGCAGGCAGGCAGGCAGAAGCAGATGGCACGTGGGAGGCTGCTCGGGGCTGGGGCAGTAACTCGGCCTTCTGGGCAGGAGCGTGGTCTTCCGTGTGTTTTCGCGTGGCCAGCTTGATACGGAGTGATTTGGCACGTGAAAATCCTGCACGTCAGCGTGAAATCCGAGGAAAGGCCCTTAGCGCGTAAGTGCGTCAGCACGCATACACTATTCTATTGGACCAGAGTCCCTCAGCGCGTAAGCGCGTCTGTGACGTGACCCGCACGGGTGTTCCCCACTCAGCACGTGATGACGGAGGACACGTGGAAATACTGCACGTCAGCGTGTAATTGGACAAAAGTGCGCGTACACGCGATTGGCCTATGTACGTGTATTTCTTGGGTGCGCGGGCACTTACACACGCAAGTACGTCAGCGCACCTGTATCCCGTGGTGCGTGGGAATTTCCACACGCTATTGGACTGGGAACTGGATTCCAGGGGTGCGCGGGTCACACGCTCGCCTAGAACACGCGCAAAGCATAAATTTGCGCACTTTAACAATAACAAACTCAGACGCCAGGATGAACATACCGTTCCTAGCAGCAGTGGCAGTGGGCTACCAAAGGAGGAGGAGGAGGATAGTCAGGGCCAGAATATTCACACCCAGAACCAGCCTTTTCGGGATGCCTGATGACCAGGTGTATGGGAGGTACAGGTTTCCACCACACATAATACTGGACCTGGTGAGTGAGTGGGAGGATGACCTCACATCACCCACCCTGTGCTCCCAAGCACTCAGCCCCCTGGAGAAGGTCCTCAATGTACTGCACTTCTTAGCCACTGGATCATTTCAGCGGACAAGCGCCATAGTGGGTGGGTTGTCACAGGCCACCCAGTCACGCTGCCTACACCAGGTCTTGAACATCATCACTGCACGCCCATCAGTCCGCAGGCACATATACCTGCCCAGAACACCTGCAGAAAGGCATGCTGCCGCCCTGGATTTTTACGGTGTGGCACGATTCCCCAAAGTGCTAGGTGCCATCGTCTGCACCCATGTGGCTCTACGTCCCCCAGTGCATCTGAGCACATCTATAGGAACCGCAAGCACTGGCATTCCATCAACGTGCAGGTAGCATGTAATGCCAAGGGAATCATCACCTCAGTATATGCCAACTATCCCGGGTCCACCCACGACAGCTTCATTTACCGAATGTCCACCCTAAGCCGGGACCTAGAAGCTGGGCGGCATGGCGATACATGGCTGCTTGGTGAGTATGTATGCCACTGCACATGCATGCATGTTGGATACTGAGCAAGGTCACAACCCCACCAATGATACCAATCACCACCTCCACAGGGGACAGTGCCTACCCTCTCAGCCCCCACATGATGACGCCAATTCGGAACCCCACCACGCCACCCGAGGTAAGATATAACACAGCCCACATTACGACCCGGGGCATAGTGGAGCGCTCATTCGGAGTGCTAAAGTCACGCTTTCGCTCCCTTGACCGTTCTGGCAGCCAGCTGTTATACGCTCCCCCAGTAGTGTGCAGGATCATAGTGGCAGCATGTGTCCTGCACAACGTTGCAACACGCCGGGGCCTGGCCGTGGACATGGTGGTGGCCCCACATCCCCAACCACATGCACAGCCGCTGCGCATGGGAGGGGAAAGGGCACGGGGGGAGGCAGCCCGTACACAGCTAGTGGCTAATTACTTCACATAGAAATCACACCCCTGTGGAATGCACACTGCCCTGGCACATTCCATCTGACAATCAATGATGACTCAACCTGACACTGATCCTGAATGTCTGGAGAATGAACCGTGAATACCATATCAGCCTGAGATTGTTCACCTGGAAGTGTCACAATGTGTGCATCCCTACCCACACAGACACCACCAATGCAGTTTTGTGGAGTTACACATTCAAGCAGCTAAAAAGAATACCCACTTGCAAAATGCAACAAGAGGACAGTGCCATGTCAGCCAACCCAACCCCAGCACCGCCACATGACACACCGTGCCATGTCATGCTATTTGCAGGTAAACAAAGTAATCCCCACAACATGACACTTGTGTCACTATGTACAGTGTCCCTATTAGAAACCTGCAACACCTGAAATGCTCACAGCAATGCCGGACCAACAACATACTTGAGCACGTACTACCATTAACATGACATCACAAATGTTACATATTAGTAGTCTCACCACCTGGAAATGCCTGCACTCCCACCACTACCAACTGTGCAGTGTTGGCGCCATGTAGAGTTGTAGGTGCACTGCTGCCAACATGGACCCCATCTCCAGACTAGAGGTCCTTGTGTAGGCCCTAGTCTGCTCCTCCATGGCTGCAAGCATGCGGGTGTGGTAGGTCTGGTTCTGGAGGATGAGTGTGCGGAGGTCCCCATGCAACAACTCACGGGATGCCCGGACCTCCGCCCTCGTTGCCTGCATCTCAGCTGAGAGCGTACGGGTGAGACGCTCCAGCTGCTGTTCTGTCCTTTGGTGTGTTGAAGCCTCAAGCTCAACAAGAGTCGTCCTGCGGTGAAGGAGCTCCTGCCTCAGGGCTTCCCTGTGGCCCTGGGACTCAATGGAGATGGCCTCCTGCAGAGTCGCCAGTGCCGCCCGCCTTTCCCTGTTGGACCCCAACATGTCCTCCCTGTGTGACTGGCAGATGGAGTCGGTTGCCTGCTCTAGTCGCTCCATCAGCCTTTCTGGGGGGACAATGGAAGTGGCCACCCTATCCATGGCCTGAGCCATCATCTCGGATGATGCAGCCTGTTGGGTTGCCATACCATAAATGGATTGCTCCCATGCGGTATTGCCAGGTGGCGTACGGCCACCACGTCGGCGGGCACCACACCTGTCTGGGGCAAGGCGAACTGCGCCTTACTGTGCCGGCACTGCCTGAGGCTGCAGGACTGCATTCCCCCTCTGATCTGCTGGCCCAGGAACAGGATCAGATGTCGTGGAGTGTGACCCTGCATCCGTAACCACCAAAGGCGTAGCTGCCAACACTGACATCCCCATGGAGGGTTCTGACCCTGGTGCAGGTGGGTGAGACAGAACAGAATCCCTCCCTGGAACACTCACCTGCGACGGCACGTAGGTCTCATCCGAATCAACACCTGAGTACAGCTCGGGGGAGGTGCAGCCAGAGACACCCCTTGAGAGCACGACCTGCAGCACTTGTGGGTTCTCCCCCACCACCACACCACGTCCCTCACTGGTGGTTGGTCGGCCCTCGGACCCCTCCTAGGTCTGCACCATCTCCACAACCCCAGCAGTATCAGGTGCGTCTTCCCCTGCAAAGACATGAAAACAAAGAAATGGAAACAGGCATTAGCACCATGGTACACAATGAGGGCTGAGAAGCAAGAGAACCAGTACTTGATTGACACATGTCCCAGATGACTAAAACCCTCCCATGCATGCACCCTCACTGCGTATGAAGTGCAGGCAAATGGCACACACTGATGACACCAAGATGGAAGATGAACACATTTTCTGCATGCTGCCTGGCAGTGGCATCACACATTGGCCTGTGATTGCCAGGTGAAACACACATGCCATCACACAGATGGCATGTACCATTGCTATTGAGTGAAGATGGAGAGGAGGGCAGCACCTATTCATTCAGTCCAGTTCCCGCATGTAATTGCTTTTCTAATTCTAACAGGTCAGATTTTTCACCTGGAGCTGCCAGTCTGAAATGGTCCAATTGCACAGGGACATGTGTGTACAAATGATATCCAGGTAACAAAGTCACTCCACTTTACCATAGCCATGTCAGACATGTGACTAGTGGACAGCGACATGGCTAGTAAAAGTGGGGGAATGCAAACAATCTGACTGAATGAACAGTGAAAAATAAGCAACTATGTTGTGGCAAGGTGACACTTCAAGGGCAACTGGCGTGCAGTTGGGCTAGATGTCTACTGGTGGCAGAAGGGATACTGCTATGGCCAAATGCAGCTGCGCAGGAAGTATTGCATGAAGCACATGGCTGACCCATACGACTCAGGCGCACACACTCTCACCTGGCACACAAACAGAAGACCTCACACACACACCATGCACATGGATGACACACACATGCATGTGCACTCACCGGACAATGCCTCGTAATCAGCCAGATCTCCCACGCCTTGGATCTGTTCCTCCGTGACGTAGGTCCCAGCGACTGACTCATGTGGAGTGAGTTCCATGTCTACTACTGGAGACCCACCTCCAGTCACTAGAGTTGCGGCATGACTTGAGGCCAGTTTACTCTTTGCCCTGCGCTTTAGGTCATTCCAGCGCTTATAGCAATCATTGGCTGTGCGCCTCACGATTCCAAGGGCACTTACGATGTCCGCAACGGTCTGCCAGTGTGCCTGGCGTTGTGCAGGTGTGGTCTTGGATCCTGCAACAATGACCATCTCGTTGTCATGTCTGGACACATACTCGACAAGTGCATTCAGTTCGTCATCCGTAAAGCTGGGCTTCCTGGACGGGCCGGACTGTGTAGCCGTGTCTGGGGCATCAGCCTGTGCCGGACGAGCACTCTTCCTCTTCCGCTTGGAAGGTGGTGGTGATCCTGAGTGTCCTGCGCCGCTCTGGACACTAGGGGCAGGAGCCCTGGTGGACTCTGTATCAGGAGTGTGGGATTGCACACTCAGCATGGGAGTTGGTGCAGGCATTGGCTCTAGTGTGATGGTGTCAGGGGGAATGTCAGCAGCATGGAATAGGACCGACACTGTCCTGGCTGGGTGTGTGAGGGCTGGGGTGGATGGAGCCGCAGCTGCCCCTGCAGCCTCTCCGCCCTGCCTCCTTGGTGCAGCAGATGACCTTGCTGCCCCAGATCCACGTGGCATGATGGCATCAACGTGCACCAGCGCACGTGTCGTAGCCCTGCTGACCTGGAAGTCAGCCATGGAGTCAGCCAGGTCTGGTGCCACAATGGGCTGGTCCAACAAGGGCTGAGCATGGATGGTGTCAGCCACATCAGCCTCAATGGGAGGGGGGAGGGGGGATTATGGGTGCCCGTGACTGGTCCTCCACACATGGGGGGACAGGCTCACCCTGCAAGTTACGACCACGTCCCCTACCGGATCCACCACGGCCACCACTTGTGGCTCTTCCACCTTTGCCACCCTTACGGAATCCTCGCCTCCCAGCCATGGCACTGATGTTAATGTGCGTATGGGAGTGGATGTAGACTATTGTCCTGGGCAATTGGGGGTCAAAGGGGTTGGGTACCAGATGGTAATTGTACCCTAGTGCTCTAGCAAGGCTGAATGTAACCCCTGGGGAAAGATGACGGGTCACGCAACGCACAGGAGGCCCAAAAAAGGGAGATGACGTGCACGCAACCCCTCCTAGACCACGTGTGCAGAAAGAAAAACCTGCACTACGCTGTGGCACCCAGTAACACAAAAATGAACGTATGCGTGTCACACGCAGCCTAGAATGACCTCTGAAGGGGTAGGCTACACACGGGGCAAGCACAGATGTTAGATACGTGCGTGACTCACCGTCTGCCAGGTAAAAGAGCGTGAAAAATGAGCGCGTTTGGTTGGCAACACCCCCGCCAAAAGAAGATATGTACGCTGTCTGAGGAGACAGGACAACAGTAGAAGGGAACACTGTTTGAGGGAACAGGCCCAGGTAAACCAGTACAAGAGAAAAAATAGAAAAAGCTGTCAAGAGGTAACAGGGAGTACGAACTTGAAACACCGTGAAGTAAATCGCGTGTGAAACGACAAGAAGTACAGAATTCACCCACTCGCTCTCCACGAAAAGCAGTACAAGGAATTGGTGTTCTACACGTACCTTATATGCAGGCCCACACGTACAGCGTCACTTACGCGGCGTGTACGTGCTAGGCCCATTCCCACCAATTACACGTTTTCTCACTTCTGCGTGTAGGTCCATTTGCACCAATTACACGCTTTGTCACTTCTGCGTGTATGTCCATTTGCACCAATTACACGCTTTGGCACTTCTGCGTGTAGGTCCATTTGCACCAATTACACGCTTTGACACTTCTGCGTGTAGGGCTATTTCCACCAATAACACCCTTTGACACTCGGACGTGCCACGCAACTTTTTCCTACGCGTGCACGTGACTTCATAGACGCGCATACGCGTTTACGCGCTAAGGGCCTTTCATCGATTTACACGCAGACGTGTGGGATTTTCACGTGCAAAATCACTCACTACGTATCAAGCTGTCCACGCGTTCACACACGAAAGACCACGCTCCTACCCAGGAGGCCAAATTACTGCCCCCCAGAGCCCTGAGCACGCTCCCACCTGCCATCTGCTGCTGCCTGACTGCCTGCTGCCCACGTGCCCTGCCATTTGCTGCCTGCACATCAGCCAGGGGTGCTGTTGCTGTGACCACCCCTGCTGGAACCAAAGGCTCCCGACTGCTTTTCCGTCGCCCCACAGCCCAGCCCCAGGACCCAGTTGGCCACCCACTCCTGCCTCTGGGGTTGCCATGTCGGGCACTACAACATCTGGCACCAGTGGCAACCCCCGGCCAAGGAGGCAGAGGGGCACCAGCTTCAGTGCCAGGGAAGTTGGTGTCCTGGTGGAGGATGCCCCTGGTGGCTGGGGGGTGGGGGTGGTGGGAGACATGGGTTGGACATGGGTGGGGGCCTGCTGGCAGGTGCCCCACAGCGCTGGGGGGTGGGGGTGGTAGGAGACATGGGTGGGGGCCTGGTGGAGGCTGCCCCTGCACTGCTGGGGGTTGGGGGTGGTGGGAGACATGGGTGGGGGCCTGGTGGAGGGTGCCCCTGGTGGCTGGGGGGTGGGGGTGGTGGTAGACATGAGTGGGGGCCTGGTGGAGGCTGCCCCTGCACTGCTGGGGGGTGGGGGTGGTGGGAGACATGGGTGGGGGCCTGGTGGAGGGTGCCCCTGGTGGCTGGGGGTGGGGGTGATAGGGGACATGGGTGGGGGCCTGGTGGAGGGTGCCCCTGCACTGCTGGGGGGTGGGGGTGGTGGGAGACATGGATGGGGGTCTGGTGGAGGGTGCCCCTGGTGGCGTGGGGTGGGGGTGATAGGGGACATGAGTGGGGGCCTGGTGGAGGCTGCCCCTGCACTGCTGGGGGGTGGGGGTGGTGGGAGACATGGGTGGGGGCCTAGTGGAGGGTGCCCCTGGATGCTGGGGGGTGGGGGTGGTGGGAGAAATGAGTGGGGGCCTGGTGGAGGGTGCCCCTGGTGGCGGAGGGGTGGGGGTGATAGGGGACATGAGTGGGGGCCTGGTGGAGGCTGCCCCTGCACTGCTGGGGGGTGGGGGTGGTGGGAGACATGGATGGGGGCCTGGTGGAGGGTGCCCCTGGTGGCGGGGGGTGGGGGTGATAGGGGACATGAGTGGGGGCCTGGTGGAGGCTGCCCCTGCACTGCTGGGGGGTGGGGGTGGTGGGAGACATGGATGGGGGCCTGGTAGAGGGTGCCCCTGGTGGCAGGGGGGTGGGGGTGATAGGGGACATGAGTGGGGGCCTGGTGGAGGCTGCCCCTGCACTGCTGGGGGGTGGGGGTGGTGGGAGACATGGATGGGGGCCTGGTGGAGGGTGCCCCTGGTGGCGGGGGGTGGGGGTGATAGGGGACATGAGTGGGGGCCTGGTGGAGGCTGCCCCTGCACTGCTGGGGGGTGGGGGTGGTGGGAGACATGAGTGGGGGCCTGGTGGAGGGTGCCCTTGGTGGCTGGGGGGTGGGGGTGGTGGGAGACATGGGTGGGGGCCTGGTGGAGGGTGCCCCTGGATGCTGGGGGGTGGGGGTGGTGGGAGACATGAGTGGGGGCCTGGTGGAGGGTGCCCCTGGTGGCGGGGGGTGGGGGTGATAGGGGACATGAGTGGGGGCCTGGTGGAGGGTGCCCCTGCACTGCTGGGGGGTGGGGGTGGTGGGAGACATGGATGGGGGCCTGGTGGAGGGTGCCCCTTGTGGCGGGGGGGTGGGGGTGATAGGGGACATGAGTGGGGGCGTGGTGGAGGCTGCCCCTGCACTGCTGGGGGGTGGGGGTGGTGGGAGACATGAGTGGGGGCCTGGTGGAGGGTGCCCCTGGTGGCTGGGGGGTAGGGGTGGTGGGAGACATGGGTGGGGGCCAGGTGGAGGGTGCCCCTGGATGCTGGGTGGTGGTGGTGGTGGGAGACATGAGTGGGGGCCTGGTGGAGGGTGCCCCTGGTGGCTGGGGGGTGGGGGTGATAGGGGACATGAGTGGGGGCCTGGTGGAGGGTGCCCCTGCACTGCTGGGGGGTGATAGGGGACATGGGTGGGGGCCTGGTGGAGGGTGCCCCTGCACTGCTGGGGGGTGGGGGTGGTGGGAGACATGGATGGGGGCCTGGTGGAGGGTGCCCCTGGTGGCTGGGGGGTGGGGGTGGTGGGAGACATGGATGGGGGCCTTGTGAAGGGTGCCCCTGGTGGCGGGGGGGGTGGGGGTGATAGGGGACATGAGTGGGGGCCTGGTTGAGGGTGCCCCTGCACTGCTGGGGGGTGGGGGTGGTGGGAGACATGGATGGGGGCCTGGTGGAGGGTGCCCCTGGTGGCGGGGGGGTGGGGGTGGTGGGGGGTGGTGGGAGACATGAGTGGGGGCCTTGTGAAGGGTGCCCCTGGTGGCGGGGGGGTGGGGGTGATAGGGGACATGAGTGGGGGCCTGGTGGAGGCTGCCCCTGCACTGCTGGGGGGTGGGGGTGGTGGGAGACATGGGTGGGGGCCTGGTGGAGGGTGCCCCTGGATGCTGGGGGGTGGGGGTGGTGGGAGACATGAGTGGGGGCCTGGTGGAGGGTGCCCCTGCACTTCTGGGGGGTGGGGGTGGTGGGAGACATGGATGGGGGCCTGGTGGAGGGTGCCCCTGGTGGCGGAGGGGTGGGGGTGATAGGGGACATGAGTGGGGGCCTGGTGGAGGCTGCCCCTGCACTGCTGGGGGGTGGGGGTGGTGGGAGACATGGATGGGGGCCTGGTGGAGGGTGCCCCTGGTGGCGGGGGGGTGGGGGTGATAGGGGACATGAGTGGGGGCCTGGTGGAGGCTGCCCCTGCACTGCTGGGGGGTGGGGGTGGTGGGAGACATGAGTGGGGGCCTGGTGGAGGGTGCCCCTGGTGGCTGGGGGGTGGGGGTGGTGGGAGACATGGGTGGGGGCCTGGTGGAGGGTGCCCCTGATTGCTGGGGGGTGGGGGTGGTGGGAGACATGAGTGGGGGCCTGGTGGAGGGTGCCCCTGGTGGCGGGGGGGTGGGGGTGATAGGGGACATGAGTGGGGGCCTGGTGGAGGGTGCCCCTGCACTGCTGGGGGGTGGGGGTGGTGGGAGACATGGATGGGGGCCTGGTGGAGGGTGCCCCTGGTGGCGGGGGGGTGGGGGTGATAGGGGACATGAGTGGGGGCGTGGTGGAGGCTGCCCCTGCACTGCTGGGGGGTGGGGGTGGTGGGAGACATGAGTGGGGGCCTGGTGGAGGGTGCCCCTGGTGGCTGGGGGGTGGGGGTGGTGGGAGACATGGGTGGGGGCCTGGTGGAGGGTGCCCCTGGATGCTGGGGGGTGGTGGTGGTGGGAGACATGAGTGGGGGCCTGGTGGAGGGTGCCCCTGGTGGCTGGGGGGTGGGGGTGATAGGGGACATGAGTGGGGGCCTGGTGGAGGGTGCCCCTGCACTGCTGGGGGGTGGGGGTGATAGGGGACATGGGTGGGGCCCTGGTGGAGGGTGCCCCTGCACTGCTGGGGGGTGGGGGTGGTGGGAGACATGGATGGGGGCCTGGTGGAGGGTGCCCCTGGTGGCTGGGGGGTGGGGGTGGTGGGAGACATGGATGGGGGCCTTGTGAAGGATGCCCCTGGTGGCAGGGGGGTTGGGGGTAATAGGGGACATGAGTGGGGGCCTGGTGGAGGGTGCCCCTGCACTGCTGGGGGGTGGGGGTGGTGGGAGACATGGATGGGGGCCTGGTGGAGGGTGCCCCTGGTGGCGGGGGGTGGGGGTGGTGGGAGACATGGATGGGGGCCTTGTGAAGGGTGCCCCTGGTGGCGGGGGGGGTGGGGGTGATAGGGGACATGAGTGGGGGCCTGGTGGAGGGTGCCCCTGCACTGCTGGGGGGTGGGGGTGGTGGGAGACATGGATGGGGGCCTGGTGGAGGGTGCCCCTGGTGGCGGGGGGGTGGGGGTGATAGGGGACATGAGTGGGGGCCTGGTGGAGGCTGCCCCTGCACTGCTGGGGGGTGGGGGTGGTGGGAGACATGGATGGGGGCCTGGTGGAGGGTGCCCCTGGTGGCGGGGGGTTGGGGGTGATAGGCGACATGAGTGGGGTCCTGGTGGAGGCTGCCCCTGCACTGCTGGGGGGTGGGGGTGGTGGGAGACATGGGTGGGGGCCTGGTGGAGGGTGCCCCTGGTGGCTGGGGGGTGGGGGTGGTGGGAGACATGGGTGGGGGCCTGGTGGAGGGTGCCCCTGGATGCTGGGCGGTGGTGGTGGTGATAGACATGAGTGGGGGCCTGGTGGAGGGTGCCCCTGGTGGCGGGGGGGTGGGGGTGGTGGGAGACATGGGTGGGAGCCTGGTGGAGGGTGCCCCTGGATGCTGGGGGGTGGGGGTGGTGGGAGACATGGGTGGGGGCCTGGTGGAGGGTGCCCCTGGATGCTGGGGGGTGGGGGTGGTGGGAGACATGAGTGGGGGCCTGGTGGAGGGTGCCCCTGGTGGCGGGGGGGTGGGGGTAATAGGGGACATGAGTGGGGGCCTGGTGGAGGGTGCCCCTGCACTGCTGGGGGGTGGGGGTGGTGGGAGACATGGATGGGGGCCTGGTGGAGTGTGCCCCTGTTGGTGATAGGGGACATGAGTGGGGGCCTGGTGGAGGGTGCCCCTGCACTGCTGGGGGGTGGGGGTGGTGGGAGACATGGATGGGGGCCTGGTGGAGGGTGCCCCTGGTGGCGGGGGGGTGGGGGTGATAGGGGACATGAGTGGGGGCCTGGTGGGGGCCTGGTGGAGGGTGCCCCTGCACTGCTGGGGGGTGGGGGTGGTGGGAGACATGGATGGGGGCCTGGTGGAGGGTGCCCCTGGTGGCGGGGGGGTGGGGGTGATAGGGGACATGAGTGGGGGCGTGGTGGAGGCTGCCCCTGCACTGCTGGGGGGTGGGGGTGGTGGGAGACATGAGTGGGGGCCTGGTGGAGGGTGCCCCTGGTGGCTGGGGGGTGGGGGTGGTTGGAGACATGGGTGGGGGCCTGGTGGAGGGTGCCCCTGGATGCTGGGGGGTGGTGGTGGTGGGAGACATGAGTGGGGACCTGGTGGAGGGTGCCCCTGGTGGCTGGGGGGTGGGGGTGATAGGGTACATGAGTGGGGGCCTGGTGGAGGGTGCCCCTGCACTGCTGGGGGGTGGGGGTGATAGGGGACATGGGTGCGGGCCTGGTGGAGGGTGCCCCTGCACTGCTGGGGGGTGGGGGTGGTGGGAGACATGGATGGGGACCTGGTGGAGGGTGCCCCTGGTGGCTGGGGGGTGGGGGTGGTGGGAGACATGGATGGGGGCCTTGTGAAGGGTGCCCCTGGTGGCGGGGGGGTGGGGGTGATAGGGGACATGAGTGGGGGCCTGGTGGAGGGTGCCCCTGCACTGCTGGGGGGTGGGGGTGGTGGGAGACATGGATGGGGGCCTGGTGGAGGGTGCCCCTGGTGGCGGGGGGGTGGGGGTGGTGGGAGACATGGATGGGGGCCTTGTGAAGGGTGCCCCTGTTGGCGGGGGGGTGGGGGTGATAGGGGACATGAGTGGGGGCCTGGTGGAGGGTGCCCCTGCACTGCTGGGGGGTGGGGTGGTGGGAGACATGGATGGGGGCCTGGTGGAGGGTGCCCCTGGTGGCGGGGGGGGTGGGGGTGATAGGGGACATGAGTGGGGGCCTGGTGGAGGGTGCCCCTGCATTGCTGGGGGGTGGGGGTGGTGGGAGACATGGATGGGGGCCTGGTGGAGGGTGCCCCTGGTGGCGGGGGGGTGGGGGTGATAGGGGACATGAGTGGGGTCCTGGTGGAGGCTGCCCCTGCACTGCTGGGGGGTGGGGGTGGTGGGAGACATGGGTGGGGGCCTGGTGGAGGGTGCCCCTGGATGCTGGGGGGTGGGGGTGGTGGGAGACATGAGTGGGGGCCTGGTGGAGAGTGCCCCTGGTGGGGGGGGGTGGGTGTGGTGGGAGACATGGGTGGGAGCCTGGTGGAGGGTGCCCCTGGATGCTGGGGGGTGGGGGTGGTGGGAGACATGGGTGGGGGCCTGGTGGAGGGTGCCCCTGGATGCTGGGGGGTGGGGGTGGTCGGAGACATGACTGGGGGCCTGGTGGAGGCTGCCCCTGCACTGCTGGGGGGTGGGGGTGTTGGGAGACATGGGTGGGGGCCTGGTGGAGGCTGCCCCTGCACTGCTGGGGGTGGGGGTGCAGGGGGACATGAGCAGGTGTGCAGGGTAGTCCCCTGTTTTGTGGGCTGCCTGCAGGGGCCGTGGAGGGTGTACAGGGAACACCTGTGAGGACCCACCCAGCCTAATTGCGTGTGATAATTCCTGCACACCCCTGTAATACACGTACCTGGCCAAATCGCATGTGAGAATTCCCGCGCACCCCTGTAATACACGTACCCAGCCGAATCGCGTGTAGAACTTCCCGTGTACCCCTGTAATACACGTACCCAGCCGAATCGCGTGTAGAACTTCCCGTGTACCCCTGTAATACACGTACCCAGCCAAATCGCGTGTGATAATTCCTGCGTACCCCTGTGATACACGTGCCCTGGCTAATCGCGTCTAAAACTTTACGCGTACCCCTGTAATACACGTACCCTGGCTAATCGCGTGTATAACTTCACGCGTACCCCTGATATGCACGTTACCCGCTTTGCGTTCCTTGTTTGGCAGCCCTGTAGACTGGTCCAGGGTTAGCACAGCCCTTTGCGATGATTTAGCGATTTTGATGGCTTTTCCTTGCGCGAGGGCGTTCTTGGGGGCGTTACTGGCGCTGCTGCAGGGTCGCTGCGATACTCTGCGCCACGGCTGGTTTGGGAGCCTAAAATCCATGAATACGCTGTGCGCGGAAATCGGTTTTAGCGCACGTGCCTGGCGCAGACAATCGCACGCGGACACTCTGCGCCAGCCGCTTGCGACACTTTTCTGCGAAATTCTATGAATTACCCTGCAAATGTGCGCACTCACGTGTCTGGGGCTCAAGCTCAGATTCGTTCCTTCACATTTACAAATTGACGTTACTGTTTCAAAGGTGAAATCAACATATGGAATTAGTGTAGGCGAACCGGCATTAGCATAGTAATCCAGAGGTTGTAAACAAAATACATATTGGCAACAACCAGTCGCTAACTCTACCTTTAAATGGGAGAAGCTGTGCAGTAGTCGCTTGGCGTCTCTCTATAGATGCAGGGCACTAGGATGTTATTCAGGAAGCCTTGCACAATTCAAAAATGTGCCCGGCATGGACTGGAGCCTCCCGCTCCATTATGTTTGAATTCTACAACAGAATGGCATGGTCAAAAGTTGCCGCTTGTCCACATAAAATAAAGGGCAATGCGGAGGCTAAAACAAGGCTGCCTAGATTTGTTACCTTTGTGCTGAAACCGTGATGTGCAGGTTGTGCCTCTCTCTCTCAGAGCTAGAAACGAGTGTATCAGAGAGTCTTGCAGGCATGACCATAGTACACCTAACTAGCATGCGAGCCTCGGCAGGGACCTCGCCTTGCAACAGCGCCACAGGAGCTGTGTGGTAAGAAGTGGAATAGCAACCAAATGCTTCTAAAAACGAAAGAGGCACAAATACACAGTGATATTCATTAGTCTGCAATCCCTCGTTTTCATGCACCAACAATTGAATCACATGGGCTGAAAGGAAAAACAAAATAGAGTCAGCTGTGTGCAGAAGCACATCATCTAGATGTAAAGGGTGGCAGAAATATCCTGCAGATGCACCTCAGTGTAAATCCCCACAAAAGGATACACATATCTCCACTCATGCCTACTGCAGACGATACCTTAAGGCATGTGTTATTAAAGGCGTTGCTATGCCCACCTAAAAGTAGACTCCTCATTTAAACCTTTAGTTTTATTCATGGAGTCAAGCCTATAAATCCATCTCGCCTCCTTGTACAGTAAGGTTTTTTGTGTGTTCATGCTGTTTTTCACAACATCAATCACCCACCATTTGAGGTCATCTGGAGAGTGTTGCAATTCCAAAAAGTGTGATACCATTGGGGCTGCATGGTTACGACATCTAATTCTCGAACGGTGTTCACCGATCCTTATGGAGATGGCACGAGTGGTCTGGCCTACATACCTCAAGCCACAAGGGCATTCAATGCAATAAATCACATTGCATGATTTGCAATTGGACATGAATCTAATGTCCCATTGTTTTGTACCAATCTGGAATTTTAAGGTTTTACTCGTAAATTTGCATGCCCTGCAATTCCCGCAGGGAAAGTGTCCCACAATGGGACGTAAAACTCGTTGACTGATGTTAGTTCTGTGATCAGATTTTGCATGCACCAATTGATCTTGAAAGTTCCTTGATCTTTTAAAGGCGAACAGAGGCTTTCCTAGATTGGGTAAACAGGTAGAAATCATAGGCCAATATTTCATTAGGGCCTTTTTCACTGCAAAGGATTCAGTGCTGTAAGTAGTGACACAGGCAACCCTCTCTTGTGTAGGGGTTTGAATTTTGGGTGTCAATAGGCTCTCTCTTGTTGTGAACCTCGCCCTTTTAAGGGCTTTCTTTACTAGTTTTTTAGGATATCCGCGTTCTCTTAAGTCTCCAGCTAGTTGGTCTGCATGTTTATAATACTCTGAGACTGTAGTACAGTTCCGTCGGAGTCTAAGGAACTGGCTGTATGGCAAATTTTCTTTCAGTGCCCTCGGATGAAAACTGGAGAAATGTAGAGTGGTTTTACGATCTGTAGTTTTTTTATAGAGAGAGCAAGATAGATAACTCATATTGGCAGTAATTTGTAGGTCCAGAAAATTGATTGTATGGTGGTCATACTCCATGGTGAAAGTAATAGTATCGTGTAGTCCGTTGAGATATGTTAAGAATTGCCCAAGTAGTTCTTTGTTCCCTTCCCAGATGAAAATAATATCATCTATATATCTGTACCATTTGGAAATGTGTGAAATAAAGGGATTGTTGTCACTTAGTACAAATCTGTCTTCAAAGTTAGCCATAAACAATATCGCCAAACTCGGGGCAAATGCTGCACCCATCGCCGTACCTCCAATTTGGAGGTAGAACTGGTCTGCATACTTGAAGAAATTTTTCTGTAAGGCAATGGCCATAAGTTCTACAATGAATGCTGCTGGTACTCTTTGTTGGGTGGCGTTATGGATAAGTTGCTGATGTATAATATCTATTGCTTCTTCCTGTGGTATATTAGTATAAAGTGCCTGGATGTCCATTGTCACTAATAGCTGCTGCTCGTTGTCAAAACTGGTTCCTTCAAAGATGTTAATGGTTGCAGTAGTGTCTTTAAGATATGTTCTAGTCTGCTGACTGATCGGTTGTAAAAATAGATCAACAAATTTCCATAGTGGTTCCAACAGGGAGCCACAACCTGACACAATTGGTCTCCTTGGTGGTCTAGAGGAGTGCTTGTGTATTTTGGGGAGGGCATAGAAAGAGGGGGTCCTTTTTTCCAAATGATTAAGATATTCTAATTCTTCTTGGGATATCCACCCTCTTTCTGCTCCAAGTTGTGTAGCCTCTCGGATGAGCTCCTGAATGTTTGTTGATGGATCCTTACGTAGTGGTTGATAACACTGTCTATCTTCAAGGAGGTCCAAAACCATCCTATTGTATGTTGTCTGGGAGAAGACTACTATTCCCCCTCCCTTGTCCGCTGGTTTTATCACCAGCCTTTGGTCTGCCATTAGTTCTGTCAATGCTTTTCTTTCTTCATTGGAAAGGTTATTCCTGTTGTTTGTTGCTTTACCTTTGAGTCTTTGAAGATCACCCAGAACGCATTTTTCAAATAATACAATTTCATTCGCCACTTGGTTGTCCGTCGGCGTAAAGGTCGAAGGGATCCGAAGACCCGTGTCTTGTATATTTTGTCCTTCATCTTTATCTTGGAAATAGTGTCTCAAATGGAGTTTTCTAAAAAAAAGTTTTTATCTCCATTTCTGTAGTAAACCAATCCGTATGGTTCGTCGGGACAAATGAGAGCCCCATGCCCAATATTTTCATCTGGATCGAAGATAGCTCAATCCCAGAGAGATTGAAAATGGGGATATTTGATGGTTGCCTTATGTCAACTTCGGGGCAAGTCGATGGCCTATCTGTAGGGTCTATTGCGAGAAGCCCCTCCTCCACTGGCGTTGCCGTCTCCTGCCTGGCCAAGGTTCCCATCCTTGGTTGTAAAGTGTTCCTTGGGATCCGTAAAATTGACCTCTCCCTAAAAAAGGCCTTTGTCCTCTTAGTCTATATATTTGCTGTTGCTGTCCTGTTTGATACGGAATGTCACCAGAGGAGTCACTGCTTGTATCGGAGAAGGTTACCCATCTTCGGCGTCCCCTTCTATTATTTGTTAGTTGCTGTTGTCTCGGCTGATTCTTTTGTTGTAAATACTCAGCAGTTAAATATGGGTAAATAGTTTCAACTCTAAACTCTTGTATATCTTTGCTTAATTTCTTTGTTTTTTTAGTTAAAGTTGCAGTCTTAAATTCCTCAAAGATTTTTTCTATTTCCCGAATTTTCTCGTTGGCATTAATATTAAGCTGGTTCGTAGTGAATTTGAGTTCTTCTGCTTCCACTTCCCTCTGTGCCGTAATTGCTAATCTTTGTGCAGTAGAGATCGTTAAAACCATAAGATATCTACTGCACTTAGTTGCAATTTGGCTAAAGCCTGTTTTATACAACTCGTCTTCTAGAAACAACCCTGGGTTATCAGACGTGCAGTCTAGATGCTTGTCAAGAATGGTATTAATGTCGCCTCCACAAATCAGATGGGCCATGGGGTATTTTGCTAATTTCCCGAATAGTGTTCAATAAAAGCCAGAGTCATCTACATTCGGACTGTATACATTAATGAGCAGTACCTCCTCTTCTCTGATTTTGCCATGTACCAGGACATAGCGGCCATCTGGGTCGCTCTCTGTGTTGTGGTGTGTAAAGGGGATAGATCTGTGTATTAAAGTCAACACTCCCCATGCCCTGCTTGAGTATGACATGTAATGCTGCTAGGTTCCCCAGCTGGGTGCTAACCTTTCTGCCTGGTGGCCTAATAAATGAGTTTCCTGGAAGAAAACTATTCAGGTTCCCAGCCTGTTAATATAAGCCATAATTTACCTTCTCTTCACCAGTGCTCCTAGCCCGTGGACATTCCAGCTCAACAGTGTAATAGTGACCTTGTCCTTCTTAGCCATGGGTGTTTACTCTGTTCATGATATGCAATATGTCTTTACCTTGCTGTGCCACTATGCTTTACATTGGTCTGTACCTGTGCTTTTTTAACTTTAACTCCCCTTGTAGCCATCCCGACCCCTCCCCCCACCCTTATAGTCCCCTGAACTTCAACTATGTTTCCCCTGTTATCACCCTCCCATCCTCTATCCTGCAATATGCGCCTGCAACAGGGGGTTCCTGCCACAACGGCCCAGGCCTACTGGTTTCAATCTTTCCCATTTCATCTCGTAGCTTTCTGTTACTTGCACACATATTGAACAATCGCAAATACCCACATCTTACACCGGTATGGCATATTATCATTTAACAAGTTAGTTCAGGGTAATGCCTTTCAAGTGTCTGTAGTCTGTAGTCGTCTTCTGTTTTCGCATCGCTGTACCTCATGATAGAATTCATTATAGTGATTTGTTTGTTGAATTTCCGGCACCGTTCAGTGACTGCTTAGATGTCACCGGGATGTTAACCTCCACAAAGCTTGCTGCCACTTCGGGGAACGTGAAGAAGTAGGTCTTGTTTTTGTGTTGCATGCGTAGTCTAGCAGGGTACAGCATCGCATAGGGAATCTGACAGTCGCGTAATAGTTTTTTGACACCTGTGAATGAGCGCCTCTCTTGCTGTACTGCTCGTGTGTAGTATGGAAATATACGGATAACAGTGGCCTCCCACCTTAGCTCTTGTTTGTCCCTCGCCGCTCTCAATACTAGGTCTATGTCCCTGTAGTTCATCATTCATGCAATGATAGGCTAGGGTAGGCCCATGGTTTGGGTTGTGGTGCCAGTTTCTTATGCACTCTTTCCACTACAAACATGGGCGACTAGTCCTGGTCACCCAGCAGATCTCTCAGTAGCTTTTCCACAGAAAGCTCCATGGGGCCTTTAAGAGCATCCTCTGGGACGACGATTATAAGGATGTTGTTACGGCGTGAACTGGCTTCTAAATCTATGCATTTAAGCTTCACCGTTCCTAGATCTTTCGCCATTGTCGTCACTGTGTTGCGTAGTGTTTCTAATGCGTCTTCAGTGGTGGTTATGCGGCTCTCAGCTTCGGTGATGCGGCCAGTGGCTTTTTCCAGCTGATTTTTGATGGTTGCTGCATTCACTGTGATCCCATATAGTTCATCGTTGAGGGCTGAAAAGCCTTGCTGCATTGCTGTAAAGACTGCTTGGGGGTCCACAGTCGTTGACAGGGTGTCTCTTCTGTAGCCATGTTTGCTGTAGTTCCTGTTTTCATCACTGTTGTGAATTTATCTATTGCTCCTTTACCCTTTTTCGGGCCTGCTTCTCTGGGCATGGTCTACTGCCCTGTCTCTGGTATTGTTGCAGTTCCTGTTGTTTACTGTGTGACCAGCAGACGTGTGTGACCAGCAGACCGGTGTGAGGCGCCGGTTTAGTCGTATCTACTCATGCTCCTTTAGCTGTTTCGGTATAGCGCTTGTAGTCCGGTGCATTCAATAACTGCGCCGCAGGGAGGGGTGGGAGTATTGCTGCCAGCTTGATGTCAGCACTTGCCTCATCATTTACGCCTTTTAAATGGGTATTTTTACCTCCCTGGGAGCCTTGAGTATTTTTGAGAATTCATTTTATTGTTGGGTCTCTCTGGAAGTTTGAACCACAGGTCTGGCGATTAAGTGTCATTGCCACTGAACTGATTCTCGCTGCTTTCCCGTGTTTCCCTTGTTAGACCAGTGTGGGCTCCCTGTGTCACCGATGTAGGTCCCTCGTGGATGTATTGGGTGATTTCCCCCTGTGACCGTTCCTACTTCTCTAACTAAAATTGTTGCTGGCAGCTGATGGTCCGGTTCTCGCTGCTGTTTGGTCTTCTGAGACTTGTTACTTGCCACAAGCGACCAATCTGATACAAAGTATTCCCCTTTCTTGTATACTTAATAAGCATAAATGTTCATTCCACTCAGATACAATGTTTTTCATAAGAATGCTTAAGTTCACACACACACAAGTTTGTCAAGCCCCAGAAACTAACCAATCGCTTAGGATGTTTGTGCTGGAGTGCGGATCACACAGCCTTCTTCCTTTAGTGAGGGGGCACCAGTTTCTGCCCCTCGGACGGTCCTGGGGTGTTCCTCCACCACAGGGCAATGATTACTTTAAAATAGAAAGGAACGGGGAAGTCTACCAGCATGTCCCCCTTCACCTTTCTTGGTCTGCTCCAGGGAGCCCTCACTCCCATGCCTTGCTGAATGGTCCTCTACTGCATGCACCTGCCTCCTGGTTCTTCCCTTGTCGACTCTATCTGCCACTGGGTTGGGCTCCATATTTACACCTGCAGACACTTGACAGGCTGCAGGTGTGAATGATTCTTTTGCCCGGCATGACTCCTATTAAAGAGGCATGCCTGATATACACACCCCTAGCAGGCATCTTCATTTTCCCAGTACTAGAGTGGTAAAAGAGCATAGTCTTCATTGCTCTTTGCTGTTTCTTCTTCGTCCAAGTACTGTCAAGTGTCAATGGTGGGGAAATGAGGGGAGTTGGCTTATAATAGTCCTTAAATGTTCAGGGGGGGTTAGGTTGGTTGTCACTAGGGAGAGGGGGGTACCATGTATCGCCCAAGGGCACCCGACTCTGCGTTCCCAGGGATCCTCCACCCAGGTGATCCTCCCTCGGTTCTGTGCCTTCAGGTTTGGGATCCAATAGAAATGGCCTTTCCCTGGCCACCTGTGCAGAGGATCCAAGGGGTTCAGAAGTGAGAACACCCTCAGGTTTCTCACAATGAACACTTGAACGGTTTTATTGGCAAAAGACATGATACTGCCTTTCTTTTGAACATTAATCTATCCAGGTGTGGCAAAGTGCTAGTGCAGGAATCTAAAACCTAATAAATATGAAAATTGAAAAAGGATAATAATATGAAAGTATTCAAGGAATATTGTTTGGATACTTAGTTAATAACGTCTTACTACATCCAAGTTTCAGAAAATATGGGAAAGACAAGTGAAGTAAAGATAATCACAATTAAGCTTTATTAAGAACTTTTTAAACAATAACAGTTAAAATTTAAAAGAATAATTTGAGCATCTACTGTAGTCATGGAGAGAAGCCCATTAGCTCAGAGGGTAACCACAGTCTGACACCCCCCCTCGAACCCGGTAGATTATACTCTGCCAATAGCAGCAATACGAGGTGATGCCAGTCAGGTGTGAGTACTGTAGGTATGGGGTGATTACTATACTGTTTTCATGTGAATTGGGCAGTTCCTATCGTTCTATGGCAGACTTGTCAACAACATGTTCTTAAAGGGTGGCAGAAGGACTTCAACAAAGCAGCTCAATAACAACAGAGCCCGCAGTCACAGACTCCAATGTTGATAGATGGTATATTGATTGCAAGATTACTATCGATTGTCTCTTAGTGGTAAAGTAAACATATAATGAGCAACCCCAGTGAGGGGTACAAATAAGGGAGACCTCTGTAGGTCACTCAGAGTCAACTAGAAGGGTAGTTCAATGGCAGACACACCTGCAGTTACTGCTCCTCTTATCCTAGGTAACACTAGAGTGCAACCTTGGTCCACCTGGTGCCTTTCCGAGTCAAATAGGAAGACAGTTCCAAGGCATAGACCCGTGTATGAGCTACTTCTCTTTACTAGGGTTATATATCCACTCATAACAAGCTCAATCCCCTCATGCTTCTCACGCTCGTTGCTTGCCTCATGGAGGTTTCTCTGGGGCTCTAGTAGAGGCAGGGCCTTTAGTCCATCCGTCTGTCAGCATGTGCAACAACGAGGGGGTGATAAGAAAGCTGTTTCCCCTCCTCTCAAGGCTCACTAGCTCAGTTCCCAGTTCCAAGCATCAACACTGTCCCTGCAGGAGGATTAAAGTATAGACCCATGGTCACCAGAATACAGTACACCGAGTCTGGTAAAAAGAACAGATGGGCAGCTAGTAAGCTGGATGCCAAAAAGAAATGGTCTCTACAGCAAGGGAAATCAGTCAGTTAAAGCGCTGGTTATGCCAAAATGCAGGTAATAGCGGGAACATCCCACATACTGCAGCGCTTCACTCAGCAAGGAGCCAGGGACATTTTTAATCAGAGTAGATTTGGGTGCAGCTAAAGGTGCTTTCCTCACTTAACATACCTCCTGTTGGAAATGGTGAAAAGCGGAAACAGCCAGCTCACAGCCCGGCTCCACTAACCTCAATATTTTGATAACAGTATAAAAAAGGATTTGCCAACACAAAGGCCAACCAACCTTTTTAGCTTTTTACCTGCTAGGAAGGGGACTTGAAGCTGCATTGTTACTGGTGGTAAATCCATGTTCTAACTCTGCGCCACAGCTCTCACTTGTGAAACCTAGATTTGTTCATTATGTCATGGCAGTCAAAGGTCTAATGCATGAAGAGGACTAGCAATGCTGGTTGGGATGAATAAAGGCACTAGACCCTCTCTGTAAGCCATTTGTAAATCAAAAATAAAACCCAATATTTGTATAACAGTAAACATGTAACCTATTTACTTGCCAACACTCAGGTAAACCAACCAGTTTTTTCCTTGCCAACACTCAGATCAACCAACCAGTTTGAGTTTTTTATTAATGCTAGCAAGTGGACTTGACACTGCAACCTTGTCACTTGCAAACCCAAGTTCTAACTTCAGAGTCCATCAATACGCCTTTAGAAAGGATAGCTGTGTGCATCATGACATGAGGGTCAAAGGTGTGACGTATGCCAGGGCCTGGGAATAAATACCTTCAGCCCCCAGTTCCTCTCATATCCTTCTGGAGGCAGGGGATGGAAGAGAAATGCCCCTCCACAAGAGTTGGACCCTTATAATCACTTTTGTTTGTTAGACGCCAATCCAATATAGGTGTAGACAGGATTCATGGGGGCATTAACATATGATGCTCCTCACAAGAGGACATCTGGAATACATACATCATAGTCAGCAAAATACGCAGAAGAGAGCGGGATGCTTAGACTTTGATAGCCAAAGGTTACACATGCATTTTTATCATATGCAGTGGCGACATTTTGTTCTCGGTTTACGTTGTGCTGCACTGCATCGACCTGCACGTCTTTCTGGTTTGGTAAACCTTTCTTGTGTGTTCCATTCTGTGACAGTCAGGGTCATGTCCCTTAGATAACGTTATTCAAAAATTGCTTCTTCACGTTTGTACAGAAAAACACAGTAATTAATTGGCTCTATTATCTCACAAGAGCAGCAAAGATAAATGCGCACAGCAAGAAGGCCGTGCCTCCTAGCAAATAAAACCATTATTTATTTTTCTTGCACTAAAAGCAGAATTAACCGTTTAGTTAATTGGTGCAAAATATAATACAGCTCTTCTTCAGTTTGGAACAGGATACCTAGGATTCCTCAGGTGTAATGGATGAAGATGCTTCTTGGAACCAGTAATGCCAGTGGAGATAACAACGGTGCTGGTGTCTCTCTCTAAGTCATTTGTAATGTAAAAAAAGATGACACAATATTTTTATAACAGTAACAATTTCAATTGGAAATGTACAATCTCTCTTTGCCAAAAATAGGCTAACCAACCATCTGGAGCATTTTCAAGCCAGCGAGGGACTTGGAACTTCAACATAACCACTGGTAAACCCATGCTCTAAAATCTGAGCCAAAGGATCTCCCATATGAAAGCCTAGCTTTTTGCATTATAACATGGCAGTCAAATGTGCATAGGATGAAGATGCATATGTCAACTAGCAATGCCAGTTAGGATAAACAAAGGTGCTGGTCTCTTTCTCTCTCTGAGCCATTTATGATGCAAAATAGATCAAAACAATGGGGGTAATTCATAGAATTCAGCGCAGAAGTGGCGCACGCGGCTGGGCATGCCCCTCAGGCAGCCCTTCACCCCTGGGCATGCCCCGCAGGCATCTCTTCACCCTGGCCATGCCCCGCAGGCAGCCCATCACCCCTGGGCATGTCTCGCAGGCAGCCCTTCATCCCTGGCCATGCCCCACAGGCAGCCCTTCACCCCTGGATATGCCCTGCAGGCCGCCCTTCACCACTGGGCATGCCCCACAGGCAGCCCATCAATCCTGGGCATGCCCCACAGGTAGCCCTTCACCCGTGCCATGCCCGACAGGCAGCCCCTCACCCCTAGGCATGCCCCACAGCAAGCCCTTCACCCATAGGCATGCCCCACAGGCAGCCCTTCACCCGTGGCCATGCCCCACAGGCAGCCCCTCACCCCTGGGCATGCCCCACAGCAAGCCCTTCACCCCTAGGCATGCCCCACAGGCAGCCCTTCACCCCTGGCCATGCCCCGCAGGCAGGCCACATGTCACCATGCACTTGGGAGCCCCAATCATGCCCCCCATCTATCCCCATTGACGGGCACCTGCCAGCAGTCCCTGACTCATTCTCTCCACCCCCCCATTGATGGGCACCTGCCAGCATGCACCGACTCATGCCCCCCCACCACCCATAGACGGGCACTTGCCAGCAGCCCCCGACTCATAAACCCCCACCCATCCCCATTGACGAGCACCTGCCAGCAGGCCCTGAATCATGCCCCCCACTCCCCCCCCATTGACAGGCACCTGCCAGCAGGCCCCAACTCATGCCCCCCACCCCCCATTGACGGACACCTGCCAGCAGGCCCCGACTCATACCCCCCAACCCCACCCTGTTACGCTCACCTGGTATCCACGGGGATGCCACCCAGCCCTGGTTGGATGGTTTGCACTCTCGAACCCTCTCCCGGTCCCTTGGTAGGGCCTCTGGTTAAATATGGGTCTGCAATATAGGAGAGCTGGATTCAATACCAGATTGTCTTTATGTTTTCCCACCTCCCTTGGCCTCAACTCCTTCTTCGCCCTTGGGCCTTCTCCTCAACTTAATATTGTAAAAGGTGGATTCTCCATCCTGCTTCTCGTGGCAGGGGCACGTAGATGTGGGGGGCGAGCAGCAACCAAGTTACTTCACTGGTGCAAGCCCCCTGTGGGAATCCAGGCCTGCTGCGACTCCGTAGGTTTTCTGCTTTAGAGTCTTTATATGCAGTTCTTAGTTCGAATAATAATGTCTTGCCTCTTTCCTTTTAGGTATGGAAAGGTATTTTGGTGCTGTCATGCAGTTTTAAGATGAGCATGGGCCGGTAGGCGAAAGCACGGTGTGCGTGATGCTGTCCGGTGAGTAAAGCACGATGCGCAGCGCTGTTTCGCCTTTTATATTGCTAACATGTGTCTTTTCTCTCCTTGCAGGTCGCGATGTTCCTCGCCGAGCGCTGTGATGTTCCAGCAATGATACTGACCAGCAGATGACTACCCAGGTAAGAATTGTGTGGCTTTCTTCGTTTGGGAGGAAATGTGAGTAAACGCTTATTAATGTTGTCTTTCTTCATCCTCTTTCCAGGTTATGGTATTCCAGGACGCATGCGGTGCCGGATGATGGAGTTCGTACATTCAGGTGAGTGGAACTGAAGTCGGCGATGGATTGAAGACAGGATACTATTCCAGGTAAGTTTCGTAGTGTTCTTTCTCTCTCTACAGGTCCTTGGTTTCAGGTAAGCTGGCATGAAGAACTGGACACGGTGAGAGTTACGCTGCCCACAGCAGAATAACACAAAGCGTGTTCTGCTGTTTGGGTGTGGTTTAAATAGTCTCAGGTAAAGTAGTCCAGGTAAAATAGTCCCAGGCCTGCCACACGCAAAGTAGTCTCAGGAAAGTAGTCCCAGGCCTGCCACAACCAAAAGACTAGACCGCATAGCTCAGTTCCTTGTAACTGAGCTATGTGTGTGCCTCCATGTTGGCTGAACCCCCCAAGTTAAATAGTCCCAAGTAAATAGTCCCATTCTAATGTTGGTCTTCATGATGGTTATGAGCCTGGTGCCAAAGGCGCCATGACTGACTCCAAGAGAGTCTTGGCTAAGGTTTTAAGGCCTTTGACCTGGCCCTAACTGGAAGGCTGACTTGCCAGTGAGGGCCAGGGTTAAGGGTCATGACAGCGCTCCCCACCAAGGCCCCTCTCACGGTGGCACTTCTGCCTGGTCCTGGTTTGGCTGGGTAATTCTGATGGAACCTTTTTAATTAGGCGAGGTGCATGGATGTATTCACTAGGTTCCCATGATCTGCCTTGAGGGCCATATCCCTTACAATATTCCAATATATTCCAGTAGTATAGTTTGGATCTGGTATATTTTGAGTCTAGGATATCCTTTACTTCAAACTCTGGTTCTCCTTCAACTAATGCTGGTTTTGGTGGTGTTGTAACCCGAGTACCAGGTTGTACCGGTTTCAGGAGTGATACGTGAAATACAGGATGAATCTGCATAGTGGGTGGTAGGGCTAATTTAACTGCCACTCGATTTATTATGGATTCAATAGAATAAGGTCCCAGTTATCGGGGACCAAAGGTCTGAGTCCCTTTTATGGGCACATATTTTGATGTTAACCAGACCTTGGGCCTCATTACAAGTCACCCTTTATAGAAATAACAGTGGCGGTAAACCCACCGCCACTGTTGTTTCCATACCGGGTTATCTCGAGTCCTGCATGTGGAGGTGTCATTCCCGCCAGGTCTGACCTGACCGGTTTAACACCGCCTGCCTGCAGGCGGACGTGGAAATACCGGCACCATCACGAGATGTGCCAGTGATTCCATGGTCCCCATTCCCATTGAGTCCTATTGGATTGAGTCCTATTAGACTCAATGGGAATGGGGATTTCCCAAATTCCGCCTCCGGAATTACCGGTTCACTGGGTTGTAATGCCCCGGTAATTCCGGGAATCACAGAGGCGGAATGGTAATATGAGTCCGGCGGTAACCGAGCCAGAAAAAACGGCAGGTTACCGCCGGACTCGTAATGAGGCCCCTTGTCTCCAATTTGATAGTCGGGGGCTTTACTACGATGTTGGTCAGCACATTTCTTTTGTCTGTTCTTGGCTTGCAGTAAATGTTCTGCTGCTTCTTTGAAGGCCTGGCAAATAGTCGTATATAGGGTTTTAACCGCTGGCATTTCCGAAGGGGTTGGGAGATCCAATTCTGAAGTACGTGGATGTCTATCATATATAGTGTAAAAAGGGGTTTGTCCAGTGCTGGTGTGTAATGAATTATTATAGGCATATTCAGCTATCCATAATAAGTCCTTCCAATTTCTTTCCACTTGATGTAACATGCAACATAGGTATTGCTCGAGGGTTTGGTTTGTTATTTCTGTTTGGCCATCTGTTTGAGGATGGTGACTTGTGGATAGTCGAATGTCAATTTGGGCCATTGAACAGCATTTCCTCCAGAATTTTTTTACGAACTGACTACCTCGATCTGAGATCAAAACCGATGGAAAGCCATGTAGCTGTACGATTTCCTCCAAGAAAACTTTTGTTAAACTGGATGCATTTGGAAGACCCTTAAAAGGAATAAAGTGTGCCATTTTAGAGAACAAGTCTACAATTATTAAGATGGTGTTGAGTCCTTGACTGGGAGGTAGATCTGTAATGAAATCAAGGGACAGTGTGTGCCATGGTGCGGGAGGAATTTCCAATGGTTGGAGAAGACCAGCTGGTTTCTGCTTTTGGGACTTGTTTTGTGCACACACACCGCAGAATTTGATAAATTGCATGATGTTTTTACGCCATGTGGGCCACCAATAGCTTCGTTTTACTTTAGCTATAGTTTTGGCAATTCCAGGATGACCTTCAATCAGGGAGTGATGATAACCCGAAATAACCTGCTCTTGTAAATCTTTACTTGGCAGGTATAGACGGTTCCTAATATATGTTAACTGGTCTTTAATGGTGTAATGTTCCCCTTGAGAACGATACTCTTGTGAGAGAGTGGGATCCATTAAGAATTGGATCTTGTTTTGGAGTTCACCCTGTGTCAATGTTGTCGTAAGACCCAGCAGTTTGTCTTCTGGAATGATGGCTACTGGATCTGGAGTTATGTATACCTTTTCATCAACACCCACACGGGACAAGGCATCTGCCTTTCCGTTTCGGACTCCTGGCCGGTAGGTGATCACATAGTCATATTCAGCAAAGAAAAGAGCCCACCGCAGTTGACGGGATGATTGAGCCTTTGCTGTTTTTAGGTATTGCAGGTTTCAATGATCAGTTATGACCATGACAGTATGTCTAGCACCAAGGAGATAGTGTCGCCATGCCTTGAAATCTGATTTTATAGCCAAGAGTTCTTTGTCTGTGATAGCATAGTTGTTTTTGGGAGGTGAGAATTTTCGTGACCAGAAGGCCACAGGGTGTAACTGGCCAGTTCCTGGGTCCCTTTGTGAGAGAACAGCTCCCATAGCAAGGCTAGAGGCATCTGTTTCAACTAAATAAGGGAGGTCTGGGCGAGGATGCCGTAGAACTGGAGCAGAAGTGAATTTTTTCTTAAGTTCTTGGAAGGCCTTCTCTGCTTCTTCGGCCCAATGGAACTTTTTATTGTTTTTTCGCAATAGTGATGTAATTGGATGCACTATTTGGGAAAAATCTAGGATGAATCAGCGGTAAAAGTTTGCAAAGCCCAACATACTCTGGATTCCTTTAAATGAAGTTGGTGACGGCCAGTTAGGAATGGCATCTACCTTGTGCCTATCCATTATGATACCTTTTGGTGTGAGAATAAAACCGAGGAACTCCACTTCGGTGACATGAAAAGAGCATTTTTCGAGTTTAGCATACAGTTTATGTTGGCAGAGTTTAGTAATGACGGAGCGGACATGCCTGACATGGTCTTCTTTTGTAGCAGAATACACTAAGATGTCATCAATGTAAACTAGGGCGCAAATGTCGATTAACTCCCACAAAACATCATTCATAGAGTACTGGAACGCAGCAGGAGCATTGCAAAGTCCAAAACGCATTACATGATATTCATACAAGCCGTATTTGGTATGAAAGGCGGTTTTTCATTCGTCTCCTTTCTTCACTCGAACAAGATGGTACGCCCCCCTAAGGGCCAGTTTGGTATAGATTTGGGCGTCTTTGACTTGATCCAATAATTCGGGAATAAGGGGCAGTGTATAAAGTTTTTTTAACTGTGATCTGGTTTAATGCGCGATAGTCGATGCAAGTTCTCAAATCTCCTTCCTTCTTTGCCACGAAGAATAAGGGACTGGCAGCCAGTGATTTAGACGGCGGATAAATCCATTTGCCAGGTACTGATCAAGATAAGATTTCAAATGGAGGATTTCTGGTTCAGTAAGTTTATAGATTCGGCCACAAGGAATTTGCGCACCAGGTATGAGGTCGATCTGACAATCGTAGGGCCTGTGCGGTGGTAGAGTATTGGCTTGTTCTTTCTGGAACACGTCTTGAAAATCTTGGTATTCATTTTGTAGAGTACTAGTCACACCTAGTACAATTGAGGCTGTACTGGGAGTAGCTGAAGTACATAAGTCTGTTTTCCCTTTTTCTTGGTAATAACAGGTGCGAGCACAATCATCGGAAAAGGCCAACTTCTTGGCACGCCAATCTATTAGAGGTTTGTGAGCTACCAACCATGGCATCCCTAAGATTAGTCGAAACTGAGGAGCTTTTATGAGATAGAATGCAATAGATTCTCGGTGTCCATCCGAGACACACTAGGGTTAATGCTGCTGTACATTGGGTTACTGTTCCGAAAGCTATTTCTGTTCCATCATCAGTAGTAACATTTTCAGCAGTCGACTTAGAGCATAAGGGAAGCCCCATCTCTGCTGCCAGATCTTGGTCTTCATAATTCCCAACTGCTCCGCTGTCTATGTATGCTTCGACAGCATGCATCTGAGACGGTTGTTGGTGATTGATCAAAATTACTGGTAATGCAAAGTGTGAGGTCTGTGGCTCATCCTACTCGCTCGACAAGCGGACCTCTGTGCTTGCCGGGCTTGGTAGTTTTCGGACTCCTTGTTATTATCTTCCTTCTCTGTGGCTCCAACAGTTCTCCTTGGTGGCTTCACTGGACATTCTTTGAGGAAGTGGCCTGATTTCCGCAATATAAGCATAAGCTGTCCTCTATTCTTCTTCCTGGGTTTTAATGTTCAATCCCAATTGAGGGGATGGGTGTTTGGCATATTGCTCTTGTAATCTGGCTATTTCCCCTTCATGCTTTTTCAGTTCTCTCTGGATGTCTTTTAATACTCTGAATTTTGTGGACATTGCTACACCTCTTATACACACTTTGAAGGCCTGCCACAACACTGTCTGACTTGTCATAGTGCCCTCATTATGTTCAAAGTATTCTTCAATGTGCTGGGTTGGTGCAGTTTTGTATACTTGATCTGCCAAAGCTGTGGATTTGAATCTCCATGGGGGCCTATGTAGTGTCATCTCCGGAATTTGAATCGTTATTTGGATGGGAGAGTGCCCGGACAGCAATCTAGGATGTATCAGCAGTTCAGTCATTCAACCCATCACTCTATGGGATAACAGCAAGACATCTATTCTGGAGTGCATATTGTGTACCGAGGAGTAAAACGTGTATGCCCGTTTTGTGCCATTTAGGGAGCGCCAAGCATCCCGTCGACCCAGGTCAGTCATGTGGGTGAGTATCATACGGGCAGCATTGGTGAGTGTCCTAGGTTGATCTGACGTGCAGTCTAGATGCGTGTCAAGAATGGTATTAATGTCGCCTCCACAAATCAGATGGGCCATGGGGTATTTGGCTAACTTCCCGAATAGTGTTCAATAAAAGCCAGAGTCATCTACATTCGGACTGTATACATTAATGAGCAGTACCTCCTCTTCTCTGATTTTGCCATGTACTAGGACATAGCGGCCATCTGGGTCGCTCTCTGTGTTGTGGTGTGTAAAGGGGATAGATCTCTGTATTAATGTCAACACTCCCCAAGCCCTGCTTGAGTATGACGTGCAATGCTGCTAGGTTCCCCAGCTGTGTGCTAACCTTTCTGCCTGGTGGCCTAATAAATGAGTTTCCTGGAAGAAAACTATTCAGGTTCCCAGACTGTTAATATAAGCCATAATTTACCTTCTCTTCACCGGTGCTCCTAGCCCGCGGACATTCCAGCTCAACAGTGTAATAGTGACCTTGTCCTTCTTAGCCATGAGTGTGTACTCTGTTCATGATATGCAATATGTCTTTACCTTGCTGTGCCACTATGCTTTACATTGGTCTGTGCCTGTGCTTTTTTAACTTTAACTCCCCTTGTAGCCATCCCGACCCCTCCCCCCACCCTCATAGTTCCCTGAACTTCAACTATGTTTCCCCTGTTACCACCCTCCCATCCTCTATCCTGCAATATGCGCCTGCAACAGGGGGTTCCTGCCACGACGGCCCAGGCCTACTGGTTTCAATCTTTCCCATTTCATCTCGTAGCTTTCTGTTACTTGCACACATATTGAACAATCGCTAAAACCCACACCTTAAACCTGTATAGCATATTATCATTTAACAAGTTAGTTCAAGGTAATGCCTTTCAAGTGTCTGTAGTCGTCTTCTGTTTTCGCATTGCTGTACCTCATGATAGAATTCATTATAGTGATTTGTTTGTTGAATTTCCGGCACCGTTCAGTGACTGCTTAGATGGCACCAGGATGTTAACCTCCACAAAGCTTGCTGCCACTTCGGGGAACGTGAAGAAGTAGGTCTTGTTGTTGTGTTGCATGCCTGGTCTAGCAGGGTACAGCATCGCATAGGGAATCTGACAGTCGCGTAATAGTTTTTTGACACCTGTGAATGAGCGCCTCTCTTGCTGTACTGCTAGTGTGTAGTATGGAAATATACGGATAACAGTGGCCTCCCACCTTAGCTCTTGTTTGTCCCTCGCCGCTCTCAATACCAGGTCTATGTCCCTGTAGTTCATCATTCATGCAATGATAGGTCTAGGGTAGGTCCATGGTTTGGGTTGTGGTGCCAGTTTCCTGTGTACTCTTTCCACTATGAACATGGGCGACTAGTCCGGGTCACCCAGCAGATCTCTCAGTAGCTTTTCCACAGAAAGCTCCATGGGGCCTTTAAGAGCCTCCTCTCGGACGACGATTATAAGGATGTTGTTACGGCGTGAACTGGCTTCTAAATCTTCGCATTTAAGCTTCACCGTTCCTAGATCTTTCTCCATTGTCGTCACTGTGTTGCGTAGTGTTTCCAATGCGTCTTCAGTGGTGGTTATGCGGCTCTCAGCTTCGGTGATGCAGCCAGTGGCTTTTTCCAGCTGATTTTTGATGGTTGCTACATTCACTGTGATCCCATATAGTTGCTGCATTGCTGTAAAGACAGCTTGGGGGTCCATAGTCGTTGAAAGGGTGTATGTTCTGTAGCCATGTTTGCTGTGGTTCCTGTTTTCATCACTGTTGTGAATTTATCTATTGCTCCTTTACCCTTTTTCGGGCCTGCTTCTCTGGGCATGGTCTACTGCCCTGTCTCTGGTATTGTTGCAGTTCCTGTTGTTTACTGTGTGACCAGCAGATGTGTGTGACCAGCAGACCGGTGTGACGCGCCGGTTTAGTCGTATCTACTCATGCTCCTTTAGCTGTTTCGGTATAGCGCTTGTAGTCCGGTGCATTCAATAACTGCACCGCAGGGAGGGGTGGGATTATTGCTGCCAGCTTGATGTCAGCACTTGTCTCATCATTGTCGCCTTTTAAATGGGTATTTTTGCCTCCCTGAGAGCCTTGAGTATTATTGAGAATTAATTTTATTGTTCTGTCTCTCTGGAAGTTTGAACCACAGGTCTGGCGATTAAGTGTCGTTGCCACTGAGCTGATTCTCGCTGCTTTCCCGTGTTTCCCTTGTTAGACCAGTGTGAGCTCCGTGTGTCGCCGATGTAGGTCCCTCGTGGATGTATTGGGTGATTTCCCCCTGTGACCTTTCCTACTTCTGTAACTAAAATTGTTGCTGGCAGCTGATGGTCCGGTTCTCGCTGCAGTTTGGTCTTCTGAGACTTGTTACTTGCCACAAGCGACCAATCTGAAACAAAGTATTCCCCTTTCTTGTATACTTAATAACCAGAAATGTTCATTCCACTCAGATACAATGTTTTTCATAAGAATGCTTAAGTTCACACACACACAAGTTTGTCAAGCCCCAGAAACTAACCAATCGCTTAGGATGTTTGTGCTTGAGTGCGGATCACACAGCCTTCTTCCTTTAGTGAGGGGGCACCAGTTTCTGCCCCTCGGACGGTCCTGGGGTGTTCCTCCACCACAGGGCAATGATTACTTTAAATAGAAAGGAACGGGGAAGTCTACCAGCATGTCCCCCTTCACCTTTCTTGGTCTGCTCCAGGGAGTCCTCACTCCCATGCCTTGCTGAATGGTCCTCTACTGCATGCACCTGCCTCCTGGTTCTTCCCTTGTCGACTCTATCTGCCACTGGGTTGGGCTCCATATTTACACCTGCAGACACTTGACAGGCTGCAGGTGTGAATGATTCTTTTGCCCGGCATGACTCCTATTAAAGAGGCATGCCTGATATACACACCCCTAGCAGGCATCTTCATTTTCCCAGTACTAGAGTGGTAAAAGAGCATAGTCTTCATTGCTCTTTGCTGTTTCTTCTTCGTCCAAGTACTGTCAAGTGTCAATGGTGGGGAAATGAGGGGAGTTGGCTCATAATAGTCCTTAAATGTTCAGGGGGGGTTAGATTGGTTGTCACTAGGGAGAGGGGGGTACCATGTATCGCCCAAGGGCACCCGACTCTGCGTTCCCAGGGATCCTCCACCCAGGTGATCCTCCCTCGGTTCTGTGCCTTCAGGTTTGGGATCCAATAGAAATGGCCTTTCCCTGGCCACCTGTGCAGAGGATCCAAGGGGTTCAGAAGTGAGAACACCCTCAGGTTTCTCACAATGAACACTTGAACGGTTTTATTGGCAAAAGACATGATACTGCCTTTCTTTTGAACATTAATCTATCCAGGTGTGGCAAAGTGCTAGTGCAGGAATCTAAAACCTAATAAATATGAAAATTGAAAAAGGATAATAATATGAAAGTATTCAAGGAATATTGTTTGGATACTTAGTTAATAACGTCTTACTACATCCAAGTTTCAGAAAATATGGGAAAGACAAGTGAAGTAAAGATAATCACAATTAAGCTTTATTAAGAACTTTTTAAACAATAACAGTTAAAATTTAAAAGAATAATTTGAGCATCTACTGTAGTCATGGAGAGAAGCCCATTAGCTCAGAGGGTAACCACAGTCTGACACCCCTCCTCGAACCCGGTAGATTATTTATTTTTATTTATTTTTTTATTTATTTTGCATTTGTTAAGCGCACTTGCAGCCCATGAGGCATCGAGGCGCTGTTACAGAGGATACACAGATTTAAGATTACATTCGGGTGCAGGAGGCTCTTAGTTACAGGTTAGCAGGCATATATGCAGAAACAGGTTAAGGTCATTATACTCTGCCAATAGCAGCAATACGAGGTGATGCCAGTCAGGTGTGAGTACTGTAGGTATGGGGTGATTACTATACTGTTTTCATGTGAATTGGGCAGTTCCTATCGTTCTATGGCAGACTTGTCAACAACATGTTCTTAAAGGGTGGCAGAAGGACTTCAACAAAGCAGCTCAATAACAACAGAGCCCGCAGTCACAGACTCCAATGTTGATAGATGGTATATTGATTGCATGATTACTATCGATTGTCTCTTAGTGGTAAAGTAAACATATAATGAGCACCCCCAGTGAGGGGTACAAATAAGGGAGACCTCTGTAGGTCGCTCAGAGTCAACTAGGAGGGTAGATCAAAGGCAGACACAGCTGCAGTTACTGCTCCTCTTATCCTAGGTAACACTAGAGTGCAACCTTGGTCCACCTGGTGCCTTTCCGAGTCAAATAGGAAGACAGTCCAAGGCATAGACCCGTGTATGAGCTGCTTCTCTTTACTAGGGTTATTTATCCACTCATAACAAGCTCAATCCCCTCATGCTTCTCACGCTCGTTGCTCGCCTCCTGGAGGTTTCTCTGGGGCTCTAGTAGAGGCAGGGCCTTTAGTCCATCCGTCTGTCAGCATGTGCAACAACGAGGGGGTGATAAGAAAGCTGTTTCCCCTCCTCTCAAGGCTCACTAGCTCAGTTCCCAGTTCCAAGCATCAACACTGTCCCTGCAGGAGGATTAAAGTATAGACCCATGGTCACCAGAATACAGTACACTGAGTCTGGTAAAAAGAACAGACGGGCAGCTAGTAAGCTGGATGCCAAAAAGAAATGGTCTCTACAGCAAGGGAAATCAGTCAGTTAAAGCGCTGGTTATGCCAAAATGCAGGTAATAGCGGGAACATCCCACATACTGCAGCGCTTCACTCAGCAAGGAGCCAGGGACATTTTTAATCAGTGTAGATTTGGGTGCAGCTAAAGGTGCTTTCCTCAGTTAACATACCTCCTGTTGGAAATGGTGAAAAGCTGCTAACACAGCGGAAACAGCCAGCTCACAGCCCCGCTCCACTAAGCTCAATATTTTGATAACAGTATTAAAAATGATTTGCCAGCACAAAGGCCAACCAACCTTTTTAGCCATTTACATGCTAGCAAGGTGACTTGAATCTGCAATGTTACTGGTGGCAAATCCATGTTCTAACCTCTGCGCCAACAGCTCTCACTTGTGAAACCTAGATTTGTGCATTATGACATGGCAGTCAAAGGTCTAATGCATGAAGAGGTATCCGGGGACTAGCAATGCTGGTTGGGATGAATAAAGGCACTAGACCCTCTCTGTAAGCCATTTGTAATGCAAAACTAAAACCCAATATTTGTATAATAATAAAAATGTAACCTATTTACTTGCCAACACTCAGGTAAACCAACAATTTTTTTCCTTGCCAACACTCAGGGCCTCATTACACGGATGGCGGTAAGGATTTACCGGTACCGGTAAAATACCGGTACCAGTAAATCCTTGCCGCCTTACTACGAGGTCCCTTTGCGGGTTGGGGAATTTAGCGCCTGCTTTTTGCAGGCGTTAAAAACCAACCCACAAAGGGACTTTGGTGCTAATTACGGTACCGCAATTTGCAGTACCGTAATTAGCGCCTTTCCCATTCCCATTATGCCCTATGGGGCAAAAATGGGAATGGGGAAGGGCAGTGGTGGAAGGGGGAATTACCGCCCCACCAACCTTGGAATAGGGCGGTAATTCCCCTTTCCACCAAGGCGGTACCATGGCTAATAGCGCCATGGTTCATAGCCATCCGTGTAATGAGGCCCGCAGTTCAACCAACCAGTTTGAGTTTTTTTTTAATGCTAGCAAGTGGCCTTGACACTGCAACCTTGTCACTTGCAAACCCAAGTTCTAACTTCAGAGTCCATCAATACGCCTTCAGAAAGGATAGCTGTGTGCATCATGACATGAGGGTCAAAGGTGTGACGTATGCCAGGGCCTGGGAATAAATACCTTCAGCCCCAAGTTCCTCTCATATCCTTCTGCAGGCAGGGGATGGAAGAGAAATGCCTCTCCACAAGAGTTGGGCACTTATATTCTCTTTTGTTTGTTAGAAGCCAATCCAATATAGGTGTAGACAGGATTCATGGGGGCATTAACATATGATGCTCGTGACAAGAGGACATCTGGAATACATACATCATAGTCAGCAACATACGTGGAAGAAAGCGGGATGCTTAGACTTTGATAGCCAAAGGTTACACATGCATTTTTATCATATGCAGAGGCGACATTTTGTTCTCGGTTGTGTTGTGTTGTGCTGCACTGCATCCACCTTCACGTCTTTCTGGTAAACATTTCTTGTCTGTTCCATTCTGTGACAGTCAGGGTCATGTCCCTTAGATAACGTTATTCAAAAATTGCTTCTTCGCGTTTGTACAGAAACCACAGTAATTAATTGGCTCTATTATCTCACAAGAGCAGCAAAGATAAATGCGCACAGCAAGAAGGCCGTGCCTCCTAGCAAATAAAACCATTATTTATTTTTCTTGCACTAAAAGCAGAATTAACCGTTTAGTTAATTGGTGCAAAATATAATACAGCTCTTCTTCAGTTTGGAACAGGATACCTAGGATTCCTCAGGTGTAATGGATGAAGATGCTTCTTGGAACCAGTAATGCCAGTTGAGATAACAACGATGCTGGTGTCTCTCTCTAAGTCATTTGTAATGTAAAAAAAGATTACACAATATTTTTATAACAGTAACAAATTCAATTTGAAATGTACAATATCTCTTTTCCAAAAATAGGCTAACCAACCATCTGGAGCATTTTCAAGCCAGCGAGGGAACTTGAAACTTCAACATAACCACTGGTAAACCCATGCTCTAAAATCTGAGCCAACGGATCTCCCATGTGAAAGTCTAGCTTTGTGCATTATAACATGGCAGTTAAATGTGCATTGGATGAAGATGCATATGGCAACTAGCAATGCCAGTTAGGATAAACAAAGGTGCTGGTCTCTCTCTCTCTCTGAGCCATTTATGATGCAAAATAGATCAAAACAATGGGGGTAATTCATACAATTCAGCCCAGAAGTGGCGCACGCGGCTGGGCATGCCCCTCAGGCAGCCCTTCACCCCTGGGCATGCCCTGCAGGTACCTCTTCACCCTGGCCATGCCCTGCAGGCAGCCCATGACCCCTGGGCATGCACCGCAGGCAGCCCTTCACACCTGGCAATGCCAAACAGGCAGCCCATCACCCCTGAGCATGCCCCGCAGGCAGCCCTTCACCCCTTGGCATGCCCCGCAGGCAGCCCATCACACCTGGGCATGACCCACAGGCAGCCCTTCACCCCTGGATATGCCCTGCAGGCAGCCCTTCACCCCTGGGTATGCCCCACAGGCAGCTCATCAATCCTGGGCGTGCCCCACAGGCAGCCGTTCACCCGTGGCCATGCCCCGCAGGCAGCCCCTCACCCCTAGGCATGCCTCACAGGCAGCCCTTCACCCCTATACATGCCCCGCAGGCAGCCCTTCAAACCTGGCCGTGCCCCGCAGGCAGGCCACATGTCACCATGCACTTGGGAGCGCCCAATCATGCCCCCCACCTACCCCCATTGACAGGCACCTGCCAGCAGGCCCAGACTCATTCTCTCCACCCCCCCATTTATGGGCACCTGCCAGCATGCCCTGACTCATGCCCCCCCACAACCCATAGACGGGCACCTGCCAGGAGGCCCTGACTCAAGCCCCCCACCCACCCCCATTGACGAGCACCTGCCAGCAGGCCCTGATTCATGCCCACTCACCCCCCATATTGACAGGCACCTCCCAGCAGGCCCCAGCTCATGCCCCCCACCACCCATTGACGGAAACCTGCCAGCATGCCCCGACTCATGCCCCCCTTCTCCACCCTGTACCGCTCACCTGGTATCCACGGGACGCCACCCATCCCTGGTTGAATGATTTGCACTCTCAAACCCTCTCCCGGTCCCTTGGTAGGGCCTCTTGTTAAATATGGGTCTGCAATATAGGAGAGCTGGATTCAATACCAGATCGTCTTTATGTTTTCCCACCTCCCTTGGCCTCAACTCCTTCCTCCGCCTTGGGTCTTCTCCTCACCTTAATATTGTAAAAGGTAGATTCTCCATCCTGCTTCTCGTGGCAGGGGCGCGTAGATGTGGGGGGCGAGCAGCAACCAAGTTACTTCACTGGTGCAAGCCCCCTGTTGGAATCCAGGCCTGCAGCGACTCCATAGGTTTTCTGCTTTACAGTCTTTATATGCAGTTCTTAGTTCGAATAATAATGTCTTGCTTCTTTCCTTTTAGGTATGGAAAGGTATTTTGGTGCTGTCATGCAGTTTTAAGATGAGCATGGGCCGGTAGGTGAAAGAACGGTGTGCGTGATGCTGTCCGGTGAGTGAAGCGTGATGCGCATCGCTGTTTCGCCTTTTATATTGCTAACCTGTGTCTTTTCTCTCCTTGCAGGTCGCGATGTTCCTCGCCGAGCGCCGTGATGTTCCAGCAATGATACTGACCAGCAGATGACTACGCAGGTACGAATTGTGTGGCTTTCTTCATTTGGGAGGAAACGTGAGTAAACGCTTCATCCTCTTTCCAGGTTATGGTATTCCAGGATGCATGCGGTGCCGGATGATGGAGTTTGTACCTTCAGGTAAGTGGAACTGAAGTCGGCAATGGATTGAAGACAGGATACTATTCCAGGCAAGTTTCGTAGTGTTCTTTCTCTCTCTGCAGGTCCTTGGTTTCAGGTAAGCTGGCATGAAGAACTGGACACGGTGAGAGTTACGCTGCCCACAGCAGAATAACACTAAGCGTGTTCTGCTGTTTGGGTGTGGTTTAAAGTAGTCCAGGTAAAATAGTCCCAGGCCTGCCACACCCAAAGTAGTCCAGGGAAAGTAGTCCCAGGCCTGCCACACCCAAAAGACTAGACCTCATAGCTCAGTTCCTTGTAACTGAGCTATGTGTGTGCCTCCATGTTGGCATAACCCCCCAAGTTAAATAGTCCCAAGTAAATAGTCCCATTCTAATTTTGGTCTTCATGATGGTTATGAGCCTGGCGCCATAGGCGCCAGGACTGACTCCAAGGAAGTCTTGGATAAGGTTTTAAGGCCTTTGACCTGGCCCTAACTGGAAGGCTGACTTGCCAGTGAGGGCCAGGGTTAAGGGTCATGACAGCATTCCCCCCCAAGGCCCTTCTCACGGTGGCACTTCTGCCTGGTCCTGGTTTGGCTGGGTAATTCTGATGGAACCTTTTAATTAAGCAAGGTGCATGGATGTATTCACTAGGTTCCCATGATCTGCCTTGAGGGCCGTATCCCTTCCAAAATTCCAATATATTCCAGTAGTATAGTTTGGATCTGTTGTATTTTGAGTCTAGGATATCCTTTACTTCAAACTCTCGTTCTCCTTCAACTAATGCTGGTTTTGGTGGTGCTGTAACCCGAGTACCAGGTTGTACCAGTTTCAGGAGTGATATGTGAAACACAGGATGAATCTGCATAGTGGGTGGTAGGGCTAATTTAACTGCCACTCGATTTATTATGGATTCAATAGAATAAGGTCCCAGATATCGGGGACGAAAGGTCTGAGTCCCTTTTATGGGCACATATTTTGATGCTAACCAGACCTTGGGCCTCATAACAAGTCACCCGGTATGGAAATAACAGTGGCGGTAAACCCGCCACCACTGTTGTTTCCATACCGGGTGATCTCGAGTCCTGCAGGTGGAGGTGTCATTCCCGCCAGGTCTGACCTTGCGGGTTTAACACCGCCCGCCTGCAGGCGGACGTGGAAATACCGGCACCATTACGAGATGTGCCGGTGATTCCATGGTCCCCATTCCCATTGAGACTTATCGGACTCAATGGGAATGGGGATTTACCAAATTCCACCTCCGGAATTACCGGGTCACCGGGTTGTAATGACCCGGTTATTCCGGGAATCACAGAGGTGGAATGGTAATATGTGTCCGGCGGTAACCGAGCCGGAACAAACAGCAGGTTACCGCCGGACTCGTAATGAGGCCCCTTGTCTCCAATTTGATAGTCGGGGGCTTTACTACGATGTTGGTCAGCAAATTTCTTTTGTCTGTTCTTGGCTTGCAGTAAATGTTCTGCTACTTGTTTGAAGGCTTGGCAAATAGTCGTATGTAGGGTTTTATCCACTGGCATTTCCAAAGGTGTTGGGAGATCCAATTCTGAAGTACGTGGATGTCTACCATGTATAGTGCAAAAAGGGGTTTGTCCAGTGCTGGTGTGTAAAGAATTATTATAAGCATATTCAGCTATCCATAATAAGTCCTTCCAATTTCTTTCCACTTGATTTAACATGCAACATAAAGTATTGCTCAAGGGTTTGGTTTGTTCTTTCTGTTTGGCCATCTGTTTGAGGATGGTGACTTGTGGATAGTCGAATGTCAATTTGGGCCATTGAACAGCATTTCCTCCAGAATTTGGATACAAACTGACTACTTCGATCTGAGATCAAAACCGATGGAAAGCCATGTAGCTGTACGATTTCCTCCAAGAAAACTTTTGTTAAACTGGATGCATTTGGAAGACCCTTAAAAGGAATAAAGTGTGCCATTTTAGAGAACAAGTCTACAATTACTAAGACGGTGTTGAATTTTTGACTGGGAGGTAGATCTGTAATGAAATCAAGGGACAGTGTGTGCCATGGTGCGGGAGGAATTTCCAATGGTTGGAGAAAACCAGCTGGTTTCTGCTTTTGGGACTTGTTTTGTGCACACACACCGCAGAATTTGATAAATTGCATCATGTTTTTACGCCATGTGGGCCACCAATAGCTTCGTTTTACTTTAGCTAGAGTTTTGGCAATTCCAGGATGACCTTCAATCAGGGAGTGATGATAACCCGAAATAACCTGCTCTTGTAAATCTTTACTTGGCAGGTATAGACGGTTCATAATATATGTTAACTGGTCTTTAATGGTGTAATGTTCCCCTTGAGAACGATACTCTTGTGAGAGAGTGGGATCCATTAAGAATTGGATCTTGTTTTGGAGTTCACCCTGTGTCAATGTTGTCGTAAGACCCAGCAGTTTGTCTTCTGGAATGATGGCTACTGGATCTGGAGTTATGTATACCTTTTCATCAACACCCACACGGGACAAGGCATCTGCCTTTCCGTTTCGGACTCCTGGCCGGTAGGTGATCACATAGTCATATTCAGCAAAGAAAAGAGCCCACCGCAGTTGACGGGATGATTGAGCCTTTGCTGTTTTTAGGTATTGCAGGTTTCAATGATCAGTTATGACCATGACAGTATGTCTAGCACCAAGGAGATAGTGTCGCCATGCCTTGAAATCTGATTTTATAGCCAAAAGTTCTTTGTCTGTGATAGCATAGTTGAGTTTGGGAGGTGAGAATTTTCGTGACCAGAAGGCCACAGGGTGTAACTGGCCAGTTCCTGGGTCCCTTTGTGAGAGAACAGCTCCCATAGCAAGGCTAGAGGCATCTGTTTCAACTAAATAAGGGAGGTCTGGGCGAGGATGCTGTAGAACTGGAGCAGAAGTGAATTGGAAGGCCTTCTCTGCTTCTTCGGTCCAATGGAACTTTTTATTGTTTTTTCGCAATAGTGATGTAATTGGATGCACTATTTGGGAAAAATCTGGGATGAATCGGCAGTAAAAGTTTGCAAAGCCCAACATACTCTGGATTCCTTTAAATGAAGTTGGTGACAGCCAGATAAGAATGGCATCTACCTTGTGCCTGTCCATTCTGATAACTTTTGGTGTGAGGATAAAACCGAGGAACTCCACTTCGGTGACATGAAAAGAGCATTTTTCGAGTTTAGCATACAGTTTATGTTGGCAGAGTTTAGTAAGGACGGAGCGGACATGCCTGACATGGTCTTCTTTTGTAGCAGAATACACTAAAATGTCATCAATGTAAACCAAAAGCAAGCGTCGATTAACTCCCACAAAACATCATTCAAAGAGTACTGGAATTCAGCGGGAGCATTGCAAAGTCCAAAAGGCATTACCTGGTATTCATACAAGCCGTATTTGGTATGAAAGGCGGTTTTCCATTCGTCTCCTTTCTTCATTCGAACAAGATGGTGCGCCCCCCTAAGGTCCAGTTTGGCATAGATTTGGGCGTCTTTGACTTGATCCAATAATTCGGGAATAAGGGGTAGTGTACAACGTTTTTTTTACTGTGATCGTGTTTAAAGCACGATAGTCGATGCAAGTCCTCAAATCTCCTTCCTTCTTTGCCACGAAGAATGAGGGACTGGCTGCCAGTGATTTAGATGGGCGGATAAATCCATTTGCCAGGTACTGATCCAGATAAGATTTCAAATGGAGGTTTTCTGGTTCAGTAAGTGTATAGATTCGGCCACAAGGAATTTGCGCACCAGGTATGAGGTCGATCTGACAATCGTAGGGCCTGTGCAGTGGTAGAGTATTGGCTTGTTCTTTCTGGAACACGTCTTGAAAATCTTGGTATTCATTTTGTAGAGTACTCGTCACACCTAGTACAATTGCCGCCGTACTGGGAGTAGCAGAAGTACATAAGTCTGTTTTCCCCTTTTCTTGGTAATAACAGGTGTGAGCACAATCATTGGAAAATGCCAACTTCTTGGCACGCCAATCTATTAGAGGGTTGTGAGCTACCAACCATGGCATGCCTAAGATTAGTCGAAACTGATGAGCTTTTATGTCCATCCTGGCACAGTAGGGTTAATGCTGCTGTTCATTGGGTTACTGGTCCGGAAGCTATTTCTGTCCCATCAACAGTAGTAACTTTTTCAGTGGTCGACTTAGAGCATAAGGGAAGCCCCATCTCTGCTGCCAGATCTTGATCTACATAATTCCCAACTGCTCCGCTGTCTATGCATGCTTCGACAGCATGCATCTGAGACAGTCGTTGGTGATTGATCAAAATTACTGGTAATGCAAAGTGTGAGGTCTGTGGCTCATCCTTCTCACTCGATAAGCAGACCTCTGTGCTTGCCGGGCTTGGTAGTTTTCTGACTCCTTGTTATTATCTTCCTTCTCTGTGGCTCCAACAGTTCTCCTTGGTGGTTTCACTGGACATTCTTTGAGGAAGTGGCCTGATTTTCCGCAATATAAGCATAAAATGTCCTCTCTTCTTCTACCTGGGTTTCAATGTTCAATCCTAATTGAGGGGATGGGTGTTTAGCATATTGCTCTTGTAATCTGGCTATTTCCCCTTCATGCTTTTTCAGTTCTCTGTGGATGTCTTTTAATACTCCGAATTCTGTGGACATTGCAACACCTCTTATACACACTTTGAAGGCCTGCCACAGCCCTGTCTGACTTGTCATAGTGCCCTCATGCTGTTCAAAGTATTCTTCAATGTGCTGGGTTAGTGCAGTTTTGTATACCTGATCTGCCAAAGCTGTGGATTTGAATCTCCATGGGGGTCTATGTAGTGTCATCTCCAGAATTTGAATCGTTATTTGGATGGGAGAGTGACCGGACAGCATTCTAGGATGTATCAGCGGTTCGGTCATCCAACCCATCACTCTATGGGATAACAGCAAGACATCTGTTCTGGAGTGCATATCATGTACCAAGGAGTAAAACGTGTATGCCCGTTTTGTGCCATTTAGGGAGTGCCAAGCATCCCGTCGACCCAGGTCAGTCATGTCGGTGAGTATCATACGGGCAGCATTGGTGAGTGTTCTAGGTTGATCTGACGTGTTGTCTAGATGCATGTCAAGAATGGTATTAATGTCGCCTCCACAAATCAGATGGGCCATGGGGTATTTGGCTAACTTCCCGAATAGTGTTCAATAAAAGCCAGAGTCATCTACATTCGGACTGTATACATTAATGAGCAGTACCTCCTCTTCTCTGATTTTGCCATGTACTAGGACATAGCGGCCATCTGGGTCGCTCTCTGTGTTGTGGTGTGTAAAGGGGATAGATCTCTGTATTAATGTCAACACTCCCCAAGCCCTACTTGAGTATGACGTGTAATGCTGCTAGGTTCCCCAGATGGGTGCTAACCTTTCTGCCTGGTGGCCTAATAAATGAGTTTCCTGGAAGAAAACTATTCAGGTTCCCAACCTGTTAATATAAGCCATAATTTTCCATCTCTTCACAGGTGCTCCTAGCCCGCGGACATTCTAGCTCAACAGTGTAATAATGGGTGTGTACTCTGTTCATGATATGCAATATGTCTTTACCTTGATGTGTCACTATGCTTTACATTGGTCTGTACCTGTGCTTTTTTAACTTTAACTCCCCTTTAGCCATCCTGACCCCTCCCCCCACCCTCATAGTTCCCTGAACTTCAACTATATTTCCCCTGTTACCACCCTCCCATCCTCTATCCTGCAATATGCGCCTGCAACAGGGGGTTCCTGCCACAATGGCCCAGGCCTACTGGTTTCAATCTTTCCCATTTCATCTCGTAGCTTTCTGTTACTTGCACACATATTGAACAATCGCTAATACCCACATCTTACACCTGAATGGCAAAATTATCATTTAACAAGTTAGTTCAGTGTAATGCCTTTCAAGTGTCTGTAGTCGTCTTCTGTTTTCGCATTGCTGTACCTCATGATAGAATTCATTATAGTGATTTGTTTGTTGCATTTCCGGCACCGTTCAGTGACTGCTTAGATGGCACCGGGATGTTAGCCTCCACAAAGCTTGCTGCCTCTTCGGGGAACGTGAAGAAGTAGGTCTTGTTTTTGTGTTGCATGCGTAGTCTAGCAGCGTACAGCATCGCATAGGGAATCTGACAGTCGCGTAATAGTTTTTTGATACCTGTGAATGAGCGCCTCTCTTGCTGTACTGCTAGTGTGTAGAATGGAAATTTATGGATTACACTGGCCTCCCACCTTAGCTCTTGTTTGTCCCTCGCCGCTCTCAATACTAGGTCTATGTCCCTGTAGTTCATCATTTATGCAATGATAGGTCTAGGGTAGGTCCATGGTTTGGGTTGTGGTTCCAGGTTCCTGGGCACTCTTTCCACTACGAACATGGGCGACCAGTCCGGGTCACCCAGCAGATCTCTCAGTAGCTTTTCCACAGAAAGCTCCATGGGGCCTTTAAGAGCATCCTCTGGGACGCCGATTATAAGGATGTTGTTACGGCGTGAACTGGCTTCTAAATCTTCACATTTAAGCTTCACTGTTCCTAGATCTTTCGCCATTGTCATCACTGTGTTGCGTAGTGTTTCCAATGCGTCTTCAGTGGTGGTTATACGGCTCTCAGCTTCGGTGATGCGGCCAGTGGCTTTTTCCAGCAGATTTTTGATGGTTGCTACATTCACTGTGATCCCAAATAGTTAATCTTTGAGTGCTGAACAGTCTTGCTGCATTGCTGTAAAGACAGCTTGGGGGTCCATAGTCATTGACAGGGTGTCTGTTCTGTAGCCATGTTTGCTGTGGTTCCTGTTTTCATCACTGTTGTGAATTTATCTATTGCTCCTTTACCCTTTTTCGGGCCTGCTTCTCTGGGCATGGTCTACTGCCATGTCTCTGATATTGTTGCAGTTCCTGTTGTTTACTGTGTGACCAGCAGTCGTGTGTGACCAGCAGACCGATGTGAAGCGCTGGTTTAGTCGTATCTACGCATGCTCCTTTACCTGTTTCGGTATAATGCTTGTAGTCCAGTGCATTCAATAACTACGCCACAGGGAGGGGTGGGAGTATTTCTGCCAGCTTGATGTCAGCACTTGTCTCATCATTGTCACCTTTTAAGTGGGTATTTTTGCCTCCCTGCGAGCCTTTAGTATTATTGAGAATGAATTTTATTGTTGGGTCCCTCTGGAAGTTTGAACCACAGGTCTGGCGATTAAGTGTCATTGCCACTGAGCTGATTCTCACTGCTTTCCCGTGTTTCCCTTGTTAGACCAGTGTGGGCTCCGTGTGTCGCCGATGTACGTCCCTCGTGGATGTATTGTGTGATTTCCCCCTGTGACCTTTCCTACTTCTGTAACTAAAATTGTTGCTGGCAGCTGATGGTCCGGTTCTCACTGCTGTTTGGTCTTCTGAGACTTGTTACTTGCCACAAGCGACCAATCTGATACAAAGTATTCCGCTTTCTTGTTTACTTAATAAGCATAAATGTTCATTCAACTCTGATACAATGTTTTTCATAAGAATGTTTAGTTCACGCACACACAACAAGTTTCTCAAGCCCCAGAAACTAACCAATCGCTTAGGATGTTTCTGCTGGAGTGCGGATCACACAGCCTTCTTCCTTTAGTGAGGGGGCACCAGTTTCTGCCCCTCAGACACTCCTGGGGTGTTCCTCCACCATAGGGCAATGAGTACTTTAAAAAGAAAGGAACAGGGGAAGTCTACCAGCATGTCCCCCTTCACCTTTCTTAGTCTGATCCAGGGAGTCCTCACTCCCATGCCATGCTGGTTCTCTGCTGCATGCACTCACCTCCTGGTTCTTCCCTTGTCGACTCTATCTGACACTTGGTTGGGCTCCATATTTCCACCTGCAGTCACTTGACAGGCTGCGGGTGTGAATGATTCTTTTGCCTGGCATGACTCCTATTAAAGGGGCATGCCTGATATGCACACTCCTGGCAGGCATCTTCCTCTTCCCAGTATTAGAGTGGTAAAAGAGCATAGTCTTCATTGCTATTTGCTGCTTCTTCTTTGTCCAAGTACTGTCAAGTGTCAATGGAGGAGTAATGAGGGGAGTTGGCTTATAATAGTCCGTAAAAGGTTCAGGAGGGGTTGGGTTGGTTGTCACTAGGGAGAGGGGGATACCATGTCTCCCCTAAGGGCACCCCACTCTGTGTTCCCAGGGATCATCCACCCAGGTGATCCTCCCTTGGTTCTGTGCCTTCTGGGTTGGGATCCAATAGAAATGGCCTTTCCCTGGCCACCTCTGCAGAGGATCCAAGGGGTTCAGGAGTGAGAACACCTTCAGGTTTCTCACAATGAACACTTCAACATTTGTATTGGCAAAAGACATGATATTGCCTTTCTTTTGGACATTAATCTATCTAGGTGTGGCAAAGTGCTAGTGCAGGAATCTAATACCTAATAAATATGAAAATTGAAAAAGGATAATAATATAAAATTGATGAAGGAATATTGTTTGAATACTAAGTTAATAAAGTCTTACTACATCCAAGTTTCAGAAAATATGGAAAAGACATAGTGAGGTAAAGATAATCACAATTAAGCTTTATTAAGAACTTTTAAAAAACAATAAAAATTAAAATTAAAACGAATCATTTGAGCATCTTTTGTAATCATGGAGAGAAGCCCATTAACTCGGAGGGTAACCATAGTCCGACACCCCCCTCGAGCCCGGTAGATAATACTCTGCCAATAGCAGCAATACGAGGTGATGCCAGTCACATGTGAGTACTGTAGGTATGGGGTGATTACTATACTGTTTTCATGTGACTTGGGCAGTTCCTACCGTTCTATGGCAGACTTGTCATCAACATGTTCTTAAAAGGTTCAAGCAACACCAGTGCCAGAAGCACATCAACAAAGCAGCTCAATAACAACAGAGCCCGCAGTCACAGACTCCAATGTTGATAGATGGTATATTGATTGCAAGATTACTATCGATTGTCTCTCAGTGGTAAAGTAAACATATAATGAGCAACCCCAGTGAGGGGTACAAATAAGGGAGACCTCTGTAGGTCACTCAGAGTCAACTAGGAGGGTAGTTCAATGGCAGACACACCTGCAGTTACTGCTCCTCTTATCCTAGGTAACACTAGAGTGCAACCTTGGTCCATCTGGTGCCTTTCCGAGTCAAATAGGAAGACAGTTCCAAGGCATAGACCCTTGTATGAGCTGCTTCTCTTTACTAGGGTTATTTATCCACTCATAACAAGCTCAATCTCCTCATGCTTCTCACACTCGTTGCTCGCATCCTGGAGGTTTCTCTGGGGCTCTAGTAGAGGCAGGGCCTTTAGTCCGTCCGTCTGTCAGCATGAGCAACAACGAGGGGGGATAAGAAAGCTGTTTCCCCTCCTCTGAAGGCTCACTAGCTCAGTTCCCAGTTCCAAGCATCAACACTGTCCCTGCAGGAGGATTAAAGGATAGACCCATGGTCACCAGAATACAGTACACCGAGCCTAGTAAAAAGAAGAGACGGGAAGCTAGTAATCTGGATGCCAAAAAGAAATGGTCTCTACAGCAAGAGAAGTCAGTCAGATAAAGCGCTGGTTATGCCAAAATGCAGGTAATGGCGGGGAACTGCGGGAACATCCCACATACTGCAGCGCCTCACTCAGCAAGGAGCCACGGACATTTTTAATCAGAGTAGATTTGGGTGCAGCTAAAGGTGCTTTCCTCACTTAACATACCTCATGTTGGAAATGGTGAAAAGCTGCTAACACAGCGGAAACAGCCAGCTCACAGCCCGGCTCCACTAACCTCAATATTTTGATAACAGTATAAAAAAGGATTTGCCAACACAAAGGCCAACCAACCTTTTTAGCTTTTTACCTGCTAGGAAGGGGACTTGAACCTGCATTGTTACTGGTGGTAAATCCATGTTCTAACTCTGCGCCAACAGCTCTCACTTGTGAAACCTAGATTTGTTCATTATGTCATGGCAGTCAAAGGTCTAATGCATGAAGAGGACTAGCAATGCTGGTTGGGATGAATAAAGGCACTAGACCCTCTCTGTAAGCCATTTGTAAATCAAAAATAAAACCCAATATTTGTATAACAGTAAACATGTAACCTATTTACTTGCCAACACTCAGGTAAACCAACCAGTTTTTTTCCTTGCCAACACTCAGATCAACCAACCAGTTTGAGTTTTTTATTAATGCTAGCAAGTGGACTTGACACTGCAACCTTGTCACTTGCAAACCCAAGTTCTAACTTCAGAGTCCATCAATACGCCTTTAGAAAGGATAGCTGTGTGCATCATGACATGAGGGTCAAAGGTGTGACGTATGCCAGGGCCTGGGAATAAATACCTTCAGCCCCCAGTTCCTCTCATATCCTTCTGGAGGCAGGGGATGGAAGAGAAATGCCCCTCCACAAGAGTTGGACCCTTATAATCACTTTTGTTTGTTAGACGCCAATCCAATATAGGTGTAGACAGGATTCATGGGGGCATTAACATATGATGCTCCTCACAAGAGGACATCTGGAATACATACATCATAGTCAGCAAAATACGCAGAAGAGAGCGGGATGCTTAGACTTTGATAGCCAAAGGTTACACATGCATTTTTATCATATGCAGTGGCGACATTTTGTTCTCGGTTTACGTTGTGCTGCACTGCATCGACCTGCACGTCTTTTTGGTTTGGTAAACCTTTCTTGTGTGTTCCATTCTGTGACAGTCAGGGTCATGTCCCTTAGATAACGTTATTCAAAAATTGCTTCTTCACGTTTGTACAGAAAAACACAGTAATTAATTGGCTCTATTATCTCACAAGAGCAGCAAAGATAAATGCGCACAGCAAGAAGGCCGTGCCTCCTAGCAAATAAAACCATTATTTATTTTTCTTGCACTAAAAGCAGAATTAACCGTTTAGTTAATTGGTGCAAAATATAATACAGCTCTTCTTCAGTTTGGAACAGGATACCTAGGATTCCTCAGGTGTAATGGATGAAGATGATTCTTGGAACTAGTCATGCCAGTTGAGACAACAACGGTGCTGGTGTCTCTCTCTAAGTCATTTGTAATGTAAAAAAAAAATGACACAATATATTTATAACAGTAACAAATTCAATTGGAAATGTACAATCTCTCTTTGCCAAAAATAGGCTAACCAACCATCTGGAGCATTTTCAAGCCAGGGAGGGACTTGGAACTTCAACATAACCACTGGTAAACCCATGCTCTAAAATCTGAGCCAAAGGATCTCCCATATGAAAGCCTAGCTTTTTGCATTATAACATGGCAGTCAAATGTGCATAGGATGAAGATGCATATGTCAACTAGCAATGCCAGTTAGGATAAACAAAGGTGCTGGTCTCTTTCCCTCTCTGAGCCATTTATGATGCAAAATAGATCAAAACAATGGGGGTAATTCATAGAATTCAGCGCATAAGTGGCGCATGCGGCTGGGCATGCCCCTCAGGCAGCCCTTCACCCCTGGGCATGCCCCGCAGGCATCTCTTCACCCTGGCCATGCCCCGCAGGCAGCCCATCACCCCTGGGCATGTCTCGCAGGCAGCCCTTCACCCCTGGCCATGCCCCACAGGCAGCCCTTCACCCCTGGATATGCCCTGCAGGCCGCCCTTCACCACTGGGCAGGCCCCACAGGCAGCCCATCAATCCTGGGCATGCCCCACAGGTAGCCCTTCACCCGTGCCATGCCTGACAGGCAGCCCCTCACCCCTAGGCATGCCCCACAGCAAGCCCTTCACCCATAGGCATGCCCCACAGGCAGCCCTTCACCCGTGGCCATGCCCCACAGGCAGCCCCTCACCCCTGGGCATGCCCCACAGCAAGCCCTTCACCCCTAGGCATGCCCCACAGGCAGCCCTTCACCCCTGGCCATGCCCCGCAGGCAGGCCACATGTCACCATGCACTTGGGAGGCCCAATCATGCCCCCCATCTATCCCCATTGACGGGCACCTGCCAGCAGTCCCTGACTCATTCTCTCCACCCCCCCATTGATGGGCACCTGCCAGCATGCACCGACTCATGCCCCCCACCACCCATAGACGGGCACTTGCCAGCAGCCCCTGACTCTCATAAACCCCCACCCATCCCCATTGACGAGCACCTGCCAGCAGGCCCTGAATCATGCCCCCCACTCCCCCCCCATTGACAGGCACCTGCCAGCAGGCCCCAACTCATGCCCCCCACCCCCCATTGACGGACACCTGCCAGCAGGCCCCGACTCATGCCCCCCAACCCCACCCTGTTACGCTCACCTGGTATCCACGGGGATGCCACCCAGCCCTGGTTGGATGGTTTGCACTCTCGAACCCTCTCCCGGTCCCTTGGTAGGGCCTCTGGTTAAATATGGGTCTGCAATATAGGAGAGCTGGATTCAATACCAGATTGTCTTTATGTTTTCCCACCTCCCTTGGCCTCAACTCCTTCTTCGCCCTTGGGCCTTCTCCTCAACTTAATATTGTAAAAGGTGGATTCTCCATCCTGCTTCTCGTGGCAGGGGCACGTAGATGTGGGGGGCGAGCAGCAACCAAGTTACTTCACTGGTGCAAGCCCCCTGTGGGAATCCAGGCCTGCTGCGACTCCGTAGGTTTTCTGCTTTAGAGACTTTATATGCAGTTCTTAGTTCGAATAATAATGTCTTGCCTCTTTCCTTTTAGGTATGGAAAGGTATTTTGGTGCTGTCATGCAGTTTTAAGATGAGCATGGGCCGGTAGGCGAAAGCACGGTGTGCGTGATGCTGTCCGGTGAGTAAAGCACGATGCGCAGCGCTGTTTCGCCTTTTATATTGCTAACATGTGTCTTTTCTCTCCTTGCAGGTCGCGATGTTCCTCGCCGAGCGCCGTGATGTTCCAGCAATGATACTGACCAGCAGATGACTACCCAGGTAAGAATTGTGTGGCTTTCTTCGTTTGGGAGGAAATGTGAGTAAACGCTTATTAATGTTGTCTTTCTTCATCCTCTTTCCAGGTTATGGTATTCCAGGATGCATGCGGTGCCGGATGATGGAGTTCGTACATTCAGGTGAGTGGAACTGAAGTCGGCGATGGATTGAAGACAGGATACTATTCCAGGTAAGTTTCGTAGTGTTCTTTCTCTCTCTACAGGTCCTTGGTTTCAGGTAAGCTGGCATGAAGAACTGGACACAGTGAGAGTTACGCTGCCCACAGCAGAATAACACAAAGCGTGTTCTGCTGTTTGGGTGTGGTTTAAATAGTCTCAGTTAAAGTAGTCCAGGTAAAATAGTCCCAGGCCTGCCACACGCAAAGTAGTCTCAGGAAAGTAGTCCCAGGCCTGCCACAACCAAAAGACTAGACCGCATAGCTCAGTTCCTTGTAACTGAGCTATGTGTGTGCCTCCATGTTGGCTGAACCCCCCAAGTTAAATAGTCCCAAGTAAATAGTCCCATTCTAATGTTGGTCTTCATGATGGTTATGAGCCTGGTGCCAAAGGCGCCATGACAGACTCAGAGAGAGTCTTGGCTAAGGTTTTAAGGCCTTTGACCTGGCCCTAACTGGAAGGCTGACTTGCCAGTGAGGGCCAGGGTTAAGGGTCATGACAGCGCTCCCCACCAAGGCCCCTCTCACGGTGGCACTTCTGCCTGGTCCTGGTTTGGCTGGGTAATTCTGATGGAACCTTTTTAATTAGGCGAGGTGCATGGATGTATTCACTAGGTTCCCATGATCTGCCTTGAGGGCCATATCCCTTACAATATTCCAATATATTCCAGTAGTATAGTTTGGATCTGGTATATTTTGAGTCTAGGATATCCTTTACTTCAAACTCTGGTTCTCCTTCAACTAATGCTGGTTTTGGTGGTGTTGTAACCCGAGTACCAGGTTGTACCGGTTTCAGGAGTGATACGTGAAATACAGGATGAATCTGCATAGTGGGTGGTAGGGCTAATTTAACTGCCACTCGATTTATTATGGATTCAATAGAATAAGGTCCCAGTTATCGGGGACCAAAGGTCTGAGTCCCTTTTATGGGCACATATTTTGATGTTAACCAGACCTTGGGCCTCATTACAAGTCACTCTTTATAGAAATAACAGTGGCGGTAAACCCACCGCCACTGTTGTTTCCATACCGGGTTATCTCGAGTCCTGCATGTGGAGGTGTCATTCCCGCCAGGTCTGACCTGACAGGTTTAACACCGCCTGCCTGCAGGCGGACGTGGAAATACCGGCACCATCACGAGATGTGCCAGTGATTCCATGGTCCCCATTCCCATTGAGTCCTATTGGATTGAGTCCTATTAGACTCAATGGGAATGGGGATTTCCCAAATTCCGCCTCCGGAATTACCGGTTCACTGGGTTGTAATGCCCCGGTAATTCCGGGAATCACAGAGGCGGAATGGTAATATGAGTCCGGCGGTAACCGAGCCAGAAAAAACGGCAGGTTACCGCCGGACTCGTAATGAGGCCCCTTGTCTCCAATTTGATAGTCGGGGGCTTTACTACGATGTTGGTCAGCACATTTCTTTTGTCTGTTCTTGGCTTGCAGTAAATGTTCTGCTGCTTCTTTGAAGGCCTGGCAAATAGTCGTATATAGGGTTTTAACCGTTGGCATTTCCAAAGGGGTTGGGAGATCCAATTCTGAAGTACGTGGATGTCTATCATATATAGTGTAAAAAGGGGTTTGTCCAGTGCTGGTGTGTAATGAATTATTATAGGCATATTCAGCTATCCATAACACGTCCTTCCAATTTCTTTCCACTTGATGTAACATGCAACATAAGTATTGCTCGAGGGTTTGGTTTGTTATTTCTGTTTGGCCATCTGTTTGAGGATGGTGACTTGTGGATAGTCGAATGTCAATTTGGGCCATTGAACAGCATTTCCTCCAGAATTTTTTTACGAACTGACTACCTCGATCTGAGATCAAAACCGATGGAAAGCCATGTAGCTGTACGATTTCCTCCAAGAAAACTTTTGTTAAACTGGATGCATTTGGAAGACCCTTAAAAGGAATAAAGTGTGCCATTTTAGAGAACAAGTCTACAATTATTAAGATGGTGTTGAGTCCTTGACTCGGAGGTAGATCTGTAATGAAATCAAGGGACAGTGTGTGCCATGGTGCGGGAGGAATTTCCAATGGTTGGAGAAGACCAGCTGGTTTCTGCTTTTGGGACTTGTTTTGTGCACACACACCGCAGAATTTGATAAATTGCATGATGTTTTTACGCCATGTGGGCCACCAATAGCTTCGTTTTACTTTAGCTAGAGTTTTGGCAATTCCAGGATGACCTTCAATCAGGGATTGATGATAACCCGAAATAACCTGCTCTTGTAAATCTTTACTTGGCAGGTATAGACGGTTCCTAATATATGTTAACTGGTCTTTAATGGTGTAATGTTCCCCTTGAGAACGATAGTCTTGTGAGAGAGTGGGATCCATTAAGAATTGGATCTTGTTTTGGAGTTCACCCTGTGTCAATGTTGTCGTAAGACCCAGCAGTTTGTCTTCTGGAATGATGGCTACTGGATCTGGAGTTATGTATACCTTTTCATCAACACCCACACGGGACAAGGCATCTGCCTTTCCGTTTCGGACTCCTGGCCGGTAGGTGATCACATAGTCATATTCAGCAAAGAAAAGAGCCCACCGCAGTTGACGGGATGATTGAGCCTTTGCTGTTTTTGGGTATTGCAGGATTCAATGATCAGTTATGACCATGACAGTATGTCTAGCACCAAGGAGATAGTGTCGCCATGCCTTGAAATCTGATTTTATAGCCAAGAGTTCTTTGTCTGTGATAGCATAGTTGTTTTTGGGAGGTGAGAATTTTCGTGACCAGAAGGCCACAGGGTGTAACTGGCCAGTTCCTGGGTCCCTTTGTGAGAGAACAGCTCCCATAGCAAGGCTAGAGGCATCTGTTTCAACTAAATAAGGGAGGTCTGGGCGAGGATGCCGTAGAACTGGAGCAGAAGTGAATTTTTTCTTAAGTTCTTGGAAGGCCTTCTCTGCTTCTTCGGTCCAATGGAACTTTTTATTGTTTTTTCGCAATAGTGATGTAATTGGATGCATTATTTGGGAAAAATCTAGGATGAATCGGCGGTAAAAGTTTGCAAAGCCCAACATACTCTGGATTCCTTTAAATGAAGTTGGTGACGGCCAGTTAGGAATGGCATCTACCTTGTGCCTATCCATTATGATACCTTTTGGTGTGAGAATAAAACCGAGGAACTCCACTTCGGTGACATGAAAAGAGCATTTTTCGAGTTTAGCATACAGTTTATGTTGGCAGAGTTTAGTAATGACGGAGCGGACATGCCTGACATGGTCTTCTTTTGTAGCAGAATACACTAAGATGTCATCAATGTAAACTAGGGCGCAAATGTCGATTAACTCCCACAAAACATCATTCATAGAGTACTGGAACGCAGCAGGAGCATTGCAAAGTCCAAAAGGCATTACATGATATTCATACAAGCCGTATTTGGTATGAAAGGCGGTTTTTCATTCGTCTCCTTTCTTCACTCGAACAAGATGGTACGCCCCCCTAAGGGCCAGTTTGGTATAGATTTGGGCGTCTTTGACTTGATCCAATAATTCGGGAATAAGGGGCAGTATATAAAGTTTTTTTAACTGTGATCTGGTTTAATGCGCGATAGTCAATGCAAGTTCTCAAATCTCCTTCCTTCTTTGCCACGAAGAATAAGGGACTGGCAGCCAGTGATTTAGACGGCGGATAAATCCATTTGCCAGGTACTGATCAAGATAAGATTTCAAATGGAGGATTTCTGGTTCAGTAAGTTTATAGATTCGGCCACAAGGAATTTGCGCACCAGGTATGAGGTCGATCTGACAATCGTAGGGCCTGTGCGGTGGTAGAGTATTGGCTTGTTCTTTCTGGAACACGTCTTGAAAATCTTGGTATTCATTTTGTAGAGTACTAGTCACACCTAGTACAATCGAGGCCATACTGGGAGTAGCTGAAGTACATAAGTCTGTTTTCCCTTTTTCTTGGTAATAACAGGTGCGAGCACAATCATCGGAAAAGGCCAACTTCTTGGCACGCCAATCTATTAGAGGTTTGTGAGCTACCAACCATGGCATCCCTAAGATTAGTCGAAACTGAGGAGCTTTTATGAGATAGAATGCAATAGATTCTCGGTGTCCATCCGAGACACAGTAGGGTTAATGCTGCTGTACATTGGGTTACTGGTCCGAAAGCTATTTCTGTCCCATCATCAGTAGTAACATTTTCAGCAGTCGACTTAGAGCATAAGGGAAGCCCCATCTCTGCTGCCAGATCTTGGTCTTCATAATTCCCAACTGCTCCGCTGTCTATGTATGCTTCGACAGCATGCATCTGAGACGGTTGTTGGTGATTGATCAAAATTACTGGTAATGCAAAGTGTGAGGTCTGTGGCTCATCCTACTCGCTCGACAAGCAGACCTCTGTGCTTGCCGGGCTTGGTAGTTTTCGGACTCCTTGTTATTATCTTCCTTCTCTGTGGCTCCAACAGTTCTCCTTGGTGGCTTCACTGGACATTCTTTGAGGAAGTGGCCTGATTTTCCGCAATATAAGCATAAGCTGTCCTCTATTCTTCTTCCTGGGTTTTAATGTTCAATCCCAATTGAGGGGATGGGTGTTTGGCATATTGCTCTTGTAATCTGGCTATTTCCCCTTCATGCTTTTTCAGTTCTCTCTGGATGTCTTTTAATACTCTGAATTTTGTGGACATTGCTACACCTCTTATACACACTTTGAAGGCCTGCCACAACACTGTCTGACTTGTCATAGTGCCCTCATTATGTTCAAAGTATTCTTCAATGTGCTGGGTTGGTGCAGTTTTGTATACTTGATCTGCCAAAGCTGTGGATTTGAATCTCCATGGGGGCCTATGTAGTGTCATCTCCGGAGTTTTCATCGTTATTTGGATGGGAGAGTGACCGGACAGCAATCTAGGATGTATCAGCAGTTCAGTCATTCAACCCATCACTCTATGGGATAACAGCAAGACATCTATTCTGGAGTGCATATTGTGTACCGAGGAGTAAAACGTGTATGCCCGTTTTGTGCCATTTAGGGAGCGCCAAGCATCCCGTCGACCCAGGTCAGTCATGTGGGTGAGTATCATACGGGCAGCATTGGTGAGTGTCCTAGGTTGATCTGACGTGCAGTCTAGATGCGTGTCATGAATGGTATTAATGTCGCCTCCACAAATCAGATGGGCCATGGGGTATTTGGCTAACTTCCCGAATAGTGTTCAATAAAAGCCAGAGTCATCTACATTCGGACTGTATACATTAATGAGCAGTACCTCCTCTTCTCTGATTTTGCCATGTACTAGGACATAGCGGCCATCTGGGTCGCTCTCTGTGTTGTGGTGTGTAAAGGGGATAGATCTCTGTATTAATGTCAACACTCCCCAAGCCCTGCTTGAGTATGACGTGCAATGCTGCTAGGTTCCCCAGCTGTGTGCTAACCTTTCTGCCTGGTGGCCTAATAAATGAGTTTCCTGGAAGAAAACTATTCAGGTTCCCAGCCTGTTAATATAAGCCATAATTTACCTTCTCTTCACCGGTGCTCCTAGCCCGCGGACATTCCAGCTCAACACTGTAATAGTGACCTTGTCCTTCTTAGCCATGAGTGTGTACTCTGTTCATGATAAGCAATATGTCTTTACCTTGCTGTGCCACTATGCTTTACATTGGTCTGTACCTGTGCTTTTTTAACTTTAACTCCCCTTGTAGCCATCCCGACCCCTCCCCCCACCCTCATAGTTCCCTGAACTTCAACTATGTTTCCCCTGTTACCACCCTCCCATCCTCTATCCTGCAATATGCGCCTGCAACAGGGGGTTCCTGCCACGACGGCCCAGGCCTACTGGTTTCAATCTTTCCCATTTCATCTCGTAGCTTTCTGTTACTTGTACACATATTGAAAAATCGTTAAAACCCACACCTTAAACCTGTATAGCATATTATCATTTAACAAGTTAGTTCAAGGTAATGCCTTTCAAGTGTCTGTAGTCTGTAGTCGTCTTCTGTTTTCGCATTGCTGTACCTCATGATAGAATTCATTATAGTGATTTGTTTGTTGAATTTCCGCCACCGTTCAGTGACTGCTTAGATGGCACCGGGATGTTAACCTCCACAAAGCTTGCTGCCACTTCGGGGAACGTGAAGAAGTAGGTCTTGTTGTTGTGTTGCATGCCTGGTCTAGCAGGGTACAGCATCGCATAGGGAATCTGACAGTCGCGTAATAGTTTTTTGACACCTGTGAATGAGCGCCTCTCTTGCTGTACTGCTAGTGTGTAGTATGGAAATTTACGGATAACAGTGGCCTCCCACCTTAGCTCTTGTTTGTCCCTCGCCGCTCTCAATACCAGGTCTATGTCCCTGTAGTTCATCATTCATGCAATGATAGGTCTAGGGTAGGTCCATGGTTTGGGTTGTGGTGCCAGTTTCCTGTGTACTCTTTCCACTATGAACATGGGCGACTAGTCCGGGTCACCCAGCAGATCTCTCAGTAGCTTTTCCACAGAAAGCTCCATGGGGCCTTTAAGAGCATCCTCTCGGACGACCATTATAAGGATGTTGTTACGGCGTGAACTGGCTTCTAAATCTTCGCATTTAAGCTTCACCGTTCTTAGATCTTTCTCCATTGTCGTCACTGTGTTGCATAGTGTTTCCAATGCGTCTTCAGTGGTGGTTATGCGGCTCTCAGCTTCGGTGATGCAGCCAGTGGCTTTTTCCAGCTGATTTTTGATGGTTGCTACATTCACTGTGATCCCATATAGTTGCTGCATTGCTGTAAAGACAGCTTGGGGGTCCATAGTCGTTGAAAGGGTGTATGTTCTGTAGCCATGTTTGCTGTGGTTCCTGTTTTCATCACTGTTGTGAATTTATCTATTGCTCCTTTACCCTTTTTCGGGCCTGCTTCTCTGGGCATGGTCTACTGCCCTGTCTCTGGTATTGTTGCAGTTCCTGTTGTTTACTGTGTGACCAGCAGATGTGTGTGACCAGCAGACCGGTGTGACGCGCCGGTTTAGTCGTATCTACTCATGCTCCTTTAGCTGTTTCGGTATAGCGCTTGTAGTCCGGTGCATTCAATAACTGCACCGCAGGGAGGGGTGGGATTATTGCTGCCAGCTTGATGTCAGCACTTGTCTCATCATTGTCGCCTTTTAAATGGGTATTTTTGCCTCCCTGCGAGCCTTGAGTATTATTGAGAATTAATTTTATTGTTCTGTCTCTCTGGAAGTTTGAACCACAGGTCTGGCGATTAAGTGTCGTTGCCACTGAGCTGATTCTCGCTGCTTTCCCGTGTTTCCCTTGTTAGACTAGTGTGAGCTCCGTGTGTCGCCGATGTAGGTCCCTCGTGGATGTATTGGGTGATTTCCCCCTGTGACCTTTCCTACTTCTGTAACTAAAATTGTTGCTGGCAGCTGATGGTCCGGTTCTCGCTGCAGTTTGGTCTTCTGAGACTTGTTACTTGCCACAAGCGACCAATCTGATACAAAGTATTCCCCTTTCTTGTATACTTAATAACCATAAATGTTCATTCCACTCAGATACAATGTTTTTCAAAAGAATGCTTAAGTTCACACACACACAACAAGTTTCTCAAGCCCCAGAAACTAACCAATCAGCTAGGATGTTTGTGCTGTAGTGCGGATCACACAGCCTTCTTCCTTTAGTGAGAGGGCACCAGTTTCTGCCCCTCAGACACTCCTTGGGTGTTCCGCCACCACAGGACAATGATTACTTTAAATAGAAAGGAACGGGGAAGTCTACCAGCATGTCCCCCTTCACCTTTCTTAGTCTGCTCCAGGGAGTCCTCACTCCCATGCCATGCTGAATGGTTCTCTGCTGCATGCACTCACCTCCTGGTCCTTCTGCTGTCGACTCTCTCTGCCACTTGTTTGGGCTCCATATTTCCACCTGCAGTCACTTGACAGGCTGCAGGTGTGAATGATTCTTTTGCCCGGCATGACTCCTATTAAAGGGGCATGCCTGATAAACACACTCCTGCAAGGCATCTTCCTCTTCCCAGTATTAGAGTGGTAAAAGAGCATAGTCTTCATTGCTATTTGCTGCTTCTTCTTCGTCCAAGTACTGTCAAGTGTCAATGATGGAGTAATGAGGGGAGTTGGCTTATAATAGTCCTTAAAGGTTCAGGAGGGGTTGGGTTGGTTGTCACTAGGGAGAGGGGGATACCATGTGTCCCCCAAGGGAACCCCACGCTGCGTTCCCAGGGATCCTCCACCCAGGTGATCCTCCCTCGGTTCTGTGCCTTCAGGGTTGGGATCCAATAGAAATGGCCTTTCCCTGGCCACCTGTGCAGAGGATACAAGGGGTTCAGGAGTGAGAACACCTTCAGCTTTCTCACAATGAACACTTCAACAGTTGTATTGGCAAAAGATACGATATTGCCTTTCTTTTGGACATTAATCTATCCAGGTGTGGCAAAGTGCTAGTGCAGGAATCTAATACCTAATAAATATGAAAATTGAAAAAGGATAATAATATAAAATTGATGAAGGAATATTGTTTGAATACTAAGTTAATAAAGTCTTACTACATCCAAGTTTCGGAAAATATGGGAAAGACATAGTGAGGTAAAGATAATCACAATTAAGCTTTATTAAGAATTTTTAAAAAACAATAAAAGTTAAAATTAAAAAGAATCATTTGAGCATCTATTGTAGTCATGGAGAGAAGCCCATTAGCTCAGAGGGTAACCACAGTCCGACACCCCCCTCGAGCCCGGTAGATAATACTCTGCCAATAGCAGCAATACAAGGTGATGCCAGTCATTTGTGAGTACTGTAGGTATGGGGTGATTACTATACTGTTTTCATGTGATTTGGGCAGTTCCTATCGTTCTATGGCAGACTTGTCATCAACATGTTCTTAAAGGGTGGCAGAAGCACTTCAACAAAGCAGCTCAATAACAACAGAGCCCGCAGTCACAGACTCCAATGTTGATAGATGGTATATTGATTGCATGATTACTATCGATTGTCTCTTAGTGGTAAAGTAAACATATAATGAGCACCCCCAGTGAGGGGTACAAATAAGTGAGACCTCTGTAGGTCGCTCAGAGTCAACTAGGAGGGTAGATCAAAGGCAGACACAGCTGCAGTTACTGCTCCTCTTATCCTAGGTAACACTAGAGTGCAACCTTGGTCCACCTGGTCCCTTTCCGAGTCAAATAAGAAGACAGTTCCAAGGCATAGACCCTTGTATGAGCTGCTTCTCTTTACTAGGGTTATTTATCCACTCATAACAAGCTCAATCCCCTCATGCTTCCCACGCTCGTTGCTCGCCTCCTGGAGGTTTATCTGGGGCTGTAGTAGAGGCAGGGCCTTTAGTCCATCCGTCTGTCAGCATGAGCAACAACGAGGGGGTGGTAAGAAAGCTGTTTCCCCTCCTCTGAAGGCTCACTAGCTCAGTTCCCAGTTCCAAGCATCAACACTGTCCCTGCAGGAGGATTAAAGTATAGACCCATGGTCACCAGAATACAGTACACCGAGCTTGGTAAAAAGAAGAGACGGGCAGCTAGTAAGCTGGATGCCAAAAAGAAATGGTCTCTACAGCAAGGGAAATCAGTCAGTTAAAGCACTGGTTATGCCAAAATACAGGTAATAGCGTTGAACAGCGGGAACATCCCACATACTGCAGCGCTTCACTCAGCAAGGAGCCAGGGACATTTTTCATCAGTGTAGATTTGGGTGCAGCTAAAGGTGCTTTCCTCAGTTAACATACCTCCTGTTGGAAATGGTGAAAAGCTGCTAACACAGCGGAAACAGCCAGCTCACAGCCCCGCTCCACTAAGCTCAATATTTTGATAACAGTATAAAAAAGGATTTGCCAACACAAAGGCCAACCAACCTTTTTAGCCATTTACATGCTAGGAAGGGGACTGGAACCTGCAATGTTACTGGTGGTAAATCCATGTTCTAACCTCTGCGCCAACAGCTCTCGCTTGTGAAGCCTAGATTTGTGCATTATGACATGGCAATCAAAGGTCTAATGCATGAAGAGGTATCCGGGGACTAGCAATGCCGGTTGGGATCAATAAAAGCACTAGACCCTCTCTGTAAGCCATTTGTAATGCAAAAATAAAACCCAATATTTGTATAACAGTAAAAATGTAATTTACTTGCCAACACTCAGATCAACCAACAAGTTTGATTTTGTTTTAATGCTAGCAAGTGGACTTGACACTGCAACCTTGTCACTTGCAAACCCAAGTTCTAACTTCAGAGTCCATCAATACGCCTTCAGAAAGGATAGCTGTGTGCATCATGACATGAAGGTCAAAGGTGTGACGTATGCCAGGGCCTGGGAATAAATACCTTTAGCCCCCAGTTCCTCTCATATCCTTCTGCAGGCAGGGGATGGAAGAGAAATGCCCCTCCACAAGAGTTGGACCCTCCTAATCTCTTTTCTTTGTTAGAAGCCAATACAATATAGATGTAGACGGTATTCATGGGGGCATTAACATATGATGCTTGTCACAAGAGGACATCTGGAATACATACATCATAGTCAGCAAAATACGTAGAAGAGAGCGGGATGCTTAGACTTTGATAGCCAAAGGTTGCACATGCATTTTTATCATATGCAGAGGCGACATTTTGTTCTCGGTTGTGTTGTGCTGCACTGCATCGACCTTCACGTCTTTCTGGTTTGGTAAACATTTCTTATGTGTTCCATTCTGTGACAGTCAGGGTCATGTCCCTTAGATAACGTTATTCAAAAATTGCTTCTTCTCGTTTGTATAAAAAACCACAGTAATTAATTTGCTCTATTATCTCACAAGAGCAGCAAAGATAAATGCGCACAGCAAGAAGGCCGTGCCTCCTAGCAAATAAAACCATTATTTATTTTTCTTGCACTAAAAGCAGAATTAACCGTTTAGTTAATTTGTGCAAAATATAATACAGCTCTTCTTCAGTTTGGAACAGGATACCTAGGATTCCTCAGGTGTAATGGATGAAGATGCTTCTTGGAACCAGTAATGCCAGTGGAGATAACAACGGTGCTGGTGTCTCTCTCTAAGTCATTTGTAATGTAAAAAAAGATGACACAATATTTTTATAACAGTAACAATTTCAATTGGAAATGTACAATCTTTCTTTGCCCAAAAATGGCTAAACAACCAGCTGGAGCATTTTCAAGCCAGCGAGGGGACTTGAAACCAGCTGGAGCATTTTCAAGCCAGCGAGGGGACTTGAAACTTCAACATGACCACTGGTAAACACATGCTCTAAAATCTGAGCCAACGGATCTCCCATTTGAAAGCCTACCTTTGTGCATTATAACATGGCAGTCAAATGTGCATTGGATGAAGATGCATATGGCAACTAGCAATGCCAGTTAGCATAAACAAAGGTGCTGGTCTCTCTCTCACTGAGCCATTTATGATGAAAAATAGATAAGAACAATTGGGGTAATGCGTAGAATTCAGCGCAGATGTGGTGCACGCGGCTGGCGCACAGAGGGAGCGTGCGCCCATATGCACCAGCTGCTTGCGCCAAAAAACATTTTGATGCACAGCGTATTCATGGATGCTAACATCAATAATCAGCCGTGGAGCAGAGTGGGGCAGCGACCCTGCAGCAGCGCCAGTTACACCCCCAACCCTGCCCCGTGCGCCAAAAGACATTGCACAAATCCCATACATGGCGCAAAGGCCAGTGGACCAGCATACAGCCCCCCAACCACGAAAACATGTTAAAACCGCAACACAGCCCGCTCGCGCCTGCGAAATAGCGTGGAAAACTCCCAGCACACCCCTCAGAATAGACAGTGATGCCTGTAAGGCATGCCCAGGGGTGAAGGGCTGCCTGTGGGGCATGCCCAGGGGTGATGGGCTGCCTGCGGGGCATGGCCAGGGGTGAAGAGCTGCCTGTGGGGCATGCCCAGCGGTGATGGGCTGTCTGCGGGGCATGGCCAAGGGTGAAGGGCTGCCTGTGGGGCATGCCCAGGGGTGATGGGCTGCCTGCGGGCATGGCCAGGGGTGAAGGGTTGCCTGCGGGGCATGCCCAGGGGTGAAGGGCTGACTGCGGGGCATGGCCAGGAGTGAAGGGCTGCCTGCGGTCATGGGGAGGGTGGATGGTCTGCTTGCATGATTTCTGGGGGTGCGCAGGGAGTTTTACATGCGATTTCGCTGGCACTAGCGGGGTATGCGTATTCTGGGGTGTGCGGGAGTTTCACATGCGATTTTGCTGGCGCGAGCGTGTTCCACATATTCCGAGGGGTGGGCGGGGAGTTTCACATGCAATTTAGCTGGCGCGAGCGGGGTACGTGTATTCTTGGGGTGCGCGGGGAGTTTTACATGCGATTTCACTGGCGCGAGCAGGGTACGCGTATTCTGGAGGTTCGCGGGGAGTTTCACACGCGATTTCGCTGTCACGAGCGGGGTACGCGTATTCTGCTGGTGCGCGGGGAGTTTGACATGTGATTTCGCTGGTGTGAGCGGGGTACGTGTATTCTGAGGGTGTGCGGGGAGTTTCACACGCAATTTCCCTCACGCAAGCGGGTTATGTGTATTCCGAGGAGTGCGCAGGAAGTTTCACACGTGATTTCGCTGGCGTGAGTGGGGTACGCGTATTCTGGGGGTGCCCAGGGAGCTTTACATGCAATTTGGCATTCTGGGCCCTCCCAGGTGTGACCCCCCTCCCCATAGCCCGCAGGCAGCCTATCACCCCTGGCCATGCCCCGCAGGAAGCCCTTCACCCCTTGCAATGCCCCGCAGGCAGCCCATCACCCCTGGGCAGGCCCCGCAGGCAGCCCATCACCCCTGGTCATGCCCCACAGGCAGGCCACATATCACCATGCACTTTGCACTTGGGAGCCCCCACTCATGCCCCCCTCACCCATCCCCCTTTGACGGGCACCTGCCAGCAGGCCCCGACTCAGACCTCCTCCAACCCCCCATTGACGGGCACCTGCCAGCAGGCCCCGACTCATGCCCCCCACATTGACGGGCACCTGCCAGCTGGCCCCAACTCAATGCTTTCCCACCCCCACCCCCCATTGATGGGCACCTGCCAGCAGGCCCCGACTCATGCCCCCCCACCCCACATTGACGGGCACCTGCCAGCAGGCCCCGACTCATAACCCCCCACCTAACCCCCTATTGACGGGCACCTGCCAGCAGGCCCTGACTCATGCCCCCCCACCTAACATGTCTATACAATCCAGAGCCATGGCCCTTATGGCCACCCAAATCCCACCTCCCGCCACCCCAGTCCAACACCCAACCAAGCATTCCATCCACTCCACATAGAATTCCCCATGTCATGATAGAAAACAAATAACCAGCATTCCCATGAACAAATGTCCCTCAGATCCACACAATGGTGACACATGAATGAGAAAACCCAAATTGTGACATGCACAAAACGAATGAGAGAAGCCCACACAAGTAAAGTAGATAAAAATAATGTATTAAATTGTAAACTTAATGAATAAAACAAAAGCACACAATAAGAAAATAAGATCATCAAAGTCAGGAACTCCCCGATGATAAAGAAAAATGAATGCTGTAACCAATAAAATCCAAATTAAAAAAGAAAATCAAAGTATTCCACCATGGGTAAAAAAGAAAATTCAGTCAATCCAGGTCCAGAACTATATACAAAACAACATCCAAGGATCCATGAGCCCAACAATCCAAAGGAAAGCTAACCAAAATCCTACCTAATAAATAACTGAATACAAAAAGGTGAGGCATAGTCCATGCGCCCCAAATAAAAAAAGAAAACAAAAAGGAAATCTACACCTACATAACTATTTACAAAGGCGCCGGGCTAGTCCGACAGATCATTCATTGATGTCCCGGGCCAGGGCATCATCGAACTCCACTTCAATGTCCCGGAGGTGGGCCTATTCCCTGGCCTAGAGGTCTCTCAGGGATGCAGCCATTGCCTCCTCAACTCCCTGCAAGTTGCCTCGAGGCACACAGCCCGCCTCAACACCCGGCACATGGAGTTCTCCACCCTGACCATAGTGAGCCATGCCCTCTCCGCCCGTCGCTGCTCCGCATCTATCTGCCAGCCCAACCGTTGCCACACGGAAGACACTCCCAATCCTGGGTCCTCCTGCCCGATGGCCGATGCCTGCCCATGTTGATGGCCCGAGTCATGATCGCTCCCACCCTGAGCCTGCTGCTGCCGTGCACGTGCACTGCACTGCCTGTTGATGCCTGCACGTCCTTCTCTTGCTGGGGTCCAGTTGATGGGGTGGCCACCCCTGATGGACTTCTGACTCCTGACTGTGGCAGGGATGTGACCTCCACCAGACTGGCCGCTGGCTCAGGGCCAGTTCCACAGAGGGCCCAGGAGATACTTGGGCGGGAAGATGGCACAGAGGACAACTGGCGCATAGGGGGTTCAGTTGAGGAGTGGGTCGCAAGAAGTTCCAGCACACGGATGAACCCAGTGCCGACGACCTGTCCTAGTAGGTCGACACGGCCAAAGAGGGATTCAAAATGATGTGCATTGTCCAGACGAGAACCCTGCAGGTCATCCCGAATCCCACATTGGCGCAACGCCACCCTAGCTAGGACAGGCTCAATCCAGTCACGGATTGCAACGTCCGCAGGGAGAAGAAGGCCAGTTCCTGTATGCGCATCACCTCCCTGAAAACAGGTCTGGACGGAGGCATCCCTGCTGGTGCCGGATGAAGCAGTCACAGGATCGGGACCAGGATTACACACAGGCACCTCCGCGCAAGCCTGTGCTGCCTCATGTCCCTGCCCCTGGACTGCACCACTAGAACCAGTGGAATCCCCCCTCCAGGTCCGTGCGTGGGCCTTCCGCTGCATCCTTCTCAACCAAACTCCCCACCAACCTAGATGACTCCATTCCATCTTCCTGCATAGGCCCCTGTGGGGGCTCAGCTGCCCCTACTGCTGCCGAGGAGTCCACCTCCAAACTCCACCTCTTGGACCTTCCCTCTGCAGCTGCGGCACCAGACTCCTCACTCCCTGAAGAGATGACTACCGGGGAGGCGAGCTGGGCCTTGCGTCTCCGGCTGGCGGTTGGATCCCTGCTGCAGTGCTCCACAGCACCGTCTCCGTCCTCTTCATCAGTCAACGCTGCAGACAGGGAGAGACAGAACACAGGCATCAAGGCACTGTACAATGGTCGTATACACACATGACAGTTGCACATGAGTGGCAGTGTCAAACTTCACAGATCATCACACTCCCCAACACACATATCATTTGAACCCACACACATGAACAAATTAACAGGAATGGTGGAGGAGGCAGCGGCATCCATACACACACAACAGCATGAACATCCGAAGGTCAGCCTGACGTCACAAGCAACACGGGGAGTGCCAAACACATGCACACACGCCACCAGACAGACATGCATCTGTACATCTCCACCACCTGTCACAACGCAATCACCGGTAACTATGTCACATCTGCCAATCGGCTCTCTACATGTCTGTGTCACATGCATCCATGACGTACCACAGTCGCACACATGTCAAACACACACACACACATGTACACTGTGCACGTACATGAAGGTGGAACCAGCATCCATGTGTCACACCCCAACCATGGCATAGTACATACACAGAAATGATAACATGTGTGCGTCTCCACATGCATTTGTGCATCATGCTTTGGAACACATACATCATTGATGTGCATCAAACATGACTGGACTCACATGTGGCAGGCTCATGTCCCTGCACATACACATCCATACATTGGCCTTTCCAGACATATGTCCAAGCAGCACACTCCTGGCACACCTCAACATGCACTGCGTCCAATCAGTACACGTGGACACTTACCGCTCGACTCCGGACGGGTCTGCCTCTCAAGGACCTGGAGATGAAGCGCTGGGCGTATGCGTTACAGGACCCTCATCTGGGGGTTGGTAAGGCGGACCCGGCACCCCTCTGCATCTGCTGCATCCAAGCGGTGCCGGGCCTTCCTGAGGGTCCTGGACCTGAAGTCCTCCCAGCGCTTATGGAGGTGTGGTAGGTTGCGGGTTGCCACCTCCTCCGCGTTGATGGCAACCACGATGTCCATCCAGATCCTTCTCCGTCCATCCTTGTCGGCGTGTGTTCTTCAAAATAGGGCATTATAATGCACCAGGACTTGAACACACCAGGATGCCAACCTCTCCTGCTGTGAAGCTGGCAGCCCTCTGCGTCTCTGGCTGGGGATTGCCAGTGGTCTCTGATGGTGTTTCCCCCGAGGCATGTGTGGGTGGGCAACTGCGTCCTGGTGCTGGGCTGTGGAGCGATGCAACTGCAGTCGGGAGTCTTCTGTTCCAGCAGGGGTGGTCACAGCAACTGGACCCCTGCAGATGGCTGATGTGCAGGCACCAAATAGCAGGGCACGTGGCCAGCAGGCAGGCAGGCAGCAGCAGATGGCTGGTGGGAGTCGGCTCAGAGGGCTGGGGGGCAGGAAAATGGCCTTCTGGTCAGGAGCCTGGGCTTCCGTGTGTTGTCGCGTGGCCAGCTTGATATGGAGTTATTTTGCATGTGAAAAAACAGCATGTCAGTGTGTAATTCGAGGAAAGGCCCTTAGCGCCTAAGCGCGTATGTGACGTAACATGCATGGGCATTTCCCTCGGCATGGGTGCATACTGATTCAGCACGTGAAAAAACAGCACGTCCGTGTGTTAAAGCGTGTAATTCGAGAAAAGGGCCTAAGCGCGTAAGTGACGTGATGTGTTACCCTCAGCATGGGTTAAAGATGAGCGGGGCCAGCAGTTCGCTGTATGTGCTTTTCGCGGAGACCAAAGTGTGTGTTGCTACTTCTGGTTGTTTCACGCTCCATCACTAATTCACAGCGGATAAAGGACGTATCTCTTCTTTTGGCGGGGGTATTGGCTATGTGTGTTTTTCATTACCACGCTAGTCAGACGGTGAGTCGCGCATGCTATTTTTCCCACTGAGGGTCCTCCTGTGTATTGCGTACCCGTTTTCGAGGTCATAGTAGGCTGCGTGTCCCACACGTATGTGTTTTTCGTGTCCCTGAATGCCACCGCGTACTGCGGGAGGTTAATTCCACACACGCGGGCTATCTGGGGTTGTGTGCATGGTTTTACTGCAGTTTTGGGGTGCCTGAGCATTGCGTGACCTGTCACTTTATCACCAGGGTAACATACAGCCTTGCAGGTGCACAGGGGTGCTGTTAACATCTAGTACCCCACCCCCTTCACCCAAATTGCCCAGGACAATTGTCGTGTACACCTCCCATTGGCACCACTAGATCTGTGCTGGCACTACTACATCTGTGCCATGGTTGGGTGGCCACGGAAGGTGAGGGGCACCTCAGCTGGGTGTCCTCCACGTGGAGGGCATGGTCAGGGATGTGGCCAGGGTGACCAGGGAGTAGGGGGACTCCAGGGTGTCCAGGGTGGCTGCAGAAGGGGAAGAGGCAGGGGTGCGCCACTTCAGCAGGATGCTCTGCCACGTGTTGGTGCAGTAATGCCACCACCCACTGTGGTTTCGGGAGATGCAGCTCTTGCATCTGGCACTGGCGCCCATGTGACCCGGCAGCCCATTTCATTGACTGCCACGGGCCCAAGGGTAGTGGTAGCTGCAGGTGCAGCTGTGACCACCACCACCCAAGCTCATGGTCTGCCAGTGTCTGTCAGCGCAACTGAAGAGTGCCAGGATGATTTCCAGGTGTTCAGGAGGCACGTGGTAAGTGCACGCAGTGCACGCAGGGCAGCCCTGACCGAGACACATGTCCCTGGGGCAGCATTGCCATCTGCTGCCCCGTGCAGCCGGGTGTTGGCAACTGCATGGGCAGATGCAGCCGACTCCCTCCCAGCTGTAAGTCTGACATCCAGGGCAGTCTCAGTCAATGACCATGGCACAGCAGATGTTGCTGCGCAGGGTCCAGTCAAAGGCACCCCGCAGCCACTGACGCAAGTCAGGGCTTCCGTCCAAGTTCCACCTGCCACTCCCTCTGTTCAATCTACCAGCACCACTGCCACTACTGATCAGGGTGGCATTTGCCAGTCAGGGTCCGGATCACTGCCAAGAGGAGGAAGGTTGCACCTGCACAAGAGGCTGGCCTTCGGCATGACAGGGAAGAAGCCTTTCTGCAAGCAGGAACTGAACTTCCTTGTGGACTACGTGTCGGGACACGACCGTGATATGCTAGTAGGCCCAAATCATCACACTGCGGCTGCTCAGCATTTATACCACTGGAAGCATGTTGCGGAGTGTGTCAGTGTATTCGGACATGAGGTGTGCACAGCTCAGGAGTGCAAAAAGCGTTAGGATTACCTCTGACGCTGTTCTAAGCTAAAGCGTGCCTCCAATTATGCCATGACTCGGGTGACAGGCAGTGGGCCATCACCTGAGGAGGAAGATCTCACTTTGCACGAGTTGATCACTGCAGAGATCATACCGGCAGAATTGTACGAAGAAGTGGGCGAGATGCTGGATTTTGATGCCCCGTCCAGTGAGTGTTGTTGCATGTTTGTCCAGCCTATGTGTGATTTGCTTGTGTGATGTGTTGTGCTTGACTGCCACTACATGCTATGTGAACATGGTTCACATGTGCGAGTCATGCAATGCTTCACTGATGCGTGCCTGCTGTGCAGCATGCTGGACATGTAGAGCAGACGGGGACTGTCCTCATCACCACACTTGCACCCTACTCACATGCTAGTCACCCAGCTGCCCCTCCGGTCCGTGTTCCAACTCACTGGCCCTTCATGTAGCCTGGGGTGTCTTTCCACTCAGCACTTGGACTATGTCATTGCATGACTGACGTGCATATGTGTTCTGCCTGCATGCGGGTACTCTATGTAGGCATGCTCCCTTGCCCTCGACCCCCCTGCACCCCAATTTCACCATGGCACAGGTGGGTATCATGTTGGACTACTGCAATGGCCTGTTCAACGCACCTGTGTACATGCACACTTCCCCCTGCGAACCTGCCAGACACATACTGTGGGGTACATCCTATGTCCTTGATGCTGGGTGTTGACTCGGACTGTGCAGATGGCAGATGCTCTGCAGGGACATGAGTGCCCAGTCATGCTTCATGTGCATTCCTTGGCAGGATGATCATTGTAGTACGTGTCCAGGATGACATACATTTAATGGCATTTGATCATGCATTCCATGCCCATTCTGGCTCAGTCCTGACCCACGCAAATGTTTAGGGTGTCATAGTATGTGTGGGACCCAGGCCTCCCCCTATTGCAGGCCTCCTGACTCTGTTCAACTGAACTGGTGTAGTGGCTTCTGCACAAAAGGGTGTACTACTGAGGGTTCATCATGTGTTCTGCTTACTGTCCCATGCTCATCTGCTGTGTTGTCAGTTGACTCAGATGATGCAATTGACGCAAGTCAACACTTTCTGCCAATACACAGTTCTCTGGTGAACCTTTCACTTCCATTAATGCCTCCCTGCATTTTCACTATGGTGGGGGGGTTGCCTGTAGCCATGCAAACCATTGCATGCACATTGCACGTGATGCCTGAACTTGCCCATACACTGCCTTCATGTTTATTGATTGACATCATGATGTACTTGTTGATGTAGATAGTTGGTAACGTACACATGTTCTGCACTGCACCAACCCACTTCTGAGCCATGTTACACTGTTCTACATGTCTACTCAATGCTGCAATGTCAAAGTGACCTGGCATGTATGGTCAGATTGTCATCCCTTCACTGTCATGAAAGGCACAGATGCATCATGTGACACATGTACTCAGTATTGGAACACCCTAGTGGGTGTTTAGCAAAGTTGCTTGATCAAGCTGCGGCCTATACCAACTGGTATAGGCTGCAGAACGAATATAGCCTGACAATCGGGTTGTAATGACTGTTGAGCTGCCTTCATGTGTGTATGTGTACACTTTCACATACATCGAAGCAAGCAGCATTTTAGATGCTTGCTTTGCTGTTTAGGTTGCTGTTCATAATCACCATATGGGTGTATATGAACACAAGTGTTCTTGAACACTTTCACATGTACATATGCACGCAGCTTCAAAGTTGTGTAGTGTGAAGGTGTTCATTTACAAATGTGTTATCAGCAGCTTTTTTGTTGATTGACTAAAATGTAGTTGATTAACGTTAATGCTGCTGCGATTTCAGCACTGGCACAATCCTGAAGGTGTACTGTGGTGCAGTATGTGTACGCCCAGGCCCACTTAGCTAATCTGGTGGGGCCTGGCCGTGATGATTTGACACACTGAATAATGTTTTAGGGCACAATCAATGCACAATGTGCTTAATCAGGCCCTGAGGGGTGTTCTAGAGGCTTGATGGCCGGCAGCTCACGGTACTGGGCGTTATGGTCCCTCATGCCTGGTTGCAGGTTCTCGCTTTGCTCGTGACATTCACTATGTCTACATGGCCCATGGTACGGGACGAGCTGCAGATGGATGAAGCTATATTGGTGATGATGGTTTAGTGATGCATGTCTACATGCATATTACGTGTGTCATGGTGTGTTTCGATTCACTTGCAGCTGTGGCCATTTTGCAGTTCAGACATGCTTATGGTATGTGCCATCTCTTTGTTGCCATCTGTCATTTCTGCCTGTGACATGTGCCTGATGGAGGTGATATACTACATTCTGTACATGTGTGGGCTTTGCTATTTACACACATCCATTTCTGCTTTTGGGATGTGTTTTCATATCAATGCCACTGGATGCATGCCGGAATTTAATTTGTGTGTGACATATCTTCTTCATCTGTTGGCTGTCGATGTGATGTCTATGTGTGTGTGGGTTATGTGCTTTTGACATGTGTACTCCTGTTTGATTTTTCCACATTACAGATGATGACGTAATGGAGCCAGAGGATGGTGATGTCAATCCTGACACAGGTTGCTATCACATCAGCAATCCGGCACAAGTGGGGGTCATGGGGTGGTAGGTCACAAGAACCCACTTGTGCTCCAGACCATTGTGTCCACGGCTGGCAATGAGTCTAGCTCGGATGATCACTCTGACAACAATGTTGAGTTGGATGCGCGTCATGTCCATTCGTCAAGGGTGAGTGATTCTGATTTGGACGATCTTCTGTCCATGACACCTGCACTTAGTGGCCAGACGGTGGTGGAACCTCTGCCTGTGGTGGATCGGGATGCACGGTCACACTCCACACAAGTTGATGATGTGCCTGGGGCAGCACGTTGACGGAGGGATGTAGTCCTGCAGCCGTGGGCGGTGCCAACCCACCGAGGACCACGGCTTCTTGGGCCCCGCGGGTGTCAAACCCGGCAACGCGGTGGCCGTGCGCCACCGGGGTATACTGAGTGGGAGCAATTCATGTGTGCCAATTCAGAACAACAAGGGGCAGCAATTGATAAGATCGCTCAGAGCATGCAACATGTGGCCCAATCCTTGCTCCCTCCTGCTAGGCAGGTGGAGCTCCAGCAGCAGGCAACACAGTCCACGGACCGCTCACTCAGCTGGGCATGACGGCCTCAGACAGGGCACACCGGGCTGAAATGGTGTTTATGCATTAAGCACCTACTGCTCACGCAAAGGCACACAGGGAGGCCCTGAGGGATGACCATAAATCCCTCAGATCGACTCTGGATGTGCTCAACATGACCCAGAGGCAGCGGACAGTGGAGAGGTTGGAGCAGCTTGAGAATACCATCTCGGCTGAGCTATATGCATGCCGGGAGGTGCTCCGGATGTCATGTGAGGCCATGCGGGAAGAACTCTGTATTACACGTGCTAACTTGCAAGAGGAAGCACGCGTATCATTTGAGGTTCTGCATGCTGACCTATGTGTCATTGCCGGACATGACCAGGCTTACCAGTCCTGCAGAGTTGCTTTTGACGAGGGGCAAGCTGTGCATAGGCATGGTCAGGGTACTGTGTCACATCTACCTTCTGCTTTCCATCCAGAGGGTGACTCGGACGACGACTTATCTCCCACACAGGTCGGGCCGTACAGGCATTGAGCCCATGGAGGTTTTTTTTTGTTTATTTCAACATCATCGCATGTGGGTGTTGAGGTGCACCCTGTACCTCCCCCCTCCTGGGTGCCTTCCCCCTGCCCCGGGTCGTATGTGGCTATTTTTTTTTTATTAGTTAGTTTAATTTGTTAATATAGTTTAAAATTGTTTGTCTAGTGTGCATTCATGTGATGGTGTGGTGCTTTGTGGCTTTGAAAGCATCCACTGTCTGTTCCAGCTGGGCCCATTCAAGCTTTCCTCATGTATGTGTTTGCGGCTTGGGATCCTGACACATATGCCACTCCTGCTTCCCCTATCCATGGGCTCGCAAGGATGGTTCGGTGTGACAACCATTTACACAAGGGCATTGGACTTTCAGCATATCTGTGGCCTGTCTGCTGCTGTACTACTTGTGTTAACACCCCTAGTGGGTATTATGGATGTTTTCTCCACGGCATGACTGCAATCAATTTTGGTGAGTACATTATTGAACTGTCCATTTATTGATGTTGATTGTGATGTATGTTCTTTTCTTGCCTGTATACGTGCTTGATGCACTTCATGCTGTAGACGTTAGCCTGCACCCTTTGGCTGTCAAAGTCACACTGATGGTGGGAGGGGGCCTGGTGGTGACAATGTCAGGTTGGTACGTGTTGAGTTCAGCCCCTGGGGATTGGGGCAAAGGAGGATGCATTAGGGATGTGACCCAATAGGCACAACTCACGGTCCAGTCCTCACCTGAGGTGTCCGCCTATACTACTACTACACTCCGTTCCGTTTGGACGGCACGTTGTGTCTGTCTTCCCTCTTGGACTTTGATGCTGCCTGATGGTGCAGTTTTCCTACTGGACTACTGCTCTTTTACTTGTTTTTCACACTCTGGTACCTTTAGTCTCTGTTCTTCTTCCTGTTACTGTCCTTGTAGCAGATCTGTCCACCCGTCTCTCGGCTGTTATTTCTACGTACTCTTACACTGCCTTGGTTTGCCTCAGTACACTTCTGCTCAACAGCATCTCTCTGTCGCTCCTCCTGTCTTTCATCTATTACATCCATGACTTTATGTTGACTATTGGCTTTTACCAATGCTATTCAACTGTTGTGGCTCTTAACTTGCTGTCAGCTTTTTCCGGCTATCTCGCATTCTCTGTGCCTTTCCAGACTTGTGCTGTCTCTGCCTTTTTTCACACTAGCAAGGATTGATTGGGTTTCAGCTCAATCATCCAGTTGTGGCAGCCTCCTTGGTTATTCTCTATTCAAGTTCCAGCTCTACCTGTCAGGGTACAGAACCTGGGATTGTGTGGGAGGAGGTCAGATGTAGATCTCAGACATGGCCCAGTAACAAGCAGCATCAAGACACACACAGAATTGCAACTCACGCTCTCTTTGCAGCAATGAACTGCTCCTGTTACCATACCTGAGAGTGCACAGGCAGGAGGCCAACACTCACCCCAGAGATAAGTCTCTCTTTTGCTCGCCTTTGAGCCATTTTGTACAATGTGCATGAAGTACATGGTTTCTCTGAGTATGTGTAATTGTCAATAGTTGTATTTTGTATTTTCACTGTTTCCCTTGCCCATCCACCTCCCCTCTCCTGACCCTCTTTCCGGTTATCCTAAATACTGATGCCTATCCAACCAACGGATCCCTAACCCTCTTTCCTCACCAGGGTCTCGGAGGCCTGTGTAAGTTTTACCTTGCAGGCACCCAGACCGCAGAGGGGGTGGTTGGTTCGTGCCACTCCGGCCCCTGGAGACCAGAGCTGTGACACAACCCATCAGTTGTTGCATCCTCATTGATTATTGTGTACTGAAATTGCTACCCATCCTGTTGAACCATTGTTCAACTGTGCTACCTTGGTAGTTATTCTATCATTCTGCTTGGACAAGTGCTTGGCCATATTCAGCGACTTCAAGTCATCTACTGGAGACTCTTCCAGGGTTTTTTGGTGGCTAAAGGCTTTTTCCCTGGTTTGGGGGTTTGGCTCCTTGGAGTTCTCTGCGATTTGGTATTTTTACCAGTCAAGGTGGCCTCTGAGGGGGATGGACCCTATTTACACGAAAGGTAGAACAGGATACCAAGGGGGAGGGGGATTGTGAAGCCAGGTAAACTAGAAGGAAGAAGCCAACGGACCCCAGACACAGTTCTTCTGAAGGTCATGGTGATGAGTAAATGAGGCAGGGTCTTTTGTTGTCGTACCGTACGCTTGGGCTACAGTATTTGGGCACTCTCTGACATTCTCATTGTGGGGTACTATGTCCATGATGTGTTCTGCTGGTCAATGGCTGTTCCTGTGTTGGTAACTCAAGAAGTTGTGGAAAATGCGGCCAAGAAAATTTGTGGTTGCGCACCCCTGATGTCCCGCGAGTTGGTATTTATTAAGACAGTAAGAAGGTGGTTGCAGCCGTGGGGTTAGGCTGGTGAGTTTCCACTCTCACCTTGGAAAACAATAATCTTTGAAGGTTGCTAGCTTCACAGACTGCGCTCAATCATAGGTTTGCCACAATGATGTGGTGTCAATTGAGACCATTAGTTTGAGACACACCTTGTGAGTTCCAAGTAGGGTTCCTGTATTTTGATATTAACAAAAAGACACATGTATTACTATCATACATCGTATTGTCAAAAAATCAAATGAGCACTTGAAAAGGTTATACCGTTCCATTAAATGAATAAAGTATGAATAGAACCTAGTCACTCTTAATTGGCCTATCCATACATTAAGTTTGTTCTGAAAAGAAATAAATTTGGACACGCCACATAAGTTTGGTCACGCCACGCCAACACGTGTTTCAACCTTGCTAGGCCGTCTTCAGGGCGTAAGAAATGCTACCAAATAATCCAATAGTCAAATTAAACATTCAATCCTAATTTGCTGAAAAAGTCTGGGTAGAGGACATACACACCGGGGAAGGTACATTTCCAAGAAAATACATATATTTGGATGAAGGGGAAACAAAAAGGAGAAAAAGAGAAAAAGAAAGATGGATTTTCCATGAGTCATGTGTGAATAGAATGAAAAAACATCACATTTCCATTTATATGATTTAACTTAATTCTAAACCCTTGGTTTCGAGATTCTTGTTAATAGGCACTGTTCCTCAGTTTGATCTCTGCTATCTGTTTATTCTACATGCAGACAACATTAGTGATTGGTTTGCTTCGACTAAGGCTCATGTAAATAGATAAACGTGTCTGGACAAGAAATAACTTGGAGAGCAATAACATATCACTCATGTTATAGAATAAATATGAAACAGTATGTTACCCAGTCTGTGATCCTCTGGTGTTCTGGGACCATGTGTTTTCTAGTAACGCCTTTAAAAAAAAACTCATTGGCAGTGCATAATAGCTGTTTGGCTGTGGTTCTTGTTCTTGAAAACACAGGGGGAGATTTTTCTCAGGGTTTGTGGAATACATCTCACTATGGTATCAGTAAAGAGGGTTTTTTATTTTTACATAGTTATTTTAGGAAACTTCAGAAACATGCTTAGTAGTTTGTACCTGTGAACTGCAGGTTTTCATCGTAATTGATATTCAATTATTCAGCATTTTATATGGGTGCCGTATTCTATAAGGATAGAAAATAAATATGTTTGTGTTATACACGTGCGGGTCGCTCATTGTGATTGTATGTGATAGCTAATTTGGTATTCCTGACGTATCGTAGTTTGGAGGCTTACCGGCTTGACTGCAATACTTTGACTGTTGTCAGACGTCTTCGGGCAGTGAATGGGGCATTGGTGAGACTTAGTAGTTACCATGGTTGCATGGTGTCTAGTTCCGGTCACGTGAAGCATCACGTGATCCAGATAGTAAATTAAGTTCGAAATTTCGATGTAAAAAATAGAATTGGTGTTTTTGTGTGCAGCTGCGAGTAGGTTGAAAGCGCTAATCAAATCCCTGTTAGGTTAAACCTGATTAGAAATGGAAATAGTATAATGTAATTAGATCGGGCAGATCCTATTGGTCACGTGGGGGGTCACATGACTGCAATTGCTAGGCAACTGTGCCTAACAGGAAGGGATTGCCTTGAAATTGTGCTTTTCTGCACATACTAATTACATGAATCTCAGCCGAATACAGCCAAGGCAAGACCATGATTATACATACATATATTGATGTTATGTTTCTAAACGGTTCATATTGAATGAGTTTTACAGAAACACATTTAGATCATGGTCCTTGTTAAGGCCTAATGATAAACAACGAAGTTTGCAAATCATTTTTGCTTCCTGTTGGCGTAGTTTCAACTCTCTGTCACCTCCTCTTGGATGTGGTTGGATTTGCTGAAGTCCGACATATCTGATGTCTTTGGCATTGTCCATTTGATGATGTTCTTGCCAGTGGGCGGCCAACGGGAGTCTGATATCTTGACTGTTCAAGCTGGTTATGTGGTCCCGGATACGGAAACAGACTTCTCGTATAGTGCTAGCAACGTACATTTTTTGACATACACATTGCATTCCATATACAACAAATTTTGATCGACAATTAATAAAGTCTTTAATCTTGATTACCAAACCACCACGGCATTTGAATACTTTCGTTGGTGATAGTGCGTATTTGCAAAAATTGCACATCCCACATTTATAAAAACCAGATGGTTGAGTCCTTGAGGTTAACCAGTGTTCCTGTCCAATTGGCTCAATGGTGACTACTTTGCACAAACTAAAGGCATAGCAATGGGTGCGAAATATGCACCAACTTTGGCCAATTTATTTATGGAATACTTTGAGGAGAAATACATCTTTAACAACAACCCTTTCCAATACCATATTATTACTTGGAAAAGATACATCGATTATGTTTTGGCCATATGGGAAGGCACAGGAGATGAATTTGCAGGTTTCCTATACTACCTTAACCACAATACCTTTGGGATCAAGTTCACAGGTCAAATAGATCAACATGAGATAGTGTTTTTGGATCTGAAAATCAAAATAGATGCAGGAGAAATACACACCTGTACAAACAGAAAGGACACTGCAATCAACTCTATTCTTCATTCATTGAGCAGCCATAAATGCCATGCTGTAAAAAACATACCCAGAGGTGAATTTCTCTGATCAAAACGAAACTGCAGTCAATTGGAAAGTTTTCAAAAAGAATGTAAATCCATTGGCGCTAGATTTCAGGCAAGAGGGTACTCGAAAAACTTGGTAAGACAAACAACGGATTCAATTCAGAAAGTGGCAAGACAAGGACTTTTAGAAACAAAACCCAAAGGAGAGGAAAATCAGTACCCTAAATGTGTGAACTTTATTACCAAATACTCACAGGACAGCAAATTGATTTACCAAATGTTGCGGAAGAATTGGCATATATTATGCTTGGACACAGATCTTCAGAACTATATTACAGAATGTCCAAATATTATCTTTACTAAAGCAGCAACACTCAGAAATTTACTATGCCCCTCTTTCCTCAAACCTGAGCCAATTGGACAGGAACACTGGTTAACCTCAAGGACTCAACCATCTGGTTTTTATAAATGTGGGATGTGCAATTTTTGTAAATACGCACTATCACCAACGAAAGTATTCAAATGCCATGTGGTTTGGTATTCAAGATTAAAGACTTTATTAATTGTCGATCAAAATTTGTTGTATATGGAATACAATGTGTATGTCAAAAAATGTACGTTGGCAGCACTATACGAGAAGTCCGTTTCCGTATCCGGGAACACATAACCAGCTTGAACAGTCAGATGTGTCGGACTTCTGCAAATCCAACCACATCCAAGAGGAGGTGACAGAGAGTTGAAACTATGCCAACAGGAAGCAAAAATGATTTGCAAACTTCATTGTTTATCATTAGGCCTTAACAAGGACCATGATCTAAATGTGTTTCTGTAAAACTCATTCAATATGAACCTTTTAGAAACATAACATCAATATATGTATGTATAATCATTGTCTTGCCTTGGCTGTATTCGGCTGAGATTCATGTAATTAGTACGTGCAGAAAAGCACAATTTCAAGGCAATCCCTTCCTGTTAGCCACAGTTGCCTAGCAATTGCAGTCATGTGACCCCCCACGTGACCAATAGGGTCCGCCCGATCTAATTACATTATACTATTTCCATTTCTAATCAGGTTTAACCTAACAGGGATTTGATTATCGCTTTCAACCTACTCGCAGCTGCACACAAAAACACCAATTCTATTTTTTACATCGAAATTTCGAACTTGATTTACCATCCGGATCACGTGATGCTTCACGTGACCGGAACTAGACACCATGCAACCATGGTAACTACTAAGTCTCACCGATGCCCCATTCACTGCCCGAAGACGTCTGACAACAGTCAAAGTATTGCAGTCAAGCCAGTAAGCCTCCAAACTACGATACGTCAGGAATACCAAATTAGCTATCACATACAATCACAATGAGCGACCCGCACGGGTATAACACAAACATATTTATTTTCTATCCTTATAGAATAGGGCACCCATATACAATGCTGAATAATTGAATATCAATTACGATGAAAACCTGCAGTTCACAGGTACAAACTACTAAGCATGTTTCTGAAGTTTCCTAAAATAACTATGTAAAAATAAAAAACCCTCTTTACTGATACCATAGTGAGATGTATTCCACAAACCCTGAGAAAAATCTCCCCCTGTGTTTTCAGGAACAAGAACTAAAGCCAAACAGCTATTATGCACTTCCAATGTGGTTTTTTTTAAAAGGCGTTACTAGAAAACACATGGTCCCAGAACACCGGAGGATCACGGACTGGGTAACATACTGTTTCATATTTATTCTATAACATGAGTGATATGTTATTGCTCTCCAAGTTATTTCTTGTCCAGACACGTTTATCTATTTACATGAGCCTTAGTCGAAGCAAACCAATCACTAATGTTGTCTGCATATAGAATAAACAGATAGCAGATATCAAACTGAGGAACAGTGCCTATTAACAAGAATCTCGAAACCAAGGGTTTAGAATTAAGTTAAATTGTATAAATGGAAATGTGATGTTTTTCATTCTATTTACACATGACTCATGGAAAATCCATCTTTCTTTTTCTCTTTTTCTGCTTTTTGTTTCCCCTTTATCCAAATATATGTATTTTCTTGGAAATGTACCTTCCCCGCTGTGTATGTCCTCTACCCGGACATATTCCGCAAATTAGGATTGCATGTTTAATTTGACTATTGGATTATTTGGTAGCATTTCTTACATCCTGACGTCGGCCTAGCAAGGTTGAAACACGTGTTGGTGTGGCGTGACCAAACTTATGTGGCGTGTCCAAATTTATTTCTTTTCAGAACAAACTTAATGTATGGATAGGCCAATTAAGAGTGACTAGGTTCTATTCATACTTTATTAATTGGATGGAAAAGTATAACCTTTTCAAGTGCTCATTTGATTTTTTGACAATACGATGTATGATAGTAATACATGTGTTTTTTTGTTAATATCAAAATACAGGAACCCTACTTACAACTCACAAGGTGTGTCTCAAACTAATGGTCTCATTTTTTTAAAAATTCTCTAATTATAACAATTGACACCACATCATTGTGGCAAACATATGATTGAGCGCAGTCCTTGAAGCTATCAACCTTCAAAGATTATTGTGTTCCTGTGTTGGGTTTACTTTTCTTGTGTCAGGGGATTTTTGTCGTTTGACATACTGGGGTGTACGCATGGTCAATGCTCACATGTGATGTGTACAGGACACTGAGGGTCACTTGATTTCACATGCATGTATTGAGTGCATGTCCCAACTGACACACACACTTACACAATGATCCACCACACATACAACCACCCTTCCATGCCCACACGTGCACACAGATTGCCTTCTCTGGCATGCTCTGTCCCTGCAACGCATGATCATTTAACATTTGGGGATTGTGTACATGCGTCAGTAAGTTATTTTTTTTGCTTGTACTTTTTATATGATGCTCAAGGTGTTTCCGACAACACAATGGCTGCTCACTGTACTGTGTGCAGAGCGGTGTGTAGCAGGAGACACACACAGCACATGGGTTTGGGATTTGCAGATTTGGATTGGCCAATGTGCATGCCAACAAACATTCTGTCTTTTGTTGATGGTACCTACCGCTGGTGGCATGCATTTGTGTGTGACTTTGTATGTGTGGGAGGTTGTTGGTGAGTCATTTCATCTGATTCCATGTCAGATGCGATTGTCTCAGGGCTCTTTCCATTTATCAAGTGTCACTTCATATCTAATTGGTCATGTGTTGTGCTTTTAGTTAGCTCTTTTGCTGTTGCATGCCATGTCATTGTGTGGCAGACAAGGGTGATGTGGGTTGGCAGGGTTTGGGTGACATACCAGTGATTGTCATGGCCTGTTTTTGCAGGGGGGTGGTGTGATATACACCTTGCATGTGTTCCTTTTGGTCACACAGGATTGGTTATGTTTAGGTAGCTAGGGATGCACACAATGTAGCACTTCCGTGGCAACATTCTCAGGGTGGTAAGGTTGTGACAATTGACTGTCTCTTTGTCATCATCGATTGTCACCTGGTATGTGCCAGGCCTGTGTGCACTCTGCAGGGGTGGGAGTTCAGGTGAAAAATGTGACCACAAGCTGGGTCCGGGCTGCCTCACCACGTGCCCTTTCGCCTCCCATGAGCAGCGCCTGTGCCTGTCGTTGGGGATGTGTGGGCACCACCATGTCCACTGGTATGCCGTGCCGTGTTGCAACATTGTGCAGGACACATGCTGCCACAATGATCCTGCACACTACTGTGGGTGCATATAGTAGCTGCCCACCAGAGTGGTCAAGGGAGCGGAAGTGTGACTTGAGCACTCCAAATGTGCGCTCCACTATGCCCCTGGTTGCAATGTGGGCAGCATTGTATCTTACCTGGGTTGGTTTGGTGGGGTTCCGTATTGGCGTCATCATGTGGTTGCTCAGAGGGTAGGCACTGTCCCCTGGGGAGGTTAGGATGGTTGTCATTAGCTGGGTTTGTGTTTTTGTCTGTGTGTGACATGCATGCATGTGCACAGGCATTTGTATTCACCAATGAGCCATGTGCCGCCATGCTTCCCAGCTTCCAGGTCCCGGCTCAGGGCGGACATTCTGTATATGAAACTGTCATGGGTAGACCCAGGATAGTTTGCTTCGACAGAGGTGATGATTCCATGGGCATCGCATACAACCTGTACATTGATGGAATCCCATTGCTTGAGGTTTCGATAGATGTGCTCAGTGGCCCTAGGTGGACGTAGGGCCACATGGGTGCAATCTATGGCACCGAGCACTTTCGGGAAGTGTGCCACCCTGTTAAAGTCCTGGACCATGGCCTGCCTTTCTGCGGGTGTTCTGGGCATGTATATGTGCCTGCAGACTGAAGGGCGCACAGTCATGATTGCCAACACCTGGTGTAGGCAGCATGACTGTGTGTCCTGTGAGACACCCCCAACTATGTCAGTTGTCAGCTGAAATGACCCAGTGGCTAAAATATGCAGGACATTGAGCACCTTTTCCAAGGGGCTCAGTGCTTGGGAGCACAAGGTGGGTGATGTGAGGTCATCCTCCCACTCAATGACCAGGTCTAGGATGATACAAGGTGGAAACCTATACTAAACTTAAATAATAGGGTGCCTGGCAAAACCCTGAAAAGCCCAGGTAGGTAAATTTGGATTAACAAAACACAATTTTTCAGGGTGAGAGGTCCTTCAACTCCCAAAAAACACAATGTATACATGTGACTACATATACATTATCTCACATTGATGTATTTTAATATTTTTGAGATAGAGTACCAAGGGTTATTCTGGAACAACAATACAAATGAGTATGATCCGTACCAAGAGAGGATCTTAATGTACAAACATACAACCGTAAAGAATTATTGTCAGAGCAGTTGTGCAATGGAGACAAAAATCAACAATTATTCACATAAACTGAAAAAATCACAATAACAACAGTGTTTGAACTGTCCACTGTTCATGTGAAGTAAAGTCGTTGACACAACAGTGTTTCGGCCTAAAACAGCTGTAAAGTGCAGCTAGATGAGCAGGCCTTCATCAGGACATGTGGTAAAATGTTAGTAGTCCCGGGATATCTATCAAGGGTTAAACCATTGCCAAGGTAAGATGGGTCCAAGCTGAGTACAGGAACCAAACAGCCATTTTGTTGCGCCGTAAAACAACCAACCGATGACTGTCAGTGGTGCCTCAAGTGGTAGCACGTGTCTTTGGTATAACACTGGCGGAATGGAATCCGTCAGCGTGGGTCGTCCTCCCGACATGTATGAACACGACTTGAAAAGGAGTTGCTGCTGCTCGCTTCGGCTTGTGTTTCCCCAGCAACGGTGAAAGTGAAACTTTGAAAAGGAGTTGCTGCTGCTCGCGTCGGCTTGTGTTTCCCCAGCAACGGTGAAAGTGAAACTGCTGGGGAAACACAAGCAGACGCGAGCAGCAGCAACTCCTTTTCAAGTCGTGTTCATACACGTCGGGAGGACGACCCACGCTGACTGATTCTATTCCGCCAGTGTTATACCAAAGACACGTGCTACTACTTGAGGCACCACTGACAGTCATCGGTTGGTTGTTTTACGGCGCAACAAAATGGCCGTTTGGTTCCTGTACTCAGCTTGGACCCATCTTACCTTGGCAATGGTTTAACCCTTGATAGATATCCCGGGACTACTAACATTTTACCACACATCCTGATGAAGGCCTGCTCATCTAGCTGCACTTTACAGCTGTCCTAGGCCAAAACACTGTTGTGTCGATGACTATACTTCACATGAACAGTGGACAGTTCAAACACTGTTGTTATTGTGATTTTTTCAGTTTATGTGAATAATTGTCTATTTTTGTCTCCATTGCACAACTGCTCTGACAATAATTCTTTACGGTTGTATATTTGTACATTAAGATCCTCTCTTGGTACGGATCATACTCATTTGTATTGTTGTTCCAGAATACCCCTTGGTACTCTATCTCAAAAATATTAAAATACATCAATGTGAAATAATGTATATGTAGTCACATGTATACATTGTGTTTTTTGGGAGTTGAAGGACCTCTCACCCTGAAAAATTGTGTTTTGTTAATCCAAAAGGAAACCTATACCTGCCCTAGACCTCGTCATCAGGCATCCCAAAAAGGCTGGTTCTGGGCAAAAACATGCAGGGCCTGGCTACTCTCCTCCTCCTGCGATGTCCCACAATCAGTGCTGGGAGAAATGGGACATTCATCGTAGCTGTATATACTTTTTTGTTGTTTGCGCGCACTTTTATACTGTGCGGGGACGCTTCATGCCTGCCTTTGTTTGGCGGACGTGTTTACACCTGTGCATGTCTTTTGGCGTGCGTGGGTTTCCCGTATTCGATTCCATGAATACATGTTGTTGGCTCGCGTGTGGGCGTACCGTGTATTTCCCGGCAGTACTTCCCCAGTTACGCCTTCATTTTCACGTGTTGTTCCCCATTCCACGTGTTCCGCCTCCTTTTTGGTGTGTGCGCTACACGTTGTGCGCTTTCGCTTTGCGTGTCGCGCACGGCATTCGGGATGTTGCAGTGACGTGTGCGCCAGTGTGTGCCACCCGCGGATTTGGTGCACATCCCAGAGAAAACACGTGCAGGGCCTTCCATGAATTGCAAGCGTACACGTGCCCTTGCTTTTTCACGCTTGCGCAAGCTTGCACCACGATTTTCGGTGCACATTTGTTCCATGAATCGGCCCCAATATCTTTTTAACGTAAATAATGTTAACTATTTCAATGCCAATCTGCAGGACAACCAATCACTTAGAGTATTTACAGGTCAATTAGGGGACTTGAACCTGCCTGTAACCTTGGAATTGGTATGATTTACTTCTTAGCCAATGTGTCTCACCTCAGAAAGCATTGCTTTTTTGCACTTTGGCATTCAAAGATGTAATGGATGAGGTTGCATGTGGTAACTAGCAATTCTGGTTAGGATTCACAAATGCACTGGTCTCTCTCTATAAGCTGTGTGTAATGCAAAAAAGATACAAAGAATACTTTAATAACAATAAATAAATAACTATATCCCATTGAATGAGACTCTATGGTAATGTCATGTCCTGATGAAGGCTGATCTACTAAGAGCACCCCTCAACTGCTAGAAAGGCCGAAACACAGTTGTGTCAATACCTAACAAAACAGCAGGTTTTAAACAAAACACTGTTTAACCAGCTGACGAATGCAGCATTCACAATTGAACACGACCCCAAGATAATGCAAATTTTGTATACGTCTCCGACAAGTATTGTTGATTGTTTTTTGTATATACAATGTACATTTTATGTTCCCCTGTGCTACACCTTTAATGTACTGTACTGCATTTTATTCCTGCTACTTCACTTTTACCGTGATGCACATGATAAATGGAATAAAAGAGTGGGTCACGCTTTATCTGGGTTCGCCCTGATCCTTATCGCATGTACATCTACAGAGGCCACGACACGCAACCTAATAATTTCTCTCCAATCATACTCCACAATTAGTATTCATGCGAACAGCCTCACATCACAATTCTATTCATTTCCTAGAGATGTTACTATTTCTGCTAAGATGAACAAGTCCACACCTACTACATTCAACTGCTCTGATTTGGTGATATAATTTCCAGCTGTGAACTTTTAAACTAATTACTATTGCAATACAAACTCAGACATAGAAATCATAAATATTTGTAATTCACCACTCTGGTACTTGACAACGTACCACTAAGCCCAACATACCACACTGCAGTGCTATAAATTCGTTCAACTAGGATCACATATCCTAAAATACGAAAAAAACTCCGTGGCACATATTTCTCCTCTTCGAAGGTTACCATCATCCAACCTCAACCTCAACATTGTGCTTTCGTCCGACTTTGTGATATCGGAAAACAAACAGGCAAAGCCAGTGCCTACAAAGAAATTGGACCATCCTGCTTGGAGAATGCCAATTCTTGTGCCCGTAACTCTTCAGCACTTAATAATGTTTCAGAATGGAACATGCCACCTTCAATGCTGGCTGCTGTCGTTAATGTTCTGTTAAAGATCATTATTGTGGCATGGATGCGGACGTGTACAGAACTACACTGGTGAATCAATCAGTTACACTGACCAGCCTCCCTGCAAAATGCCACACCATGGTTCTTGGCAGCACCGGTTCACTGGTAACCACATCACAACTTGTCCCTGGAGCTCACCATAACTCCGTCCTTGACTATGGGGCTCTACAAGTACGGGGCTCTCACAGCCTGCTGGAACCCCTCTGGTCTCATGTTTGCCACGACCTCCCCACAGGCTGAATCTTCCACCAGATCTGCACTTGCACTCCTCATGACCCCAGGTAGCCAGCTAACCAAGCTTGGGGTGAATGCCATTGTGGGCCCTTGGCCAACATGCTTAACAGTAAGTACTTTATGCACGACCAGCGCGTATTTAAATAAATGTATTTCTTCTCCCAAAGCCCTTTCACCATTATCTTCAGTAACCTTTCACTGGTGTCAAGCTTTTGTTAAATTTGGCCATATCTCCTCTTCTCCAGCAAGACAGTAGCCATCAAACTGTAGGTTCCATATCTCTTGGGAGGCTGGCTAACTTACACAGAGAGAGGGTACTTATCTTCAGGTTTTAGGGATGGGGAGGTGGATGTCCTCTGGCTGTCCCCCCAGTATAGCGCATGTCCTCCTACAACAGGTACGGCTTCAGCAGGTTCAGCTTGTCACCATTGTAGCAAAGTGGCATTTCCACATAGATGACCCGGAGTCTCATGTAGAAAAGGAATGTTCTTTATTGGTTACAGCCTAATATAGGTAAGCCCACAGTTTACAGGACACAGATAATTGGGAAACATCCACCAACCACCCTCTCTCCAATTGTGTTCCAAGATACAATCAGCCTAGAGCATTTACACCACATTCCTCTCTCAGACACTCATGTCATCATATCCATTGAGAGCAGGCAGGGCAGGAAGAAAGACACTTCTAACATTTTATGGAAGATTAGGGGAACCCCTCCTTTATGGCCCTATCTGGTTCTATCTTCTGCCCTGTAAAGGAGGATCCCCCGTTGAAAGATCTTAATTGGTCTCATTGATCAGTCTGCTCTTATCCTTCAGTGGGGATCTTGATTTAGCTCTTTCGTCCCTGTCGATTATTCTAACTGTGTCTAGAGATCCTGATCTTGGTCTCATCGAGGTGTTCTTCTGGAAGTAGTTTCTGGATAATCTAGATCCCACCCCTGAGGCTAGTGATCAGGGTTTCTGGAATGTAGGTTTCTGTGTTCTCCCTACTACTCTGTCCGGTTGTGGCAGAGGACACATGTCCATTTTATCACCTTGTGACGTTTCGGTTGTGGCAGAGGACACATGTCCATTTTATCACCTTGTGACGTTTCTAAAAAATGCACAAGTTCTGCTGGATCATCAAAGATGTGGAGTGATCACCCATGCTGGTAATAGCTATCCTTGCTGGCACAATGAGCCCATATTAGACGGAGGCTTAGGAAACGCTTCCTCTTGTTCGCTGTGGCCCTGGAAAGATATTGTGATATGCATATGAATTGGGCATCGTGGGTTATTTTGCTTCCTATCTTCTTTATTCGTGTAAGCGTTTGTACCACTGGTGTATATTGCAGCAGGCAGGCTATTAAAGGCACGGGTCTTCCAGTTGGCTTGTTATCTCTTGGGCCAATGTGCTGAGCTCTTTGAATTTCTAATGAAATTGTAATTTCATCTTAAACCAGTTCTTGAGCCACCTCACAGGATTCGGGCCTTGTGAGTTTTCTGGAATTTCTGCAGTCCTCTCCAATGCTTCGGCATACACGGGTGGGAGGCACAGGGACATGATCTTCACTGCTGCATGCTACAGTGGACTGTCACTTCTCGCATGCCTCATCGGCCATCCAGAAAGGAATCCACAGGAGTTCCGCTTTCTTCCCCATTACAACCATAGGTACTGGGTGCATGCAGGGTGCATTTTCAGTGCTGGGTCCGCAGATATATTTGGAGCAACGGTTCAGGGGCACAGAGCTTTTGGTTTAAGTGGCCATCTTGCCGTCAAAGTTGTAATGGATGAAGATGGATCTGTGAACTAGCAGTACTGGTTGGGATAACGAAAGGTGTTGGTCTCTCTCTCTCTCTGTTAGCCATTGCAATGGAAATTAAGATAAACCAACATTTTTATAACAAGAAAAAACAATTGCTTTCCCTATTTCGCCCAAACACACAGGTCGACCTAACAGTTCATATACTTCGATGCAGGGAAGGAGACTTTAACCTGCGACATTACCATTCAAAAACCAATGATCTAACCTCGGAGACAAAGCGCCTCATTATAAGTCTGCTGGTCGGGAAATTAGGATGCCGGTAGCAACGTACTGGCACCCTTTCGAAACCGGCAGACTACTACTCTACCTTCCAGGGTCTGTGCGCCCGGCAGGTCTGTCCTGCCGGGCGCATCGGCCCCGGAAAGCAGAGTTGTCATGGAAGCACCAACACTGTTCGGTTGCCGGTGCTTCCGTGAACCCATTCCTGTGGAATGGGGACTTCCAAAATCTACCGCCTGATATCCCGGGCCGCCGGGACTTGTAATGTAGCGGCAGTGGATTCAGTTTTATGGGGACGGCAGAAACCCGCCAGTAGCACCAGTGGGTTACTTCATCCTCGTAACGAGGCCACAGTCTATTCTTTCATTGTCAACAGCTTTTTTCATTATAATATACCTGTCAAAGGTGTAATCAATGACAATACATCTGGAAACTAGCAAGAGTCAGGCTGGGGCATGAAACACGTTCAGGCACCAATACAAAAGTGGCTCTCAATCACACATAACAATTCAGTACTATTTAAGAGAGTGTTTTGATCAAATATATTGCAGGTAATTCATTTGAACTCATTTTATTGGCAACATTGATTCAAACTAATTTAGTAACTTATCAAATTGTCCCACTGTCGAAACAAACTTGGCCCTCAACAATCATGGGCTAGCACTTTGGGCATTGCCCTATAGTCTAGTCAAAGCCTGGATGCCAGGGTGGCGGGAGGCAGAGGAGGGCAGAATGAACGCAAGGTTTGTTTAGAGGAGGGGGAGTGAGACAGTGATGAATAGGTATAAACTCTGACAAAAGAGCAGTGATATTTTAATTTGCGCTGGGGAGGGAACAGTGGTAAATAGTGGCAGTTTGTGGCAGATCAGCGGTAACCACAGTAACAGGAGAGATGGACAAGCATGAGTGCTGATCATGCAACCTGGCAGTGAGTGTCCAAGACCCCATTATGTGCAAGAAATATCTGTTTTTTATTAGGTGAATCCGGCCCGATAAAGAAGGGGCCAGTGCCTGTAGCTGAGTGCGAGATGTGCTGCAATGGGTTAGCGACACTTCCACCCACCGTGCACGTGGTGGATACGTGCTTCGTGATGAGCACAAGGGGACATGCCATGATATACAAGACACTGGAAAAAAACTTGACATCTCTATTACATTACCTTCCGATACCTCTTTCGATCTAAATGCACAAAACACAGCATCAATTGGCATAGTAAAGCACTATGAGGGTACCTGCCCATGATATAGAATGAGAAAGCCTGACATCCTTAAATAGGTCAAACGAAATATCTAGAATATTCAAAATAAAGAGGTTCAAAAGGCAAAGGAAATTGGAAGATGGAATTGTATTAACAGCTAGAGCATGTATGAAAGCACTGGAACAGTGTATTGCTGTGTAAGGGTCAGGGGAAAGTACAAAGTTAGGAAGGGCCGGGATGTAACCCTGCTGTATAAAGAAGCTCAGAAAGGGTAGACGTGCCGTGTTGTGGTTTAGGTGGAACCATTTATGTTCAGAAATACCAACATAACATAACATGCCTGACGCATATTCGAAAAGAGGCATACAATGCTAGAATTAAAAGTGGAAGGTTCGGTAGAGTTTACCTTTCCTCTCCCGCTTCCGGTTATCATGGTAGAGGGAATGCTGCGAGCAGTTTGCAGATAGCGTTTGTGCCTAAATTCATGTTCACCAGCAGCAAGACTAACGGCCTGATTCATGGAATTTTCTCTGCAGTAAATAGGGATTTTGCGTGCCAAACCGCGTGCAAAATACCGTTTGTCGATTCATGGAATGGACTGTGCAGGTGTTTTTCGAACTTTGTGGGGACTTCGGGCAGACTCAGCACATCTCATCATGCAGTCGATCGCCCTGCGCAAGACACCTAGCAGAGTGTGGGCGGGGCCTGGGCAGAGGGGTGGAACACACAAAATGGGGAAGAACATGCGAACATCTAAGGATTACAAGGGAAGGGCTGCACGCAGTACCAATGCATGCCCACAAATGCACGGAACGAAGCACATTCATTGATCTGACTGCACAACCTCTCATCGGGGAAAGGCCAAGCAAAGCCCTCAATCTGTCCGCCACCCAAAGGCAGGCGGACAGACACTTGCAAATAGGAATCACCTCCGCAAGGTGGTATCGCATGTTGAATTTAGTGCGTACACGCAGACGGGGTTCGGAACTTACTTAGGGGTGCGCGTATGCAGTGTAGCAGGGTGCATGAAGGGTTTACTTAGGTTCGCATGCAGATTTTCCGAGTGTTACCTGAGTTACAGAAATGTGTACTCATGTTGTCGGGATGCCAGCAATAGTTACGGGGAACCCCGCACAGTGTCCCTTAGGTGCAGAACTGGTTGTGGGGGACCACAAAAAATGTTTCAAGGGTGCATGTGTTTGTGCCCGAGGATCACGCAAAGCTAGCTGTACCTGGCTCTTTTTGCTTGGCGTGGGGGTGTGTCGGGGGCATTCCGGCCGCAATCTGGCAGAAACAGTCACTTTGCGCAAACAATTCCATGAATATGCAGAGCACACAGCAAAGGTTCTGTGCTCAGGCTCGCGCAGAGGCGTTCTCGGTGGATGGACTTTGTGGGATCTCTGTGCATTTTTCCATGAATTGGGCCCTAAATCATGATATTTGGAAAAGAAGAGTTTAAAGTGAGGGGGCGGGGGGGTTATGGTGATAGTTTGAAATAGACTTCAAGTCATGTCCTGTCAGAGCCGTCTACCATTGACGGGGTCCCTTCTCTGCGCCCCACGTGCTGCCTCTGCAAGGCAGGACTTTTCTTTGCGGCTGTTGATTACTCTATAGTCCTGCTGGGAGGCAAAACTTCCATCTCTAATAGCTTGTTTTTCAATAACAAATGTGAGCGAGCATTCTTCAGTTTTTGTGGTTTATGGTAGAACAACTGAGAACAATAGGTCTGCTGTTTTTGTGAAGTATCCTGTGTCCTGAGCCTGACACTCAAATTGCAGCTACAGTAACTCCTCCAGCTCTCTTTCTGGGATAGGATGATTTTTTTCCTGTGGATACAGGTATTGATCTACAACATGCGCATTAACACCCTGGGCTATCATACATGAATTGTAATGCAAACGTACCTATTTTGAGTTCATTTATCATTTTTATTTGTGTATGTGTCAATTAGTATATTTTTTTTACTACTGATTAAATATACTTTATTCATCCCAGCGTTTTATGTACATTTTTCTCCCATTCATGCCACGCATAGATGATTGTTTTATGACTTGTTTTTGAATTGATGCATTGAAATTCTGCAGAGAACGCTGACCTAAATTCTTAAATTCTTAATACACGTTTCCACTAGAGGGCAGTCAAAACTCAGTAATTTCCAACCGGCGGCTGGGTCTAGCACACACATTACATTACAAAATGTATTTAGACTTCGGTACATTTCACCAGTACAGGAGCGGGTTGTGCCACTGTACCCCCGAATCTTCCTCAGTTTTCAAGAAAACATTGATCATTTAATTGAATAGAAGGATGCGCGAAAACTCAGAAATTAGAGTGGCCATTCATTGCGTTGCAAGTATGTGTCCAAATCATGGGCCCCCATTGAATAAGGTGAGAATGAGGGCACATCTGTGCTAGCACCCGTCCAAACCTCACCCGTCCAATTGCTTCAGAACTGGGGCACTCACGTTAGTGGATCAAACGCATAGAGCAGCGGAGGCAGCCTGCCATGAGTATGCCAGAGCCGGTTGTGCATACTTCTGCATGTTCATTTGTCGCCCATGTGGAGCTGGAAAGGGAAGGGAGCCTGCAGGAGCCAAAATGTCTGCAGCTTTCAAGGATTGCAGAGGTCAAAATGGTTAAAACAAGCCTTACATACATCTTACAAAGCATAACATGTCTTTAAATGTATCTTACAGAGCATACATAAAATGTCTTGTGATAGTCCCGTTACAAATAGTTTGTTATGCAGAATTCTGTCACCTGTTTTCTTGCCCCATGAGCAGTTCCATGCCACCAAATGGTTTAGTGAGCAAACTACATATGATATCTTGTATCGGGGGTCCTCCAAGGCAAGTAATCACTGGAACACCAAAGTAATCCAAAAAAGAGCATACACTAGGCAGGAAGTAACACATTTTATTACAGGCCCAGAGGCAGCTGGGAGAGCATGGTTGAAACAGCATGGTGGAACGAAACTGAATGAAGAGAGCTGTCGACGTCGCTTACTCCGGGCAAACGTTTTAAGCACTTCTCACATAATTAGCATAGACACATTTATAGCAACTGTTAATCCATGCTACAAAGTTCATTGGTGAGACCACGTCATTCCCCTAAGGCTAAACATACAGTACCTCCTGACACAAGGTGTCCAAAACTACCCCTCGTGACATCACAAACCTTCCCGCACCACCCTAAAAGAACGAACATTATGTGATTGTGCTAACCATTGGAAATGTAATATCTTGCCATTGGTCAATTTTCATGAGACACCCGCGCTTGGCAAAGGGGAGACATTCACACGCCATCCAACTGTGCTCTAGCACCTTGAAGCATGACATGTGCAGTGGAGTAACTTTGCTGAAAATGTTGGGGGGGGCATGACATCTGAAGAAAAGGTGCCCCAGCCAAATGAATGGGGTAAATGGTGTGCCATGAAAGTTGGGGGGGACAAACACCCCTGTCCCCCCCCTAAAATTACACCCATGCTCATGTGCTAGATGGGATTACCAATAATGATCTCAGACCCAAGTAACCGGACAGACTCAAAGAATATGGCAAAGTACTACTTAATTGTCAGCTTAAATAAAGTAGGGCCATCTGGCGAACAACAACCTGTGTTCCATGCACTCACACTTAGGTTTCGATTATACTAAGGATTTATACCTCAATATGCATCATCTATGACATCATCCTATCTGGCAAGCTGTAACACCTACTGAACGGAGGGATTGGTTAAGGGAACATATGTACCTATATATCAGATAAGTATTAGTAGGCGTGCTTTGAACCACCTATAAATATGTGCAATTCATATGATAGCAGAATAACATCAGTGGATTGGACTCTGAAACATTGTACAGCATGTTGCTCGATAGACCCATATGGATGGCATTCTCTCCCAACCTTGGACTTTTGGCTCGTTACCACCACGTAAGCAAAACAAAACTCAGGTGTAGAGAGCAATGCCAGACTACTACCCTCTTGCCCAATTAATCCATCATCTCTAATCGGTCAGGCCTGAAGCCAAGGCTTCTCCTTTGTAGCTGAGCTTGCAGCCTGTTCTCTGTTCTGGAACTTTCAAAGGAGTGTAGATACCCGATTATCTTCATCTGGAACTCAAAGAATAGCCCTTGTTTTTGACTTCTGAATCACGCATGAGGAGACCACAATTTCGTCCATTTCGAATTTAATTAAATTAAGCTGGACGGCATTACTCCTCTTGGCCTCCAGAGACTTGGTTGCTCTACCTCACATAAACTTTCTGCATTCTTGCCTGTCCAGTACTTGGCCCTAGCAGATGTTTTCTTCCTTGCAATCTAAATATGTCTTACATACATGGCTTATCCTCTTAACTCCCTGTGTGCCTTGCAATTATTCCTTAATGCAGCAACTTTGATCGCAGGCCAATAGACTCCTCTTTATTCCTCACATAAAGCTGTTTTTCCTGTGTCTTCGGACTAGCCCTGCTCTGTCTCTGAGGTAGCTTGATTGGGTTCCACATGGGTACGTCGTCCATCTTTTCGTTATGGCCACTTGAGCCACGTTACATTTTCTTCTGCAGCAAGCTTCTATATGTCTCATTTACCTTGTGTTTCTTCGTATGTACATTCACTTAATCTCCACTCACTTATTTCTTTGGTGCACATCATGGACCACATCATCGTGGTCAGACCACTATCTAGTCTCATGTTCCTTTTTTCCTACCGACTCCTCCTGTAAAGCTCGCCCTCCTAAGATGCCTTTGCGCTCCTGGCGCTCAGTCGACCTAAAGGCTCTTACTGATCAGATTGTCTCTAACTGTGCCCCCTTGAAGCAACTATCTTTATCCTCACTGTCCCATTCTTTAACCACCGTGGCCGACCTCTTCGCTCCACTGAAACTGATTCAAGGCCGTAGACTTCCCTCCCAACCCTGGTTCACTGACCAGCTTAAAACGGCTCGCCTCCATCTTAGACAAGCTGAACGGAAATGGCGTTCTGGCTATAATCCAGTGCTCAGAGATATATATAAACGCAATCTGTCCTCATACCTGACAAGCGTTAAACTGGCAAAATCCTCCTTCTTTGCCCAGAAAATTGAACACGCTCTATGCAAACCAAAAACTCTCTTTTCCATTGTGCACTCGTTATCCTCTTCGGAGACCTTGACCTCTATGGTTAAGCCCTCTCAGGAACTGTGCAATGACCTGGCCTCCTTTTTCACCACCAAAATTGATGCTATACGAGCAAACATTGCTAAATCTCTTGCAATATTGCCTCCTGAAACCCCCAGCTTTGTGCCCTCTACTGATATCTTGGCTAGTTGGTCCTCTTTCCCTCCATTCACCGAGGCAGAGGTCTTGACAGCCATTTTGAAGATTAAATCATCATCTCCCGAGGACCCCATCCCAGCCCCTATTCTGAAGGTTATTGCTCCTGATATTTTGACTGAGTTCACACTGGCAATAAACAACTCTTGTCAGTCGGGATTTGTCACCCCAGAATTGAAATCTGTTAGGGTTATTGCCCTCCTCAAAAAGCTTTCTCTCGACCCCACTATCCCGGCTAACTTCCGCCCTATTTCTCTACTTCTGTTCCTGTCCAAACTGCTGGAATCACTGGTCACACCACTTCTGTCCTCTTTTTTGGAATCTTCCAAAATATTTAATCATGCCCAGGCGGGTTTTAGGCCTGGGAGAGGTACGGAAAGTGTCCTGGTCTCGGTGCAGGATGACATGTCCAGACTTGTCGATGCTGGCGGAGTTGGGGCCCTGATCCTGCTAGATCTCTCCGCTGCATTCGACACGGGAGACCCCTCCATCCTTCTCTCTCGTCTCTCACAGATTGGGATATCTGGTGCTGTTCTTGCCTGGTTTACTTCGTTTCTTTCGGATCGCACTCAGACCCTTGCTATGCCACCGTTTCTCTCCCCCCTCTTGCTTTCTCACTTGTGGTGTCCCTCAGGGATCCTCGCTATCGCCAATTCTGTTTAACATCTACATCTGGGCCCTGATTTGTCTCATCCGCTCCTATGGGTTAAACTGCTATTCATATGCAGATGATACCCAAATCCTGATCCGTCTGGACCAGGATCAATCAGAGACCTCTGTATGTCTCCACGACTGCCTTAGGGCAGTCGGGATCTGGATGGACCAGAATTGGCTAAAGTTAAATGGTGATAAAACGGAGGTACTGTTGGTAGGCTGCCCCCCCCAGTCCCTCCCTGTGGACCCCTGCTTTCTGGCCCGCTGCCTTGGGCCCGTTACCCAACCCAGTTAGCAAAGTCAAGAATTTAGGAGTTATCCTCTCCGCTTCTTTGTCAATGTCTAACCAGGTTGCGGCCATGTGCCAGTCCACCCACCACCAGATCAGAATCCTTAAGAGGGTTATGCCCCTGATCCCGGTAGCCCTCCGCCCCCCTGTGGTAGCCGCGTTAGTCCTCACACGACTGGACTATTGCAATTCGCTCTATCTGTCTCAACCTATCGGCCTCATCCATCGCCTTCAGCGTATGCAGAACCTGGCTGCTAGGCTGGCTACTGGCTCCCCTTATGGTGCCCATATTACACCAGTGCTTCGCCAACTGCACTGGCTCCCGGTGAACCAACGAATTCAGTTTAAATCTCTGTGTATTGTTCACCGGGCTATTCACGGTCAGGGTGCTGAATTTTTGCAGCTTAAATTCACCCGATATTGTCCGGACCGGAACCTCCGCTCTGCTACTTCTAACCTGCTCACTGTCCCCAGGTTTAACCGGGCAAGGCTCGGTGGTAGAGCCTTCTCTGTTGCCGCGACCATACTTTGGAACAGTCTCCCTGAACCTCTTAGGGCCACTGTTAACCATCTCGGATTCAGAAGAGCGTTGAAAACCAATCTGTTCTAAGCCTGACCACTTCACTGGCCTTCTCCGACTGGGTAGCTTCCCTTCCAGCGCCATGATGCCCTTGGGCGAACGCGCGCTTTACAAATGCTAATAACATAACATAACATAACATAACATCATTGCTTCATATTCGATTACATGTTTCTCTTCTTACTTCAGTTACATCTTCATTCTTTAGGTATTGTCATATCATTTTAGTGTGTCTTCATAACTTCCCTTCATGACATCACTCTACCCTCGTCCAATTTCACTTATAGCTCTTTGATGTCCAATGGTGTGTGCAGAAATCCTTCCGCCCTTTCAGTGTGAGGGCACATTCAATACGGTTGTCTGAGTGCATATCCTCTCTCATACACTCTATGTGTTATTGGAACGATACCTGGTGTCCCACATAGGGCTCTTCTCCTGCTGTTCCAATATGATGGAGGTGACGGGGCAGGAGCTAGGGATGACATGTTCATCTGCTCCTCTACACAACCAATGAGGTGCACTGCGGACATCACCAAGGACACAAAGCACCCTAGGGACACAGAAACTCTCCCGCTGATAGGTCGCCTCCCGTCTCACCTCATCACTCCACAGCCCTCTTCACAGGCCCATCTGCCATGCTGCAACTTGAAACTGCTTACCCCATTGTGAGTTTATTCCTATTTGCCTGTATTTATTTGTTGAATCGCTACATTTCCCAGCGAGCGCCGAGGTGCCTGGTTAACTGAACTCAAAAGTATCTTGGTCCCATTACCCAATGACTACAGTCTCCTGTGAACGGTCAGCCTGCAACATTTCTCCAGCACACAGTTGTAGCTGAGCACTCGAGAAATTCATGCCTGCCCAAGACATATGGCCTCTAACTGTGAATAGACAAATATTATACTGACCTGCGGCCTACTTCTTTTCCATTGTCCCTGCCCCTGATCCCCATGCCTTGCAGGCCCCCCTTTTTTCCATGCCCCGGTGGGTGCCTCCAACACTGCTCTCCCCCAAGGACTTCTCTAGCTACCCCTGCACCCCTGTCACATAAGGTGCACGATGCAGCTGTCAATTATGTCCCCACCTCTAGGTATGCCCCCAACAGTCTCACAACTGTTGGGTGTGCCCTCCTTGGCAGAGCTGAATATGCACCTTTACTGAAACCTCATGGCTCTTAGGTGTCAACAGACTCATCCAGACCAACATACCGCAGGATGCACCGATGGGTTCCGAGTCTTCTATCTGTAATTGGTGCACAACTCTTATATAGATGTTGCATGTCTCCTTGTTACTTCCTCCGAAGTCCAGATCTAGTATCCATCTAATCTATTATTATCTTGATATTGCTGATTTTGGATGAAACTTGCAAACAGTCTGTGTGGACACTGCCTGCTCACGGTTCTTAGGCTTTTCATTCTCAAACGGTGTAAGTAATAATTCATGGTCCTGTTGGATGTCTTTGAAAGTCATTCTCAGTCTGGTATATTTTCGAACATATAAAAAGAACCCAAAACAGGATCAATTATAATCTACCCCTTTACCTTTTTTAGCACCACTTAGAATGTACTCCCAGAAGGCTCAGCGGCAGACAGTTTAGTTTTATAAATAACCCAAAAGTTGGGGGACATTACCAGCAGGCAATGACTCTGGGACCAAGTTACAAGCCAGAGTGAAGCGTAGGCCCTAATGAGATCCTGGTGAAATTAACCGCTGGTAATGGAGGTTATAGGTGTTAGCAGGCAGGCATAATTTCGCGAGGGTGCTAACAGCTTATTTTTACATTGAGAAATGGTAGGTTTGCCTTTGTTCAAGCAAAAACAAATACAAAAGAAAAAGGTCCCTATGGAAGCTGATATCATGGGAGGCCAGTGGGTGGAAGGTGTATGCGAGGAGCAAAGGTCCGTGGAAATCAATTGGGAGGTCTGGTACCTCTGTATAAAGCTAGTCCCCTCGATTCAGTTTATTGTCAGTCCTGAAATGATGGAAAATGAGGCATACAATATGAGTCTAAGAAAAAACGGTGCCTTTATTCCAATTGTGCCCTTTAACTAGATTAAGGTTTGGGTAAACCGTATGGTACCCTAGTGAGGTTTGCATAAACCTTATTGTACCCGAGGGAGGTTTGGGTAAACCTTATGGTACCCTAGTTAGGTTTGGGTGAAACTTATGGTACACGAGTGAGCGAGAGCCCACACCACAGAATGCTCAGATGTTTAGCGCAGAGTGAGCTCAATTATTCCCCTCCCCCGCTTTTTGTCAGTGGAAATCAGCTGGGGGGCAAAATGAGGCAGGGGTAACTGTGGGCTGGAGTCCTGAGAGGGAAGATGGCAGTCTCCAGCTGCCTACGGGGCTTAGAAGGTGGGCAATACCATGTGCTAATGCTAACCTGCACAACTCCCTGATTTACTGATCAAGGGAAGTCAGACACTGTGTGTTGATTTATATTAATGCCTAAAATATAATCACCAAGCAACTTAGAAGAGGAGGAGTGTGGGTTGCTTATGTGTCCGTGGTGAGTGCCCTTATTTGAGAACTAAAGTTGAAGCTGATTAGTAACTTTTAATTTCCCACAAAGGTGAGCATATGGCCCTTGGAAACGTGCATCTGTTACTGGATGGGATTACACCAGAATAATTCCGAGTCCAAATAACCATACATACTCAACAAGATGGCAAGTTGCTATTTTATTAGCAATTATCTAAAACAGGGAGGGTACAACGGATATCAATGTATGTAGGCTCATTCTCTGTGATTTCCACATGATACAATGAAATACCTTCCTTGTCCATCAGAATCATGTCATGCTGTGTGGCAATAGTAAACGCTCTATCAAGGGTTGGGATTGGTTAAGGAACACATCTAGATATACAATCATGTAGGAACTAGGTTTGCTATTGGCTGTCAGATATCAGGTGGACAACTTATCACTACTTCTTCATTCGTGTCACTCAAAAAAATCAGTTACGCATTGTTTCATTGGTTTCTGAAGCGATAAGGTCCTTTGTTATATGGACTAATACAATTGGTTTGGTGCACTAGTGCCATGTCTGGAACATTCCGTTCATTTAGCAGAATGTAAGCCAAGACCCAGGTGCAAATAAATAGGACATGAAGCTGCACTACCACCCAAATAGCCCAACATCTCTCATCATCTACGCCTTCTGCCATGACATTCTCTTTGTACTTGGCCTTGCAGAGTATTCTTGTCCTAGGAATGCAACGGGAGCATAGGCACTAGCTATCATATCTGTAACTCCAAGTTCAAGCCCTATTTTCAGCCTTGAGTCACTTGACAAGAGAACATGATTCTGTTCATTCTGCAAGCTTCTAAAGGTTTTAATGAATTAAGACTTGGCATCCTTTCATCTATCTTCCTCTCTACCTGTAATGTTCCCCAGGGGTCTAACCTCTCGCCCTGGCTTTTCAACCAATACCTGGCAACTGGCAACTCTCGTCCACTGCATTGCCACTTTCTGCTCAAATTTCCAGTGCTACGCTGACAACACTCAACTCATTTTCTGGCTGCCCTCTGCCACCTCCTCTCCCTCTCTCATCTCTGATTGCCTAACTGCCATTCAAGATTGGTGTGCCGCCAATGATCTTTGTCTGAATGCCAGCAAGACAGAGATCCTCCTCATCAGCATTCCTTCACCATCCTTTCCCCTCACTCTCTGGCCGGCCTCCCTTGGCCCTCCTTCTAACCCCACCTGCAAGGCTAAGAACCTCGGGGTCATCTTTGACTCCACCTTTTCCTTCACCTCCCACATCTCTGAGGTCTCTAAAAAGTCAAATTTCCTACTGCACCTCCTCAGAGGTACTCTGCCATTCCACTCCTTCCCCCAGAAGCTCATGGTATCCCCATCTCTGGTTCTCTCTAGCTTGGACTATTATAACAGCCTCTTTCTAAATCTACCTGCCTCTACTCTCCGCCCTCTGAAACTAATCCAGAACAGGACTGTGAGACTTCTTCTTGGCCTCAAGCCCTGGGATCGTATCTCTCCAGCTCTGAAATCTCTACATTGGTTCAGAGTGGATGTAAGGATTAAATTCAAAACCCTCTGCATTGTCCACAAGGCTTTCTGGGGCCTGGGTCCAAAATACCTTCAGCTATCCCTCCGCAAATACCTCCCCTCTCGAGCTCTTCATTCCTCTACCTCCAACTCCCTCAGGTTTAGTTGTTTTTCAAAGAAATGAGCTGGGGTAGATCTCTGTCTTCAGCTGGGGCCTCCCTCTGGAACAGCCTCCCTGCCACTCTAAAACTTGATGAGAACCATCTCCGGTTCCGGAAGCACCTCAAGACCTTCCTCTTTCTTCTGCCTTCATTCCCCCTCTCCCCTGCTGATCTGTTCTCTCTTTGCACCGTGCACCTGGCCACCCTCTGTCCTCCGGGCCCAGGTATCTGCTCACCTTGCCACCCTCCCACTCTGCCTCCGCCCCCCCTTTTTCTTCCAAGTGCAGGAAGAAAAAGGGGGGGCTGTAAAATAAATATCAGACCTACCCCGCCTGCTGCCTTAAAACCACTTGCAAACTGGTACATTAGATATGGTTGTCTTAATGGATACCGTCTTTCAAATATGCACTGCGATATTGGGAAAATAGCAGGTGTTAGAGAGGGCACAGTCTCATGTCTCCAATACAGGAGAGGTAGGAGGTCGTAACTCCTGCGGATGTTTATGAGTCCTCAACCACCTCCTCAAGTTTTCCTGCTTCTTGAATCTTCTCCTCTTGAAGAAAGGTTCCTTTGATATCCATATCTTCGTCACCCCTCTCAGGGTGCTGCATTTTTGATGTGTTCGTCCACACTCCAGCTCATGTAATTGCATTCTCCCCTTGGGGTGCAGAAGACCCAATGTCCTACATCATTCTTATGATCTTTTGGGTACAGGAATTTCATTCCGTCAGGTATCACAATACTTGCTTTTATGTGGTTTCTAATGGTACATTCAGTCTGCAAGTTGTATTCTGTTTCATCCTTCACATCGATCATGAACTTCATTTCCACTGCTTTCTTTGATGTTTTCTGGCATTGTCCAATTATTATCCTTAACACACAGAATCCAAACATTATCATCTCCAATATTGCTTCATGAAGCTAGAACACATTTGCCATCCAGTCAGGAATCCATGCAAACAGAAATGAAAACCAATCGTCATCTCCAATAGCCTCTGTCTCCTCCATTTTCATGTGCAGTTCTGTCAACATAGTTATAGCATCCGTCAGAGTCCCATTCTCACCATCATGGGATGGTTTGAAAGTACAGAAAAAAGGCCTGACTTTGGTTCAAACACTCCTTCCATTGCTGTAATCATATTGAGGACATGCCTGTTCTGGAGGGTCATTAACCTTATGGCCCTCAACTCTTCCTTTATGGCATAAAATCATTTCATAGTGGTGTTGCTTGTCTGTAACAGCTCCCACCTGGTGATCTGCAACCATTTGGCATTCACTACTGCTTGGAGTCCAGGCATAAATATAGATGTCATTATCATAGCAGTCTTGCTGAACAACTTGTGCTCATCCGTGATCTCATAGTAAGCTTCTATTAACTTAATTGAGAAATAGTTCTCTCTCTTCATCTGCTGGAGTGCAAGTGACCTTCTTTTCCTGAGGTGCTCATCAACTTTTGGAAATCCCTCGATATTCAGGTTGCTTTGGGGAATCACCAAGGCTGGAACATGGATGTGTACACTGGAATACACTCCTCTCCAGTTCCTGGGCCACTTAATATATGCTCTGGATCCACAGGCCCAATATCGATCCATTAGAACAGCATTCCCTCTCCTCATTCCTGGAATATCAATGATGTTCTTGTGCCCTTTATTCTCTCTAACTCTGACTTTAACTTTGCTTCGAAAGCACATTGTTGCATTAGTCAATGGGACTATGGCCACTGGTCTTGATTCATCATCCACCCATGTCAGCAGTTTAGGGGTCTTGGTCATGACTTTTGGAACTCATCATTCACTTTCGCACCTTGTGCACTGTTTCCTTCCTCAGTAGATAAGCTGCACAGGACAACATCCCATCTTCCCATCCTTTGTTCGTAATCACACATCCATAGATTAACAGCTGTGAGGGCTCCGAGCATCCAGGCATTCCAGTATTTTCAATTTTGTCAGAACAATGAATCCTCTTCATTTCTTCAATTATTACTTTGCCTTGTCTCACAGAAGGATACACAAGCATTGTGCCTGTCCATCCAGGCTCTTTTTCCATTTGCTTTTTATATATAATAATCCTGGTAAGGTAATGTCTGTCTCGATCACCATCGCAGAATTGACCAACTCCCTTGGAACTATCCTCTGATAGTACATTTTGCTAGATGGCTGAGGAAGTTTGCATCATGGGCTGACATCTCTTTTGAAATTAATGTTTTTTCTGTACTCATGGCATAGGGGATGAGAGAGCAGACATAACAGCTCTCATTAGATGCTCTGTTCCTCACCTTTTTCATATGTTGGTACCACATATTCTTCCCCAAGTGAGCTGAATTATCAAGATAGGTATGTATCTCCTGGATATCTTCTTCTGCATCCCTCTTATGTCAGTTGACATTCCCAAATAGGTCAAAGAAATGACAATTGTTTGTACTCATACTGGGAAAAATCACATGTGTCATGTTTTCAATTGAACCATCAGAATGATAAAGACTTCAGAATGTGAGATACAAAAAGAAGAAAAGAAAGCACATGCATATTTATATCATGCATAAGAATTTAGACAAACATTTTGTGTGCCACGCCATTTCTTGTTGATTTACTGGCCTTCTTGCAACTGCATTTATTACTATCTTAATAATTTGTAATACATATACTCAAATCACATTTGTAGTTGGACAATCTGCTCTATTATTGCAATCAAAGGCTTCCTTATAACTGGGCTGTTCTTTGGATCTTGGAAAAAGGTGAAAATGTTAACATCTCTCCTAACTAGGGTATGGTATGAATGAAGTTTAAACACAAAAACTGCAACCACAACGCTATGTGCGTCACTATCGACTGGTGTCATTTGTTATTTTTGCAATATATTTTCTCAAAATGAATCTGGGTATTTAACTTGCTTTGAGTTTTTAATAAGGAATTGGCACTTGGGCATATTGTCGATATGATTTAACTTTTTCAAAGAATCTCTAAAAAGTACAGTTAAGCTCTGGAATTCTCTGCAAGTACATGCACTTCCTGCTAATTTTTGAAGGAGTGCCCAATAAATTCCAGTCCAAAAGAAATGTTTTTTTTTAATCACACGCTGCTTTATCGTCCTTCTTCCTGGTCATCGATCAAGTCTGCTGTAAAGAACTGAGAGGTGGTCTGCAGTTCCGCTCTCTATATGGTAGAGGGGAGGCACAGAGACCCCTGCCAAGATTCTCTATTACGGTAGCAATGGACGACCAATCAAGGCCTAGCTTTTCGGGAGGTGATGCAAGCTGGTTCTTAAGTACAGTGTAGTCCCCAAGCACCCACGAGGGAATGTCCACACACTGTATCGGTAAAACACAGTCTTTATATAATTAATATTCAAAGTCATATACACGATCACGATAACTCACTTTGTGCTCCGAAAATCAACAATGGTAAATATGTACAGTTCTAAAGTGGTATTATTACAAACAGAAGGTCCTAGCTCCTCTCAAGGAAGAAAGATGCTAATGTTATATATTGTGTATTTTCTATGTGTTGTTTAGCATACAATTGGATGTGTGTGTGTTATATTATTAACAACCTTTAATGAGAAATATTGATTACTTTAACTGTTTTACTGCTTTTCTGTCTATTAAAGGTGCAGGTGTTCCTTTTTAAGTTTAACACAGAACCCCTTTAGTTCTATCTTTGGTGTATTGTTTTCTTTCTTGACTTATTTTATATACTTTTTTAATATATTTTTTCACTTGAGGTTTGTTTTGTTGCTCCACATATATGAATTACTGTGGTCGAAATGCTGGTCGTATATATCTGAAAAAACTTTTTAATATGGAACGAATTTTGTAATAAAATATACATATATTTTTTCAATGACGGTTGTGAGTGTAGTCTGTCGCAACTGAGGAGGGCAGTTCGTTAGGTATCCAAACTATTGCTTTTGGATCCTTAAGGGAGAGGACTTGAGAGGAGCTAGGACCTTCTGTTTGTAATAATACAAGTTCAATTGGGCATTGTCCTAGGCCTCTTTTCACAAAAAAACCCAGTCCTTTGTAGTTCTTTAGTTCTAAAGTGGTACCACTAACGTTACTCGATCTTATTAAAGTGCATACGGTCAGAATGACACACAGATCAAAATAAAGAGGAAACCAGCAGTAGAGAGAGGAAGGAAAGCAGGATGGTTGAGCAATAGGCAGAGTACTGGTAACTACCGTTAAACACAGCTCTATGTGGATATCCCCCCACCTGGGCGATCTGTAGAAGAAAAATACAAGCCCGGTCCATATATTGTTCACCCTTAGACTTCCCAATAGTTCTGCAACCCCAAAGTACCTTGGTGTTGTAGCGTTCCGCGTCGGGGAAATGGACAACCCTTCTTGAGTGTCCTCCCTTTCAGGCAGGAGTCACAGGTTGTCGAACGTCCGAAGGAGAACAGGTCGAGCTACGACAGTGAGGTGGCCGTGTGGTTCCTAGCGGTGCTCGTTGACGGGGAAGCGTAAACATACTGCAAGGAAGAGGCGTGCGGGGCACCTCGGTGTTGATAGTTCTGGACCGCAAAGAGTTGAAGAACTGTGGCCCAGCAAGGGCGTTGAATCGTCGGCGTCTCTGTGGTCTTTGGGTGACGGGAAACCCACCGGTGGATGCTCCTCGGCGCGTCGATGGTCAGGCCTTCTCCAGCAGGATACAGTGGCGACGATGCGGACGAGAGCGTCCTTGGATCACGGAAGTTTCTTAGGCAACGGGAGCTCCGTGGCTCTGGTCGGCGACGGCGGTCGGCGACAGTGGCGGACAACAGTCCGGTCGCTTCTCCTTGGAGTTCTGCAGCAATCCCCGTATCGGGTCGGCAGCCTGTCGAAGGTCTGTCTACGAGGCAGCGTAGGCAAAGATCAGCTGTGCACGATGGTCCCACATACCTCTGGAAGAGGGCGCTTTACCAGGTCCTCTCTGGGTCAGTTCTTGAAGCACAGCAGCTTTCAGATTGTGAAGGAGAGCAACAGCAATTCTTCTCGTCCAGCAGGGCTCAAAGTTAAGCTTCACTCCAGTTACTCGTCGTAGTGGACTTCAGCTTCTGAACACGATACCTAGCAGTGAGAGGTCCCCAGATATACTGTTGATCTCCCATTCATTCCGCTGGGTCGCACTCAAGCATCCAATCACGACTACGGGCATTCATGCAGGCAGGCAACCAATCAGGTACACGAGGTATTCAGGCCATTCACTTCTCTCCAGACGCTCACAACAAGTTATGTGTATTGGGACAAGTACTGAGCCAATCAACACTCCAAACTGCATTCATACCGGTTTTGGGCAGGGCTGTCTCAACCATTGTGTCAAATACCAGATACTAGACAGTCACAACATAGAATGTATATTCGTCACACACTCCATTCACCCAGGTCCCACCCACAGGCGTACCCACAACATACGATTGTTGAGAACGCTCTAGCCAGTCTGGTTGGCACTTCTCCACACTACCATATACGGAACTTCCACCCAACAGCCAGTCAGGGGAAAGGGACAGAGGCAGGGCTTCCCGGGATTTTGGGAAGAGCAGGGTAACAGGTGATGGAAGGCAAGAGGCCATGGGGCCATTTTTGTCTCCATCAGGAATCTAACGATTCCAATGACAGGGCCTGGGCATCCCAAAATGGAGGACGCTCAGGGCACCAGTCATTTCAGCACGGAGCTGCCACCAGCCCATACCCTGCTCTGTGGGTCAGACACAGGTGCCCAAAAACGTACACTAGGGGCACAGGGTTGTACCCCTACACTTGGGTGCCATAAGGGTATCCCATGGGTCTGTTCACCAAACCAAAAGAGAGAGAGCTGCACCACCAGGAGTCCCACACGAACACCTGCGCGGAAAACACGACAGAACACACGATAAAAAGCAGTAAAGGACAAGGATACAGAGGCCCTGTCCCTCCGATGCATTTCCAGCATCACATCTGCACACGCAGCAATTCGTCTTCCTGTCTTGCTTCCCAGTCAGCGGGTACTAGAGGGAGGGTATCGCCTTTGTTGATCTTTACGTCACCCAAATGTAACCATGCTCTTCTTCCAGACACCACAAATGCAGTAGGGGAAACTTTCTATATTTCATATGGTCCATTGAATCTTGGCTCATGCCATCTACGTGTAAAATCTTTGATAAGCACTTGATCTCCAACATACGACTTTGGTGGTGCCAATAATTCACTTGGATCAGTTACTGGGCTGTCCTCTTCTGTGTTCCTCAACCCCTCCCTCCAATGGTTGACTTGATCAGAAATGAAAGAAACACTCGTAGTCATACATCTCAAATAATCATGCATCTCGTCTCCTAACGTCTTTGATACACTTTGGCCATAACTTCTAACTGTAGATGGGGCATGAGGGGTGTCCTCATGTGGTGCCCTGTTACTAATTCATGGGGCGGAAGGTGATGGTCTGAACCTTGCTGATTTCGAAGGGCATACAAAGCTAGAGGTAGGCAACAGAGCCATCCCTTTTTCAATGTTAACCTGATCTTTGCTATTCTTTATTTGAGGAAGCCATTGAGCCTCTCACATATTCCGTTTGCTTGTGGGGATAAGCAGAAGAAAATGTATGCTTTATGTTCAATAAAAGCCCTTTATGTTAAAATAGCTCTTTGACAAAGGGTGGCCCATTATCAGACCTTTATAATTCACACACACCCCATCTCGGAAATGCATGGCGCACTAAGAACTTCGCTGCGCAGGTGGCATCAGGATGTGTGAAAGGAACGGCTTCAATCAATCAAGAGAACAGACAGACCACAAACAATAGATACCTATATCCATTACATGTCTGTGCATATAGAAAATATGCAAATGCTGAAATGGGCCATTTGGATGGGGCATTACTCCTCTGATTGTTCTTAGTGTATGCCTAGGTGTAAACTTCTGACACACAATACAATTCACAATGAACTGTGCAATGTGTTCCAATCGTTTGGGAACAAACCAGTCCTCTGCAATAGTGCCAGCAAGACTTTCCCGAGTTATAAGCGCGGGGATAATGCAGCTGTTCAAGTACGACTTTTAGTAATCACTGACTTTTCAGTGCTTTACTGTATCCATAATGCTTCTGTGGGGGATAAATAACACCCCCTATATCTCCACAGCTCCTGCTCTTCTTGTGGGGCTCTACCGAATATCTCTATTAGTTGAATAATTCACAGCATATTAAACCCCTCTCGTACCAACATGCATCTATTTGATACTTGTTTAACATTTTCAGATTCGTAACTCAAAATTTGTGAGGAATACGCAACCTTTTTAGCTTCTAAATCTGCAGCTTCATTTCCACGAGAAATAAAGTCTGTTTGTTTAGTGCGTTCTGCACATTTACGACTGCTATGGCTACTGGGAGTTCAAGTGCCTTAATGAGCCTGTCCATTAAAGACGCATAACCCCTCTTTTTCCAAAATGACAGCCCTGCATGTACGGTTGAGGTCACTTAGGTGGAGTCATTGTACACAATAATTTCCTGATCTTTGTGTTTCTCGAGTGTAGCAATAAGCGCTACCAATTTTGCTGCCTTTGCTGAAAAATGTGATGTAGTCTTGCACTCGCCACTACCGAAAATTGAACATTTAATCTGTATCTTACACCTGTGGATCCTGTATGCCTCTCCCAAATAGTCTGAGCAATTTTTTATGAACCATCAATAAAAAGAATCTCCCCTCCCGCTAAAGCATTTTCTTTCACACAGGGTATATAATCATACAACTCAACATAGTTAGTGCAATCATGTACATGATCACCATACTTTATAGGTTCAGCTACAAACGTGGCTAGGTTCACTATTTTACATCTCACAATTTTAATCACTGGATTAGAAATCATTATTTCAAATACAGATGCTCTTTGTGTCGTCAATATACTTCTGAGTTTTTCTAAAATGGCATATAAGGCATGCTCCACATATAGAGTCGTCATACAGCCCATAGTAATACTTGTGGACTTCTCAATCACAAATGCTGCAGCAGCCAAAGATAGTTTGCACAGAAAATGTCCTCTCATAACTGGATCTAAAATCCAATCCCACTGTAATACGCAAAAGGTTTGTACCCTAGTGTTTTTATTTCAGTGAGTACTGCTGTCATTACTGATCCATTAGTGTGTAAAAACAAATGCAAATCTTCATTATATATGGTGGGATTCCCAAAACTGGAGCTATACAAATTGTTCTTTTTAATTCCTCAAATCCTTCCTCCATTTCTCCAGTCCGTTCTATCTTTTCCTTACCAATTTGTAATTACTTAAGTGCATACAAAAGTGGTTTTGTGTATGTGCTGTAGTCTAACAGCCAGGCCCTACAATAATTGCATGGGCCCAGAAATTGCTGCATTTGCCTCACTGTATTTGGCTTTGGTGTTTTCATGATATCCTTAGCTCTCTCAGGTGTCACGTTCTTTCCTCCATTTGAAATGAACTGGCCTATGTACAACACCTCTTCCTGGCAATACTGCAATTTCTCCTTATCTACTTTGTATCCTTTGTCTGTCAATACAGTCATTAACTGAACATTGTCCTGCCTACATCCATCCTCTGCTTCACTACAGATTAACAGGTCATCTATGTGCTTAATTTCCGCAACTCTTGAGTTCAATGTTGCCTAAATCCATCTGTAGGACACTATTAAAATTCGACGGGGACTCACAGTACCCCTGAGGCAAATGAGAATGTTTTTGTCTGAACGTAAAGGAAGTAAGTTCTTGTGAGTCTTTGTGCAATGGGATCAAGAAAAACACATTTTTGAAATCGACCATTGTGAAATACTTAGCTTCAACTGCGATTCTACACAATATTGTTACAGGGTTCGGAACTTCCGCTTCTACAATCTGAATAAGGGAGCGCAAATCCTGGATAAATCTCCATGACCCCCTCCATGACCCCCCTTTCGAGTATTGTCCCTCCCTTATACAAGAGCGAGTCGCCCCAGTGTCCTCAAGAAAAGAAAACAATGCACCTCCTATCATCAAATCGACCCTTGGTTCCTCTTGGCGGTCTGGTGTTACTGATAGTACTGAACACATCAACTCACCCTGTGAGCTGTCCTATTGAGGGTACACATTCATCCCTGTACCCATAAAAGGGTTCCCTCCTACCATCCTACCACAGTGACACCCCCATCATAGGTGCTAGTGCTTGCCCTTTGTTCACATTCCATTTCTGCATAGTTGCTTGTTGCGATTGCCCTTGTGGTGGGTGCATTTGCACTGGCCCCTGCTGTTGTGCCTGCTGTGCTTGTGGCATCTGTGTCTGATAGGATGTGTGATCCTGGGCACAGCCCTCTTGCGTGTGTGTGCTGTATGGCAGAGGATGACCTGTCCCCCCTCTTGATTTTTGTCCATTTTGTTGCATGTTTACTTCTACATACACGCGCATTATGCCCTACTAGTCCACAATTACAACACAATGGGGGTGGCCCTCTGTCAAACCCATCATTATATCCTCCCTTAATGTTCTGACTTTCACCCGGGGTATTTTTAAATCCACCTTGGGTGTTCTGAAATCCACTGTGGTTGTTCTGAAATCCACCTCCTCCCTTTGAATCCTCCACCTCTTCCCCATGTCCAAAACCCATACCCACTTTGAACCACTGGGTGTGCATTATTCATCTTTGATGCACACATTGTTTCTTGCATTCCTCCTCCTTCTCCACTTGTCAGTGCTGCCCCTTTTATAGCAAATTTTGACAATTTCTTCTGAACTAAATGGCTTCCTCAACCTTCCTGTTCTCATCTTTCTTTCTATTCCTCTCTTGTAACAATCGGCAATGGTGCACGATAGCCAACTGTATCTCAGCCCACGGCTTCACTTCCATTCTTACTTGTATTTTTCATTTGTCTCTGTACCTTATCTGGCAATCCCTGCACAAAATATGATAGAATAATGCCACAGATTTTTTCCCAAGGCTCACGCGTCACAAGCTGCCATCTCTCGTCAATATCCTGAATAAAAGCAATAGGGTCTTCAACTTCTTACACTTTACTTGTCATAATTTCACCCATATCTGATGTGTTGGTATAATGTACCCTGAGAGCACTCCAAACATCTGCCCTACAATTATTAAATGGTGCTCCTTCATGCGCCGCGTTTTGTGCTGTCATACTTTCATATCCTGCTTGTTTCCAAATGTCATCAGCTCTCACTCCAACAATACTTGACAATAGATCTTTTATGTCCCCTATGGCCAACATATTTTCCCCTGGCATTTGCTCTTATTTGTATATCTATTTCCCAGCCCATGAAGTCAAACTAGGTAACTTGCATTTTAGGTTATCTTTATCCATCTGATGTCATGGAATATTATGCAGTCTTGCCCCCCCTTACCTAACAAGGGGCATTGTGTGAACCCCATCACATAACTGGACCCCATTATTCGGTTATTCATTGCAGGGGTAATAACCCCTGTTTGTCTTCGTGCTGGTAACGATCTTAACCTACACACATAGGGTGGGGATTTTCCTCTCACACTACACAATAGTCTTTGGGAAAGATATATTATAGATCTGCTGTTCTTTCCTTAGGGTGTTCCAGATCTGACCATCTTCCCTCTTTGTCCAGAATTTAATTTCCCAAGGGGGTGCGTGCACCCGCCCCTTCTATCTCATGACCTGACTCCCTTTCTTCATATGACATTGCTACACCCCAACTGGTGTAAATATCATCCTCCTCTTCCCTATCTAAATCTAATCTACTGGAAGACAATGCGCTGCGTTCATCAATGAACATGTTTTCTGCCTCATCCCCTGTTTTTGTATCGGGGATCGTCTGCTGCTTCCCTGAATCCCTTGCTCGCTGTTCTGGCTTGTTTGCTGATATAACTTATCAATCTCCTCTCCAATATTTTCTGCATCATATCATTCTTCTCCTTGTGCTACTTTAAGTAGTTTTTGAGCCACTTCTCGCATTGGAAAAGTTTATCTCATTTGCCATATTCGCTGGATTTCATCGCTCATTCTTATTCATTCTTTAAGAGTGAGACTTGCATCAAGACCTCGCTGCCTTCTATTCTGTTTTTTTCTTTCTTCCATTTCCCTTCATTCTCTCACATCTCTTCTTACCCTCTCTTCTTCTGGCTTTTGTGATTCCCTTCTTATTTCTTTGTTCTTCTTTTTCTCTTCCTCCTTAATCTTGTTTCCTTCACTCTGTGTGCCTCTTCTTCCTCTCTCTTTCTCTTATATCCTTTTCTTTCTTCCGACTTTCATACTTCCATTGTTCCTATGCCCGCTTTTCGTCTTTCTCTTGTTCCTCTCTATATTTCTTTTCCCGTTGTTCCCGGCTTTTCCTTCCTTGCTCATCCTCCCTAAACTGCTTCTCTCATTCCCTATCCTCCTTTTCTTGCTCTTCTTTGTCTTCCTTTTGCCTAACGTCCTCAATGCTTTTCCCATCTAACTTGAGTAATATATATCCTCCCATCCATTAGTTCTGTACAAGTGTTAGCTCATTGGCCCTATCCTTCTCTCCTTTCCATCTCTTAATTTCCTTGTCTATATCTGTTGATATATTTGATCTCTCACCTCATTCCTCTTCATCTCATATGAACCTACACACGTATTCCTTCTTTTTACTCTCTTCTAAACTGTCATCAATACTATAAACGGGGGGTGCATATAGTGGATTAATATACCCTGGTGCTGCTTTTAATTCTTTTAAAGTATACAATAATGTCTCTTCTGCATCTACATTCTTAGTTCCAGGTGGAGAAAGAGGAACAGAGAGCTCGAAGCCCTCCCCTTTATGCTGATTAAGCATCCACCCCTAAAGTGGCAAGTCCTCTTTCTCCTCTGGATACATTTTCAAGAGTTCTAAAACTGCTGGTCTTTTCTCTAATGTCTTTCCTGTGCATGCAGTGTGGGCATATGTTGTCATGTGTTGTAATGCTGCCTTTGACAATGATCCTCCTTGTGGCCATGGCATGAACATTTTATCATCTGTGCCCTTTACCCGTTCTGCAAAGTATTGTTTGAGCTTGGGCTCATGTCTTGGTAGTGTTTTAAAAAGGTGCATAAGAGGAGTGTCCTCCATAATGACAAGTCACAATCAACTGTTGAAACTTACCAGATCGTTATCTTGGTATATTTAATAAATCTCTACTTATCACACAGCTTATTGCTCACCACTTTTGATCACAAAAACAATAAGTATTCGCAAGCACCATAAATCGCTGCTCAATCTTCTTTTGTCTCAACAACCTACCTATTTTATGACTGGTGCCAATCGTTCACTAAACTTAAATCAAAACAACTTTGATTCTAAATTTAATGATTTATCACTTTTCAGAACTTCATACATCAAATAATAATCAAAACAATAATACAGCACACATTGAAAAAAACGTGATCACCTTCTATTTTTCCTATAACATTTACAGTAAGAGGTATTCTTCCTACGCCCCCAATTATGTCACCCCATACGGAGTTTAATACGTCACCTTCCACGATCCTGACCTTGTTTATCCTCTCTCTTAATATTCCGAATGGAACTTGAGACGTCTTCTTCTATCTCTCTTGAAATAGGATTACCTAGGTGTTTTCTTTATCTACACAAAATTCCTCTTACCCAACTTATTTTCATGAAATATCACAATCCTGCCCTTTATATTGCCATTTCCCTTAGTCTACTTACATCCGTTTAATCGACTTGAGGCCATCGGTATCGAATCCTGCTCCAATCTGACTACTTTGCCTTCCATCCGTGGACCACCCGTGGAAACCAAGCAGGGATTTCTTCAAAGAGGGATCTGCGCACTGTCTCGGTTTTTCTTGCAAGTTTAATTTTATCGTCCACTCTCCATAGGAATCTCCACAATGCAGCTAATGGCGGAGGATGCCCGATCGTCTAAAACTCTAAAGTTAAACTAGTTCAGATCGAAACCATCGCCCCACTACCACATGAGCATATGGCCCTTGGAAATATGTATCTGTTACTAGATGGGATTGCACCAGAATAATTCTGAGTCCAAATAACCAGACAAACTCAAGAAGATGGCAAGTTGCTGTTTTATTAGCAATTATCTAAAACAGGGAGGTTACAACTAATTTCAACAGACAGAGGCTCATTCTCAGCGATTTCCACATGAAATATAATGATATCCCTTCTTTGCGAGTCAGAATGACTTCATGCTACGTGGCAATACTAAAAACCTATCAAGGGTTGGGATTGGTTAAGGGACACATCTAGATATACAATCATATAGGAGCTAGGTTTGTTATTGGCCGTCAGATATCAAGTGGACAACGTATGACTACCTCTTCATACGTGTCATTTAAGAAAAATCAGTTACGCAGTGTTTCATTGGTTTCTCAAGCTATAAGGTACTTCGTTATATGGACTAATAATATTGGTTTGGTGCATTTGTGCCATGTCTGGAACATTTGGTTCAATTAACAGCACATAAGGCAAGACCCAGTTGCAAGTAAATAGGACATGAAGCTACACTACCACCCAAATAGCCCAACATCTCTCATCACCCATGTCTTCTGCCATGGCATTCTCTTTGTACTTGGCCTTGCAGAGTATTCTTGTTCTAGGAATGCAACAGGAGTGAAGGCACTCGCTATCGTCTCTGGAACTCCAAGTACAAGCACAATTTTCAACCTGGGCTCACTTGACAAGAGACCACGATTTTGTTCATTCTGCAAGCTTTTACATATTTTAATGAATTAAGACTTGGCATCTCCTGTGTTCTTTCTTGTACCTTAACGTGAAAGGATTCATCCTCCGCACACATGTTCCTCATCAGCATAGATAGCTGAACTCAATTTCTTAGTTCTTGACTTCAGGACTAACAGCCTCCCAACGCAGCTCCAACAACCTGCTAATCTACTGCGACACAACCTTTCATTTTCTCTTAATGGTTTATTGGCTTACTTATTTCATGATATCAATGTCCAGCTTCTATACAATGGTGGCTCTGACTGCATTCTATTCACTACTTGTAGCTAACCTATACAATGACTTGATCTGTGTTTCAGCGCATGTACATTCATTATACTTCTAATTTCTACAGCACTTTCTAACATGTAATCATCTTCTTTAACACTTTTAAGGTTTGCTTGATTCTTTACTTTGTCATTTATCCTCTAAGATTCATACATTGTCTTCATTCAGTATTTCAGGACTTTGTACACACTTTCTTATAATGTCATCAGTCCATTTTCTGAGCTCCTTCGCATATTCCTTTCAGGGGGGTAGGTTCTCCACTGGATGTGTACAGCTGCTCCTCTACAAAGGGATAAACACCATATTCCTGCACTGTGGACAAATTAACGTGGTCTATTCCACAGCTAGGTGGGCACATATCACGGCTGCAATAGATAGCAGAAGAAGATTAGAGTATGCCTGCAAAGATGGCCACCGTTTCTGGATAGGCTTCTGATTACATATCGCTATCCAGGCAAACTCCATCTAGAGAATGCCTGCATCAAAACATTGTTTACTCTAAAAGTATGAACAACAGAAAAAAAACAACTGTTTCTATGAATTCTGACGTCTTGCCTTGTTCCATTCATTTTAGAGTAAATTAATACTTAAATCCAAATACAATTCTAACACTTCCTTGAGGAGAGAAAACAAGTTGACCACTTTGTCTCGTGCAAAACTAGAAATGGGTAATTGACAAATAGAGCTTGTATCTCACACTACATGGATTTTTGAGCAGCATTTGGACATTGATTTTTTTTCGCACTGGAAATGCTCGTCTTGGTGTGCGATTCCGGTGAGAAAATCCCTTTGAAAAATGGCTGCTTTAATCCTGAATAGAAACGCAGATATGCATTCCCATAATCAGGATGGTGCCATTGAAATGCCAAGCAATGGGCAATCAGAAAAGAAAACAGCAGATCCCTCCTTGTTAGATTCACAATCCTGCAGTCCTGTGGCCATTCACAAATGTAAAGGAATATTTTGTGGATCTGTACAGAGTGCAGTCACATGTAAACTAAAAATATATGTAGCACAATCTAACATATTTTCTATACAACGCATATACTTCACTTAATAAACACAACAATCACAAATAAACAAGAGCAGTAAATGCCCATAGAGTGGGGGCAGAAGCGAATAATAGAAAATGGATATAGTAAATGCTTTTGCATATCCTTTCCTAATCCTTTCTTTCTGTAAATAACCTGTGCCTTTTGTAAGTATAAATGTAACTGCCTATGATTAATGTTTTTACCAAGAAGTCTGCAACCTCGCCGTGATACAGGGTGTGGGCATGTAATAAATGTAATAAATAAATAAATAAATAAATAAGTATACACTGGACAAAAACAGAGACTTAAATTGCCACTCAAAGCTGGCTACTACTGTTCTGGCAGCCTTTTTTTTCACTCTGTATGCGGCAGAGAAATGGGGCAGGTAAAAAAAAAGTTAGTGTGCTGCGAGAGATATGCAACAGATCAGATTTTGGAAAAGGGCACATTGTGTTTTTGCTAAAATTACAAATGTCACTGACAAGTGTTAGATGGGCTGGCTGAGGTTGTGGCAGATAAGAATGCCACTTGCCAACGTGTTTTAATGTGCCAATAATATAGGTAAATTAACACCAAACACTAAGGGTGGGGCAAGTATAACTGATGGGCAAACCATCTATCTAGCCTTTAACAAAATCATACATGGTAGGATACTTCAAAAAATGTGGGGTTGTAGCAGGGAGTATTTATGTATAAAGGGACTAGTGTACAGGCCTGTGTACATGGGCCAACGTCCAGGTTTTCATTGACGCAGTAGGACCTCTATGTATCCTAAGCTAACAGCTCCCCCTAGCAGTGGAAACAGGCAAAGCTATGTCAAATGGCATTGTCTCTATATATCCTAAGGCAACAGCTCCCTCTAGCGATGACAACATGTGGAGCTATGACATCATTGGACAAACATACATCTGGCCTTTTATTATATTGTTAGATTAGATTTTTTTTAAATGGTCCCACATGTATTAATTATTGCTTTGCAACTGTGTAGGATATTTCACAGAAACTGATTTTTCTGGCAGGAATAGGGATCAAAACTATTAGCAAACACTAGAGAAAACACATCTTGTAGTTCAATGAGTACCATCTGGCTTCCCTGATCATTTGTCATTCAAGATTTGGTAATTTGAAGTGTACATAACTAAGGACCTCCTAGACAAAGCTGCTGAGTTTTACAACGGCAAATTTTACTGGCATAACAATGAGAATGTAGCTTCTTAAGCAGAAATAACCTGTTCTGTAATTTGTCTCTAGAGGCCACATGAAGATAGAGCCATCCTTGAAATCCCATCTGCCAAGTCCAAAGGAGATCAATGAACATAATTGTTTGGTAACATTCTGTGTATTTTCAAAACATTACTCTGATCAGTGGGAACAGCAGAACAACACGATTTGTGTACAAGAACCAAGAAAAGAAACCTTCCAAATAAGGTAGCAGAGGGAACTGGATGCAATACTGGGAAACATTGTGCTTTATTTTGTGGTGAATACATCGATGTGCAGCTGAACTTAGAGTATAAATATGGGTTTGGTCACATGGGATGAAGGGGCTCCATGCATCATCTTGCAAACTGGGTCTGCTAGAAAATATGATGATTTTTCTTGAGATCCCCTGAAAGTCCAAACCTGATTTGCACATGCTCTTTTTCCTTTTGTAATGGCTTTGTAGGCGAAGAACGATGGTCTGGATGGGTGCCCAGAGCAATGTTAGAGGTTACGATATAGTCTAAACCTTCCATCCATCACCTATTTTGTTGTGCTGGGATCAATGATATATCCCACAATGAAAGGGGCTCAAGCAAAATGGTGTATGGGGGCTTTCATCTTCTCAACACCCAGAGAGCATAAGGTCGGTGTTCGCACTGGCACCTCCAGATAACCTCCCCCCTCCGCCCGATTAATGGAATAATTATTTAGAGCATACCTTCTCTGAACATAACCCTTCACATGTAAGGAGTACCAGCTGAGCATCTAATTGCCACCACTTTAGGAGACATCTTTCACCTGAAATTCCCAATGAGAGATGGATTGTAACTGTTTAGAGATGTTATGATCGTAACCTCTCTCTTCCAGAAGAGGAAACAAGTTGTTCTCCTAGAAATATGAAAAGCATCCTCTGGGTGTCCTGGTGTTTTGTCTTTCTGGCTGTGCAAGCACCTCTGAGTTGGATGCATATGCCAATCTGCTTTGGGGCTCTGAAACAATGCAAGCATGCATCACTGCCAACTGCAAGTCTGCTAGCCTCAATTGTGTCTCATGTGGTCTTCTCCAATATGTCCTCCATAACATCAGGCATCTCTCCCTCTAGGGAAGTATGGTCATCCTTCTCATGACTTTGGCTGCTCCAATCACAAAATGATGGTGCTGCACGAGTGCTGTCACTGCCCCGTCACCACAAAGTCCTTTGATCCTTCTTGGCAAGAAGATGAACATGTTTTCTGCCTTTTTGTATCAGGGATCGTCTGCTGCTTCCCTGAATCTCATGCTTGCTGTTCTGGCTTGTTTGCTGATATAACTTATCGATCTCCTCTCCAATATTTTCTGCATCATATCATTCTTCTTCTTGTGATACTTTAGGTAGTTCTTGAGCCACTTTTCACATTGGAATAGTTTCTCTCATTTGCCATATTCGCTGTATTTCATCGCTCATTCTTATTCATTCTTTAAGAGTGAGACTTGCATCAAGACCTCGCTGCCTTCTATTCTGTTTTTTTCTTTCTTCCATTTCCCTTCATTCTCTCACATCTCTTCTTACCCTCTCTTCTTCTGGCTTTTGTGATTCCCTTCTTATTTCTTTGTTCTTCTTTTTCTCTTCTTCTCCTTAATCTTGTTTCCTTCACTCTGTGTGCCTCTTCTTCCTCTCTCTTTCTCTTATATCCTTTTCTTCCTTTTCTTTCTTCCGACTTTCATACTTCCATTGTTCCTCTGCCAGCTTTTCGTCTTTCTCTTGTTCCTCTCTATATTTCTTTTCCCGTTGTTCCCTGCTTTTCCTTCCTTGCTCATCCTCCCTAAACTGCTTCTCTCATTCCCTATCCTTCTTTTCTTGCTCTTATTTGTCTTCCTTTTGCCTAACCTCCTCAATGCTTTTCCCATCTAACTTGAGTAATATATATCCTCCCATCCATTAGTTCTGTACACGTGTTAGCTCATTGGCCCTATCCTTCTCTCCTTTCCATCTCTTAATTTCCTTGTCTATATCTATTGATATATTTGATCTCTCACCTCATTCCTCTTCATCTCATATGAACCTACACACGTCTTCCTTCTTTTTACTCTCTTCTAGACTGTCATCAATACTATAAACGGGGGGGGGCATATACTGGATTAATATACCCTGGTGCTGTTTTTAATTCTTTTAATGTATACAATAATGTCTCTTCTGCATCTACATTCTTAGTTCCAGGTGGAGAAAGAGGAACGGAGAGCTCGATGCCCTCCCCTTTATGCTGATTAAGCATCCACCCCTAAGGTGGCAAGTCCTCTTTCTCCTCTTGATACATTTTCAAGAGTTCTAAAACTGCCAGTCTTTTCTCTAATGTCTTTCCTGTGTATGCAGTGTGGACATATGTTGTCATGTGTTGTAATGCTGCCTTTGACAATGATCCTCCTTGTGGCCATGGCATGAACATTTTATCATCTGTGCCCTTTACCCGTTCTGCAAAGTATTGTTTGAGCGTGGGCTCATGTTGTGGTAGTGTTTTACAAAGGTGCATAAGAGGAGTGTCCTCCATAATGACAAGTCACAATTAACTGTTGAAACTTACCAGATCGTTATCTTGGTATATTTAATAAATCTCTAATTATCACACAGCTTATTGCTCACCACTTTTAATCACAAAAACAATAAGTATTCGCAAGCACTATAAATCGCCGCTCAATCTTCTTTTGTCTCAACAACCTATCTATTTTATGACTGGTGCCAATCGTTCACTACACTTAAATCAAAACAACTTCGAATCTAAATTTCATGATTTATCACTTTTCAGAACCTCATACATCAAATAATAATCAAAACAATAATACAGCACACATTGAAAAAAACGTGATCACCTTCTATTTTTCCTATAACATTTACAGTAAGAGGTATTCTTCCTACGCCCCCAATTTTGTCACCCCATACGGAGTTTAATACGTCACCTTCCACGGTCCTGACCTTGTTTATCCTCTCTCTTAATATTCCGAATGGAACTTGAGACATCTTCTTCTATCTCTCTTGAAATAGGATTACCTAGGCGTTTTCTTTATCTACACAAAATTCCTCTTACCCAACTTATTTTCATAAAATATCACAATCCTGCACTTTATATTGCCATTTCCCTTAGTCTACTTACATCCGTTTAATCGACTTGAGGCCATCGGTATCAACTCCAGCTCCAATCTGACTACTTTGCCTTCCATCCGTGGACCACCCGTGGAAACCAAGCAGGGATTTCTTCAAAGAGGGATCTGCACACTGTCTCGGTTTTTCTTGCAAGTTTATTTTTATCGTCCACTCTCCATAGGAAACTCCACAATGCAGCTAATGGCGGAGGATGCCCGATCGTCTAAAACTCTAAAGTTAAACTAGTTCAGATCGAAACCATCGCCCCACTACCACATGAGCATATGGCCCTTGGAAATATGTATCTGTTACTAGATGGGATTGCACCAGAATAATTCTGAGTCCAAATAACCAGACAAACTCAAGAAGATGGCAAGTTGCTGTTTTATTAGCAATTATCTAAAACAGGGAGGTGACAACTAATTTCAACAGACAGACGCTCATTCTCAGCGATTTCCACATGAAATATAATGATATCCCTTCTTTGCGAGTCAGAATGACTTCATGCTACGTGGCAATACTAAAAACCTATCAAGGGTTGGGATTGGTTAAGGGACACATCTAGATATACAATCATATAGGAGCTAGGTTTGTTATTGGCCGTCAGATATCAAGTGGACAACGTATGACTACCTCTTCATACGTGTCATTTAAGAAAAATCAGTTACACAGTGTTTCATTGGTTTCTCAAGCTATAAGGTACTTCGTTATATGGACTAATAATATTGGTTTGGTGCATTTGTGCCATGTCTGGAACATTCGGTTCAATTAACAACACATAAGGCAAGACCCAGTTGCAAGTAAATAGGACATGAAGCTGCACTACCACCCAAATAGCCCAACATCTCTCATCACCCATGTCTTCTGCCATGGCATTCTCTTTGTACTTGGCCTTGCAGAGTATTCTTGTTCTAGGAATGCAACAGGAGTGAAGGCACTCGCTATCGTCTCTGGAACTCCAAGTACAAGCACAATTTTCAACCTGGGCTCACTTGACAAGAGACCACGATTTTGTTCATTCTGCAAGCTTTTACATATTTTAATGAATTAAGACTTGGCATCTCCTGTGTTCTTTCTTGTACCTTAACGTGAAGGGATTCATCCTCCGCACACATGTTCCTCTTCAGCATAGATAGCTGAACTCAATTTCTTAGTTCTTGACTTCAGGACTAACAGCCTCCCAACGCAGCTCCAACAACCTGCTAATCTACTGTGACACAACCTTTCATTTTCTCTTAATGGTTTATTGGCTTACTTATTTCATGATATCAATGTCCAGTTTCTATACAATGGTGGCTCTGACTGCATTCTATTCACTACTTGTAGCTTACCTATACGATGACTTGATCTGTGTTTCAGCGCATGTACATTCATTATACTTCTAATTTCTACAGCACTTTCTAACATGTAATCATCTTCTTTAACACTTTTAAGGTTCGCTTGATTCTTTACTTTGTCATTTATCCTCTCAGATTCATACATTGTCTTCATTCAGTATTTCAGGACTTTGTACACACTTTCTTATGATGTCATCAGTCCATTTTCTGAGCTCCTTCGCATATTCCTTTTTGGGGGGGTAGGTTCTCCACTGGATGTGTACAGCTGCTCCTCTACAAAGGGATAAACACCATATTCCTGCACTGTGGACAAATTAACGTGGTCTATTCCACAGCTAGGTGGGCACATATCACGGCTGCAATAGATAGCAGAAGAAGATTAGAGTATGCCTGCAAAGATGGCCACCGTTTCTGGATAGACTTCTGATTACATAACGCTATCCAGGCAAACTCCATCTAGAGAATGCCTGCATCAAAACATTGTTTACTCTAAAAGTATGGACAACAGAAAAAAACAACTGTTTCTATGAATTCTGACGTCTTGCCTTGTTCCATTCATTTTAGAGTAAATTAATACTTAAATCCAAATACAATTCTAACTGCCTTGAGGAGAGAAAACAAGTTGACCACTTTGTCTCATGCAAAACTAGAAATGGGTAATTGACAAATAGAGCTTGTATCTCACACTACTTGGATTTTTGTGCAGCATTTGGACATTGATTTTTTTTCGCACTGGAAATGCTCTTCTTGGTGAGCGATTCCGATGAGAAAATCCCTTTGGAAAATGGCTGCTTTGATCCTGAATAGAAATGCAGATATGCATTCCCATAATCAGGATGGTGCCATTGCAATGCCAAGCAATGGGCAATCAGAAAAGAAAACAGCAGATCCCTCCTTGTTAGATTCACAATCCTGCAGTCCTGTGGCCATTCACAAATGTAAAGGAATATTTTGTGGATCTGTACAGAGTGCAGTCACATGTAAACTAAAAATATATGTAGCACAATCTAACATATTTTCTATACAACGCATATACTTCACTTAATTAACACAACAATCACAAATAAACAAGAGCAGTAAATGCCCATAGAGTGGGGGCAGAAGCGAATAATAGAAAATGGATATAGTAAATGCTTTTGCATATCCTTTCCTAATCCTAATCCTTTCTTTCTGTAAATAACCTGTGCCTTTTGTAACTATAAATGTAACTGCCTGTGATTAATGTTTTTACCAAGAAGTCTGCAACCTCGCCATGATACAGGGTGTGGGCGTGTAATAAATGTAATAAATAAATAAATAAATAAATAAATAAATAAATAAATAAAAATACACTGGACAAAAACAGAGACTTAAATTGCCACTCAAAGCTGGCTACTACTGTTCTGGCAGCCTTTTTTTCACTCTGTATGCGGCAGAGAAATGTGGCAGGTAAAAGAAAAGTCAGTGTGCTGCGAGAGATATGCAACAGATCAGATTTTGGAAAAGGGCACATTGTGTTTTTGCTAAAATTACAAATGTCACTGACAAGTGTTAGATGGGCTGGCCGAGGTTGTGGCAGATAAGAATGCCACTTGCCAACGTGTTTTAATGTGCCAATAATATAGGTAAATTAACACCAAATACTAAGGGTGGGCAAGTATAACTGATGGGCAAACCATCTATCTAGCCTTTAACAAAATCATACATGGTAGGATACTTCAAAAAATGTGGGGTTGTAACAGGGAGTATTTATGTATAAAGGGACTAGTGTACAGGTCTGTGTACATGGGCCAACGTCCAGGTTTTCATTGACGCAGTAGGACCTCTATGTATCCTAAGCCAACAGCTCCCCCTAGCAGTGGCAACAGGCAAAGCTATGTCAAATGGCATTGTCTCTATATATCCTAAGGCAACAGCTCCCTCTAGCGATGACAACATGTGGAGCTATGACATCATTGGACAAACATACATCTGGCCTTTTATTATATTGTTAGATTCGATTTTTTTTAAATGGGCCCACATGTATTAATTATTGCTTTGCAACTGTGTAGGATATTTCACAGAAACTGATTTTTCTGGCAGGAATAGGGATCAAAACAATTAGCAAACAACAAAGAAAACACATCTTGTAGTTCAATGAGTACCATCAGGCTTCCCTGATCATTTGTCATTCAAGATTTGGTAATTTGAAGTGTACATAACTAAGGACCTCCTAGACAAAGCTGCTGAGTTTTACAACGGCAATGTTTACTGGCATAACAATGAGAATGTAGCTTCTTAAGCAGAAATAACCTGTTCTGTAATTTGTCTCTAGAGGCCACATGAAGATAGAGCCATCCTTGAAATCCCATCTGCCAAGTCCAAAGGAGATCAATGAACATAATTGTTTGGTAACATTCTGTGTATTTCAAAACATTACTCTGATCAGTGGGAACAGCAGAACAACACGATTTGTGTACAAGAACCAAGAGAAGAAACCTTCCAAATAAGGTAGCAGAGGGAACTGGGTGCAATACTGGGAAACATTGTGCTTTATTTTGTGGTGAATACATCGATGTGCAGCTGAATTTAGAGTATAAATATGGGTTTGGTCACATGGGATGAAGGGGCTCCATGCATCATCTTGCAAACTGGGTCTGCTAGAAAATATGATGATTTTTCTTGAGATCCCCTGAAAGTCCAAACCTGATTTGCATATGCTCGTTTTCCTTTTGTAATGGCTTTGTAGGCAAAGAACGATGGTCTGGACGGGTGCCCAGAGCAATGTTAGAGGTTACGATATAGTGTAAACCTTCCATCCATCACCTATTTTGTTGTGCTGGGATCAATGACATATCCGACAATGAAAGGGGCTCAAGCAAAATGGTGTATGGGGGCTTTCATCTTCTCAACACCCAGAGAGCATAAGGTCGGTGTTCGCACTGGCACCTCCAGATAACCTCCCCCCTCCGCCCGATTAATGGAATAATTATTTAGAGCATACCTTCTCTGAACATAACCCTTCACATGTAAGGAGTACCAGCTGAGCATCTAATCGCCACCACTTTAGGAGACATCTTTCACCTGAAATTCCCAATGAGAGATGGATTGTAACTGTTTAGAGATGTTATGATCGTAACCTCTCTCTTCCAGAAGAGGAAACAAGTTGTTCTCCTAGAAATATGAAAAGCATCCTCTGGGTGTCCTGGTGTTTTGTCTTTCTGGCTGTGCAAGCACCTCTGAGTTGGATGCATATGCCAATCTGCTTTGGGGCTCTGAAACAATGCAAGCATGCATCACTGCAAACTGCAAGTCTGCTAGCCTCAATTGTGACTCATGTGGTCTTCTTCAATATGTCCTCCATAACATCAGGCATCTCTTCCTCTAGGGAAGTATGGTCATCCTTCTCATGACTTTGGCTGCTCCAATCACAAAATGATGGTGCTGCAGGAGTGCTGTCACTACCCCGTCACCACAAATTCCTTTGATCCTACTTGGCATGAAGATATGGGTAATTGTTCAGTAAGGCCACTGCGCCACCTCAATGACATAACTAGGTGTATGGGGGCAAAGGGCAAGACCACTTTCCACAAGAAAAAGAAGTACCTGACAAATAACAAGAAGGTGTTAGGATTCAGGATCGGGTGATCAGGAAGCAAGTAAAGAATAGTACCATGGCACACATTGAAGGATGGAGAAAAGAGCGCAAGAACATATCTTCCTGCCACTCCAGCAGTCTAACATGCTGTCTGTAGGAACATGTGATGGGAATTAAGTAGGCTCTCTCCATCCTGGCTTGAGATGTTTCAACATTAGCACCTGAAAAGCAAGCAATGTTACAGATACCATCAGAAATGTGAGAATGGCTACTGAAAATGCCCATGATGGCACGACCATGCACCAGCCTGTAATTCCCAATTCCCATGTTTTATTTATTTATTTATTTATTGCATGTGTTATACGCCCGAACCCTGAGGTTTCACGGCATAGGTTACAGAAGGATTAACATCTCTGGTTACAGTTAAAGAAATGTTACACAACAACAGACAGGTACAAACAATACATATGAAACACAGTGATTTTTGGAACCCAATCAGAAAACTATTTACAGATAAGTTTCGACACTGTTAGAGCCATGCCTCAAGTTACATCCATGCTAAGAAGCTGTAAGGCTGCCTCTGACACCATAGGCTGCCTTAATTATTTCAATGCATTTGAGGAAATCCCAAACCCTCTGATGCTCTCTCTCTGCTTCAACCTGTGCCTCCTGAGCCCTGGATTTGATTGAAAACAAGCAATGCAACATTGCCCAAATGATAGGCAATGTGAACTCCTGGTGAACAGAGCATTGCAACTGCCCACAAGATACAATATGATTCAAGGATGTACACAACCCTCATGTTGTCTTGGGATTTATGTATGTATTTATTGTTAGCTTGTTAGGTGCTCCTACAGGAATTAAATACTGTTTTAAAGCGCCCACGGGGTAACAGGGAGGGGACAAGGGGATGAGAACAATACAACATTAAAATACATACAAAATATTAAATACAGTGGGCGGGCAACCTGCTATGCCTTGTGAGTTTTCAGAACGTGCCAGTGCAGAAGGGAGGGGGAATGGGATGGGTGCTGGGGTGCTTATTGGTGAGCAACAGATGAAGTGCAATGTAGGTTAAGTGCGGGTCTCCAAGGGTGGAGGGTCAGCCGAGGCAAGTGCTGAGAATAGACAGAAGCTGGGGGCCATTTCGTGTGGGAGGTCAGGGCCCAAGGATGCATAATAGCCCTGAACACCAAACAAGCAACTGTGAGATTAGCAGAAGAGAGAGCGACGAAAGGCGGAGGTAAAGAGGAACATTTTGAGGAGCTTCTGGAATTTAAGAAAGTCCTGCTCAAGACGAAGAGGGAGGGGGAGGCTGTTCCAAAGAAGGGAGCCAGCTGAGGAAAGCGATCTCCCTTCTGTCCTCTGTTTAGTGAAATGGTTTACACACAAAGAGTTGGTGCAGTGCTGGAAGCAGCGTAAAAAAATATTGGCGCAGATGGAAGCAGTGTTAAAAAAAATCAGCAGATACCTTAGAATTGGCTCCTGCAGATATCTGCCATGCTGCTGCCATTAATCAGAGTTCAACCTCCAGGCTACCACAGGAGCCCCCAATGTGAAGGCAAGCACCATGCACTGCCCTACTGAGCTGCACTGATTCCATGGACCGAATGCACACCTCTTTTAAGCCACCCCTGATGCTAAGGGCAGCTATTATGATCAAGGTGATGAACAAAATACTGCATGTTGTGAGTTTATTGATAATCCAAGATTGTGCAAAAGATCCCCTGTTTTTTGCAGTGCCTGCATGCTCATAAACTGTGTTAACCACCACCTCTTTCAATATCGGGGAGAGTGTAGACAGGAAACGCATGTCTGCTGTCACCACACACAAGCATTCAGCGAACACACTCATAATTGATTTGACACAGCTATACTTAGTTATGACAACACTCAGGGTGATGAAGCTCTGCCATCACATCTGTGCTCCTTTGAAAATAGGGAGGATTGTGTCTTGAGTGTTTAAAATTAAACTGAAGTCCCTATTAGAAGTGGGGGGGTTGCACCCTTTGGCTCCCCGGATGTTTTGGACTATGAGCACCATGGTTCATCACAATATACTATGCAGGTGAGAGCTGGTGGGAGTTGAGACCCCTCTTTGTTCTTCAAGATATGGATACCATTTCAAATTGGGCCTTTCATCAAGAATGTGTTCAACCTCCTCTATTCAATGACTTCTACCTCTATGGATCTTTTATGCAGTTGTTGGGAGCACCTGGAATATACTCATTTAATTTGCTTTGCTCTGTTAAAGGGTGTACTTTTATTGCTGCAGCTATCGTTGCCAAAAGGTTTGTAACCTCTTCTATTAAGGGATGCATATGATGTTGCGATTCAAAACTCTTCACCAGTGGGATCTCTCTAGGAATGTGAAAGAAGCTACTCTCACACGTAAGTAGTTTCTCAAGGGTTCTTTATTTACGGGCATGTGGGGACCAGTACATCAACTCCGCTCTCCAACAACCAGAGGGGTGGTGTTCTGTGGGCAGCTTCAACTCGGTATACACCTGGTGCCGAGCTTTGGTGCGAGTATTGAATCGGGTTGTTGTGCGAGAGATGGTTGTGTGAGAATTTTGAGTGAGATAAGTCTGCAGAAATGCTGAGTTTTTTTTTGTTAGTCGGTTGTATGAAGGTTAACAGAAGTTCAGAAATCTGTCCGAGTGTGGCACTCGCCAATCCTCCCAGTTTCATCAGGGTGGGCAAAAGGGCTTGTAAGTGTTCTGATTGCTCCTCACCATTCTATGCTAGCCAGTTCTGTAGGTGTTCTGACGGTGATGGATAGGTTGATGTGGGTTGGGTGTCTATTCTCCTTCTTGGGTGCTGGGCTGGTGTAATGGACTCCTCTCAAACTTTCTATCTAAATGCGTCAGCCGGTTTGGATATGGTACGATTAGGGGAGTGGGTGAGTCATTTAGGGCTTTTGTCTGGGTCTGAGTATGTGATCAGTCTCTGGGGGTCTCCTTTTGTGGTTATTTCCCATGATATCTTATGGTCTGTCTTGTGGTCGGTTCTTTGGGTTCAATGTTTATCAATTTGAGAGTGCCCGAGGTTGGTGTTATTTTCGTTGTTGTTTTAATGGGGTGGGCATTTTAGTGCATCACTGTTGTGGTTACGCTGTGAAGAGCCATGATTTGAGGAGTTTCCTGAATGCTAGGTGGTTTGTTGTGTTCTGTATATTCTTAGGTAGGTCATTCCAGGTTTTCAGTGCCTGGTGAGAGAAAGAGGATCCTCTGAGTTTTCATCTGTTATAGGGTTTTGGTTCCAAGCGGATGTCGGTGCTTGATCTCAGTGTTCTTGTTGGTCGATGTAGGTGTAGTTTATCGCTTAGGAATTATGTGCCTTGTTTGTGTATTGCTCTGTGCGTGATGCATATGGATTTGAACTTTATTCGCTGTTTTAATGGTAGCCAGTGTAGTATTTTTAGCGTGGGTGTGATGTGTTCTCTTCTGGGTATCTTGAGGAGGAGTCTGGCTGCTGCATTTTGTATGCGTTGTAGTTTTTTTAGAAGTCATTTGGTCATGCCCAGGTATAGGCTATTGACGTAGTCTACTTTGGACATGATAGAGCGATGATGGTAAGTGTTTTGTTGGCGAACGACAGGAAGGGTAGGATCCTTTTTGCTGCTCGCAAGAGGAAGAAACATTTCTTGAGTATAGAGTTTACTTGTGGCTCTAGAGTGAGGTTGTTATCTATCAGGACCCCTAGGTTTTTACAGTTGATGATGGTTCTGTTGTGGTGCTGAGCTCTCTTGGCCAGGGGATGTAGCTGATGTCTCCTCCCTTTTTTGAAACAATCATTATCTCCGTTTTGCTGGGTTGATTTTGAGGTGGTTGAGGTTCATCCAGTTGAATATCTCTTCCATTTCATTGGCCCGTTGTGGGGGGTGGGGCGGTGTGCTAACAGGCACACTCCTCTCATTGGAGGTGATCGCCGGGAGGTGGAGGGGGAGGAAATGGGGGCGTGAAAAACATTTCACTCCCCCATTCGCACAGGAAAAGTTGCACTGGGACCCGGTTTCGGGATTTCGAAATCGGGTCCTGGCAAAAAAAACACCAAAAAAAGGTCCGTAGGCATAACCCTGGATGGGGTTTATAAACTAAAAAAACTCCTCGGACCCCGGGATATCAGGTGATTTCCCCGGACTGTCCCAGGGAAACCCGGACGTCTGGTCACCCTAGGATGGGGGGGCTCCTATCTAAGGACCTAGGATGTGGGCCAATATTTCTTCTTCACCAAGGCGTATAAGGACTTAGTTTCCACTGTTCCACTCCTACAGTCTGCCCTGTTTATGAACTTGTTCTTTGAATTTCCTCACCAGACGGAAACAAACCAAGCTTATCTGGAGGTAGATAGCCCCAAACTCTCTGTTAGAACTCAGTTTACAGACATAGTTGCTCAATCTGGACAAGAAACGCTGTCCATGTGGGGACTATAGGCGTTAATTGGGACATATGGACAAATAAATTGAAGCAGGCTGGTCGTTAGAAGAAGGAGGTGGCAAGAGGAAGCAGAATCAGGGCAACCTACAAGAGCAATATACACTGATTTTATATTCACGATAAAACCTGACATTAGTATTTGACATATCTTCATGTTGCCACACTATTGCATTTACCTCTCAAATCAGCCAGACCTGTGTGTTACAATTCCAAATGTAGTTGCTGGAGGTATAAGATGTCAGCGGGGGACAACAAAATCAAGGGAGCAGGTATGTACTTAACACTTACGCAGAATGCACGCTATTTTAGGGTTTGTATGGGAGATCTAAGCCGGCACAGCACGTATGCTTCACAGCACTTCACTCCCTGCCTCCATTTCTGAAGATTTTACATGAGTTTGGAGAGCGAATTTATCTAATAATTTCTGGTTGCCATAGAAGTTCCAGGAATATTTGCAGATCCAAGCTCTCTCAGCCACTCGTTCGCCCACTCCTGTGTTCAAAATCTGCTTTGCAAAGAATACCAAATTAAATAATTGTATTTATTAAATGCATGAAGGCTCTTATTCAGATTATGTAGCTTGAAGGAGAAAAAAGAAAAAAAACCTGTGGAGCTATTAATAACACAATTCAGAACATAAACCGGCGTGAAGGCGATGCTGGAGGCGAGGAGGCAACAGAGGAGGGAGGGATGTGTTGGTTCAACTCTACGGATGATGACACTGTTAACTAAATAACGGAACTCATGTAAGTGTGAGGCATAATTTCTAGGTGTCACCTCGATGTTCATCTTTTTCCATGTCTGCAGCACTGACTGCGATATTAGACGCAAGAGAGCGGTCACAGGCTTACCAAACGCTAGCGGATCTCGCACCCATCCACACATTAGCCAACAATGGCCGGCCAAGGATCTCCTTGAAGATCTCTTGGATCTTTTCTTGGTAGCACAGTCCAAGCTCATGGCTTAACACAGCAAAGTCGCAGGGGGTTGGTGTCAAGGCATATAACAATTACAAAACAATACAAAAATGTTGAAAGTGAAGTAGATATACAAATCGGGATGATTTATCAACTAGGATCAACACAATGATGTTTGAGACTTTGGGACACTAGGCTCAGGAGCATGGCAAAAAACTCAGGAGGAGCCTCACTAGCCCGGGAACTGGGATCATACACCTGTCTCCAGTGATCCTCAGTGATTAGTCCCTATTCAACATAGTGTATTATATAGGGATTGGTTCAGATGTTATACCAATCAACTATCCAATGCACTGATAGACCCATATTCTAGGGCAGGCCGGAGTGGTAACAGACTTCCAGGCCTAGCATGAGGTACACCTGAGTGATGCAAGATCCACAGCGAGGAATATGCACCATGACTGCTCCTGTTCTTTCCAGCATGCAGGCATTATCACTTCTCTCCTTGCTCTGTGCGGATGTCTGAGAGTTATTTTTAAAGCACCGATTTCTCTTAAAAATAATCTACAAACTGAAATGGCCTAAGAGAAAATAATAAAGGGGCATAGTGCCCTTTCTATCACCAGCAACAGCGGGCAGACGAGCGTGCTGCAGTGAGGAACGCCAAAGGTGCTTAAGTGTTAAGTGGGGGATGGGGGAGGCAGAGCGGGAGACTAGTTGAGGTGGCCAGCTGTGAAACTTAGGCGAGAATGGGACAAGATGGAAAGCACCAGGGAAGCAGAGGTCAAATTGGCAGCTTTTGTGCACCTGCAGGAGAGGCAGAGGTAGCCAGGGAAGAACATGGGTGGTTACTGGTGGATTCTGCCCTCTTTCCTGGCCGTAATGTCTTAAAGTGTTGGTTGTTAACTTCTGTAAATAGTTATGATAATTTGCTTCATGCAAGGCCATTTTTGGTGATGAGATTACTATAGTTTTGACTCCCCTGCTGGGGGGCAGACATGGGGTTTAACAGCCTGCCAGCCCGAGCTTTGCTAGGCCAGAGCGAGCCCACCTCCCATTGGAGAAATATAAATGCACAAAAAATGTCCGACACCATTGAAATGGAAAGGAGACTAGGTCCCTTTTCGGATGGCGCTGGCCATGGAAAACATGTTACAAAATGGCCACCGTCAATCGAAAAAGTACCCCGTCACTTTCTATTTCGATAGCAGCAGCCAGACAGGAGGAGCATCGGGGACCGGAGCACAAGGCTCCGGCCCCACAGGTAAGTTGGGGTGGGGAAATGGAATTGGGGTTTTCTAATTTAGGGAGACAACAGGGAGAGACTTTCTGCTGCCCCCCCCCCCACGTTAGTAAAAAAGAAGGAAAAATAGCACCTCCGGAAAAGAGCTTCGAGTGGCTGGAACAGCGGGTGGGGATTGTGTATTCTCACCCACTGTTCCATGCCCCTAATAGGCTGTGCGCCCTTCCCCAGGTGTGAATACAATGTTGCCTAGTGATGGCCTAATGTTGATAGTGGACTGCTCCTGCTCACAGGACATGGAATGTTGATAAGAGAAAGGATTGAGACCTGCTGAAGAGAAGGCCTGTGGGCTAGTATGTAAAGCTGTAGCTGTTATGTAAAGAATCTGTGGTATCTTGTATATGTTGGAGTAAAGTTTCAAGCTCTAGCGCTTGAATGTGGAAGCATGTGGGGTTTGTGGGAGGGCAGTTGGTGGGGTATTTGGAAGTGGTAAGGAGCTAAGCTGGCTGGCTGTGGCATCTTTTGACTTAATAAAGACTTATCTGATGTCTATGAGTGACGTGCCTCATTACAGTGGTGCAAGAGACGAGCAAGAGGTGAGGATCAACATAGTCGGAGAGCACTGGAAGGTTGCAAAGAGAGACCCCATGTCATCACCACATCGTGTTACCTTGGCTAGGAGTCAGACTGGTGGCAAAAGCATGGGTGGTCAGGCAAGTCATTGGCACAGCGCTGGAGGGAGCGATCATAGCCAAGAGAACTAGTAAGGTGCAGGGAGACACGCAGGGAGTGCAAGCCAGGCACCAGTGGAAGCACGAGCAAGGGTTCATGCTGACACATGAAGAAGAGGCATATAGGAAAGGACTCATGTACGTGTGAAAGGACGTGGCAACCATCTTGTTTGTGCAGCCTGCATGGACATAAGAGGAAAAGACCCCTCTACGTATAGCAAGCATGGCAGCCATCTTAGAATTATATTTTTCTGGATTTATTTTCAACCAAAAAGAGAGTTAATCAAGGAGAAAAACATGCGCCCATTTGTGAACGTCAGAGTAACAGTTAATTACACTGTTTAACTCTGCATAAGAATGTGCATGAATAATTTTGAAGGGAGCAAGACAGATGCAGGTAAAATAGTTCAGTGGGTGGAGCGCTCACTCCTGAGATCTAGGTGTGATCTGTAGGTCGCAGGTTCTAATCCCTGCAAGGCCAACTCAGCTTTCCATCCTCCCGAGGTCGATAAATAAGTACCAACTTCAGTTGGGATGATTAATGTATGTAAATATGTTCTGTGTACAGCGTTTATGTGTAAGCATTATGTAAATAACAAATCATCATCATCAAAGAGCAATTTTAGCAACGAAGATGGCACTTAAGGTGCATCCACCTGAAGCATTCCTACCAAATCCAGGGGTGCTGACAATTCCATAGAATGATTATAAACAATATTGGTGCAATTATTTAAATTCAGTGGGACATAATGGAGTTCATCCAGAGAAGAAAAAATCCTTACTGTTGCATGCATTGGTCCCAGAGGGCCAAAAGAAGTGTAAACAAATTCCTCCAATTACAGGCGATCAAGCTGGAGGGGACATGAACACTTATGAAAAGGCATTTAGGCAGTTGGACAATTACTATACCCTGCAAACAAATATAGCAATTAACAGATCTTATTTATAAACTCAAAAACAAGAAGTAAATGAAACAGTTCAGGAGTTTGTACGTGCATTACAGAATCTCGCCATTTTGTGTGACTTTACGGCTAGGATGGGCACTGATGAGCTCCTTAGGGACCTCAATCATCCATACTTACAACCCGGTTACGCAGGAGAGGTTGTGGATGTGTGGACATCCAATAGCCATTGAAAAGAAGGTGGAGCATATCCAATTATGTTCAAAGACAATTAAGGAGAAGAGAAAGGCAGCTGGAGCTGAAGCATGAAATGAGTTAAATGGTGTGAATGTGGTGGCAAAAAAATAAGATCACTGAAATGATTAGTCAGAAGGAAAACAAGAGTTAAGGAGAGAAGAGGAGCACAATGACTACTTGTGCAATAAGATAAGAACAAATTATATTGATGTTGGAATTTTGGATAATTTGCTAATCCTACACTGTCCTGCAATTAATCGAAGCGTTTGAATTGTGCAATGAAAAATCACTTTGCAGCCACATGGTGGAGGAAGGAGAAAGTGACATATCTGCAGGAAGAGAGTAGCCCTGATGAGGAGAGGGCTTTTGAGAGCCGAGAAAGATTATTCAAAGATAAAATGCCCTATTTGCAGGATTTGTATTGATAGTCATTCGGTTATAGTGATGGTGGATAGTTGTTCACCTTATTCAATTCTACAGAGACCGAATGGAAGAAACTGAAAGAGGAAGGATTCAAGGAGAGACCTCAAAAGTCAAATATTGAAGATCCTGGGGGTTTGAAGGATCAAGGAATAATATGAGTTGGTGGCTGTAGTAAGTATTTATGTGGCAAAGAAAGGTGTGGACGTTTTGGGTTTGCATGACCAGACTGCTTCAGAAATTCACCTACATCCCAGAGCCAGACATGTTCATGAATGAGGAAAGGTTCCTGGATGTTTTTACTTAGAGGATTGGATTAACTTATTTATTGTTCATTTGGCGCTTTTAAATATCAAGCAAAATACTGTTTCAAACCGCCCACAGGACGGGGGGGGGGGGGTAAGGGAGTGAAATACATTACATAACACAATAATTAATAAGAGCAGTGGAGGGAAAAGGAGGAAGGGCGAACCTACTATGCCTTGTGAGTATTCAGAATGTGCAAGTGCAGCAAGGAAAATGGCAGAGGGAGTAAGTGTTGGGTAGTCCGGGCTCATGGATGAGCCACAGATGAAGTGCTTGGGCTGTTGAGTGCTACATAGCCAAGGGCCACGGTAGGAGTAAATGGAATCCTCCAGGGCGGAGGGTGTGCCAAGGCAAGAGCTGAAGGTAGACAGGAGCTGGGTCGATTGGGTGTGGGGGGTCAGAGGCCCCGAGGATGAATAAGGGCCCCGGACATCAATCACAGCACCTGTGAGATTAGCAGAGAAGAGAAGAAGGAAAGGAGGAGGTAAAGAGGAAGGTCTTGAGGAGCCTCCAGAATTTAAGAAAGTCCTGTTCAAGGCACAGAGGCAGGGGGAGGGTGTTCCATATGAGGGTGCCAGCTGAGGAAAGCGATCAGCCACCAACCCCAGATGGAAATAGAGTTGAGCTTGGAGTCCTAGAGTCCTAGAGCAACGATAGTGAGAGCCTGCACTGCCATATATTCTCACAGACAAGGATACTTTGCAAGGCGTAGTTCAAAAACAATTTTCATGGCAGAAGGCATGGGTGATGAGAGATGTTGGGCTACTTGGGTACTGCTAAGTGAACCGAATGTTCGAGACATGGCACGAGCATGCCAACCAATTGTAGAGGGCCATATAACGAAGGTTGTAGGGCTCGTAAAGCGAGTGGTCAAGTTCCTGAATTGCAAAGTGGATAAAAATCCTTGCTTCACTGCTTAACCAATTAAAGTTATTGTGGGCAAATCAGGTAATCTTACTTTGATTCATTGGAGTCCTTAGAAGTGCTTAAGATTACACTATTTGAAAGAAAGATTCTCTCACAATGGGCAGATATACTGATTATGTTGAAATAGTGTTCTCGCATTCTCCTCTGTTAGTGGACTCTGTGGCTGTCACCTTGAATTATATCATTCTTGCACTAGGCCTCCCTCTATTTCCAAATTACTTGATTTGACAGGAATATGTATAGTCTCACCAGCTATCAGTGCATCAGAGATTATTGTATAACAAACTGACTGCAGCAGAACCAACATTAATTATTTCCCTTGTTGCTTCCAATCAACAAATGTGCTTGGGCTGTCCTTACTACTGTCCCACAGGAGAATGTGAGACACTCTTTTCAATGGCTTGTATGCTATGTTATTGAGTCTTGTATACCACACCCTTTTCCCATGTTCATGCTTTCTTGGAACTTCATCATCTGCAAGAGATGTGGTAGGAAACGTCGGTAGGAGCAAGGGGAGCAGGGCAAGGTTGTTTTCTTGCAATGTTGAGTGCAGATCTAAAAAGAATGGTATCCATTTGGTAGATACGTTTAATGGGCTTTTGAAGAATTAGTTCATGTGTGCTCCAGGTTGCTAATGTAAACTGTTTGTGTGGTTGTCTATCTTGTCTGGAAGAGTGTGGGCAGTTGTATTTGTGTATCTGTGGTGGGTTAATGGGTTGTGGAATTTTAATGCAAACATGTGTGTTCCAGTGTACTTTCTATTCTGAAACCTGTGTTTTGGTACTGAAGTTGTGTATTGTCGGGTAGGGTGGGAAGTAAAATGATCTTGGGGTGGTTATTATTACCATATCTTACCCAACAGACCACCCAATAACTAAGGACAACCGTTTTCCCTTTTAAAATATAATAGGTGGTTGCATTTATTTATGTATATCTATGCAAAATATTCTTATTCCAGCTTCTAAAGCCTTCTTATGCCATAATATATGATCTTAGGCTAATTTATGCTGTGTCAGATAACACTATGCCCTGGCACAAATTCAGGGCCCACAGACTATGCCATGGCACAAATTCAGGGACCACAGTTTCTAGTCAGTTGCTTGGGACTTCCCTCCTGACTACCCACTGACGCCTAAACAACACTCCAACTGTAGCAGCACGCAATCTTACATGGGATTGTGGCAGAATGCAGCTGGACAAGTACCATGAGCAAGCAGCAGACAAAGCCAACCAAGCACCACATCAGAACCACAGCATTGCCATGCTGGCAAGCATCATTAAACATTTACAGTTTGCCTTTAAATCCCATCATGTATTTGGGCAATGCCATTGGCCCAATGTGCTATAGATTGAACCATTTGCTGCTATTTCCACGCTGGATCCAAAAAACATTCCTCTGTAAGAATGGGAAAGGGACTCCAAATTAATTTTGCCCTGCTCCCATAAAGCCCAGAAATTAGTCCCTCCGCCACAATTTCACTCATTGGTCACCCTCCAAAGATTAGCTCTTGATGCGCCCCTGGCAGCAATCATGGCAAACAACTCAGTTTCCTCTCAAAAATCTCAAGTCTAATAACGGGTTACAGCTAATTGGTGTTCAAATGTGTACAGTATGCATAACGAGAAGATGCATACCTTTGTCAAACAATGACTTCAAGTAGATGGTTTTATCACAAAGGCTGTTCTGGGGGTGACTAACTATTTAACCTATTAAGACCTATATGACATTTAAGAAGATTTCAAGTTTTCAAGTGTGAGGTGTGAAATAATTACACGTTGCTGGATTGTATGCTCAGAAAAAAGAAAAAAGGTTATGTTTAAAAAAAATGCATTTGTGTGAATGTGTGTGAATGCAGTGGTTGTGTGTGTGTGTGTGTGTGTATGTATGTCGGAAATAGAGGGATAGCTTGTGGTCACAATTGACATGATGTAGAACTGGGGCAGCCAGGCAATTATTCAGACATACTGCAGGACTTCATTTGGGCACTAGCAGCTTGAAAGGTGAGCAGGGCAGGCATATATTGTTGAAGCTAGCTTCTAGTTCCCTTTCGGCATGCGCTGCATGAAAAAGAATGGTATAGTGGCAATGCTGGCATGTATTTTTGAGACCAGCCTCATAATTTCTTTGGACACAACCAGCATGGAAAGAGGACAGAGCTCCATATCCGATTAGGGCAAAACCTGCCTACAAGTGGGACAATGCTGGCATATCTTGCTGGGACAGGCCTCATGGTTCATCTTTGGAGATGGTGTTCCAAAACGCTTCTGTGTACTGTTCGTATACTTGATTCTATTGGAGTGTTTCGTGTGTTGTCCTGCGGCAGAGCGTGTACATTCCACAGGGCTACACAATTATTCTGAACATTTTTCTACAACATGCATATTTTAACCCATTATTTAAAAAGAATCTAAGTGAAAGCATCCACCAAACCTTACAGCATGAGTTCAGGTGTGCTTGCCCAGGGCAGCTTAGGGAAAGCCTTCAGAACCCCTCCACTTTTTAGGAATGCACCATCTGCAAAGACTCTAGTCTGTAGTGGCATTAGTGGGAAGAGCATAGAAGCCCCTGAAGATGGTTGGTTAGGCCTTTCTCCCTTCTTTTATCACAGATTGGGAGAATCTGATTCCCCCCATAAAAATAGGACTTATTAGTTAGTTCACCCCCAATCATGCCATGCTGGATACCCCCTGTCTTTGGAATGCATGTTTAAAATACTGACCAGTAGGTCATAAATGATCAAAAAAAGTATACAGACGTTCAAAGGAAATTGCATATTTGTAGGCACTGGACTACATCTTGAAAGACTGGAAGGATCATCGAATACACATTGACAACGATAAATGGGTTTTTGCCACATGATGGCGGGGTGGTGGAAGAATGAAAACGAGTGCAACCAAGAAAGCACAGTGTGCTAATTTGATAAACAATCAGCATCAGAGTGGGAGGCAATTGAACCACAGACCAAAGGAGGGGAGGGGCTATATCTGTATCTACGGGAGAACATGTTTACTCCCAGTTGTCACAGAGCAACGACAGCAATAAAAATACTGCAAAGGATGGATTGGCATTTTCAAATGGTGATTGGTTCACTTTTCATCAGACGTTATCCGGCAGGACTGCCAGTATTGAAAGCATCTTCTCTGGTCAATAGGTCATGTGATCACATCGAGTCAAGGGGCATGTGTATGTAATTACCTGAGATGTCAACATTTTGCTAGAGACAGACAGAAAGGAGAAGAGAAATAAAGAGAACCCGGGAGAGCTGGGGAGAGTGGGAGAACATTGACATTGTGGAAGAGTATAATACAATATCAAGCAAGTGCGATTCATTGCGATGGAGTACAAGAGAAAGGATGCCTCTCCTGTGGCGGAGGGAGGCAGGTGATTGTCCACGTGGGAAGGTAGGTGTGCGGGGGTCTGAGAGAACGTGACAGGTAATGATGAAGAAAGAGAGAGGGGGACGGCCTATGGGGGTAGCGAAAGAGAAAGATTAATATTCATGGAAGTCGACAGACAGTAGGGAAGGAAAACAGAGAGTGATGGGGCAATCTATCTAGGAATGTGTACATTTGACAGCAGGAGAGAGCAGAGAAATGCTAAAGTCACAATGAGCCACTGCTATGGGGAGATGGTGTATTTTTCAGTGCGAGATGCAATTGAGTGATTGATGTTTGATGGGAGTGCACCCTTGTGCACTTCCACAACGTTTCCCTTACTACCCCTTATGGTGAAATATCTTGCAATTGGGATACCTGTGTGGGAGCCCCAAGAATTGTGTGTAGTTAAATTCTGGTTCCAATTGTGCCTACATTTTATGCTAAAATGAGGGCACCTAAAAGGGCGCATCATCAGTCTCAATGTTGTCTTTTTTCTATTTAAAAGGAAGATTCAATCATTTATAAAAAAGAAAATAAGTTGCCAGCTTCGAGCAAAATGGGTGGAAGGTGTATTAACCTCTAGCCACATGGCAAGGGCAGAAACATTGCTCAGAAAGCAAGGTTACTCCACTGGTCTAGTGGGTGCCCTGCAGCACTATGGCCTTGGGGGAAGCCCTCAGACTTCAAAAATAAATATTTTCTTTCTGAAGTCAGAGTGCATGTGTTACAAAGCAAGTTCAGAAGTCTTCTGTGTAATAAAGTTAATTTATTGGGTTGCACGTTTTACAGTTTACAACAGGAACAACAGGTACAGGAGATGGTAGGCAGTATATTGAGTATTACACAGAGAGCCCACTGGCTCCCACCACCCAGGCTTCATGTCTTTCTCTAACTCTCTCTGGGCAGAACCAAGCTCAAGGCATAACATTCCTGGCTGCTGCATCAGCATGTGCTGTGCATTCTATGACATCACAGCCACACAGGATGAATATACACAGAAGAGCCAGAAGGTGGGGAAGCAGGATATAACACACATCGTTCCGTTAGACAACCAAAAAGGCAGACTCTGCAAACATCAAATAAGCATGGGGAAAAACAAACAACACACATTCTCTCTTTAACCAACCAACAAGCAGGAAAGATCTGCACAAGATAATAGTTATATTACATATGCAAATGGAAAAGGAATAGAGCTGATGAATTTGTGGAATTTCCCACTTTAGGCTGCACATCATGCAGCAATGGGATTTAGGCAAATATCATGCTATATTACATATGTTAAGAGTTTAATTTACACCTTCATGATGTTTTGATGTGAATGTGTGGAAATGAATGAAGATAATGACGTAAAATCCTTTTGGAGTGTGGCAGTGAGGCCATTACATGTTTAAGTATTGTGGTATGGCAGGGAGGACATTACGTGTGTATGCAGTCCTCAAGGATATTGCTTTAGAGTGTGGCAGTGAGGCCAGTAACCTGCATGCGTGCAACCCAATAAAGTAACTTAAGGACCTACTACAAAGATGACAACTTGCTTTGTAACATCATGTGCTCTGGGTGCTCTGGCTCCCCTGTGCATGTCAGGTACTGGGAAGCTCTCCTTACTACCTGTTTACTGTCTATGTGGAGTCTGGGAGCTGGAGTCCTGCCTGAAGAGGAGTCCCTTGAGGTGATGGTTTTGGGAAACAAGTAAAGGAAAAACGTGTGTGTGTGTGTGTGTGTGTGTGTGTGTGTGTGTGTGTGTGTGTGTGTGTGTGTGTGTGTGTGTGTGTGTGTGTGTGTGTGTGTGTGTGTGTGTGTGTGTGTGTGTGTGTGTGTGTGTGTGTGTGTGTGTGTGTGTGTGTGTGTGTGTGTGTGTGTGTGTGTGTGTGTGTGTGTGTGTGTGTGTGTGTGTGTGTGTGTGTGTGTGTGTGTGTGTGTGTGTGTGTGTGTGTGTGTGTGCGCGCGCGCACATATCAATGAGCAACTGTATAGTGTGTGTACATCAGCGAGTGAATGATCTGTGAATGTGTGTGCTCTTGTGTTTGTACTGGGCCGAGGAGCTGATTTTGGCAGCTGTGGATGCGTGGTGGCAGAGGATGCACTACTATGGCATTTTTAATAGCCATCTATGATACAGCAAGCATGATATCTGTTATTATGTGGCTAGATTGGCATTTTTTTATGCAGCAGGTCGGGATAATTTTTACTGTGGCACAACATTTTGTACTGGGCACATTATAAAGCAAGCATGATAGAATATTGGAATTTTGGTGCAGCCAGTCTAGCTATGATTTACTGTGGCATTGCATTTTTCACTGAACATTAAGGGTAAAGTAAACATGATAAGCCTTATTATGTGTCTAGGCTGGCCTACATTGTGCAGATAGTTTGGGCATGATATAATAGTGTGGCATGGAATTTTTAATTGCAAGGCCAACAGAAGTATTTATTTATTTGTAAAGTGCACTAAACCCAAAGGCATCAAGGCGCTGTTACATAAACCAGTTGCTCAATATGACATGTACATAAGTAATGTAGATCAGGCAGAAACCAATAACACCATTTAGGCAAACAGCTAAGTTTTTAGTGATCTCTGGAATGTCCAATTTGATTGCTCAACTAGCAAAGCGAGTGGGAGTAAGTTCTAGTGTTTGGCTGAAATAGTCGGGAAGCTCGAGCTACCCGATTTTTCCTATTTGAATTTGGGTTGGGTGAGACGGTGAGCATAAGCTGCTCAAGTGGGTCTGGAAGACTGTGCTTTCGTAATTTGTGAGAGGTAGATGGGGGCCTCATTGGAAAGACATCTGTGCGTGGTCAACAGGATTTTAAATAGGATCATTCATGGATTGGGAGCGAATGAGCCTTTCTTATAGCAGAGTTGATATGTTCAGATTTATGGATGTTGAGAGCTGTTCGCAGTGCCTTATTCTGGATATCCTGCTTCTTCCTGATGTTGGGCTCAGGGGTTCCTATAAATTACCATAGTCCAGCCTCGATTTGATGGTAGCTCGGGCAATTGTGAGGCAACTGTCAGGGGGACAAGAACGGTATGGAGGCAATTGATCAGCTTTGTGGTTTATGCGGCACAGGAGGCAATCGTGTTCACCTGGCAGGTGAGCAAAAGGGTAGCCTCTAGGTAGACAACCAGTGTCTTCACTGAGGGAGAGACAGGAATCAGGATGCTGTCATTATTGAATGAGGAGTATTGGGCATCAAGCTTCTTGGTCACTGCTGCGGGACGTACCAGGAGGATCTCTGTCTTTTCATTATTAAGGCAGAGGCAGTGAATAGCCATCAAGACTTGAATGGTCATGTAGGAAGTGTTTAAAGTAGCATTGTCATCCTGGTAGTTGCTGGCTAGAGGGAGAAGGATGTGGGTATCATTGGCATAGTTGGTATAAGATATGCTGATGAAGTCTGATAAGCCAAACAGTGTTTTTGTCACTATATAATAGAAGGTTGGGGATACAAATGACCAAAGAGGCACACCACAAGATATGGGTAGAGGGGCACTGGTGTAATTGGCAAATACCCTAATGGTTCTATCCTCCAGCAAGAAGGCAATTCACGTGGTGGCCACAGTTGAAAAGTTTGCAGCTGCGGTTTGGTGGTGACAGAGGATTTTGTGTTTGACAAGATGGAACGCAGCTGATAGATCAAGGAGTAGCAAAAGGGCAGGCCTAGCCTCATTCCTTATCACTTAAAGCTGTTTATTAAAGTCGAGCAGAGCTGATTTTGTGCCGTGAACTGGGCCAAACCCCGACTGGCACACACTCAAGATGTGGTTGGTTTCCAAGTAGCATTGAATTTGCAGATGGGCTGCTCTGTCCAAGATTTTCAGTAAGAAGGGGACTGTTGTGATAGGGCGGTAGTTGTTTGGGATTCTGGGGTCTAGTGAAGGTTTTTTAATGAGTGTGAGAACCCAGCTTTCTTGAGGCTGGTGGGGACTACTCCGGCAGAGAAGGAGGCATTGATAAAGGTGGCTATGAAAGGTACAAGGTTCTCAAAGCAGTCCTTGATGAGGAACGCTGGGCAAATATTCCCTTTGCATCTCAAAGGTTTCATACCCTTTGATATGGTATTGACTTTCACTTCAGTGGCATTGGTGAAGTGAAACCTAGGGAGGACTTTGTGGGCAGCAGTGAGGAGGGGGAGGTTGGCGATGGTTGCAGCTCGGCTATCCAAATGGATTGCTCGAGGTTGATTATTTTGTGACGGGTATCGATTTTGGCAAGCATAACATTTTGAATATGAATGCACCAAGTCTCATCTTTCATGACAGTGGTAGGGCGATATAGGGGGCATCCAATTTCTTGAGGATGGTGAAGATCCCACGGCTGTTGGACTTAGTATTGGAAATTCTAGTATTGTATGTGGTAGATCTAGCCAGGAGAATCACGTGTAAATATTGTTTAGCCGCAGTAGCGAACAACAGTTTCAGGGCGTCTGTGGGTGATTTTTCCCATTTGGATTCTGCTAGTCATTTGTTGGTCCAGAGCTCTTGGAGGTCAAGAGTAAACCAAACGTTTATGTGTGCTGAAGGTTTAGATTTGCATGGTATTAATAGGGCAATGGCGTAGAGGGCTGTCATCAAGGTCTTAGAGTAAAGTTCAGCCAGTGCATTCAGGTCCATGAAGTTGGGGTTGTTAGAGTGGAGTCCACTGAGCCAGGGCACAATACAATCCTTAGTGAGGTTTCTTGCACTGTGGGCCAGTGTAGGGGACAGCACCAGGGAGGCAAGTGTGTTGTACACCGTAGGGGCGATTGTGAAGTGCACTATATGTTGGTCGAACCATGGTCAGGGATAATGGGTGTGGACAGCTATCTGGCAGATTAGGCCAGCAATCCAGTCAAGGATGCAACACTTGATATTGGTAGGGGCGTTGATACATTGCTTGAGCCAGTGTACAGAGCCAGTTGGCTACTGAGATGGCAATTAGGTGGTCATGGTTGTTATATCCCTAGTTGAAATCCACTAGAAGGATTATTTTGGATGCTGACGTAGTATGGATGCCCAGGGTGTGTAAGAGGTTCTCTTCAAATGATGGTGCTGGACTTGTCTGTGTATCAGATGGTCAGTTTGACGGATGGTATATCACAGTTGTCATCCAGGGTGGTGCTGAATTCTCTAAAGGAGAGGGAGTCCTTGGCTATCAGCATCACTCCACTAACACTCGCATTGGATCTGTCATCTGGAAGATGGAGAAGCCAGGGTGGACAGCTATCGATAGGGCAGGGCCTGAGGCTGCATGTAGCAACATTTCAGTAACAGCTATGATATTGAGGTGGAGTACAGTGATACGATCATTTATGGCTAAGGCATTAGCAGATATGGACCTGGCATTGACTAGAGCACAGTTCAGAGGTGGCATAGGCCTGTTGGATTTAATTATGTTCGATAGTGCATTAATTTGCTCATCTCTAGGGAATCTGGTGGGAGGCAGATATTGGCACTAGGAGTAACAAGAGGTTTATTGCGCTGATCTGGTGGGTACTCAAGGGTACTTGGAGGCTTAGGGAGACTAGATTGGTTAGAGGAGATTCTGGGTTGGCATGTGACCCCTAAAGGTAGAAGACTGCTTTGCCTTGGGGCTGAATGTAATGCCAATGCACTCAGCAAGGTGTAGGTTCCTCGCTTCTAATGTTTGGGAGTGGAAGCAGAATGCATGATCTCCCTAGGAGAGTCTGGGGTGGCAGTACGTCTGCTGTAGATAGAGGGTAGCTTACTGCTGTAGATAGAGGGTAGCTTAACTTTATGGCTTAGTAAGGTGCCAGTGCGCGATCCAAGGTGAAGGTTTCTTAGCTCTGTGGATGGCGAGTGGGAGAGTGAGTCGGCAGCCAGGGCAGCATTGCTGCTGTGTGTGCAAGGACCACTGGTATGCGGCGCAGGAGATCCGGTAGGGAAGCCTCTTTAAGCAACGCACCCGGTAGGTCGCGTTTCATGGTCTAGTTTGTATTCGTATGTTTGGAGGTGGCCACTTGGTACAAAGGGGACGGGATGTGCGGGCCATGGCAGTAATCAGTTGGTCGCTAAGGCTTGGGGCTAGGTGGCATAAATAAATATGTATCCCACCCTTTTGTAGACATCTAAACTGAGAAGTTATTTGGGCATAATCACTCGATAATTGCTTTCCGAGTGAGCTTTAAGTTGTATCAATCCTCTAATTTTATTATTTGGTAACGTTATAGCAGAATTGAGCTAGTTGGAGGGAGAAGAGAACAATCTTGTATTTACATATATTCTTTAATTAATAGTGAAAAAGTGATTTTATATCAGACTGTTGAAATTCACATTAAAATCTGTATACTATTCGATAATTAGCATAACAAAATTAAAGAGAAACCATTAGACTTCATGATTCATAATACAAAAACAAAACATTTAGGCAACATGACAAACAAAAATTAAAGTTTCAACATGTGATCTTAAAGGTGAGTAATAAAAGAAGGCAGCTAAAATGTAGTTCCCTTATTGAAACACCCTGTCCTAGGTGTCTTGAGGTGACTCCTTGGATTTTTCTGAGTAATTACCCTATTTAGTGAAAAAAGCAGGAGTTCATGAAAGTTCCAAAAAGTTATTTTCTTTGGGCTCGGCTATCGCCCAATATCTGGATCTTTTGAAGTAAAAGAATTCTTTGGAGCTAGGTGGCAGCTGGGGCATGGGCTGGCAGTCTAATATCTTGCAAAGTGGGGCAGGCAGTGGTGAGGAATGGACTGGGGCCAGGGGTGGGGATATGCTGAGTGCAGATGAGATGTATCTATTCAGCATTAGAAGGCACCTAATACAGGTCACTGTAATTAATATTCACATGGGGTGTGACTACATTTGCCACTGGTGACATCATGTGCGATGAGTAATTCTGGGGGGGGGGCTCATTGTGCAGCAGCATGGAGGAGCTCAGCTGAAGCAGAGATCAGCCATGAGCAGAGGATTTCAGCTTTGCTGGCTTGCTGATGTAATTGAGGTGTATCTCGGGGCATGGTAACAGAGACATCCAATTATGAAGATTTCATAATCACTGTGATGACAACGATATGGACAGCAGGCTCAATAGCTTCAGCAGCATGACAGGGCAAGACATGGACCTTTGCATCTGGCCTTAAGAAATGACCTTTGGTAGGGGCTGGCGTTGCTTGCTGGCACACTGTAGGAAATTGCTTTGCTGCTCATGTGCGCCTATCACGGTGCATCAGAAGGGGCATTGTGAATCATGCAAGTCAGCTGGACTTGTGGTTAGCATACAGTCAGCCATTTTAAAGTGGTTTCTATCTTCTGTATGGTTCAGTGCAACAGGACGACTTACAGGGCATCTGGTGTTCCACTAAGAGTGGTCTGCAGGGCACTCCTGTGCCTGTGCAGGGCTGCATGGCAAGCCAGGGACGTATGTTCTTATAAGGGGATATTTCCATATATTGACACAGCCAGCATAAGCATGCTTTCCCACAGTATCATTAGTGGCATTATTTGCAAAGAAAACATAAGTATGTTCTTACATATGAATACTGGCATATATGGGTGCAGCAGCATGGCACTATATTGGCACAGCCAGTGTGAACATGTTTTTATACTGGCATATACTGTGGGCAAAGCTGTCATGCATATACATTAGGAAATGTCCTGTGAACTACTGGATACTTCATTATATTGGACATTTTGGATTGCAGTTGCCCTACCAAACCAATTGCAAACTGTCTTGCTGGTAAACATTGCTTCATAGAAAGTGTGATGCATAATGCACCATTTTAACCAATTTTTCAACTTGACACTTTCAACTTGACAATGAACAATACGGACAGCGTCCTCAGAACACCCCAATTTTGTTTATTTGTGAACATTTCAGGACACCATGAGTGTTCTTAGAACACAATCAACTTGACAAAGAACACTATGGACAGCGTCCTCAGAACACCCCCATTTTGTTTTTTTGCGAACATTTCAGGACACCGTGAGTGTTCTCAGAACACATTTAACTTGCCAGAGAACAATACGGACAGCGTCCTCAGGACGGACAGCGTCATCAGAACACCCCCTACGAAAATTTCAGGACACCACGAGTGTTCTTAGAACACATTTGAACTTGCCATCGAACAATACGGACAGCGTCTTCATGACACCCCCTACAAACATTTCAGGACAACGCGAAAGTTCTTGGAACACTTTCAACTTGACAATGAACAATACGGACAGCGTCCTCAGAACACCCCAATTTTGTTTATTTGTGAACATTTCAGGACACCATGAGTGTTCTTAGAACACTTTCAACTTGACAACAAATTCAGGACACCGCGAGAGTTCTTAGAACACTTTCAACTTGACAACGTACAATACGGACAGCGTCTTCAGGACACCCCCTACGAACATTTCAGGACACCACGAGTGTTCTTAGAACACATTCAATTTACCATCGAACAATACAGACAGCGTCCTCAGAACACCCCCATTTTGTTTATTTGTGAACTTTTCAGGACACCACGAGTGTTCTTAGAACACAATCAACTTGACAAAGAACACTATGGGCAGTGTCCTCAGAACACCCCCATTTTGTTTATTTGTGAACATTTCAGGACACCGTGAGTGTTCTCAGAACACATTCATCTTGCCAGAGAACAGTACGGACAGCGTCCTAAGAACATCCCCATTTTGTTTATTTACAAACATTTCAGGACACTGCGAGAGTTCTTAGAACACATTCAACTTGCCAGAGAACAATACGGACAGCGTCCTCAGGACGGACAGCGTCATCAGAACACCCCCTACGAACATTTCAGGACACCACGAGTGTTCTTAGAACACATTCAACTTGCTATCGAACAATACGGACAGCGTCTTCAGAACACTCCCTACGAACATTTCAGGACACCGCGAGTGTTCTTAGAACACATTCAACTTGCCATCGAACAATATGGACAGCGTCTTCATGACACCCCCTACAAACATTTCAGGACAACGCGAAAGTTCTTATAACACTTTCAACTTCACAACCAACAATACTGACAGCGTCCTCAGGACACCCCCATTTTGTTTATTTACGAACATTTGAGGACACCGCGAGACTTCTTAGAACATTTTCAACTTGACAACGAACAATACGGACAGCGTCCTCAGGACACCCCCATTTTGTTTATTTGCGAACATTTCAGGACACCGCAAGTGTTCTTAGAACAGTTTCAGCTTGCTTCCGAACAAAACGGACACATATTGAGTCCTCAGAACACCTCCATTCAGTTTATTTAGACCATTTCAGAACACCTGTGATATCCACAGACAAATCGAACACAACAAGAACGTCTACCACATGAAAAAACACAACTTTCAACATATCTCATACTCTCCCACCCTCCCCAAACAGTCCTACACACCAAAACACTCTACTAAATACACATTTTGAACCAAGTTTCACTGCGCTGTCCGCGGACGTCCGAGAATCCATGATGGCGGGCGCCACCGAAAATCTGATGCGCTTCACACTCCACACCATCCAATCAGCGAACACGTCGCATGTCCGCGGACATGACGTAAGCCGATTGACCAATCAGGACACTGTCTGTGGAGCGAACAGGGAAGTGTGTCCGCGGACCGAAAACAGATATCACTAATTTTTTATGACCCACTTTTTGGTCATTTATTTAAAAACTACTGGACGAAAGCATGCTTTCGGGACCAAGCCCCTGCTCCTGGTCCAAATTTGGAGAAAATCCGTCCAGCGGTTTGGGATGTAGGTGCGAGCAAAGTTTTTTTCCTATTCAGTCTATGGGAAAAAATACATTTTGGGACCCCCCCTATAATTTTTCCCCCCCTCGGGGGAACTTTGCAAAAAAAATCAGAGTGGGTCATATACTTCTTTTGCAAAGTTTGGTGAGGATTCGTCCAGGGGTATCAAAGTTATAAGCCGTCAAAAAGTGCTCTTCCTATGGAAACACCAACTTAACCATAACTACATGGCCACTACCGTGGCTATGTAATATATAGATAGTACATGGTGTGTTTGATTAAAATATATATTTTTTCTAGATCCTTGATTGGACATTCCTTTATTTTGGACAGTTATGCTTCACTGTATGGGTTGCAACCAAACCACATTCAGACCCTTCTTGAGAGCATAGACTTCCTTTGGCCCATGTTACCTCAAAAGGCAAAGGAGGTATATCCCTTGACTGTGCCTGTTTTACCTCTATGAATGTGCTGGCTCTTGGTTTGCAAAAGTGTGGGGGCTGAGTGGACATTTTAGACCCTGCTTATCCTTGTACTCCTGCATGGAAGAAGGCAATTCATCACAGTCACAGAAAGGAAACATTTACCACCTGACTGCACATGTGCCCTATCCCCCCATGTAAGAACACATATCATATTGGCCATGCCCCTTATGTCATTAAAAAATCCCTCTCCACAGAAAGAAAATGTCCAGTCTGCCATACCCATTGTTTTATGAATGCATCCCCTCCCCCAAGACCTCCTACATGTAATAACAGTCATGTTGTATTAGCCCACATTTCCTGTAAAGCATGTAAGATAACTTGCATGCTCCAATGCTCCTTGCCTAGACCCCAACCTTGCATGCACACATTCATACCTATTCACCCACCATCACTCACCAAGTGGCAGCAGTTGCATTATTTAATTGCAGTGGTGTAAACATTTTCCACAAATACGTCAGAGCGACAAGCATTGAGAGGGAGCCCAAACCCACCAAAGGGACCTCAGGGGGTTTTCCGTCCTGATAATAATAAACAAAATGGGGGTGTTCTGAGGACGCTGTCCGTATTGTTCATTGTCAAGTTGAAAGTGTTCTAAGAACTCTTGCGGTGTCCTGAATTTGTTGTCAAGTTGAAAGTGTTCTAAGAACTCTCGCGGTGTCCTGAAATGTTCATAAATAAACAAAATCGAGGTGTTCTGAGGACGCTGTCCGTATTGTTCATTGTCAAGTTGGAAGTGTTCTAAGAACTCTTGCGTTGTCCTGAAATGTTAGTAGGGGGTGTCCTGAAGACGCTGTCCGTATTGTTCGATGGCAAGTTGAATGTGTTCTAAGAACACTCGTGGTGTCCTGAAATGTTCGTAGGCGGTGTCCTGAATACGCTATCCGTATTCTTCGTTGTCAAGTTGAAAATGTTCTAAGAACTCTCGCGGTGTCCTGAAATGTTCGTAAATAAACAAAATGGAGGTGTTCTGAGGACGCTGTCCGTATTGTTCTCTGGCAAGTTGAAAGTGTTCTAAGAACTCTCGCGGTGTCCTGAATTTGTTGTGAAGTTGAAACTGTTCTAAGAACTCTCGCGGTGTCCTAAAATGTTCGTAAATAAACAAAATGGAGGTGTTCTGAGGACGCTGTCCGTATTGTTCTCTGGCAAGTTGAAAGTGTTCTAAGAACACTCATAATGTCTGCAGACCTTAAAAGTTTCCATTGGCCATAGTTGAAATGTTTGACTCTATGGGTGTGATATGCTGCAGTGGTTGTGGCCAGGGCATAGAGAGTTGGGTGCATGGCCAAATGGCATATCACAATTATAGTTTCTTATAACTTTGGGTCAAAAACAAATTTATAAGGAACAAAGTTATAAGATACTATGGGTGTGATATGCTGCGATGGTTGTGGCCAGGGCATAGAGTGTATAATATACTTACTGTTTGGTTTAGTAACTGGAGTACATGTATTTCTTGTTAATTTCTGTGATAAAAGAAAATAGCATGTTAGTATTAGTATTTTGTAATGACTTATTACATTTTATAATCAACTTTTTTTTTGTTGGACCCTCATACTTAGTAGGATACAAACCAGAGTACTGTGCAATTTGCTCAGTTTCTGTGTTTGTTGCTAAAATCATTGGGTCTGTGGGAGAAAAAGAAAATCCATGTAGGATTAAAAAAAAAACTTTTTCTGTTATGCTACAGTTTATTTGTTTGTTTACAGTGTTCACTTGTTGTTTCTGGCTAATGTTTTATACATTGGCTTGTTGCATTTTTTTGGAGCAGTAACATTATTTATTTGTTTGGATATTATAACATTTTGGAGCAGTTAGATATCAGTAGGCATATTCTAACTGTCTATTTTTGATATATTTTAGTGGTATTGTTTTATCTGTTTGGATATTGTTAGATTTTTGGACAGTTAGATACCAATTGGTGTATTCTAACTGTCTAATTTTTTATATATTTTGTGGTATGATGTATCTGTTTGGATATTGCTAAATTTTGGGACAGTTAGATACCAATTGGCGTATTCTAACTGTCTATTTTTTGATATATTTTAGTGGTATTGATTTATCTGTTTGGATATTGTTACATTTTGGGACAGTTAGATACCGATTGGTGTATTCTAATTGTCTATTTTTTGCTCTAATTTAGTGGTATTCATTTATCTGATTAGTTGTTGTAGAATCTTTGGGCAGTTAGATAGCTTTTAGAATATTCTAACAGTTTACATTTTTTTACTACAAGTTTAATTAGGGTTTAAGTTCAGTTTAGTTATCAAATTTTGGTTTTAAGAACATTAAATAAGCGTTTGTAAGATTTGCTGGTAATCTCTGCTTTAGAGTAATGGTACTATCATTACATTGAAACCATCCACATTTCTTTTTTATATATGCAGTGTAGTGCCCTGAATTGGTTGTGGCTCCTGCGTGGTAGATTATACCTATTGTTGTGAAGGTTTTCTTACCAAGTAATAATTGACCATGTGTGAATCCAGTCAGCTTGCAGTTGTTTTTGGTACCATTTGCATTGTAACATAGAAGCATTAGTATTATGTATTCACTATGTGTTTGTATTAGTAACGTGGAGCGATTATCCGAATTGCAGGTAGAACATAATCTACCATGGTTTGCATTTTGTACAAGCTGCTGAAATGGAATGGATTCACAATTAGGTATTGATATATATACAAAGCGTTCATTGGGGATTTGTTCTTGTGTCGCATTGTTGCAGAGAGTGCATGTATGTTTCCACATGTATGAAATCTAGAGGATTTCATTGATAGGTATGTTTTTGTTCTCCAGTACTTGTAGTAAGTACATTAGAAATTCTTGAGGATCTTCCTGTGAGTTTATAGTGAATTTCACCATTCCAGCACAGTAGTCCAATTGTTGTCTTATTCCATAAACACTATATTTGTTATCAGGATTGTTTGCTGCATTTCTGTGAAGTACTAACATTTGCAAACACAATGGGTCTGTACTGTGTAAGTAAATGTTGTCAACAATTGCTGGTAATTGAAATAGAATATTCATTGCTACATTTGCGTAGCAATTTACACCAACTATATTTGAGAGTTTAAATGGACCAGGTAGTTCTGGATCTGACTGCTTTTTTTGGAGTTTGTCTTCCTTCTTTGAAGAAGTACCTGGTTTACTTTCCCTAATTGATTCTTTTTTGCTTCTGGTACTTGATGAAGTATTAGTTTATTTTACTCTCTTTGGAGGATTTGCAGTTACATCCTGTTGCATTTCTGTTTGATTTATTTTTCTTTTATAACGTTTTACTTTTTGTGGAACAGAATATGTGTTTAGATGGGGGGTGTATAGTGAGTGAATTCTATTGTATTCTAAAATGCAAGGAATATCAGCGTTTACTTTACTTGCATCAAAGTTGATTAGAAATAGACCGTCCAGGGTACGTAAGCGTGAAAGTGCTACGCAACTCATGCCTTCTTTAAAGATTGTGTTACCAATATCTATCATTTCTTTGTCTAGGGTAAGACCTTGTGATTTAGGAAGTGTGACTGTGTATGCAAGAGTTAGAGAAAATTGTTCTCTGCGTACATACATGTCTTTGAAGAGAAGGAATCGAGCTGTTGATCATCCTATCCTTTTTACTTCTGAAAGTTTGTCAAAGAGAATATTGACAAACTGAATTTTGTTGTCACGTGGGTATGTTTGAAAGCCAACAACTGTACCCAGTGCTGCATTAACTAGTCCTTGGTCCACGTTAAGGTTATGTTTAAGCATTACTCTGCAATTTAAGGATAATTTTAATATCTTTTCTAAGCCTGCTGTGTTTGAGATTGATTTTTCTAAACTATTTAGTCTTGTTGTGGCTTGGTCACACATAGGTAGTGTCATACCATGTACATCTAGTTTGTCTGTGGTGCTAATTTCCATTATTGGTTGCATTTCTTTACTTAGCATCATTTCATTGAATTTGAAACAACTTGCAAGAGTTGGCATTAAGGCCATAGAATTGACATTTTTGCGGGCTAATAGTTCCATAACATCTGTAGCACATGCATTATCGCCATAAAGTGCATTAATGTCCCAGGTTTTCAATATTGCTTCTGCTTCTTTAGAAAGTATACCAACTCTGATACTTTTTAAGATGTTGGCATAAGTGAGATCTGCAGATTGCCGAATGTTTTCTGTTAATTCTCTGTATTGGAAATGTTGCCAACGGTTGACATTTCCAATGCTGCCAACAGTTTTACGGCAGAGTTTGTGTCCTAATGTTTTAAAAATAGGCTCACCTTTTACTGGTGTCAATTGAAGAAGATCTCTGAAAACAATAATGTGTTTTCCTGCAAAGAGCTCTTCATAGTTTGTTTTGAGTACTTCTTGTAATCTGAGGTGAATCAAAGCCAACATTAGTTTGGAGACCATGCTCACTTCATCTATTATTAGCATTTTCATTTGTTTCAATACTCTGTGTAGTTCCATTGCAGCTTCTGCAGAAAGTTTGTAATAGTCTAATTTTTTCTGGTGTTCTACTGGCAATAGTAGTAATTGGTGTAACGTGACACCACCTATGTTGTAGGCAGCGAAACCTGTGGGGGCAGTGACAACAGCTGACAGTTTGTTGTTTTTCAATTGTTGAAGGAACTTACTGATGATTTTGATTAGGAATGTTTTGCCAGAACCAGCTTCACCAATGAGGTACAGTAGTATAGGTTTATAATTATGGCAGGAACATTCTTTATTTTCATGTTGTACACCATGTGCAATTTGTTTTGTTACTTCTTGAAAAATGCTATGTTGCTCATTGTTTAGTTTTGATTGTAGTATAGTTAAGTCTTCTTTATCTTCATACGGACACATGGTGTTTTCTACTTCTGTCATAGCTAACTCTGCCTCATTTATTATTAGTGGTTCTCCCAGTGGTTCTTGGCTTCCTGCTACAGAAGTTTGACTACTGTCAGGAGTTTTTTTATCTAGTTCGGCCTGGAGTTCTTCTTCGTGTTGCTGTTCATTGTGCAACATTGTTTTGTACTGTGTAAATTTTACACCAGTTATAGTGCTTTCATTTGCTTTGAAAGCATCTTCATATGAGTCATAGTTATCTAGTATTTCTTCTTCTTTTCTCCATGGTTTAAAGAGTTGTAGCAGGGACATGTAATATACTTCTTTATGTTGAGGAGTATTTGACAATTTGATATGATTAATAAAATTTGGTTTAGTGAGTTTAACTAAGCTGCCTTCACAGTTTGTCATTCTGTATTTACCTTTTTTTCATCAGGTTTTATATTATTTTTGTATGTGTAGTTTTGTGCTATGTGGTATAGACACATGGTTTCCAAAGTATTACTTCTGTTTGGGTAGTATGTGTCCAATAAATGGTTTTTTAAAATGTCTTGGCTGTTGGGATCATGTTTGGCTATTGTTTCTATATCTTCGTAAGATTTTAGAACTCGTTTTCTAGATTTAGCTGGACCAAGACTTAGCCATACTATATTTTCAGATTTACCATACAATGCAGTACCAGTTAAATGATCAGCTGCTTCATATGATCCACATTCTCTATGGGAGAGCATTTTTATGCCAAAGCTGTATAATTTCTGAGACACTGTTTTATCTGATGACAGTTCATTCCAGAGGTCTTGGAGTTCTGTCTTTTCTGCTTTGGTTAAGTATGCTGTGACATATCGTGCAACTGCAGTAGAATTGTTTGCAATGTACTGCACATCTATGTTTGCACTCCATAAGTGGGCAATGATTGCATTATAATCATTGATATATTTTTCTTCTTCTTTCCTTTTTATGTAATATGTATTTTTAGGTGACTTACCTTTAACACTATGTCTAACTGAAGACATGAGGTTGTTCAATTGACCTGTATTTGTAACTGGTCTAGGAAAACCAAATCGGCATTTGGTGTAGTATTTCCCTTTGTTTTTGTATTTGCGACAACAATATTTTCCACATTTGTGTCTTTGAAAATGTAAAATCTGTGCATAAAGATCACTATTTGTTGCTTCTAATGGAATTTCACAAGTTACATATTTTTCAATAAACTGTAAAACAGTGGCATCACTGTCTTGAACAAATTTAGGAGCATCGTTATTCCATTAAAGCATGTGGATATGTGGTGCTCCTCTGGCTTGGTATTCTTTTCTCCAAAAGAAGTGTTGCACTTCTCCAAGGGGAGAAACAGTTTTATTACAAATAAAATGTAGCATAGCAATAAAGCAATGGTGAAAATATATTGAAACATTAACAGGATCCAAAGAACAAAGTTCTCCAGGTGTTAGTATATCTCTGTTTGTTTTGTTTTTGTTTGATATGCGTAGGAAATCATGTAAATCTTCCCATGCATATTCTGCACAACTTAATGTAACAAACCAAGTGGGTGGGCCAAGGTTTCTGATCATACAACATACATCTCCATGACGTTGAAACCAGTACTCTTTAGTACCATGCATATTTTCTAATAGATTTGTAATATTTGATTGTAAAACCTCATCCTTTAGTTGCACTTTTTGTAATAATTATGTAGCTGTCATATTTTGAAAGTGTGATCCTGATTTTAATATGTGTGCAACTCTGTGACATGAAGTTGCTAGTTCACTTTCAAAGAGTAGGTGGAATATGTATTGCACATTTTATCTAAATCTGGGATCTTCAGAATACATCCGTAATGAGCGGTATTCTGAAGCTGCTATTTGAATAGGTCTATCATCATACCTTCCTCCTTTGGAAAGAGTAGAGGAAAAGCACATGCTTCTATACTTTTTTCCCATATGCTGATTGGTGATCCTTTTGTTTGACGCATTTGGTACGTTTCCAGTGCATCTTCTATGGTGTCATTAGAGTACAAAGGATGAATAGTATTTGATATTGTAGCAGGATCTAGGAGCACACATTGACCAGCTTCTTGTGTTTCTTGAATTATTTCAGTTGTATCCTTCAAGTTTTCTTCAATATGAATTTCTTTGTAATATTCATTATTCTCTTTAAGATATTGCAAGGCATGTCTAACTTTATGGAAATCTACCAGCTGTTGCCATATTTTCTTTGTCTTTTGTAGGTACTCCATTTACTGAGATAATTAAAGATTGCTGCATTGGACGTTGCACTCCTAGAGTAGGCACATTTTCTTTTAAATCTAATGGTAAATAAACTACTTTTCCACAAATGCCTTTTACCAATTCAGAGGGAGATAATTATGCTGTTTTTGGTTGAAGGCGTATTATTGCTTGAAATGGGTGCACTGTTTGAATGATGATGCTCTCATATAAATGAAGTTGTTGTAGGGGTTTTGGTAGTGGGTATAATTCCAAATTATTTGTGATAGCACGTGAAGGAGTTTGGTTGTTGTCAAGTTTTGTAGTGCAGTAACTGCAAAGTATTAAGGGGTCAGTTATTTCATATTTGTTTTCTGCTACAAGGTAGAGAGCTAATTCAAACCATTTAGAATCTTCATTGTCTTCTATTTTGTATGATAGGTCTACAGTTTTTGTGTTACTTTTATAAAAAGTTCTGCGGCAACATACACACACATGGTTTGGTACTTCAGCTGATGTACTTTTAAATTTTAGTATTTCTTTTTGGTATGTGTTTAGTAAAAGGTTGCCATGTGTAGAATTGTTGCTAATTTGGTTTAAAGCTATTTCATTCTGTAAGTGGCTTTCACTTCCAAAATATTTTTTCTGGATATAGTCAATTTCTTGAAGTAGGTCTTTTGCTGTACCATGTAGAAGAATGTTATTTAAATTTGCTAGTGCTAAAGCAGGACTTTTAGCATAGTGAAGTTTATAGACTAGATTTCTTATAGTTGAATGATGTGTTGATATCCTTTTGATATCATGGAAGGTGGTTTTACAAGTAGGTCCTGTAATGCAGTATAATGAATGTCCTTGTAGTCCTGTGTACTTGCGCACTGGACAGGTATCCATATTTTGCAGTAGTTTAATTTTGATTCTACATGAGCACCTTAGTATACTGGATGGACTACATATTTATTACAATGATCCTTGACACTTTTTTTGAATTAACATTACAATAAGAAACCCTTGTACAGACTTTTCATGAAAGGTAAATGCACATGTGATGTCATCAGTGATGTCATCAATGACATTTGTGATGTCATCTTTGATATCCTTGGTGTTAGTCTTAGCAGTGCACGGTGGTGGCGTGAGTTATGGTTGCTTAGGTTACCATAACTGGCAAATTTCAAGGGTTTTTCGGTTTTACTTGGAACCATAACGTCCCTTTAACAACGTTTTTGTCACTGAATTTCATAGGTTTTTAGTAGCGTAACTTAATCATAACGTCCCTTTAACAAAGTTTTCTCACTGAATTGCATAGGTTTTTAGCAGCGCAACTTAACCATAACATCCCTTTAACAAAGTTTTTTCACTGAATTTCATAGGTTTTTAGTAGCGCAACTTAACCATAACGTCCCTTTAACAAAGTTTTTGTCACTGAATATATATGTAAATATTTGACAAAGAGGGGTGCGAGGGGCGCACTCTGGGGCACAGCTAGATGTACCTTTCCACAGTCCAGTTGATGTTCTACACCTAGCGCGCTTTCTTGCCTCTTGCAATCATCAGGGAGGCAGTCTGTTCAGGTGTTTATTCAGGTGTTGATGGTTACTACCAGTGATGGCCTCAGGGGATTCTGGTTGCTGTAGTCATTCAAGTAGCCAGGAAACAAATCAACCTCCAATTACAAAGTGTAAAACCCCAGTTGTGGGGAGGGGGGAAAACCAACAGTGTGGCTCTCCTGAGTAGGGGCATTTTTCCACAGTCCAGTTGATGTTCTCCTCCTAGCGCGCTTTCTTGCCTCTTGCAATCATCAGGGAGGCAGTCTGTTCAGGTGTTTATTCAGGTGTTGATGGTTACTACCAGTGCTGGCCTCAGGGGATTCTGGTTGCTGTAGTCATTCAAGTAGCCAAGAAACAACTCAACCTCCAATTACAAAGTGTAAAACCCCAGTTGGGGGGAGGGGGTAAAACCAACAGAGTGGCTCTCCTGAGTAGGGCCATGTGTCACCCCGGCGCCGCCGCCTCTGGAGCCCGGGACTCCTAAAAGATTTGACAAAGAGGGGTGCGAGGGGCGCACTCTGGGTCCCAGCTAGATGTACCTTTCCACAGTCCAGTTGATGTTCTCCTCCTAGCGCGCTTTCTTGCCTCTTGCAATCATCAGGGAGGTAGTCTGTTCAGGTGTTTATTCAGGTGTTGATGGTTACTACCATTGATGGCCTCAGGGGATTCTGGTTGCTGTAGTCATTCAAGTAGCCAGGAAACAACTCAACCTCCAATTACAAAGTGTAAAACCCCAGTTGGGGGGAGGGGGTAAAGCCAACAGTGTGGCTCTGCTGAGTAGGGGCATGTGTCACACCGATGCCGCCGCCTCATGGAGCCCGGGACTCCCAAAAAACATTTGACAGAGAGGGGTGTGAGGGGCGCACTCTGGGTCCCAGATAGATGTACCTTTCCACAGTCCAGTTGATGTTCTCCTCCTAGCGCGCTTTCTTGCCTCTTGCAATCATCAGGGAGGCAGTCTGTTCAGGTGTTTGTTCAGGTGTTGATGGTTACTACCAGGGATGGCCTCAGGGAATTCTGGTTGCTGTAGTCAGTGAAGTAGCCAGGAAACAATTGGTTTCACCAACCTGAACCAAATTATGGATAGTTACCTTTTAGGAACCTCCAGACAATGCTGGCTACATGCCATTTGGACACCCCACCCCTTTCCCTGGACTTCAGATCAAGTCAAAATGTGTTGGTGGGTTTGCAGCTTAGTGAAGCGTTGTTCCTTATACAATACCACACCATTTTAACAATCTGCTCCACATTTTCATACTGACCTGTTAGGACCATCCAGGCATTACTCGCTACATGACATCTGGACACCCTACCCCTTTCCCCGGATTTTACCAACAGTTAACATTTGTTTGTGTTTTGTGGCTTGGAGAAGCGTTTATTATACAATTCCACACTGTTTCTCCAATCTGCACCAAATTGTGCATGGTTGCCTTTTAGGGCCCTTCTGACATTACTGGCTACATGACATTTGGACACCCCACCCCTTTCCCTGGACTTCAGATCAAGTCAAAATGTGTTGGTGGGTTTGCAGCTTAGTGAAGCGTTGTTCCTTATACAATACCACACCATTTTAACAATCTGCTCCACATTTTCATACTGACCTGTTAGGACCATCCAGGCATTACTCGCTACATGACATCTGGACACCCCACCCCTTTCCCCGGATTTTACCAACAGTTAACATTTGTTTGTGTTTTGTGGCTTGGAGAAGCGTTTATTATACAATTCCACACTGTTTCTCCAATCTGCACCAAATTGTGCATGGTTGCCTTTTAGGGTCCTTCTGACATTACTGGCTACATGACATTTGGACACCCCACCCCTTTCCCTGGGTTTGAGCAAAAGTTAAAATATTTGTGTGGGTTTGTGGCCTGCCTATGAAGTCGTAAACCATGTTCACCGGGAAGGGAAACAAAAAATGTATGAGAGGTGAATGGACCTGAGAGACAAAGGTGAAGGCAGGTAGCATTCCAGAAGTCTCAAATGTTTGTCTCATCAGGTGAAATATTTTTCCAGTGGATTAATGTGAGATGGTGCCTGCCAACAAAGCCATACACCATATACACTGCCAAAGGAAACAAAAATGTTGTTTCTCAACTAGTCCTGTGACAAGGAACAAAACACAAGGTCTCTTTGTGACCTCAAAAAACACATTTCAAGGCCCTAGGATGCACGGTTTCTGAGATATTTGGACAGCAATGCACTGCAAAAAACTGCAGCGCGCCAGGTTGAGGCAGAACAGTGACCTACAGGATCATTCATTTTCAACAATTGATGAGAGTGTTAACATATCTGTTTCCAGAACCCATTCAGAGAATGGGTACTTCTGCTAATAATAACTAACTAGAAACACTGTAAAAACCGCCACAGTAGAAAGAACACAGGATATGCAAAGAAAGAATAGATGCAGCACTTGGGGTAATGAGACAGGGGAGAAAAGGCAATAAGAGGCCACAATGTTCAAAGGATATTCTCTTGAGGTTCCAAAAGGGATTAAAAGGGCATATCCAGTCTCTAGGATCTTAAATTGGACCAGGGAGGGAGACACCACTGAATAATACCTTTACAAAGGTCTTGGTGGTTCAACAGCATCGAACCAGGCTTCTTGGTTTTGATCGCGAGTTCTCTTCAGTTCGAGGATGCGGCTGTCGCGGTGGTCCAGCAGCAAGCTCGGATCTAGCAGGGGTCAAATGGAAGGCAGCTGCGGTCTCAAATTGTTTACTCAAGCTGTGCGAATTGGGCAGTCCAAAGCTCACTTTTTGGCACTCGAGGATCGACAGTGGTTGAGCTGGGCCGGGACGCGCAGACAAGTCAATTCTATGCAGCGTTCAGAGGTTGGGGTTTAGTAGGCACCAGTGTTGTGTCGATTGACTTGCTGGAGCGGTGATGATGCGGCTGGTGCTTTGGACAGTGACTTGGGTAATGCAAGACAGCAGTGTTTTATTTCTTCAAACCAAGGCTTCAGTGGGCATGGTGCAGCAGCTAATGGAGTCGAACAGACAATGGCGATTTGAAGAACAATGAATGCCAAAGGAAGCGTCGAAGGATAATAATAGTTGGCTCGGTGTGGAATGCACTTGAATCCCAGCTCTCAACTGGTCTTCCGGGTGCGGAGAGCCCCACTCCAAGGTCTCGCGGACCAAGGCTAGCCCCTTCTTGGTCTCCCAAACACTGGTGAGGATGGCACATATCATCAGGGTCCTGCATCACGGTGAGATATCAGGCAACCGGGTAGTGGACAGAGATACAGTCTTGTTCCAGCAGCAGAGTTCTCCTCCAGTGATCCCTGGTGGGGATGGTTAGGGGACAGAGCTTGCCTCTGCCTTGGAGCACCTGTCTTCACCTCACAAATGGAGGACTCTGGAAAGGAATGCTCCTCTAGCAGGATACAGCATAATCTTCTTTCAGGATTGGAGTCCAAAGAAGGATTCAAAGAGGTGAAGACCCCTTCTTTTAAAGGTATATATATGCAGTTGATTGGACCAAAGCTAGCCTGCTTTAGGGATCCAATCCATGTTCTTTAAATTAGTGAACTTTGCCCTTTTGATATCGCACCCAATGTGTTTTGTGCTACAGGTAGCCGGGGGGACATGAAAGAGAAATAGAGTAGAGGGAACCCTCCCGAAACTGTACAGTTCACTGTATGGCTTCACTAACCCTGCCCCTTTGCTTTTGTTTGTTTGTTTGTTTTCAATTCAATCAAAGGCCTTTAGATGTGCACACCCTGGTGTGTGGCCTAACCCTTGGTGAAAGGATGTTCCCCTTGATTCCTGCTCCCAGGCCAGCTTCCTTTGGAGTGGTTGTCTCTGTGAAAGAGCATTACCTGCTCTTACAAAGGAACAAAGAGAGATCACCACCTCAAGGCTATAGTCCTGGTGGTGGGCAGCGGGAGCCTTGTCTGGAATGAATATCCTTAAACCTTCCACACCTGAACTGGGCCCACAGGTATGACACATGTGTGATACCAATTTAATGTTGTGGGACTAACTATGAGAGATGCTGGCCACCAAACCCTAACCCATGTATGGCTTTTATGTAAAGTTTACTGTACCACCAGGCCGGGATCCCCAGAGTTATGCAGTGTTTGGAACAGGGGTGCATATTTTAAATGTTACTCCTGCATGGCAGATATTTGAGTGTCACTGCAGCTGTTAAGAGGACACATGTGCAACTAGTAGAGCAGGGACTGTGAATCAGGATACTGATGCAGCAGGGCTCAACTACACACTATGCCTTTGGCATGGAACTTATGAAAGGGGAATCTGATCAGCAGATTTCCCTTTCAGAGATGGAATTACCTGCACCATTTTAATATTTAATACAAATCAAATATGCCAGGGCTCCTGCACCCTTGCCAGATTGCAACTCCTCCCAGTGGCACTGCATGTTTTACTGGTGTTAAGGGAAAAGTCAACATGAGTGTTCTCGCAGGATGGTTGGAGGCATTTGTGCAGCCAAAAAAGGAGATGTTTCCTTGCTGTGGCGTTGGGTGTGTTACTGCCATAGAGGGCAGTGTAAACAAGAAGAATTCTTTTGCATGGTGGTGCAGCCAGCAAAAGCAGGCTTTCGTCATGTGGCAGGAGATTTGTATTGCCATTAAGGACAACTCCAACAAGATAATGATCTTACCTGGGGATATTGGCATATGCTGGCAGAGAGAGTATGAATATGTTTTATTGTGATATCATTACTGTGCATGGTATTACTGGCCACAAAAGGATTTGGCTGGTACATGTGGTTGCAGGGACCAAGCAGAGCCCTCTTGTTTCTTCGCTACATTAAAGATGTAAGGTTTGATTAATAAACACACCTACATCATTTACTAAGTGCAGTGTGCCCCTGTAGCAGCATGATCATCGTACGCATTTCAAATATGTGGTGAACCAGGTTGGCCGGGAGCGTGAAGCAGCCTGTTCTTCATTGCCCAGGCTTGGGGGGGGGAGGGGTGGCTTAGCATGGCTTGCAAGGGGGCCCCATATTGTTTGAAATGCCACTGAGTTACTCACAAATGATTGGAGCAGCCTGAGAGCTCCATGCAACCCTCCACCTAAAACCTTTCTCCAGCTCAACCCCACGCACCTGCACTCACTCACTCACTTCCCGCTCAAGGACTCCGCCAGCCTGCATTTCCTTGTTTCTTAACCCATGAAAACATAATCTCTGGCACTTAACCTAATGCTCCTTCTGATCTATTCTGCCAGCTTGGGCAAAGTGACACACTTGATATTGACTCGAGATTTAAGCTACAGGCTCTGAATACATTTGCCAAAACAAGCCTGCTCACCCCAGAAAATCTATATTTGATTTCTTTTTTAAAAAAACGTTTTATCTGGACATAGTCTGGTGGCATCTGTCTGATGTCCTGACTCTTCCCTGCCCCTCTGCAGAGAGGCATGGTTATGGGATTTAGCAATTGTTTAAGTCCTCTTGCCACACAGGAAATATGGAGATAAGGAGTCACAAAGGTCCTGGCATGTCACCACAAATATGTTTTAAATAGGTCTGATTGTTGTCAGCTATTTATTTCAATTTGAAGCACTTTGGCTGCAGCAGTCATAAGAGTGAGTCAATGGGCCTCATAACAAGCTTGCTGGTCCAGTAAAAGCAATGCCGGTATAACCGTACAAGCATCATTTACCAGGCCAGAGTATTACAAGCCGCGATGCCGGTGTCACCGGCATCGGCAGTGACCCGCCGTAACCGGCCTCTCCGTTGCCGGTATGGGCAGCAACACACGGCAGCCATGCCAGTGACAACGGCACAGGAATGCCGCAGTTAAGTGTAAAGTAGGAGGTGCACGGACATGCAACCACCGGCATGGACATTCCAGTAATAACGACAACAATGATGCCGTTAACACTGGCATCACAGCGCAGGTATTAATAGTAATCTGCTGTGTAGAAGCCTGCCACAGGTGCACACAATCACTACAGGAGGAGGCTATGAAGTCTGGCACAGCCCAAAAGGAGCACTCCCACACACCACATCCCACCCAAGTCCACAATGCTACCAATAGCACTTGCACTACTGGATCTGGAGGACATGCTTGCACTGGTAGACCTTGAGGAGGCAATGAGGCGGAGAATGCAGCAGAGGTGCAATAGGAGAAGGAGGCGAGATTGGGGCAGGACATACCCATTGTGCAGGCAGTTATGCCCCACAGGCAGCCACCAATCCTTCGCCTAAGGGCAAGCTAATTCAACCTAACCCCTGCACAGATCCACACCCTGTACCGCCTGGACAAGGACATCATCACCACACTAGTGGACCTCATCCATGATGACCTGGTGAGCCTGATCAATATCCGGGCAGCCACCCCCCCCCCTTGCCGAAGGTTGTGTCTGTGCTACACTTCCTTGCCACAGGCATTTATCAGCACACAGTGGGGCATCTGCATGGAATCTCACAACACTGTTTCTCCCGTGTGCTCAACCAGGTGCTAGATGCACTACTGAAACACACAAGCAGCCACATTAAGTTATCACAGACTGTAGAGGAGGTGAATCCAACCAAAATAGCATTCCATGCATTGGCAGGCAGGCCAGATGTAATTGGCACCCTGGACTGTACCCATGTGGAGTTGGTTGTCCGGCATGCTGTGGAGTTAGTGTACCAGAACAGGAAGCTGCACCATTCCCTTAATGTACAGATGGTGTGCGATGCACGCAAAATCATCATGCATTGCTGTGCAAGATTCCCTGGCTCCATACATGACGCCATGGTGCTGCGCAACTCCACGCTTCCCTGCTACATGGCACGACACACTGCACAACGTACATGGCTGATGGGTGAGTGCAACCAAAGGCCCATGAGGGGCTTCATTGGGGGGATCACAAACATACACAACGTGCCTGCTGGCAGGCCCATGAGGAGTGTTGATTTGGGGGTCACAAGCATACACAACGTACCTGCTGGCTGACCCATGAAGAGTGTTGATTGCGGAGGGGGATCACAAGCATAGACAACGTGCCTGCTGGCTGGCCCATGAGGGGGGCTGGACCATAGCACAAGATTGCATGCATGAGGAACACAAGTGGACAATACAGGCATGATTCCATCATCATTCCAGCATACAGCTGTAAGCATCACAATGCATGCAATGGATTGCCTAGACACTTGTCTGGGCAATAAAAATAAAAGTTGAATGAGGAATCGGACCTACCACCCTCTACATCCCCAACCTGCATGACATAAAATCATACACACAGAATGGAACCAGAGCACACACTGCGTCCTTGGTGGCTAAATCTGTGACCTCAGTAAAAGCAACAGAATGTGCAACACAGGCAATGCTTGCATATGTGCCAGACACAGCTGTGTGTACATGCAATCAACAGAGACAGGGCGCACACCAGCACATGGATCCGGTACATCTGAAAACATGAACCACAGGTACCACAATGCACCAGCCTGCAGTCACAATGCATGAAATACATGATCTCAGCTGAGGAAATCCAGAGTCATGATGCCCTGACAGAGCTAAATCAATCGGCCACACAGCAAAATCACAGTTACTGCACTCAGTCCACAGGTACACCACAGATCAGTATGGCAGTCATGTCACATTAAGGGACACCTCCAAGTACAAGGGGTCAAGCACGGAAATGAATGAAATCCTAAGACATGTACTACCACCAACAAATGAATGAGAGGAGCAAGTCCCTTCCAAAGTTCCTTACTACCACGATACCACCCTCCACCCAGCCGTATCACAGAAACGTAACCCTTCACTCATGGCCCATACCACCAATGAGAATCTGAACAATTCAGATAGGTGAAGGTGTCGATGGACATTTACATGCTCACATGTATCAGTAGATTGCATACGGTGGTTACCACTGTGTTACATGATGCAGAAAAGGCAGATGCACAGTCATGCACTGAACATGCACAGGCCATTCCCATCGGAGACACATCAATGAAACCTGAGTACATCATGGGCGTTCGGACATGATTGTGAGAGTGCATGTACACACGAATGGTCCTTGGGACGTCAACAGCATCCCCCCAACATTGGAAGGTCCCTAAGTATGCATCCCTGGGTCTCTGAAAATGGAAGAAGTCATGTGCAGTAATGAATCCTTAGTTGCATGTAATCATGAACACTGTGCAGCCAATGGTAACTTGAAAATCACATATGATTCACATGTACCCTTCCATTGCTCCCATGCAGGTGGTGCCGGGTATCCCCTGAAGCCATTGCTCCTGTCCCCCATCAGGCAACCAGTCAACAGGCACGAAGAGGACTACAACCATGCAAATGCAAGCACTCGTGTCACCAATGAACAGACATTTGGGCTGTTGAAGACCCGGTTTCACTGCCTCAGCAGAATCGGGGGGGGGGGTCACTCATTTATGGCCTGGAGAAGGTGGGTAAAATTGTGTTAGTATGTGCCATGCTACACAACATGTGCATCCAGCGCAATGTACCCATGTTATGGTGCCACATGAGGATGAGGATGATGATGGGGGAGATGGTGGAATTTCTCATCGGCACAATGTGAATGAGGGACGTGCAACACGGCAGGATGTGATTGACCATTACTTCTGATGGACTGGAGAAGATAAGGGCACTGGGGATGGGTCACATTGGGCACTGGACACTGTACATAATTAAATTGACACACACTCAAGAAGCAATGTTGTGTGCTTTTTTCTCATAACTGCTGTATTGATAATTGAATAACCATGTACATGTGGCACTGCAGAACTACCAGTGACCCCAACACCCTCTCCCACACTAACCCCACACCCAATATCCCAACAACCCCTCCCTCACTACCCCCACACCGAATACCCAAACACCCCCACCCCCACAAACCCCACAACCAATACCCCAACACCTCCTCCCCCACTACCAACACAACAACCCCACAACTACTGCAATCAAACATGCAGTTCTGAATTTCCCTATCCACGCCCCCTTTTCGGAGGGAGGAGTTGGTTCTGTGTGGCGCACAAGTCGTTGCTTTTACTGAGGTCACAGATTTAGCCACCAAGGACGCAGTGTGTGCTCTGGTTCCATTCTGTGTGTGTGATTTTATGTCATGCAGGTTGGGGATGTAGAGGGTGGTATGTCCGATTCCTCATCCAACTTTTACTTTTATTGCCCAGACAAGAATTTAGGCACTCCATTGCATGCATTGTGATGCTTACAGCTGTATGCTGGAGTGATGATGGAATCATGCCTGTATTGTCCACTTGTGTTCCTCATGCATGCAATCTTGTGCTATGGTCCAGCCCCCCTCATGGGCCAGCCAGCAGGCACGTTGTCTATGCTTGTGATCCCCCCCTCCGCAATCAACACTCTTCATGGGTCAGCCAGCAGGTACGTTGTGTATGCTTGTGACCCATGATTCATGGAACTGTGCAAAGTGTATTTTTGCAGTGCAAAGTTCATTTTATACTACACAAATGTCATTGCACTGACTTTGCACTGCATAAATACTCTTGGCACAGTTTCATGAATCAGGGTTTGTGTCGGCAGTGCCAATTCACTTTTCAGCAGTGCAAAGTCACTTTGAACCGTGCAAAAAAATTCCATGAATCGGGCCCTTAGCCTCTGGATAACTAACTGACCCTCTCTTGTGTATAATATTAAGAGGGCTTACAGTCAGAATATTCAAATATGTGCATGCACTTTATTGCAGTGCAAAGTCAGTGCAAGTCAGTGCATAGTCATTTTTGCAGTACAAAATGACTTTGCACAGATTTTGCACTGCAAAAATACACTTTGCACAGTTCCATGAATCAGGGTTTGCATTGGCAGCGCAAAGTCACTTTTCAGCAGTGCAAAGTCACTATGAACCGTGCAACAAATTCCATGAATCGGGCCCACAATGTATCAACTGCTCTTGCTTGAGCAGAATGCGGAAAGTGTTCTTATTCTCTTATTTTAAGCCTATTTGTGCTCTTGTTTTAAAGAATGATTTGTCTGGGAATATATGGTTATATGTTCCTAATTGTCTGCTAAATCCCTGCCTATACGTGGAGATTGCATCCCTATGCTGTGCTATAATATCAGACCACCCATTGGTCTTCTACAGAGTGCTTCACTGGGCATTCAGCCACACTACCAAAAAGCGAATGAGGTATTTTTGCACACCTCTTGTTTGAATTTAGAGTAAGTGTTGTGTGTGCGGGGATGGGACGGGAGGCATCAAGAACCTTAAGCAAGATTTCTGTTGGGCTTCACCACTTCTCCTGAGGTTTGCAAGGCACCAACTGCCCGAAGATAAATTTTAGAAATGGGAATCTGGGTGCCTTAAGAATAATGAAGAAAAATAAAAACTCAGAACTTTCACAGAACAATTGAGTGGGTGATATTTTTGCTCAACGACCATTGGCAGAAAATGTCCTACTAGCACGTGTTCCAGTAATGAGGCCTCAGGAATTACCTGCTGCTGACCACGCGTGGCACAGGTTACGAATCTCAAGGAAGGGCCGCTGGATGGGATGTCACGGTGTGAAATTGTAGTTTGACAGGTGCATCACAACAACCCGTGCGCAGTGGTGTAAGTGAGCTGGAACGGTCGGGAGCGGAGTTCTACTTTTATTTTTTACTGTAAACATCTCCGCTGCTCTTTGCAAGCGTTTTTTACCATTCTGGAACTGTTCTTTGTGAAGTTGAAGCACACTTCTCCATTTTACCACCGGATATCAGAGACAGTTAAACTGAAATCAGTTGCAACTCAATTGGCTGTCAACCAGCATGACTGCAACCCTTGAAACAGGTGTTGCACGTTGCACACTTCCTTCCTACTATGTCCCCTGTCAGAGTCATAGTTCCACTACTTTTTTGGTGCACTTCTATCGCTGCCAGTGCGTAAGCCTTGGCATTTACCTCAGCATTCTATTGCAGAATACAACACTATATATCTATATAACTCCTTGGGACATGGACTCACGCTAAATGAATGCTATGTAATGTTGCTAAGCTTTTAATCTGTGCCAAATCACCACAGTAATAGTATCAGAGCACCTAAGTGTGTCCAAGAGAGAGGGGAAGTGTGAAATAGATGCAATACTGAAATGGGGGAGTGGGGGGGGGGTTGGTAGTAACAGAGCAGGGAAATCATGTTTTGTGATTGCATGCATGGGTGTGTGTCAGCCCTGTTAAATCATGGTTCAGCAAAATGGAGGAGGTGGATGTGTCCTAAAGTGCAGTGGTGGTTGGGTTCTGTTTCCACAGCAGATTTGCAGAATTGTAAGTTAGTATACATTGTAATGTTGGAGACATGAGGGGTCCGAGAGCGTGCGTGGGAAATCCTGGATTTTAGTAGCCTATCAGCATGGGCGTCTCTTAAGTTTGGATCCAAGGTCAAACTTGCGAATGTTAATTATATGACTCCCAAGCCTGAGACAAGAATGAAATGGCCTAGAATAGACTGTGCATAAAGTTTAATGTCGTTGATAACAGAAGGTAAGGGAATGGAGTGGTCAATTTAAAGAGGCCTGGCACCTTGGCATCAAAAAGGTTTCTATTGAGTGTTTGTTCCATGCAGGGGTGTTGATAGGTCTGGAAAAAGATCTGTGGCTTTGCTAATGTCGGGACTTTCGGGACTCCGGGAATCTGGCCTTTTGGGTGTAGCCCCTCAGATTCTATCCAGGGCTCCAACCAAACGACCCTGGGCTATAGCCCCCTCGTACCCACCACTAGCAACGCCTCTGGTTCCATGTCAAATTGGGTAGACTTTATTTTAGTTCACACAGGGTGGCACCTTACTTGGAAGTAAGCTATCAATGCACAGTAACAGCTAGGCCTGCATTACATATTTCGTGAGGGACTATTTTAAGGCCACAGGTGCAAATCAAAATCATGGATGTGCAGAATGTTGGTTAGTTCCCGAAATGGAAATGCAGCATTGTGTGTGCATGTCATAAACACAGTGTCAGTGGTGGATGGGAACCATTTTACACATTTTGAGAAAACCCAACCCCTCTTCCATGAGAACATTTAGAAATCGAATAGGCAGCCACAAACAAGAGCGCCATGATGCAGACCCCCACTGGGAAATCTCCCGAGTTCTCTGCAGGACGTTCCACCCATGCCCAAAGTGTTCATCTGTAGAGTGCCCGATTATACGATTACGAGATAGCATGAAAGGAAACACAGCAGTGGCAACAAGAAACGGTCTGGGGAGAGTTGAGCATGAATCACGCAAGTTCGGGTCCTGCCCCAGCACGTAGAAAACAGGTCGCTGAGGCGGGTATGAAGCCGAGCATGGAAGGGAGGCAAGTGTATCCACTTGCACCGTTGCTCGCGCGTGCTTGTGATGTGACGGGCTGCACACGCGGAGTGTTTGAAGAACCTTTCGAAGCTCCCGCCACTAGATGGCAAGCGGTGCCAAAGTCTGAGAACGCGGTTAGAGCCGCCACCTCATTGATCCCTCCGCAGTCCTAATGAGCTGTTTCCGGCCCTGCCAATTCCCACTCCCCAACTGGCTAACCCTTCTTCTAGGAACCAAATATAGAATTGATCATTATACAAGTTTTGTGTAATTCAGTGTTGTGTAATTATTGTGCTGCACTTTTGAAATTGTAGTGTTACCTAACATAGACACAAAGGATCAAATATGTCTTGCTTGTAAATGTTCCCTTCCACCTAGATCTATATTCCACTAATTGAAAATGCTGTGCGATTTGCACAAATTTTGCACTGCAAAAATACACTTTGCACAGTTCTATGAATCAGGGTTTGCGTTGGCAGCGCAGTCATTTTTCTGCAGTGCAAAGTCACTATGAACCGTGTAAAAAATTCCATGAATCGGGCCCAACATCTGTCAACTGCTATTGCTTGAGCAGAATGCAGAAAGTGTTCCTATTCTCTGATTTTAAGCCTAATTTTGCTCTTGTTTTCAAAGAATGATTTTTCTGGGAATACGTGGATATATGTTCCTAATTTCAATCGACACAAGCGAACGGATCCATAGAGGTCACACTCTTTATTCATTTAGGACATTATATATTGGGAAGTCTGTTGTCCATTTATACATGTATCCGTCAACTGCACTATTTCTTTTGGAAATAAACGTTAGACGCCTTTCAAGTAAAATCTTTTGTTAAATACATTCCTTGTTATGCCATACTTAAAATGTACTGTTCCCATATTCCATACACCTCTGTGCGATTGAACGTATTCCATAACCTTCATCACGAGCACAGTAGCCAAAGTGCTGGTAGAACGTCAACGTGGCTCTCGTGCCTGTGAATGTGTCACGTCATACGCCCAGTCCCTCTATGGAAGACGTAAGACGGTGATCTCACTACCAATGCAATTGGAGCCATTATAAGTCACCCCAGGTTTTACCCCGTGGTGATGGGGTATGACACAGGGAGCACTAAGCACCTGAGGCCTAGTCTACCCCCCAATTTGAACCTTCTGGATGTTAGGGCTCCGTGGTATAAGAGGAGGGTAGCGGTTCTGTGGTCCATTCAACCACACGCAGCGGCGAAGCTCTGGTCCATGTGCCAATGACACTGAATGCACATGCGCACTGCATTGGCTGTTCCGTGACAACAGGGTGCTTAGCGTAGTCCTTCGTTGGATGACATCCAGATACATGGAAGTGAAAGCCCAGGACGAGATAATGATGCATAGAGCTCATTATCGCATGATTTATGTCTATAATTGATTCGGTGAAGTCAGCTGAAACTCCCCAAAACGCAGACTACTCAATCATCTGTTTCTCACACTCAAAAATGCGAGGATGAGCGTTCACAGCAGGGGCAGCCGTCTTCCCACAGTTCGGTGTTCTGGTGTTCAATATCATGAAGTCAAACATGCCAGAACACAAGGGTTTAGGTGATGCCTCACTGAGTTACAGAACAAGGCTCAGGTGATGCCCTCAATGCAGTGCAGAATATCAAGAACCCAGGTCACAGGTGATGAACACCTTGGAGAGCATTAGATAATGGAACCAGGGCTCTGGCGATGCATTCCATGCAGTGCAGGATATCAAGAAATCAGGACATAGGTGATGCACTCCATGGCGTGCATAACCTCATTAAAGCAGGTCACAGCTGATCCACTCCTTGGACTGCAGAATGCCACATAAACAGGGCTCAGGTGATGCACTTCTTGTAGGGTATAATCTAGAGACCGGGACTTTGGTGATGTACTCCTTGAAGTGTAGAATGGCAAGAGACCAAGTCAAAGGCGGTGCACTCCTTGGAGTGCAGAAAATCAAGAAATCAGGTCTTAGGTGATGCACTGCTTGGAGCGCAGAACATTAAGATGCCAGATCACAGCCGATGCACTCCTTGGTGTTCATAATCCCATGAAAAATAGGGCTCAGATGATGCACTCCTTGGTGTTCACAATCTCATGAAACACAAGGGCTCCAGGCACTAGGCTCAAGAGATGGACTCTTTGGAGTGCATAATGTCAAGAAAAACAGTTCACATGTGATACAGCCGTAGCAGTATATCATTTCAAAACCAGGGCTCAGGTGATTCACACCTTGGAGTGCATAATGTCAATAAACCAGGGCTCAGGTGATTCACACCTTGGAGTGCAGAATGTCAAGAAACGAGGGCTCAGGTTATGTACTCTTTGGAGTGCATAATCTTGTGAAACCAATGCTCAAGTGATGCACTCCTTGCAGTGCAGAATGTCAAGAAAACCAGGGTTCAGATTATTCAGTCCTTGGAGTGCAGAATGCAAAGAAACCAGGGCACAGGTAATGTACTCTTTGGACTGCAGAATTTCAAGAAATCAGGTCATAGGTCATGCACTCATTGGAGTGCGGAATGTCAAGAAACCAGGTCACAGCTGATGCACTCTTTGGTGTGCAGAATGTCAAGAAACCAAGGCTCAGGTGATGCACTCCTTGGAGTGCAGAATGTCAAGAAATCAGGTCATAGGTCATGCACTCCTTGGAGTGCAGAATGTCAAGAAACCAAGGCTCAGGTGATGCACTCCTTGGAGTGCAGAATATCAAGAAACCGTGGTTCAGGTGATGCACTCCTTGTAATGTATAATCTAATCAAACCAGGGCTTAGATTTTGCATCCTTAGAGTGCAGAATTTCAAGAAACCAGGTCACATCCATTGCATTTGTTTTAGTGCATAATATAATTATACCTGGGCATAGTTGATGCCATCCTGGGGGTGCAGAACATCAATAAACCTGGGTGCAGGTAATGCACTCTTGGAGAAAATAATCACATGAAACCAGGGCTCAGGTGATGCACTTCATGGTGTGCAGAATGTCAAGAAACCAGTTTGCAGGTAATGCAGTCATCTCAGGAAAATAGAGCTAAATTATACATTCCTTGGAGTGCAGAATGTCAAAACCCAGGGATCTGCACTCCTTAGAGTGCAGATGATAAAAACAAACAGTGTTCTGGTGTTCAGAATCTCAAGAAACCAGGGCTCAGCTGATGCACCCCTTTAACTGCAATACAGTAAAAAAAAGAAGGTGGCTGGCACGGAAGGTGAGAGATTTGAAGCTCAAACCATTTTCATCTGTTGATGGACAAGATCTGAAGCACCAACCCAGTCCACCCAAGAAATTTGACTGGCATGGTCCATTAACATTGTAGGAAACATATTGTCACATTGCTGGCTTGAGGGAGCTTCAAGTTAGGCTTTGTGGGAAATTGTTTGATGTTGGGGACTGAAAAGAGAGCAACAGTGGCAATAGTTTAGAAGGGAAAAACGGAGTAACATCATTTAGGAATAATTGTCCAGAGGTGTCTGAGGTGAGGAACTTAGATCATAGAGTAAAGTGAATCTGGGTATCGGTAAGGATGTAGCTGGTGGCATACTCGGTGTACCCTGAGTGTGAGGTACTGTCTCGGTCCTGGCTGTGGATGGGTGGAGCGTTCAATTGCACAGCAGCCACAGCAAGCCTCAAGAGATGACAACTCGAAAGTAGAGATGGGTTTACGAGAGGGTGGAATTCAGCAGATCAATGGAGGTGCAGCACTGTCAGAGCAGGAGTAAGGAAAGAACAGTGGTGTCATGATGGGTAATAGATCAGTAGTAAGAAAACAGAGTTCAAGACTAAACTTGAAGATGCTATATTGTTGGTGGATGAAAATAATGGATTGTGAAATTCAGCTCCTTGGGGGGTAATTGGAATACATGAATGTGCTCTAGGAGGGAGACGGGGAAGGATTTGTTGGTAAAGAAGGTGTGGGCAGGTTGAAAAGAACATTGGAAAGATGGTGGGAAGGGAGATAAAACGAGGCAATGAGGTTGAGGTAAAGAACAGAGGGACATAGCCAGGATCAGGGAAGTAGTAGAGTTCTAGTTGTCTCTATAAACCTAAGGTGAGAGATGGATGCTGATATTGTGGAAAGTGAAGGGTGCTAAAGAGAGGAGGGCAGAGATAGGAAAGCAGAAGATATGGAGAAGATTGATAAAATAGGAATTCTCAGAGTATATGTATTATAGATTTGGGTGTCAAAAATAAGAAAAAGATAGTCTAGTGGAAAAGGAAACTAGAAGCCTAGTAGGAAAACCATGTGCAGAACTCAGATTGGCGACAGAGAAATCTTGAGTGGTGCATTTAATATAGCCAGCAAAAGAGGCACGTGAGGAGGCATAGCAGATGCCTAGTCACACAAAGGAGGCAGAAGACTGGCATGTGGAAAGGTGAAATTAGGTTGAATAATGTAATGTAACGTAATTGGTCTTGTATAGCACCTGTCTACCATTACTGTTGGCCTCGCTGCACTTGACTCTGTAAGAAAAAAAGGGGGGGGTGTTATTAGTGGGAAAGTGGGAAAGGCAGATGTGAAACCTGTGGTGTTGATGGTTGCAGGTCGGAAGTACCCACTTCCTGAGTACCAATCTGCTTTCTGTGCATCTGGCAGTGATACTTGGGCCTATGTTGTCCAGAGGGAAGAACTCAAGATCTGATAGACTTTAGCGCTTTGGGTCTGGATAGTTGCAGATGTGGGAGAGTGCAACAGGGCTAAAGAGTAGAGCATAGAGGTGGCTCAGTTAATGTTCATATGTTCACGGCTAGGCATGTGGTGACCATCTGTGGGGGGTTTGTATGTGTAGTGTAAGGTGGTAGGACATTTTATAAAGAGGATATGTTTAAATAGGGGAAGGCAATGGAACCTGCACCCCTGCACTCCCATCACTGGCCTCTTGCATACTGGTCTCATTTCACTAGTTCACACTGCCCCTGTCAATCTCTCTCTCTCTCTCTCTCTCTCTCTCTCTCTCTCTCTCTCTCTCTCTCTCTCTCTCTCTCTCATGCACACACATCAATTCATTGTATCCCATGTGCAACAAAACAAGCATCTGCAAGTTGTCAGATGTCAGATAAGGGGTAAGGGGCATCTGTAAACTCCAGTCGATTACCATAAACTATGGTAGGCAAGAACCTTTGGTGCAGAGAAAGGGCTACTTGAAAAGTGCGGGCCAAATTCAAACATTTTGCCTTGCTTAGCATGCTGGTTGGCAGGCTGATAGATGTCTCAAAGCTCACTCTACTATGCTCAGGTGCTGTGCGCAGAGGCCAGCTGGGAATTCTGCCCATGAGGACAGGGCCCATATTGGGCAGGGCAAAAAGGCGTTTGTCAGGTGTTTGTTGGGCATTGGTCAGGGAAGGGGCTAGGATTGCTGCCTATTTCGGTCAGAGGTCTACCCTGCTACCTCCTTCAAGCCCCAAACTCTTCTCACACAGTGCAAAAGGAACCTCCACCAACAGACACAATCTCACCAGGTTTTGATGTGGCACCAGGCCTTTATTATTAGAGTGATACTGGGATGAAATAGTGTTGGACACGAAAGGTCGAAGTAATAATTGGCAAGTAGTATTATGAGGTTGGGAGAATAGTAGTGTAACCAGATGGAAGGCGATGGACTCAAACCTAGCAAAATTTATATTTTCAACACATTTGTTTAAGAAAGTCATAATTGTATTTAAGACAAAGAAGCAAAGGATTATGCTTCTCTTATCTTTACTCAACTCGAGCAGCATTACAAAAAAACCTTAGAAGAACATTAAAGTCAAAAACGACATGTTACATGTAAAACAAAGTCTTTAGTAGTTCTCTTGTTATTGGTCTTCAAACAAACATGTGATTTTATTCCATCAATAGTCTCTCAACACCTCTATAAACCTATCTACCATCTTAATATCCTCCTCTTTCTTTCACTGATCATCCAATTGTTGCATCCCAACTGGTAAACGCTGAAATTTACCAAATCTCGTCCTTATGCTCATGTTCCTGTCTGCTTACTATCTCCCATGGAACCTGCAATTAAAGAAACATTTTAGGTACCTGGTCACCTGGGCCGGGTAATTGTGTTGCATGACAAAAATACATCACATAATTGCATCATAATCTTCATATTATATTACACATTTTCATAATTAGAATGCTTTGGATAATCCTTCACCTCTGTGTCTTAAATAGAATTATTACTTTCTTAAATGAATGTGCTGAAAATCTGAATTCTATGTCAAGACACAGAGGCTTGCATTATGCTTGTTTAAAGCTTACCACCAACGATGTTACCTTTTCGACTGGTTTGAAATGGAAAGTTTTGAATGTGGACTCATTTGTCCAGTCTGCTGCTTTCAATATATCCTCCAGTTATGCTCCTACACTAAATGCTTTCAATGCCATAGCTCCTCTGGCTGAGTGTGAACCATAGTGTGAAATGTCAATGCCTGATTGGCTCATCACCCATCTCATCCATCTTGCTAAAGTGACTGGCGCTGCTGTCCCAAAAAGTCTCCTCAGTGCAATGAGCAACTGGGATACCCCTGCAGGCTGTATCTCATTTGTTTTATTTAGGAATTGTACCATAATGTCGCCACAATTGTGGCAACATTACTAAAATTGCGCCGGAGCACGGTATGAAAATCACAACCCCTATTACTGTGCCCAAGCACAGCAGAGGTTGCGGGGTTGTCCCCTCCTCTCCTTGGACACAGTAACGGGGGTCACGGTTTGTGGGAGTGCCATTAAGGTAAGCAGGAGGGATATGATATTAAAAATAAAATAAAAAAGGACCCTGTGGCGTCAGCACCCCCCGCTCAATTGTGAGGAGCTGATGTTGCGGGGGGTACAAGGATGTCGGTGGCACACCGCCACAGTAAAGGTAAGTGGGGGTGGTGGATTGTGGCCATAGGCAGGCACAGGTGGGCAGAAGTGATCTATCTGATCACTGTGCCGCACCATAATTGGAGTTGACATTTTCGTCGGTGGAATTACAGTGATCACATAGATCCTTGTATTTACAACCCTCTGTATGCACCATACTGGACATCATTTTGGTTGTCCAGTAAAGGATGCATAATCTGTAGTGCTCAGATTCGTTTTAGTTTGTCTAGTTATATAGAATGTCAATCCAGTGGCTGTAAATGTCTTCCTATCAACCTCTAACACTCTTACGTCAGATACCCGTTTACATGACAATAAGAATAAAAGAATTGTAATCTTAGCTGATAATTCATTCCTGGATAGATCTTCGTTATCTGGCCAATTGTGAACCACTTTAATACTCTATCTACATCCCATAATTGGTTGTATTTAACCATGTGGGGTCTCAGCACTCTGATTCCTTTCAGTAATCTGCATACCAAGGGGTGCTCCCCTATTTACTGTCCTTCCAAATGCATGTGTCCCACTGATATTGCAGATCTAGTGGTATTGATGATCCTGTATGCTTTGCCCTGCACTGCCATTTGTGCGAAACAATTAGCTACATTTACTACATCTGTTCTAGCTGAATAAACACTTGTCTCCATATACCAGCTATGTCACTTTGACCATGCAGACCTGTATGCCTTTCTAGTCCCTCGTGCACATGATTCCTCAATGATGTGTTCAGCCTCATTCGATAGTCCTGGCCTGGCCCAGGCTCCCCTGATATTGCCCACACAATGAGGTTGAGACTGCCTGACTCCAATGGAGGATGGATGTTCCCTGTCGGGTCTCAAATGATCGTTCCGATTGTCTGTAGTGCAATCGGGATGTCGTATGACATTTCCAGCAGATCTGGGAACCATGCTTGTCCCCTCCATGGTGGATTCACTAATATTAACAATACTCTTTGTCTCCTCACCTGTGCCAGAGTTCTCGCTATCATTGAGAATGGCGGGGAAGGCATATTCTGTTTCTGGGCCCCATACTTGCAGGAAAGCATCTGCAACCTCTGTTTCTGGGTCTGGTCTCCAGCTGAAAAATTGAGCAATCTGTCTGTTCAGTCTCAATGCAAATGGATCACTTTGAAATGGTCGCCATCTTGCCCACAGTGTTTGGAATACTGTCTCATCCAGCTTCCAGTTGCTGGCATATCTTAGGAACCTGAAGTTCCAATCCGCTACTTCGTTCAGACTGCCCGGCAGATATTCTGCTATCACTGAAATCCTTCCCTGTAGGTATAAGTGCCAGAACCCTTTCACTGACGCCCTAGCATCTTGCAACTCATTCCTCCAAAGCTGTTTATATATCTCACCGTGGACACATTGTCCACAGGAGAATGCAATATTGTGCCTTCTCCTGTGTCCAGCATTTTACTGAAGACAAGCCTTCTAGAAGCTCCAGGCTGTTCATATGCATATCCAGTTCTTTCGTCGACCATCGACTTCCCTCCCTCCGGTCATCTTATTTCTGCACCAGCCTCCCCAGCCCCATCTGCTGCCATCTGACTCTGTTATTAGGTTGTGGATGAGCCAAATATCGCTCTCCCGATCCATTCCTCCATATGCTGTAGCCACCACTGCATTTTGTCCTTGACCTCTTGAGAGCTTCTCTGTGTTCGTAAGCGGCCCCCTTCCTAAGATGTTGTATCTTCAGTCTGTGGAGGGCTCTGTAATGGAGTGGGCCTCGAAAGATCACTTTTATTGATGAAGCTAGTCGTCCCACTAGTCTGACTATTTCCCGATTCAACAACCTTTCCTTGGTTAGAGCTCTCTTGAGCTCTTTCTTTATGTTGTTTACCTGGTGAACCAGTAAATTTCGGGTACCCCGCAGGGTGTTTACCAAGAATCCCCAACACTACTTGGATTGATCTGGAATCAGAACTGACTTCTCCCGGTTGATTAGAAGCCCCAGACTCTCTAGCAGATCCATTGTGATGTTCACCTGTTCCTTGATCGTCTCTCTGTCTTGACACATTATACAGATGTTGTCTAAATACACAATCATTTGTATCCCTTGTTCTCCTAGATACGTCACTACAAGTTTCATCAACATTGTGAAACCCTATGGGGCTGACGAATGGTAGACATGTGAATTCCCACATTTGTCCCTTCCATCTGAATCTTAGATATTTCCTCTGTCCTGTAGCTATTGGTTCTGTCAGGTAAGCATCCCTGAGATCTATTCATACCAACCAATCGTCCTGTTGTAAGAAGTCCTTCAGCCGGTGAATACTGTCCATCTTGAAGTATCTCTACAATATGAAGCTGTTCAGTTCCTTTAGATGTATAACTGGTCTCAGCCTGTGTTTTCCCTTGACAAAAAATATATTGCTCACAAAGCTGTCTGACTGTTTCTTCATGAAGGCTTTTATTTCGGTATCTGGAAGATCGTTGTCTTCTGTGCTCTGTACTAACATGTTTGCCCATCTTATCTGAAATGGGTTGGAATGGAATCTATTTGAAACCCTTGAAATGTATTTGTGACCCAAATGTCCTCAAGCTAAAGTATGCCAGTGTTCTATTCATTGTGCTAGTCTCCTGCCTATTGTGTGTACCGTCTCTATTGTACAGGATTTCTGTATCATTGGTCTCACCTGTGTTCTGCTGTTGCTGTCGTTCTAGTTGCCTTCAGCTTCTACCTCTCCATCTTTCCCTGAATGGGAAGAAAGGGTTGGGTGTTAGGTCATCCTGCCTCCAGTGATTTAGTCATTGAAGGACCTTTGATGACGCTACTGGCTGGTTTTGCGAGCCCGTTCCTCTGCCAGCCCATCCAAAAAGTTGCCTCCCAAACACCCTTTTTAGGGATGCTTGTGCCTTGTGGATAGCTGCGTAGGACTTTGCGAACTTCATAAGCTCTTTTATGTAAGAGTCACCAAAGAGTTTCCCTTTCACTGCCGCTGCTGCCTCTGACGTTGCTAGTTCACTTAGCTTGGGGTCAATTTCTACCAAAACTGACTTGTGTCTCTCTGTTAGGAGCACGCTATTTGCATTCTTTAAAAGACATAGGGGCTGATTCATGGAATTATTTGGACCGAAAAACCGGGATTTGTGTGCCATTCTGCCCACAAATCCCTGTTTAACAAATGGGGATTTGCGGGCAGAATGGCGCACAAATCCCCGTTTGTCGGCGCAAATAATTCCATTAATCAGCCCCATATTGCGCCCATCCTGAGGGGTCCCACCTTATCTTACATCTTGTCCTGGTATGCCCACTAGACCCTTTTTATGTCCTTAGCATATTTTCTCATAAAGGTCCCAATTTATTCATCAATTTCAGGTGTTTCGGCAATACCTTCTGACAGGGGGGAGGGGTTTGCCATTCTGCTCTAAGTTTGTTTCTCTTATGCATTCTCCTCTTAGACTTCCCTTCTTTATTTGTTTTCTTCTGTGGCGTTCCCCTGGGGGTCTTGGTATGTTCAATCTTATGGGCTCTCTTTCTTCCCCCTTTCTCTTTCTCATGACCCTTTGCTCCTGTGAGCTCTTGCATGCCCTGACAGAATGTTTTCCAATACAATGGCCATCTAGTGGGGATCCCCAATGGCCATCTAGTGGGGATCCCCCATACTGGCCACCAGGGCCTTCTCTATAATATGTCCCATCTCTGTATAGATCCTTTTTTGGCTGACTTGCACCCCACTTTCTTCACTGGAGCTGGACATTTTAAATGAAGATATTATTTACCAGAGGTACTAAAATATCGATCAGTGTATTTATTCACAGGTTTCTTTGGCGTGTATTCCTCTCACAAACACACTTACCATGTGAGCAGTGGTCTTATTTCAGGCATTTTGCCTGTCAGGTTTTTCTTGGGTCTGCGCCCATCAATTTCATTGTTTTTCTGCCCCCTTAATTAATTAGCCACCAGGTGGCACTGCCCCGTTCTGTCGAGCGGTCTTCTCACAGAAGTTCTCTGTCACTGAATGAATGTATGCACGAGTTACGTATAACGTTCGGCTTACTGCAGAGTGAAAGTATGTATCTCCCTTTCGGTAGTAAATAGAATTTGAATCAATGCGGACACTCAATGTAGACACAGAGGGTGTGGCGGAAATACGTTTTCCCGACGTGCCTCCTCTCCGGTACTGTGTCTAGTCTGCCCCCTAATGCTGGACCGGACCCTTGTCACGGAGTGTCCGACCGGCGAAAGGATTAAACTCTCCTTACACTGCGCATATGCTCCGCCTTAATCTAGATATGTTGTGCTTGCGTTGAATTCCCCATATTTACACTACTTTATATATATAAACATTACATTAGCCCCATCATTTTCTAAATTAAACAAATTGGTACTAAACTGGCTGACCGAGCAGCAAAGAAAGAGGAGGATATTAAGACGGTGGACAGATTTATAGAGGTGTTGAGAGGCTATTAGTGGAATAAGATCACATGTTTATATGAAGACCAATAACAAGACAACTATTAAAGGTTTGCATGGAACATGTAGTTTCTTCACTTTATTGTTCTACTAAGGTTGTTATTGAAATGCTGCTCGAATTGTGTAAAGATAAAAGAAGCATAGTCCGAGCATCCTGTATTGACATAGAATTGATGTGTTCCTTAATGGGGTGGGTTTAGTGCACAAGGTGAAGGAGAAAGCTGGGCACCGACAGGGCAAGGGCAGGGGAGTAAGCACAAGGGTGGTAGACAGGAGGAAGCAAGGGGAAAATGTACAGGTTGAACACAATACATGTAGACACAAATAGCTAGGAGCAGGAGATTTCTTAACCTATTTAAGTCAATAAGGCAGTGCTCTGGGTATTGATTAAGGTTATTTTAAGATTCTGGACTAAGAACATTGTTTGGGAATATTTAAGGAAGCAACATTTGAGTTGAACTTGTGAAAAGAGAGCAATCGTTTTTCAGTGCATAACAGAACAGGTGTGGGTTCTTTTAGTGCAGGAAACATTAATTGGACGCATAGAAAGATTTTTTATCAGGGGGACAGTTAGTACAGTGACAGTGAGTTTAACCTTTACAAAACTAAGGGAAATACATGTTTTTGTAGCAAAGAAAATATTGAAAATCGGGGTTAGAATGACCAAAGTGTCTAAAATCAGCAAGAAAGATGGGTACTTTGCAGGTTTCAAGGGTCTGAGTTTAAATACAAGTCGGGTTCTTAATGCAGGTCCAATAATGATAATATCCAAGGCCTTTAGATTTTCTCTGTGCATTAGCAACGCTGAAGGGTCCTAACTGAAGGGCGGTAATTTCAATGTAGTTCTCAAGGTACAATTGACAAGCTATCAAGGGAAAAAAAGAGAAAATAAAAGAGATCTTTTACGGCCAAGGTAAGGATGGAAATGTTGCATGTTCACAAAAGACTCTGGAGATTTCCTGGGTGGCCCCTGCACCCTGGGCCTCTTTTGTGTGGTAACCTATTTTATTTCCACATTTTCTCTAAGGAAAAGGGTTGGGCTTGCTTAAAATGTGTAATATGGGGCCACTTTGAACATTATTTCCATGGCAGCTTTTGATGCCCAACCCCATAGACAGGCACGGTATCAAGAGATGATACAGACAAAAGGAGAACAGTTAAAAAACCTTTATTTACCCACTTAAGGTTGGTCTAATGCCTATCTTGCCCTATATGCATTGTGGGTTTTCCCTCAACTGATGGTTCTAAGGTTCGGCTGTGTCCGTAAATCCCAAAACAAAGCCAGTCTGTGTCAAACCTATTCTGCCCTCACATCTAAACAAATGTTGTGTAGGGGTTATCAAAAAGAAGAATTGTTTTTGAAAAGAAAAAAACAAGGACACATCTGGATTCAGGTGGCCTTTTTCTCATGTTTCTCTCTGCCAGTTCAAAGTAACTCATCTCCCAAAAGTACTCTAGACTCTCAAGGCTCTGCTCCCTTTGTTTCAAAGTAAATCAGTTCACAAAGTTCACTAAGCCTCTTGGGGTTCCCTTCCCCAAGCCTCTTAAATCTTACAGTTCTTTGGGCCTCTCAGGGTTCCCTTACCCAAGCTCAAGCCTCCTAATTCTAAGAGTTCTTTTGGCCTCAGAGGGTTTCCTTCCCCAAGCACAAACCCCTCTGTTTCCACAGATTGTTCAACTACTCACGGATCCTTTCCTCAAGATACAAGTGCCTTTCGTCATGGCACCCTAGTCGTGGCGCTGTTGTCAGACCGCATGGTCCACCCACTGCAGGTAAAGCAACTAGGTGTCTGGACTCTTAACATGCCCTTTGTTTATACTTTGCCCATTTTATACAATATATTCACCTTGGTTTCCTTCTCCATTAACATTGCTCAACCTTTCAACACTTTGGGGATTTTACTGCCACTTCACCCTTCGCCTAGCCCCCCTTCTGATGCTTCCTTAACAGCTTTTCACTATTTCTTTCTTACACTTTCAAGAAAGATACATTCCCATTATCCTTTCCTATCAGAGGCTTTCGAGAATGCATACTTTCCTATGTGTGACCACTCTGATACTTAGTTTTACTTAATCCTTCTTTGCCTTTCATTTGTTTAACACTCTGGGGATTTTCCTCACACCTCTTCTCACGCATCTCCCCTTTGTAACCTGCAACTTTTACGCATATTTTGCTTCCGCGCACAGCTCCACTTTTCCCTGCCTCCCTATGTCCTTCCTTTGATACTTGCAGAGGTTTTTCACAAGCTTACAATTTACCCTTAAATATCACAGGGTTTCCTTGTATTCAGTTAAATATGTCCACTTGCTCAACCTTCATTAAATGTCACAGCTTCAAAGCATCGCTTTAATAATATCCCCTTTTATAATTTAATACTTGTTTCATTCAATTCCCTTTGACTCTGGGTTTACATTGCATTTCTGGAACACACCTTTCACAATGCACCATTCCTTTAAGCTCTCTCATCAGTTTAACAATATGTCACTTCATAAACAGCAGTGTTCTCTTTATGGCTTTGGTTTTTTCAGCAACCTGTTGCTCGCACGCTACTACTTTATTTCATACTGCTTTCAAGATCATTTTAATGTGTTCATCTCCTTCACTTCGAAGCCCTCATCAACATGCAACCTGCACGTCTCGTTGTTGCTTTGTTATTCGTTACAGTTCCACACGCGCACTGGGTTTTTCACTCTTACAGGAACTCGCTGGTTAGGGCAATGCTTTTGACAGTGTTCTTTTCTTATGACTGTGGTCAGGGACTCACCACCTACCCTTCAGACAGACACTCTGGGCTTCTTCAGCACGCCCAGCAGAACGAGCATTCTTAACACCATTTACATTCAGCACACACTTCAGGGACCTTCTCAAGATTATGGCTCCTTGTAGACACGGATCCATCACCGTGCTCTTTCCCAAAGCTTCACTCTGCAACGGGTCAGTGTCCCGTTCCCCACTGGATGACTCTTGGCCTCTCAGGTTTCTCAGCTGCAGCTTCCAGGTGTCCTGCTCCCACACCTCGCTTTCCTACTTTGGCAAAGATCCACCTTGTGCACTTTGGTCGGGTTTCAATAGGGTGCAGGTGTGCATAGTTGGAGTCAAATGCCTGACCTCATTAGAGGGACATGCCTGTAGTGTATTGCAATATGCCTCCCTAGTCATCTTCCTCCTGTCAGTACTTTATGCACAGTTCTCATAAAGAACAAGGGAGCCATTCAACAACCATCTCTTACCCCTTTATTGATGGTGAACTCAGTGGGTACCTCTTGACCAGCCTTACTAACAACTGAAGCCTTTGTATTTGAATAGAAGCAGATAATCAATTGCAAGAGGGTGGGTGGCGGGCACGCCCCTTTTGTGGAGCTTATTCCACAACAGAGCCCAATTCAAGGAGCAAGGCCTTCGCTAGATCTAAGAAGCTTGTGCATACTCACCCCCTTCTTAGTGAAAGATATTTTTCTATAATAGTTTTGAGAACGAAGGTATGGTCAATTATCATAAAACCTTTTCTAAATCCTGCTTGGTAAGCAGACAGGATATTGTTGTCTGCAACCCACTCAGCAAGCCTAGCAGCCAGGCACCTGGCAAAAGTCTTGGACGCGCTAACAAGGACATATTCCAATAGCCATGGGGACCGGCGTGTGAGCCCTTCTTAAAAACTGTTATAATAATGCTTTCAATCCAAGTGGATGGAAATACCAAGGAGCATGCAATTGTGTTAAATGATTCCAACAGGATTGGTGTCCACCACTCTGGGAATCATTTATAGATGTCAGACCTGATACCAGGTAAAACAACATACAAATGTTAGGCTACCCCTCCCTCTATTGTGCAGACCAGTTCACCCAATCAGGAAGTAGTACAGTTAGGAGGTCAATACTTCACTGTACCTCTCATTTGCATTTTTTATAAAGCCAATTAATTCAGGGACATGTTTTGTGTTATACATAAAAAAAATCAACAAACATTGAATACAGTTGACAAAGTGGTGTACATATTTCACACGTCACATTTTCATAACAAATACCTACAATTCTAGAAATCTTAGAACAAGGATGGCCTATAAGTTTTGGCTACTAGTTACAGTGCATGAGAGCAACCAAAAAATGATCATTAAATGGGGTTAGTACGGTAAAGTGCTTTATTATGCAGAGCAGCAAATTCGTGAAAGTATTTTTTAATTATAAAGGTAGAGATCTGCATATAAAAATTAGCCTAACATGTGTTTTACTTATTAGGTGGATGTAAATGTGATATTGAGAATCCAATAATGTTTTGCAGGGGGTCCCGTAACTAGTTAGCATGGAGGAGTCTTGTTCGTTATTGGAATTAACCAGACAAATCACTGCACCAACTAAGAACAGCCATGCACCACCACCCACAGAATCGAGAAAGAGCTATCAATCTGTCAATCCTTTCCGTGTCCGCGCTAGATGATGTTTCCTGTGTTGATACCATCTGGGCCCAGGGCTTTGCAAAGTTTGCAATCATTAATAGCATGAGTAACCACACCTAATGTGAATGTAAGCCTACTTTTGGAAAGATATACTTTCTAAGCGTGGTGGGGAGCCTCTGCATCCGCATTAAATAGAATCTCCTAGTAATGGGATGCCCGCACGGATGGCGAGATTGAATTTACCAGCACTGTTAAGGAACCCATGAGGTTCCAGAACCCCTTCACATCATTTTCCCTAATGATCCTGTCCAAAAGGTCCCACTGGAACTCTATAAAAACTTTTTTCTTAGCCTTCAAAAGCTTTTTATGGACTTGTTTATGATGATATCGATTCCCTGTGGTAGTATTCTTGTTCTTTGATGCCACACACAATTCAAATTGTGCCCTGCGACACTCCCCATCAAACCACAGTGCATAGTAATGCTTGTATACCAGTTGACCCGAGAGAGTACTGGATGTCCAGCGGTATTTGCTTTTGATATAGGAAGTTAGTTTCTTGTATGCCAGGACTGCCACCCCGGGGTATTCTAACAATACCTGAGAGTCAAAAGCCTGCCTAGCAGGTTCTGCTTCAACCAACATAGAGGCTATTTCGTCCTTGGGTAGTTTCATCACACAGACAAATTTACCGGACTCTTCAGAACTCAGGGTTGCATTGGAATTAGGGCTTAGTGATTTTGGGGTCTATGAAAGGACCAACGGGTTATAGTAATTTTCCGGGCATTCATGTACCATGAAATAACTCACTATCTGGTATGGATAGCAATGCACCAAGCAATAATCGATTAAAGAAGCTCTCACACCGGATTTATATGTGTTCTAGGGCAGAACATCAGCAGGGCACATTGAACCTTAAAAGGTTTTCAGAATTCTACTTCGTGTGCAAGCATACATTAACTACAAGAAGCTTGTATTCCGTAACATCACCCAGAGCCACCTAGACCACAAACGCTTGATCAGAAGAGCTGGGGATTGATGCATGGTTCCAATTTAGGGTCATCTGTACTAAAATCGACAGACCCTTATTTGGACGGCTTGACCCCGTACAAGCAACAGCACATGAAAACACTGTGAGTTCATGTAAAATAGTAGCAAGCAGAGAGTGATCTTCTAACCAGGTCTCCTGCAAGCAGATCACATCATGGGTTTTAGCGAATGTATCCAGTCGGGATCCTGTAATTTGCTTTGGACACCTGCCACATTCCAGCGTAACACTTGAAACACTTGTGTATAGGCGCGTTACAAATGCCTTATCATATCATATCATAACAATTTTACAGGTGCAGTTGGGGACCGTGGCAGATCACTTGCAACCTCATGCCTGCTAGACCTGGGTAAAGGAATAACACACAAGTAATCTGCCTTGCGTGTGGGTGCAATATAAATCAAATATCCTATCGAGAAATGTAGTTAGTTTTGTACCCACAGACCCCAGAGATACTTCTTATGAAACATATGCGGAACACAAGCATGCACCTTCTCCTGAGGTTCGGACATGCAAAAAGTGGAAGAAGTGGGCAGCGACAATCTGATCTCTAATTCCTGTCTTGTTAGAGCTATAATCGGGAGATTTCAATCAGCTTTTGCTTCTTGTGATAACTTTGTTTCAACTTGCCTAATTAAAAGCCCAACTATATCTGCAGTATCTACAGTTTCACAGGGAATGTAAAAGTGTCGTGTCAATGGCAAATGTGAAGGCTGGCATCCTGGTATACTTCAATTCCTTTACAAGATAAAAGTTCTCGACAATTTAATACACACAACTGAAAGTACTGGTTAGAGAAGAAAAAACGAACGTTGCAGCCTTTAAAATAGATACAGTGAGATAAAATGTGTGCATTTGAGAAAAGTTTCAAAGAGATATCATTGACACCCAAAAACCTCAGACATGGCTTTAACAAGGAGGTCTTGTTGCCATGAGTCAGTCCCTTAAAGCACAGGGTCAAATGACTTTACCTCCATTCAGCCAGTGGGTCTTCATGGTTAACAGCCGTCCCACTGCCACATTTATTTGGGGACCTATGCAGGCACTGAGAACTCTCATCCAAAACCCAGCACGCAGGGGTTGATGCCACCAGACGGTGTGCGGCTTGGGCCCTCAGGCCGTGTTGTGAATTTGGCACCCTAGAAATGGAACATGCAGGTGGCTCAGAGTTCTGATTGAAGGGGGGTAGCTTGTGGTCAATGCACTGTAGGCCAGCAAGAGCAATGTCGTTAGTGCTACTGCTTGTAAGAACACGGCCAACTGGACCATACAGGCGCAATGACTCTTCAGCAAAACATCTTATGATATTGTCCAAGGTTTTGCCCCCACTGGAATTATTTGACAACGTACTAGGGAGTGTGGGTACTAAATCATGCATGCCCAGCTCTGCCAGCTGGTAATGTTCATACATTTTACCAAATTTTCACTGTATTGTGCTCTCAAATCCTGGAGTATGCTGCAAGAGTTACTCAGTTCTGAGAAAGCAACAATGAGGGGATTCATACTGTTGACTAAGAACCGTGAGTTATTCATTGCAGCCTCCTGGTCGCCTACAGTAATAATATCCCTTTCGTCAGGAGGGTCTGAAGTAAAAGAGGAATGCAGAAGACTGACCAGACGAAATGGAGTGTGAATATGTTGGGCGAGGAGGCAAAATCATCCTCTCCCTTTCTGGTCCTTCTTGGATTCCATCTCTGCTGTTCACAGGGATATCATCAAAGCAGCCAACTCTAGCATTAGGAAAGGCCGGGATAGCCCAGAATACCCTTGCACCAGTATGTCCATCGGCCAAAGAAATAGACAGGCATGCAGTAGTACTAGGGCCTCCTGCTCCAGATAACTCGCTATGCTGCTCCGAAATGCCACTAGATGCCAGAGTTTGATCTAAACCCTCCTCTCTGCTTGCACGCTCTTTCTGCAAACAGTCCTCCTCATAATGACAATCAATTGAGCGTTCAAGATCCTCTAAGATTGATCTATATGAAGGAGCTTCAAAGGAGGGTTGTGTTAGCTCACTTAAAGTCACTAAGGGTTCACCCAAAACGAGAACTGGCATTGTATGGCTGTCTTCCCTGAAGGAAGAAGCAACAATTTCCTGAGGCAGATGATGAGAAATCTGGAAAAACTGAGAACAGACAAGGGGACGCCTGTGCTACGTCATAGTTGTGAACAGAAGTCTGTGAGTAGCTCAGCAAAGCCGGTTCATGAGCTGGCTCAGCTGGCCCAACTGCTGCTGTGCTAGCTGAACCAACTACAGTTGACTGGCTGCATAGAGCCCACTTAATAGTGGATTGCTTCATTTGCCACTTAGACCACTTGGACGCCTGGTCCAGGTGTCTCCCCCTTTATATCTGTCTGTGATGTTCGTGCTGTCTTTCTTAATGTCCTCTATTGCTGCGGTTTCATAATAGCAGGGTTTTCTTACACAGTTATCTTGCCCCCCTCCCACTGGCAGGTGCTATCAGCACACTCCTGTATGACCCTGAGCAAAACCACAGAGAAGTCACACAGAAGCTAGCTCCCAACTCCCAAAGTCGGAATACCCAGACGTAGCAGGGGGGGAAAAGCAGAGCAGAGCAAATAAATCCGCTGATCACATACAAAGGGTGGCCAAACTATGCTGGTATTCTATTGTTAAGCTTCCTGTCTGACCCCACTAGTGTGCTTCATCCACTCCAGGGCTCCACACTTCTAACCCCCCCTAAAACGGCCGTCTACCATATAGGGCAAGAGCAGGGGGTGTGCACGAGCAGACAGCAGCCAACAGCGTCAGCGAGTATGCAATATAATGTCCTGGCAGGTTGGGTAAGAGGTCCGCCACTTGCACACTTAGGGTCATCACAAGTTTGGTGGAGCTGTAAAATATCGGTGGTATCGATATTACCGCTACATTTACTGCTCCACCCAATCACGTGTTCCGGGTATTCACCTCCAGCTCGGAGCTGGAGGTGAATGCACCAGCTTTAAAGCCATTTCCAGTGCTATTACCATCTGTGCTATTATTGCCAGCAGAAATATCGCCCCCAACCCCATTGGGACCTATAGACCCAATGGGAATGGGGATTTACCACCCCCCGCAACTCGGGATTTGGTGCAAATTGTGCAGGACAGATTTGCGGTAATGCTAGTTGCGTTGGTCGGTATCCCGGCGCAATCAGTTATGGGATGGGAACTCATGATGAAGCCATTAGACACTGTGACACTGTGTCACTCACTCACTCACTCATCCTCAGCCAACACAGGCTATCAAGGGTTACCAAAGCAGTCAGAGCGAGAGACTGCCCTCTCAACTAGGCTTGTCCACACCAGCCAACACAGGCTGCTCTGCTGCTCCGTGAACCGCAAACACTGCTCTGGCTACTGTGAGCCAAAACTTTCTCAAGTGCCCCCGGTACCTGCAACAGGACACCCCAGGAACCTCCAGAAATGTCAGTACTCACTACATTTACACCCAGATTTATGTGCGACTCAAGCAGCCATGGGAAGCAACAGATTTAGTTTTGTCCTGTGCCAATAAGATCAAAAGCTGGATGCTGGAGAACAAGCTCCAGTTGAATCCATCAAAGATGGAGGTCATTGTCTTTGGACCAAGGAATTGGTAAGAAACAATGTCCAGAGCACCCCCTGCCATTCATTGTTTGGTGTTCACTCCAAATATTCAAACACAGTGAAGAACTTGGGCTGCATTTGGCAATCAAGCATGGATTGAAACTTTCAGGTTAGTCAAAAGGTCAAATCGGTGTATTATCAATTGAGACTTATAAAATCTGTTGTGATGCTCATTGCCGCGAAGGACCGGTCAATGGTAGTAGGTATACTTACCAATGCTAGGCTGGATTACTGTAATACCCTTCTTATGGGGGCTCACACATTTCAGATTAAAAGATTACAGGTTGCCCACAATTCTGTCATTAGGCTAATTTTCTCACTATCTAGAAGAACAGCCATTTCTCAATTCAGAGGAATCCCCATTGGCTCCAAGTTCAGCAAAGAGTCATGTTCAAGGTGCTTTGCTTCGTATTCAAATGTATTCATGGAATGGCACCTCCCTACTTGAATACAAACATTCAGCTGTATTGTCCACAACAATATCTGCTCTCAAAGGACTAGCATCTTTTGCAGGTCCCATCAGTGAGGACAACTACCTGGGGCGATAGGGGGTTCTCTTCTTTTGGCCGTCGAGCCTGGAATGTTCTCCCATTAGTTCTTCGAAGTATTGAATCTCTGTTTTCAGGAAACAGTTAAAACATATCTTTTTCTGTGAAATGCCCTGCACCCGCTATGACAGTCTCTGAGCTAGTATGATACAGTATCAACTGAATCAGTGTTTAAACCAGCACCTAGATGCAGTTTCTGTCTGGTCCCCTCGGGGTATGCACTTTATAAATAGTTAAATCAAATCACTCCTGCCAGCCGCCGCGCTGCTCCTGCTCCCCTCTCACACTCTAATACTTGGCGAACGGTCTAAAGGGAAAGGACCTCCCGGTGTGCTTAGACATGATCGCACAGTCGCAAGCCGAACCTTGCCACCAAGGCCACTTCGGACAGCTGCGAAAAGGTTTGGAAGGGAAGAAGAAGCAAAGAATTAATAGGTAAACATGTTAGAGGAACTTCACTGTTTCAGGCTGATAGAGAGGGAGGACACATAATTTGGCTGCAACATGATTCCTCCTTCATACCATCATAAGTGGCATCCAGTAATGGGGGTTGGGTTTGTGGGTTATCAGTTCGAAGAAAGCTTCAACAGCTTTGGTGGACCATTTAGAGCGATGTGTTTGATCAACGAGATGGTCGATAAGATCTGTGCTTGAAGTAAAAGTACAGCTAAGTCATCAGAGCCAGGAAATCCCCGCACCTCCACTGAATTTCTGCAAATAGACCAGACCATGATTGCATGGGCCTCATTAGGAGGCTGGTGGAATGGGTTTAACGGCGCCGGTAAAGGTGCCGGAGCCGTTAAACCCATTCCGCCCTATTACGAGGTCTCCTTGCGGGACCCGCTCTGGATGACTGGTCAGACCAGACGTCCTTTGTGGGTCCCGCGAGGGGACCAGGGAGCTAAGTTCCCTCCCCATTCCCATTGAGCATATGGGGGCTCAAATGGGAATGGGAATGGGAATGGGAATGGGAATGGGTAAATTGAACGAGGAATTACCGGGTGCTCCATGGTTGGAATGGCCCGGTAATTCTTCATTCAAGGAACCCGGACCCGACTTTGGAGGCAGCTATGCCCTTATTAAGGGCATGGCTACCTCCAAAGTCGTAATGAGGCCCCATGTGTCTTTTGGGTAAACCTAGCAACACCAGGTGCTCGTATTGTCTGATAGTTTACACTCTGCTGCCAAAGGTAAAGATGATATGAAATGAGGGGAAGAAGTGTTGGATTTCGCCTACTGAGCGTTACACATCTGGAGAGCCACTGGTTGCAGACCCCTGCCTTAATGCCACAGAGTACTGACTCCAGGAATGAACCACCCAGGCAAGGTGGAGCCATCAGCACAAGTCCTTTCTCTCTTCATGAGAATTGGATCTTGTCCGTTTGATATTGTCTGTTTATTTTTTGTCTTCGTCTTTAGCTATCATTTCATTTAGTATAAAGAAATACTGCGGAAGGTCTGGCTAGGAAACAGATTGCTTGTTCACACATAAAGTAAACTAATGTGGCATTAAGCCCCTCTTCCAACAGCTGGAACGGGGGTTAATGGCCCGGCAGCCCAAGGTATCGGCCTGAGTGAAGCAAGGGCAGATAACGAGGGCTCCAGGCTGTTAATCCCCGTTCCAGCCCTTGGAATGGGCGCTCTAGGCTATTCAAACCCCAGGTTGCCAAAGCGGTACTCCGGGGTGCTAAAAATAAAAGGATTTTCCTTCATTCAATAGGGCACCACGCGCATCGTGTTGAATGAAGGAAAAAGCCTTCACAAAGATGGCCACCATGGAGCCCCCCTTCCCTTTCCATGGCGGCCAGCTGGTGCCAGGAAGGAGGAGCAGTTGCGGTGGTGCGTGCCACCACAGCAGAACTAAGGTGAGTGGCAGTGGAGAACGGTTCATTCAAAAAAAGAGGAGGTTGAGGGGAATGTGGCGGCAGGGGGAGCCGGCCCACAGGCTCGCTGGAACGCAGGCTTGCGTTGGCTTTTCAAGCCCGCGTTCCTAGCCACATTATTGGCTGGCTTCCCCCTGCCCGGGTGCTAATAAGGTACACTGCGTATAGGTTTTTTTAAATGAATATGTTTGTGGTTTGCTTGTGTATACACTGAAACAGAGATCAGGGATGCACAGCGAGTTGCTATGTGAATAGATAATGTAGCAAAAAAGTGTCATGAAGAGTATCATGTCCTTATTTGCTAATGGATATTGCAATTATATAATGAAAAAAGACAGAATTAAAATAATCCATCTAGGGCCACATTCCTTGCACCCAGCATATAACGCTAGTGGTGTCCGGATAACATTCCTGAGAAGCTTAATATAAAGAATGAAGAAGTAAAGAATAATGAGCAAAGGAACTGGCATAACATTATATTGGAATGCATTTAAGAAGGTGTCTTACATGCAGCATGGTACGGCCATGAACAAAGTTACATAAATCCCTCTACCGTTACAGGAAGAGTGCCATCAGTTATTGGGACATAGAGTGGGTCTTGCTTGCCCCTGAATTGGGCATTTGAGGCTGAAAGAGTTTCATTGTTGGAGGACGAATGACATCGGAGTTTGACAATCTTTCGCAGTGAAGTAACGAAAATTGCAAAAGTTGGAATATGTAAGCTCTCCTCTGGAAATTACCAGAACGTGGGGTGCAGGGACTTGAGAAAGCATGTTGTCTACTTGCATGCCACTGTTTCAAATATGAGGGTTAGGTATTTGGTGTACCTAAATGGCTAACTGTGATCCACAAGAGTTTTATGTTTCAGATCAGGCCATGAAGTCAAGTACCCATCTAAGGTCTTGTCTGATCAGAAAGGTTGTTGCAGTCTTAAAGCCCAGAGGAGTGTCTGATCTGTAGAGGAGGGAAATGCCTGAACCCAGAGAGCAAGAAGAGGGTTGCCAGCTCGGGGGTTGAGTGCTAATCCAAGATTTCCCAAGAGGATTCCTGTTCTAAGCTGTAAATTGAGGGCCCATGCAAAGCCTGTGACAGCACGTCTCTTCACGCCCCCTCTCTGCTAGCGAACAGAGGATTTGCCTCCTCACGCTACCAATAACTCATGGCATGGTATTGTTTTACACACTGGAGAGTCATCCGAGAAGTAGTGATTGTAATGGCCTAATCCTGCGCGTGGTTCTCGAGAGTCCATGCCCCCCCAGGAGAGTCATGGGACATATTCTGGGCTTATCACTGAGTGCCACGTCTCTCCAAGACACCCAACATTTTCTTTCTCCAGTCCTGCCTATTTTAGTTCCTGCACAGGGATACACATACTGTCTTCCCTAAGTTACGCTTTTGCTCAATGCCAGTCATCCCAAATCCTTCACAGATATGAATGTGGCTGAAATTGTCCCTTGTACTACCAGTCTGTGTGAACCTCTCACCATCATTTGGTAAATCAGATGGCCATTCCTCCTATTTTAAGCATTACATCAACCCAAGATAGAAAGTATTATTCAGGTTGAAACTAGGGGTGTGTGAAACTGTTTTCGGCCTATGTGCGTTCTTGACTTCGCAGCTCTGGACATTTCTTTATGTTTTTTCCACGAATTCAGCTTAACTCGATGGCAAATTTTCTCGCACCATTCAATGAATGGAAGAACTATGCTTATGAGATGGAGTTGACTTGCCTGTTTGTACCTTTGGGGTGTGCTGGAGGAGTCTCAGGGTGCCGGGCTCCACCACCTCCTTTGTGATGGCCCAAGGGCAGTTTTGGGAGGTCGCCCAACAGGAATGGTGGCCTGAAGCAGGGCATCGTTAGAGTGAGACTTTTCTTGCTGCTGGCCATCTAGAATTTGACCCAAATAGACAAATGTCATTTTCCACAGCTCCGTTCTCTGCAGAGCTATGGTCATTAATGAGAGAATGGGGGAACATGTCAATATTACCAAAGTATACACAAACCAGGACTCTGTTCTCAAAGCCACAGCACTCTGTGTGAGGACTGTGGTGCCAGCGCCACTCAAGCCAATGCTCTTTGTCAGTTTCTGCAACAGCATCTCTCCACTAAGGAGTGTAAGATTGTGGACCAGTCTATTCAAGGCTAGATCTATGAGGTGGGGCAAATGTGGACGAATAGAGAGGAAATGCCTGCGGTCCCGTTAGCCCACCAATCACAACGCCATAGTCATTACCATCTAGAGCTCTGAACCATAATGCAGGGTATGTGTCAGAGGGTGTGTTTCGGGACATTTATGAATGAAGAGAGGGTAAAAACGGGTGTGAGTGTTGGAAATAGCAGATCAGCAGTAAGAGTGTAAATTGCAAGAGGTGGAGGAGGAGGAGGTACAGCCAGAGGTGCAGGAGAACAAGTTATGGAGAGAAATGCTGTTGCTGAATGAGGTGTGGATAAAGGTGCAGGTGCAGGAGTATGTGTGGAAAGATCTGATGAAGCAGAAGGTGCAGGAATGGAAGAAAGAACTGAAGGATCAGGATGAGTAGTGGCCAGATTTGAAGATCCTGAATTTGGAGGAGTGGAGCGCAGGGTTGTTGCTAGGTCTGGAAATTATCTGGTGCTATGCTAATGTCAGGACTGTTGGGACTCGGGGTTAGGTAGCCTTTTGGTTGTAGCCCCTGAGCTTCTGTCCAGGGCTACAACCAAAAGATCCGGGCTAAAATCCCCTCAGTGCCCCCCCTAGCAATGCCTCTGCAAGGAGGAGAGAATGAAGGAACGAGGGGAAGATCTAAAGGTGCTTGTTACAGAAGGAAGTGTGGAAAGGGCGATGGAGGAGCAGGAAAAGAAATAGCAAGCCAAAGGAATGGTGTGAGTTGAGAGGGCAGAATCAGAAAAGGTAGCATAAGGAAAGAGTCAGAAAACATTAGACAGTAGTGGGAGATACCCAGAGTGAAGGTGAAGAACATCAAGGAAGAGGGTCGACATTGGAACAGGGAGAAAGGTGAACACAGAAAGGTGACCAATGATCCCTTTGGCGGTACAGTGTAAGTGAGAGCCAGAAGGAGTGACTCCATATACGACAGACGTAGGCATATTCTTTAGAAAAGGAGGAACATGGTGGAGGCATACCTCTTTCAGAAGTCAAAACCCCCCATCAAGTTTTGAACTGTTTTCTTTTTGAGAATCTTTGTCCCATTGGAATCAGTAGAATGAAACACAGCTGACAGGGTACACAGCAGGGAAGAGCACAACACCTCGAGTCAAGACAAGCTCTTGAATCGGGAATTCTTCATTCTGCAGAAGTAAGCTGGGAGACAGGGTTTGGGATTGGTACCCTTGGGTTCTGCAAATCGGAGAAATTACCTTTCTAAGCAATGAAGAAATTCCCCTTTCATTGACCCTGGCCCTGGTTGGGAAATTCCAAATAAAACTCCTGGCCTTGAACTGTTTTCATTTGTGTCTATTTGTGTTTTCCCACATGTTCTACAAAAATATGGTCTTAGAGTGGGATTAGTGACCTAGACTTGGATGCAAACTCTGATATTCAACATATTGGCATTGCCTTTGCAACCCAAACTTCTCACAGCAACCCCAGCTCCTCCTCCTTAGTGAAATTGGCCATTCCACTCCTTCAGTAGACACCATCTTCTGTGCCCAGTCGAAAGAGTCAATCTCTGATGAAGAAGTTTGGAAGACTGAGATGTCTGAATAGATACCTGACAATTCCAGGTCTATGTCTAGAGGCCCAGTACTGGTAGGAAGAATCACCCAGTGGAGCCTAATACCCTACCACACCTCCTGAACATTGAAACCTCCTAAGTTACCTTGGGCACTAAAGACTGCCAGAGAGCGAACTAGAAACTGAGCCATATCGTGCAGACTCAAACACAAAAATGTTTTCACCTAAGGAAGTTATGGTAAATTAAATGGAAGAAGCCACTGCTAGTAGCTTGAGGCTAGCCAGGTCTTGCAAGGTAAGAGCCAGTCTCCAAACCATCCTAATCAAGCTAGTGACTGGACAACTGGTCACCCTAATGCAAATGTAGAATCCCTGTCCATCTCCACCCATGTACCTTCAAAAATGTACAGCTGGTGAGAATACTGGAGACTTCTGAAATTGTGAGCATAACATTGAAGCATTGAAAAGACATACTGGCCCCACTACATAACCACGCTGTTAATAGGAGAACTGAGAGCAGGCCTCCTATCCACTGATCAGCATAGCTGGCCAAACCATTTATGACACCCTTCAGTGAACCATCCTTGCACACCTAGTATTTGATCCTGAGTTTCGCCTACTGCAACTCAAGTAGATAATATTGTTGTCTTCAAAGACACTTGACCAAATGTTACAGAAGATCTGAGTTAAACTCAAAAAGTGGATTTCAAACAAATCTCTTGATGAAGAAAGAAATGCCTGTGCGAGAGCAATTCATTAATTATCTGCACCTTTAACTCCAAAGGGCAGTGAGGAAGCTGTACCAAACTGATGTTGTGCCAACAGCCCAGAGAACCACTGTCTTCCAGAGGGCTCAGCAATGACGACTACAAGGCTAGGAAATCTGCACAGGAAGCCATGTTTGTAAGTTATGTGGGGAGAGACCAAAACTACTTTAAAAAAGTATGGGAATTAACGTGTGAAGGGGTAAAGTGGATTCCTGATCCATCTTAGACCTCTATATTGTGTCACACCTTTTATGTAAACTCGCATCCTCTGCAATAGAGAAATGATCTCAGTGGTATGTGTGCAAGGGGATACACCTAGCCAGATACTGCCCAAATATTCCAGAACCAGAACCAATGGACTCCAGCTATTGCATGTCAGACTTGGAGGAGCCCGGAAGGAGAAACTACTGTGCAAATGGGAACCACTAAACCAACTTTTGCATGATACCCAGGCCATGTTGACTCAAGGGCAGAAGCACAAACAGTTGTGCATCGCAATGAAAGTAGAAGGCTGAACCATCAAAACCTTATTGTGGTCTGGGAGCCGACATCAGTAATGGCTGAGCTTGTGTAATCTGAAGAGGTTCTCGCATGTCAATATTAGACAATCAATTGGGTGCGAGGAGAGGGAGGTTTATCAAAATGCATAGGTCCAACTGACTGTCATTGACGTACCCCTGCGAGCAGTGATGACGGCCATGCTGGGACACAGGAACTCATGCTACTGGGAATTGACCATCCAAAATTCCAGTCCTGAGTCAACCAATCCAGAGCAGAATAACTCCAGCCAGCCACTACAGAGAATCCTTTCTCTGACTGGTCCATGGATGAACAGGAAACTGTTAGGGATGATTTGGCGTGGCACCAGGTATTTGTGCTTGGAGGACCCCAATTTTCTGGAGTTCAGCCCATAAAGTTCTTAGGAGGAATTGAAGGAAATTAGTTGTACCCAAAACTAGATCTAGCCACAATACCCACAAACTCCACCCAAGGGATCTTGAATAACGTGGAGATGTATGTGATGAATTTCCCTGCCTGAATAATAGGGTATATGTTGGGATGATTCGTGAGTCTGAGCCTCACCACCTCCTATGTGATGTGGATCCCAGGGATGGTATGGGGGGGTCCATTGCCCTCTCAGGAAATGAGGCCTTAGACAGGATCATCACATTGAGAATTCTCTAGTTGCTTGTGCTTTAAAATGTACCTCCTCTGCAAAGCTGCAGAGATTATTGGGACATGGAAAATAAAGCAGTATTGCCAAGTTGACACAAAGGAGGACTCTTTTTACCCAGCCACTGCTGCCCGTGGTAGACTTCAGTGGTAGCACCTGTACCACCAATGCCCCATTTCAGTTTCCACAAATGAATGGGGAGAAAGATTCTTAGATGGAAGACCTGCCTTATCAATTCTCAGTGCCTGGGGCAAATGGAGATGAAAGAGGGAAAACACCTTAGTTCTCACCAATACACCAATCACAGGCCTGCAGTTAATAATGGCCACAGTTGCAACCATCAGCATAGGGCCTGTCTATGGGGTGGATTCAGGGGCCCAAATAAATGCAGAGAGGGAGATGGCAGGTTTCAGTGCTTGGAGTTGTGAAGCAGTTCGGTGGAAAGAGCAGAACATGCTGGAGGGGGAGTTCTGGAGAGTGATAAAGGAGGAGGAGGAAGTGTGGAAAGATCTAGAGATGGATACGGTGAAGGGGGGAAGAGAGATGTGAAGGAGAATGAGGAGATCAGGAAATATTTGAAGGTGCACATGGAGAAGAGGCAAATAGACAAGGGAAGGAGCACAATGAGGTTTGGAAGTCCCTGGTGATGCAGAAAGGGGAGCAGGGGAAAACATAACTGAAGGTACAGGAAGAAGTGTGGTTACGTCTGAAGGTGAAGAGTGGGAAGGAAAGCTGAGCGAGCTAGAGGCAGGGAAGAAGTGCTGAGAGCTAAAAGGATAGAAGGAACTGAGGCAGCAGAAGTAAAGAGTGAGAAAGATTAAACAGGAGGAAGCAACAACAAGAGCGAAGGAGAGGAACATCAGGGTTAATTAATGAAGTGGAAGGAAGAGGGGAGAGTGAAGACATACAGGTAATCAAGGATCTTCTGGAGTTAGAGAGTCAGTACGAACTAGACAGAGAGAGAACATCCACCTAGAAGTTGACTCGGGAGAGCAGCAGGAAAAATGACCTTGTGGCAGAACACAAGGAGCATAGCGGACACACAGCTTGAGGGATATCTCTAAGACTTAGCGACATATCCACGGTTACAGGGGAGCAGCATTTTAGTGAAGAATACATTCAGACAGGCTTTGGTGAACAGATCAAATCTTAGCACCCGCTCAGCTTCTGAAAATTCACTTGTACTATCTCACCTTTGAGATACATTGTGAACCCTATTAAGAAAATACTAGCACTTCCACAATAGTGTTGGTTCCACCTAAAACAAAACCTATGATCCGAGACAGAAGCTCACTAATAAGTATGAACGTTCCCCTACTACATAGTGTGGTGTACAATGGGCTGTGAGTGATACCAGGAAAAAAACAATATGACCAAAAAGAAGCAATATGGTTTTCTTTTGTGAGTCCCAGAGATTGTGAATAATGTTGGGTAGAGAACCAGACAGACATTTATTTGGGATTCATCTTCAGGGGCAGGTACGCTTAATTTTATTAGATGAAAGAGACTCTGATCAACATCTGGGATAGACAAAGGTAGAGGATATTGGAGAGAAGGACAGTGGTAGTGGAGTGCCTCTTTCAGGAGTCAAAACCTTCCACCATTATGGTGGTGAACTGTTTTCTTGTTGAGCATCTTCATGCATCTGAATTGATGGAGAAGAACCATGTGTCCCTTGTTGCAGGAAGGGATGGGCTGTAGCAACTGTAGTAGGAGACACATTGAGACCCATACTTTCCATTTCTTCTAAAAATGAATTTGGGAGAACTCATGTTGTGGATATTTTCTACTAAAAGTCAACAAGTGCTTGTAAGAGATCCTACGTGATAGGAAGGGAAGAAGGGAGTGGGACACCTGGTTTCTGGTAATTTGTGAAAATACCTATCTAGGTAACAAGGAACTTCACCTATCTTGACCAGGCCTTGATTGTAAAATTCCAAATTAAACTCCTAGTCATGAACCAATATCAATTGTGTCTAGCCATGGTTCCCACTTGTCTTCATGACACATATTTCATGTCCATAATGTGGTTCATAGTGTAAATCATCTCCAAGTAAACATGATCACATGGGAGAAGTGGTCACAAACGTGGAGCTGAGATGTTTTTGAGAGATTGTGCATGCTTGCACAGAGGCAGTGAAACCCAGGCTGAACCTGCAGTAAATTATGAAATCTGTATATCATTTAACTTTAAAGTTACTTTTAAAGATGGTATGGAACGTTATCATCTTACATCTAACCTCTAAACCCCAGACTACACTATACAAACTGCAAATGCTAAACTACACTGTTGACTATACTATACTGTACTACACTATAGAGTGCATTTACACTAAATACTATATTTTACCTGTTTATTTTTCTCAGATGCAAATCAGCACGAGTCCATCTAGGGTAAGGCATTGCCGAAGTGGAGGTTTCACAGGTGCAGTCAGAGTATGTGAAGGGACAGCAGCCTTCAGTGATCCACCAATAATGAGAAGGAAAAAGAGAATTATCATGGAAACCTCTGTGCCTTTTTTTTTATTTTAGAAAATCCTGTCTTATGAAACGCAAGCACTGCAGAAAACAGAGCTCACAGTAGTAATTTGCATCTGTCATTGCACACACGAAATTGCAACCACTGTCACTCACAACAAAGCGCAGAGTCAATTTATTTTTATAGAAGCCACCCCAATGCCTTGGCATTGAATACTTTCATGATATTTGCTGCTGTGTCCACCTTTTCTACACACACACAGAAAATGTTGCTCATTACGAGTTTGGAGGTAGCCATGCCTTTTTTAGCGGCATGGCTACCCCCAAACTCGGGTCCGGGCCTGCAAAAGGGGACTTACCAGGCCATTCCGACATTGGAGGACCCGGTAATGCCCTTTCGTGGGACCCGGTACGCCGCCATTCCATTTGAGCCCAATAGGGCTCAATGGGAATGGGGAGGATGCTAACAACGGGCCTGTTAATGACGGGCCCATTGTTAGCATCCTGTACTGCCAGCGGGTGCCACTCTGCACATCTGGTCCGGCCAGGGGTACAGAGCGGGACCCGCTGCAGAACTCGTAATGTGGTGACTCTTTCTGGCACCGTTCATACCGTGGCCGCCACAGTCGAAATGAGGCCCAATGTTTTTGAAGATTGCAGTTGAGTAAACAGTGGTTACCAATGTTTCATTTTGATGTTCTTATGTTGCCCCGCCACACCTGAATTCACATGCCCAGCACTAGTACCATCATCATCATAAATAGATTGCAGTGATCCCTGCATCTTTCTTTTACCATGGCCTGCTGGAGATCTTAGAGGGTCAATGGCATAATTGCATGAAAGGACAGATGGTGAGGACTAGGTACACTTGCTCGTTTCCTCACTTTCACCATCACCATTCTCTAATTCCTCTGAAGAAATTGTCAATGTTGCAGTCACGTCGGTAACTTCTTGTTTATGTTGCAATACTTGCTACTCCTGTGAGCGTAGCCCACCACTTAGGCACTTAAAGTTGTCCATAGCTCTACCCCACCGGTAAGAACAGACACCTTCTTTCCCCCCAGCATTCTAATTGGATGGCACCTTGCGCTCAGCAGTACTTTACATTGTTTGCTACTGTGTACTGTACTAGTGGTTGCATCAATCACACCAGAAGCTGACTGCTGTGCTGAACCTCTTCTGAAGAATTGGGATGTTTTAATCCCAGACTAAGCCACACTATCAGTTTTCGTGGAGGTAGCACTTCATTGCTTGCTCCATTCTCCTTTTAAGGTGCTGTCCCAGTTGGGTTTCTCAGGAAATTGATACTTGATTGATTGATGTACCTTTCTAGAAGATAATTGAATCTATACGTATTCATGCAATATAGACTTAAGTAGTCATGGTTGAGGGACATACATTCATATTGTATATTTGTTCATAAATGTTTTTTGCATGCCTGTGAATCTGCCTCAGTTGGTGGACCTGGCTGTAGCGAGGAAAGCCAAACATTTTTCCATTTCTAATTTTGCTAATGTCGTGTATGTATTCACCACTTTAAAAGTTGCATAATTTGCACTGTCTCTGGTTGTGTTTTCCTCTTGTTTTACCTTTTAATTTAACATGCCATAATCTCCTGCAATTCGCTTATGACATACTGCCTTATGATTGCCCTTACAAAGTCCATTTCAGCCACAAACTGTAACCATTAATTTAGGATGATATCATCACTTTAAGATACAATTATTAATCAACATTTATAATCAAGATTTGAAAATGTACAAATAGTCATAATCATTAAAAATACAAAAAATAATATTACACAGAAAATATAATGAAGTGTAATAAAGAAATGTGAAAACAACAATATTTGTGAACAAAACAATATAATAAAAAAGTATACAAAAGCAAAAAGAAATTATCTACTACAGCATATCGTATGGTAATTCATTAAAAAAACATACACCCATTGATGTAATTAATGATTAATGATTAAGATGAATAAAAAATAAAATTTTGGTAATAAATGAAAAATGTAAAAGTATTAATCACAAAGTAATAATGTATCATATAATATAATAAGAATGTAAAAACGGAATATTAGTTAGGAACAATAAACAAGATAATTGAAACAGTAAAACATCAAAATTAAAACAAAACAATTAATCCAAATGAGTTTTCTGTATTAAAACAATTAGTATGATTGATACAAAATAACAGTAATACAATATAAAAATAATTGTCGACACAGTTCTTTTGTCAACAAACACATACATAATGACAATCAATAAATGAACAATAATGACTTTTTACAGTAAGGCACGGTTTTGTTGAAAATATAATACAAAAACTGCAACGTTGAAAACGTCAGATACACTATATATTCTGTGTATACCTTTTTAGAATGTACACAATTAAAATACAAATTACAAATTACTTTTTAAACTTTTGTGTGTAGTACACTTGCTACATGGCATGTTGGCCACTGTAGTCTTCAACATGGAACTAGGAATAAACTCTTCCCTACATTGCTTTAGTACGATGCCCTCATTCAAGAAGAGGGGCGCACCAGCAGGCTGCCAGTTCATAGTTGATCACGTGTCACCTAGGAACATCTTCAGTGTCATGTGGAGCTCCTAATGCATGTGTGTGCATTCGAGGGGATGAGGTCACACGTTAGTTTCCAGGTCACATCACCTACTCAGAGTTGTCCATCCCCTGAGATTTTAGTGCCTCATGCACTCTTCGTGGAGGCAGATCAGGTGTAGCTGTATAGTGTACTTGATGCATGACATGCTGGAACCAACTCTCCCCCCTTCCTTTAGTAGAATACCCTCAGTGGTGAGGGGGGAACACCTGAAGTCTGGTAGTCCATTGTGGAGCATGTATCCCCCCTGGGCAGCCCCTCTGGAGTCTGGTGCTCAGAATTGATGTGTTGTTCCTGAGCGGGGATTGAAGGGTAAACTCTGGTTCCCATTTCACATTACCTGTTCAATGTATTCCTCCTGCTAACATTTTGTTGCCTCATTCACTCTAAAGGGAGCATTTCAGGTGTGCGTTTTTGGCATATTGGCTGCATGGAATGCTGGTCACTAAAGTCTTCAACAGGGAACCTGGAACTAGCTCTCTCCCATTCCCTTAGTAATATTCCCTCAGTGGAACGCCAGCAGTCTGCCTACCATAGTGGGACATGTATCCCCCCGCCTCCCGGTGTGACCTCTATGGTGCCCTCTGTGGTGCCTAAGGTGCCTAATGGATGTGTATGCCTACTGGGGTCAAGGGATTGAGAGGCACTCTCTGATTCCCCGTTCACATCACCTGTTTAGCGATGCCCTGCTCTAACATGTTCATGTCTCCTGCACTCTTCATGGAGACAGTAGAGGTGTATGTCTTCAATGCTGGTCCCTGCAATCGTCAACAGGGAGCAGGGAGCCAACTCCTCCCCCCACTCCTGTAGTTGGCTGCCAGAAGGCCTGGAAGTTGCTTGGCTGTAGACACACTGAATAAATAAACCGGCAGAAAAAGAAAACATGACTTCAAGTTCAGCCAGCTCCAGTCAATGCACCCTTTGCCCCATCCGTCTAGCACCATCATGGTTCCTAGGTCAAGCCTGACCTTCTTTTGCTCTGTTTTTTTACTCTGTTGTGCTGTGTGTGTATGTGTTACACTATGCAACAAAAACCAAACCCACATTGCAAAGGTCGGATCAAATGAGAATATTATATTTGCGGCCCATACCTCACCAATAAACCCTCCCAAAAATGTTGAAAAAAAGTTAAAAGAATAACCCCAAATCAACTAATTACTGTGAATGAATGTAATTAGCATTTAACGGTGTTAGTGTATGAATACATCCAAGCATCACACAGCAGACCAATGGAATCATCGAGATTCCTCCAGTTACGAAGATGCAATCAATCATCACTCAGAGGGCAGTCACAAGAAAGAAATGGGATGCATACAATGTATGTTCTCTATATTGCTTGCTGCCTGCTTTGCATGGCATGTTGGTCCTTAGTATCCCTTTGACCTGGAAGTAATTGGCTTGCACGACATTCTTTCAGCAAATAGTGCTGCTGGATTACATCTCTGCACCCAATTCCTTGGTTTGGGGGATATGATAGTCGAATTATTTCTTCAGTCACATTTGCATGCAAAGGGGGAATAAGCAGAACCTCCAGGGAACAATGTAATGCTGTGTTTTGTTCAACTTTATTATTAATGCATAAATACCCAATATTATAACTCATGACAAACATTAAACCAAAATGCTAAACACTACATAAACATAAGTTAACACGTATGACCATAACAAACTTAAAATGTACAATGATAATTGCAATAAGAATTGTCTTAAACTTAATCATAAATAAACACACAAAAACGCCTGCTTCCTTCTTCTGTTAAATGGAATCCTTTAATGTACGTCTCATGATCAATGCACGTCTCATACGTGTCAACAAGGTCCATGGCACCAAAAGAGAGGCAACTTTCACTAGGAAATATAAGACAGGCCGACATTGTAATAACCTAAGGTTACAAAAGAATGTGATCATTGTTTATTTCCTAATGTAAAAATGGAGTGGGCAAAGAAGTTAAATTCATTAGAGCCTTCTAAAAGTCATTTCACGACAGGTAATGTACTTTATTTGTGTAGGCCTAAGACCAATTGCCTGCAACTGTTCCCAGAGGAAACAAGTTAAGCCTATCTTTTGTAATTGGAACCTGATCATGCTTGTATTTAGTCGGTAACAAATAGGCTGCTATGGAGTTGGTGGCAAGAATACCATTACACTGTTTTGCTAATTCCTTTTGTTCCCTCACCACTAAAAATGTTCTTTCAAATTCTCAGTAAGCATATTACAAGTTGAGCTGGATACGGAAGTTGGATTTGAGAATGACTTCCTTTTTTTAAAAGACCCAGGTTCGTTCATATAAAGTGTAGCCATGGACTTGATTAACACTTAGCTTCTGAGGATGACATGTGTCTCTTATCTTGATGAGAAGGAGTAGCCTTCTCATTGGCACAGATTCTAAGCCAAAGTCTACCAGGTTCTGGGTGCAGCTCGTCATCAAGATGAGGCATCCGAATGTCACTGTGGGTGGAAAACGCTGGAGCTGATGGAGGAAGACCCACATTTCTTGGAACAATAAGGATTCTCTTATACTTGGAGCACAGATGTACAGGATAGAGCCTATATGCCAGCACCATATTTAGCCACTGCCCTCACTTTCACAGTTTCCTAATAGCGTGCCAATAGGTGGGAATCTGTAAGATCTACCAGATTGAAATAGGTCCCTTAGTGCTTCTGACATTCTGGTGGATTGCATTTCGATATATGTGGCTGCATTCAAACTAGTCATGAAAGCAACCCCCAACAATAATGTTCTTCAGATCATAATGATCGCATTGCCAAATGTAAAGTCATGTAATGGTGTCCACTTATCACTAGTGTAACTTAACATGATAGCAAACGTTGATGTATTACTTGACAGAGCCAAACAACTCATTCAGCATAAGCAGAGATTAGCCGTTTCAGCGATAAGGGTGCTACTGATATTAATACTGTATCATCAGCATATTCTAAAACAGGTGTGTGCATAGCTCCTAGGCAAGGAACATCAGCATCACAGCTGGATAACAGCTGGCTACAGATTGATATAGGCCATTAACATAAGGTGAGTATGGTCATTTGCTAAGTGCACAGTCCTGTCTTACTCCTGTTTGTGGAGTGAACCACGGGGTTAAAGGGCCACCCATGCCTGAGTGTAGCGTACACAAACTATGACATCATAATGCACTGATGACAGTATTTTTGCTAGGTCATCGGGGCAATTCAACCCTCAAAGACCGTGTCGTAGTTTGAATCTATTGACTTTGTCAAAGTACTTCTGAGGTCCATGAATCACAAATTAATGTGTTTCCATTTTTAAACAAATAACAATATATATAATTTAATATATATGTAATGCCTGTTCTTATGCGCCTAGCCCCTCACGTACTTGCTATTGAATCTGTGCAAGGATGCTCTTGTTATACACCCATGATTGTAATCATGCAATGACAGCTCTCTCAAAGATCTTAAAATGCGCGTCCAGCAGTATATTTGGCCTATATGCCAGGGGTGACTCCCTCTGGCCCATTTTAAAAATTAGGCAAATTACAACACATCTGCAGGGCTCAGGAATTATCTAATGACTAACATAGGGCCTCATTACGAGTGTGTCAGTAAGGGATTAATGGCACCGGTAAGCATACTGGTGCCATTAACCCCTTACCGCCGTATTCCGAGGTCTCTTAGCGGGTCCCACTAAGGCCGGCTGGTTTCACCAGCTGCCCTTAACAGGAGCCGCTAAGGGACCATGGAGCTAATAACGGGCCCGCTCTTTGCGGGCCCGTTATTAGCTCCTTCCCCATTCCCATTGAGCCCTATGGGGGCTTGAATGGGGACTTACCGGGTCCTCCAAGGTTGGAATGACCCGGTAACTAATAGCGCCATGGCTACCTCCAAACTCGTAGTGAGGTCCATAGAGTTGAAAGCAGCTGTTTGTCAAAAGTGGGGCCCAAAAGTGTTCAAGGTCCCTGAATAGCAGAGCAGGGATGCCATCAGGGAACAGAATTCTAGTAAGGACCTGCTTTCATTTGGTCCCCAGAATTTCAGGAATAGTGAAGCAAATAAGTAAATCGGTGAATAAGCCCACATTTTGCCAAATTCTGCTACTGATAAGACCCAGATTTGTGGGAGAACCAGAAAAGTCATAGATTATAATGCATTTATTTATTTATTTATTTATTTGTTTGTTTATTTATTTATTAACCCACTCAAACCCCTAAACATGTGTTTCAATCTGTTTGAGGGAGTTAAAATGATAAGGAACCGGATTTACAATCAAAGAGTTCCTCCTAGGTTTGAGGTTCTAGTTTGAATTTACACACAGCTATAGCTTTCCTATACTTCAAGCAGGCACTGACAATATGGGACATAATAGAAATCATTTCTTTAAAAATATTTATTGCGCTTTCTTAAAATGTCTTGCTCGATTGTCTTCAAGCCAGCTATGTTTGAACATCTGTTGGGCCTCCTTCGAATTTTTTTAAATATATCAAATAAAGACTTCCTTAATATGTCACAATTATTCTGTGCTGCCTCTGATTTGCAATCAGTTTCGAGTAACTTATTCTCAAACAGTAAATTAGTGTTAATCAAGAATTCTTGGTTCTGAACCTCCTTAGTGAAATTCAATCTAATTTGCAGGTGGCATTATGGAGGAGACATTTGTAGTAAAACTGGATTATCCAATTGTGAGGTAGTAGATGGGCAATTTAGTTTAGGGAACCCTTGTGTCCATTAAAGGTATATATCCAATGATGTCTGTTGCAAATCTATCATTTGTAGTTTGAAGGCCCTGCTCTATGAACCATGAGTACATTTTCAATGTATCAGCATCCATTCTGGCATCGGATGTTTCAGGGGAGGGAATGTTATGAATACTGTCTTCAGTGCAAACAAAAGAGAAATGGTGCAGGCCCATTTCCCATCTTTTTGCTAACATCCCCCCTATCGTGAGCCAAATAATGGATTTGAAATGGGTACAAAGGAGGTCAATCATTCTTAAGATCAGTTAGTGAGAGATTAGCACCATTTAATGGGCTAAGGCACCACATGTGATATTGTGTACTGACACAACACAATGTTCAAGTGTGTAATGCCACCTAGAACATACTTTGCAACTTTATGAAGTTGTTCAATTTAGCTTTAAACTGTGCAAAACCCTTGTTGGAACATCTACACCCTTCCTTCAAGTGAATATCCAGGCCTATAGTTCTCCCACTAATATACCCCCCAGTAGTAGGAATATCACTTGAGAAATGTCGTACTGCTCCTCCCTGGAGAGGCAATGCAACCTGTAATGTGAAGGAACTGTGATAGATGCCTAGGGCCAGGTTCTAAAACCAATGGAGAGCCGAGAATACACTCCTTCCACTGGCACTATTTTCAAACATGCTCAGATCACCTTATTCACAAGGAGCCCTGAGCATTTCACTAGGGGTTGGACAATAGCGCAAAGATGTGATGTCCTGCCCCTTACCTACATTAGTTTCGGGAGTGTGCTCCTGACACTGTGTGACATGCTCCCCGCAACCACGTGGTTCTTGGGTGTACTTGTCACTGAGATGGGCCGTTAAATGGCCCATCTCGGTCAAATGCCAGAGAAAACAAAAAAGCATTTCCATCTCTGTTTAAAAGTACTTAATTTTAATTGCACCAAAGAAATATTTGAGAATCTGGCCCCTAGTTTCTATAATGAGTGTGTATAGTGGAAATAATGCAATAGGCCTTTAAGAAATGCATTGTTTGTACAAAGGTCCTGCCTTGCCATTTATGTAGTATAGACTGTGATTAGAATTTGGTATATTACAAGGTGCATACTAACATGAGCACTAGAATACCAGAGTCACAGCCAGGGTTGCAGAGCAGCTAATTAGGATAGAAAAGACAAACATGGGGGCACAGTACATACCCCATCTCATGGCTAAAAAACCTGCATTACCATTTACTCAAACTAAACAAGTTACATACACGTGAATTCATTTTCACAGCTAGGCCTGCACTATTGTCCGAAACTTCTTGTGCGGGTTGACATTTTGATTTTGTCAAGGGTGTAGATGCGAAGCCAGGTCTTTTGGTCATACAGCTGTGCCTCACATCATGTCTCAGTTTCAAAGGGCTCGCCAAACTTTCCGAGCCAGCAAGGACCCAAATCTGACCGAGATGAAAGCAGAAAACCCCCCAGCACCATCACATCTTACTTGTGCAGCATATGGTTGCAGGGTGAAAGGAGAGTGTTTGAGTTGGAGTACTGGTTCGAGGGAGGAGTAGTGGTTGTGGGAGGAGCAGTGGTTTGAATGGAGAATAGTAGTAGGAGGAGAGTAGTATTGGGTGGGAGAGAGGTTTAGTAGAAGGAGGAGCAATAGTGGTGTGACAAGAGTAGTAAAAGGAGGAGGACTGTAGTAATAGTTGGAGGGGAGTAGATTTCTGAAGGAGAGTATTAGTAGAGAGGGGGAGCAGTTTGGTGGAGTGGGTAGCATGGTTAAATTAAGGGTGGAGGTGAGGAGTTGATGGAGTGAAACATCTGAGGGACAAAGGATTGGTGGAAGGAGTAAGCCACTGGGGGTGTGAGTACAAGAGATGAGTGAGCGTGATGGAACTAGCCTGAATCAAATCAAGTCATTGCAAGGCACTGTCCAACTTCAATTAGAACACTGACAAATGGATAGAGTAGTGACAGTAAGTTATTGATGGAGTTTATATAGCTAGCTATTAGACTACCATCTACGGAACAAGCCAGTTATTAGACAGCCGGGGTTACCAGTCGGTAGCAGTAACCCAGGGTTACAGATGCCTAGGTTAGGGAGAACGGTCATGGGAAGACAAGAGAGCGAGCGAAAGCTCTAGGCCCCACAAAGAAAATAAAAACCTGTAAACTGCCCTTGAGACTCAGAAGAGGGCCTCATTACGAGGTATGCCGGTAAGGCAAAAGCAATGCCGGTGTGGTAATACCGGCATCGTTTACCGTCCCGTTGCATTCCGACCGGCAAACCCGGTATTAGCGGCACACTAAACAACGGTGCCACTAATAGTGGCATAGGCGCGTACATGTGCCCCTTCAGGGAGCAAATACCAGCATGCCGGTAATATGGGGTAATTCCAACCCACGCATACATTCAAATACCGGCATCGCAAAGCTGGTAATCACGGCCTGCACGATCCCGGCCATACAGGCATTGCGGACCACCCGCAAACAGCAAGCAGGATACAAGGCAGCTGCCACAGGTGTACACAATCCCCACAGGTGGAGTCAATGGAGGCTGTGCCAGTATAAACTGAGCACACCCACATACCACAACCCCACCCCCACAGGTGTAGGCAATGTAGAGTGGCCCAGTACAAAAGGAGCACACCTACACACCACACCCCTTCCTACACCAAAATGCTACCACTAGCAGTTGCAATCATGGCGCTGGAGGACATGCCTATACTGCTACAACTACAGCAACAACAGCAACAACAGCAACAACAGCAACAACTACAGCATCAAGAACAGGCTGCACAGAGGAGACGCAGGAGGAGAAGGAGGGTGAGACAGACCCAGCAATTACCACCAGCGCAGCTACCAGTGCCTCGTAGGCAGCCACCAATCCCTCGCACCAGAACCAGCCCATTGTTATGCTTGAGCTAAAACATGGTGCTGATGCGCAGTGCATTCTTGGAGCGCTCGGAGCCATGATGGATATTTACTTCATGGTGCACGATGCTGAAGAAAACATGCTTTCCAAACCTGGTATGCAGTCAAGGACATTTCTGCTGGGAAAGCTAACTTTGGTATGTTTTGTTATGAGCTATGGGACTGTTTTCCGTGGTGCTTGTTTTTAGAGGAGGGATGCACTTTGCTCCTTGAGGTTACTGTCGGTTGACCCAGCTGGCAACCAACGGCTGCTCATCAATGCGCAAGTGCGTTGCCAGAAGGTTTGAGAAATTGCCACCCCTTTTTGAAGTGTGCATATATGCGGAACCCCTGAGCGGTCAGGTGAGACTTCAGCTGGAGGGGGGACGCTTCCGTCCGGCATACCTGTGGGCTGTTGTGCTCTTGGCCTGGCTGTTATCGGGGTCTTCCAGCCGCTTCTGGCGAGATGAGGAATCCAGTCAAGCTCATGGTGATGTATTTTCTTTTGAATTCTCTGTTTCTTCTGTGATTTATTTCTATGTTATCACTGGTTGCTTCTAAGCTTTGAATAAATAGCCGTATAAGTGCTCATTATTTTCTAAGAGTGTGTGGTTGCAAGTTATTGCGTCTTCCTGCATTCTGTAATTGCACTGGTGATTTATGACTGTCCGTGCACTCTGGGAGAGCAATACATTTTGGCGTCATGAACAGGATATTTGTGATGAATTGTTCCAAATATTCAAGAATCTGTTTGAACGTAGATAGGCTTCAGTTGCCTTATAAGCGAAAGTAATTTGGCAGTGAGTGTTGAACTGTGTTAAGCTGTTTTTTTTTATTCTCTCCTTTTGCCGGTGTGTGCGTGCTTGTGGGAGTGATTGCAGTATGGAAAGAAAAAAAATATAGATATAAAGAGGTTTTGTTTTGTTTGCAATAATGAGTAGTTTGTTCAGGAAAAAGATTGTTACCGCTGGCGGTGAATGTTCTGATGTTATCATTCCAGGCTGGACCAAGAGTCCATATGATAAATTGGCCCAGGCGTGAGCATGCGGCGCAGGGCTAAGTGAAACATGGGATCAGGGATTGGGAGATGCTGATCGGCTGATGTAATGGTGGGCTTGCAACAAGTTCCAGTGGAACATGGCAGAGAATGCGCTGCATTAGGTAGGCGAGGTTGGGTTCTTGTATGCTTATAGGAAAATACATCAAAGGAATTTGGAAATTAAAAATTAGGTTTTGCGATTAGAAAGAGAGCTGGCTCCAGAAAGGCAGACTGCGTTAATGCAGCAGATTCAAATAAAACTTTTTAAAGATAAGGCTGACACATATCAGGCTGTGGCCGAGAGGGCAGCAGTCAGAGTAGCCCGGTATAAGTATAGGAAAAGATCCGGAGGGGTCAACAAAAGAAAGGTGGCAGCTGTAATCGCTACCGCCGGTGTGGACTGGGACCCGGATAAATGGGATGGTGATATTTTTGACTCCACCAGTCCAGAGGGTAGTTCTGCAAATGAGTCCAACCCCAAGATGGAAATTAAGCAGAAAACAGTGGCGGCTAAGCCCGTTAGAAGACGGCGAGCCGGACCCCGCCCGCAGAATCCTGCAGGCGGAGTGGTGGATTTAACCACGCTGGAGGATTACACCCAGCAGGAGGTTGGGGAAATTATTACCCGTTTGAGGCAAAAATCAGGGGAACCTTTATTGACATGGATGGTGAGGTTGCTCGATGGGGGTGCTGCAGGGTTGTTGGTAGATTCCACGGACTCATCGCGTTTTCTACCCTTATCAACTGACACCAATGTACAGGAGGTCTTGAGGGCAGGGCCGCCCCCTGATGACAATAGCCACGATGCACAGGTGCCTTTGTTGCACCTAGCAGCCCAAGCATGTAACCGTAAATACCCCATTACCACAGATTGGCCTAGTGAAGAAACAAAATGGTATACTTTGAAAGAGGCAATTCAAAAAGTCATTGAGCATGCTATGAAAGAGGCAATGCACGTAGATGCTCCAGGACACATGGGGACCGTGCCGCTCTCAGTTTCAACCCGAAACATGGTGATTAGAGCTGCACCACCTGTATACAAAAGTGTCATTATGACTTTGCTCATAGGTATGACGGGCAAACCCACTGATGAGGTAGTAGATGCCATTTGGCAACTGGCAGATTTAGGGGAGTGGGACAAGAGTGATGACAAGCCATGAGAGAGAGAGGGGCGTATTGAGAGAAGAACCGAAGCCAGGAGGCAAGATAGTAGAGACTCCCGAGTGTCCCGAAAGGACATGTTTCTGGCTTTGTTAAAAGATGGTGTGCCACGAGAAGAAATTGATGGCATTGAAACCAGAGTATGTATGAATTATACAAAAAAAGAGGACTTGCAGCCAAAGAGCGCAATAAACAGGTTAAGAAACAAGTAGTAACCAAGCCACAGCGGGACACCTCAGCTTCCGCTCCTCCTGAGGAAGAACAAGAAGAAGGGTCTATGGGGACACCTTCCCCGTACCGGCCAACATATGCTGATTTGAGAAAGGTGGTGAGTGCAATGCTAGAGGCGGAGTCAAGTCACACTCATTCAAAATTTGACTAGGGCTACGGCCAAGCTCTGGCAGCGTCTGCTCGCATAAAAGTTGATAGGCGGCCCCATGTTGATGTTAAGATCTTTTGGGGGCCAGGAAATACGCAAGGGGTTCGAGCATTGATAGACACTGGGGCAGAGGCCTCTCTGATTCATGGCAATCCAGCACGATTCAAAGGCAGACAATTTACTATTACAGGTCTCGGGGGAAAGGAGACCTCGCAATACAAACGAAAGTGGAGATGAAAATAGGCAATTTGAATAGGCAGAAATACCAAGTGTTGATTGTCCCGATACCTGAATATATAATTGGCTTTGACATTCTGGAAGGGTTGACTTTGGGACTTGGAGGTAAAACGTACCAGTTTGGGGTGAGTGCATTGACCTGTACACCCATTACCGTAGGCAAATTGAAGATGCCCCCAGTGCAAGTGCCTGTGGCAACCAAGCGGGTAGCAATGAAGCAATACCACATTCCTGGGGGGCACAAGGAAATTTCAGAAACCATCAAAGAGTATGTGAAAGCGGGTGTGTTACGCCCTATCACCACCGCATGGAACAATCCTCTCTGGCCTATTAAAAAGGGGGATGGGTTGTGGAGGATGCCGGTGGATTACTGTGAGTTGAATAAACACACTCCTCCCTTAGTGCCCGCGGTCCCAGATGCCATTACCTAGATTTAGAATGTCCAAAAGTTTGAGGGGACTTGGTATGCAGTGGTAGATTTAGCCAATGCATTTTTCTATGTGTCAATTGCTGCAGAGTGTCAAGAGCAGTTTGCATTTTCTTGGAGCGGGCGTCAGTACACCTTTACAAGGTTACCTATGGGGTACATACATAGCCCGACTATCTGTCACCGGCTGGTGGCAGAGCACTTAGACAAGATACTGTGTAAACCTGACATACAAATCTCTCACTACATTGATGATATTTTGATTCAGGGCAAGGATGAGCACAGTGTGCAAAGCCAGTTAAATGTCATAATGGAAGAATTGAAGAAGGAAGGGCGGGAGATTAACCCGAATAAAATTCAAGGCCCAGCTGAAACAATGATATTCCTAGGGATTCAGTGGCATCATGGGCATCGGGAAATGGTGCCAAAAGCCCAACAGAAAATAATTGAATTCACCACTCCATTGAACAAAAAAGCAAGCTCAACAGTTTATAGGGCTGTTTGGGTTTTGGAGACAGCACATTGCCCATTTAGGGCAGATATTGGCCCCCCTCTACAAAGTGACACGCAAGAAATTTGAGTTTCAGTGGGGGGAAGAGCAGCAGAAAGCATTTGATTTGGCGAAAGACACCGTGCAGCAGGTGCTTGATTTATGGCCATTGAAGGAAGGTGAAGTGGAATTGAATGTGTCTGTACAAGACAATTATGCTAACTGGAGTGTGTGGCAGAAACAGGACAGGAAACGTGTGCCATTGGGGTTTTGGAGTCGTAAGTTGCCCGATGCTGGTAACTCATACACTCCGTTTGAGAAGCAGTTGCTGGCATGTTATTGGGCCCTTGTTGATACTGAGCAAATGACGGTGGGCCATGATGTATTGATGAGACCAGAAATACCAATCATGCAATGGGTACTGAGCTCTCCTAAAACACATAGAATAGGACATGCTCAAGAAGCCAGTATAATTACATGGAAATTGAACATTCAAGACAGAGCCAAATCAGGGAAGGGTGGAGTTGCGAAATTACATGAGCAAGTAGCCAACATACCGCCCTCAGATTACATACCACCGGAAGTGCCTGAAAAACGAGTTTCCCGTGAAGTGTGGAGTACCTTACAGCGATTTGACCGTGGAGCAACAGAGCATACTGGAAAGCAGTGTTGTACAATCCCAAGACAAAAAAGATTTTGACAACGTCAGGGAAAGGGAAGAGCAGTCAGTTTGCAGAGCTTTACGAAGTTTCCCAGGCATTGAAACAAGAGACCCCTGGTCGATGTCATGTGTACACGGATTCATGGTCAGTGGCGAATGGATTGGCGGTGTGGTTGCCAATCTGGCAAAAGAATGGGTGGAAGATTCATTCAAAAGAGTAGTGGGGAAAAGAACTGTGGCAAGATATTGCAGAAATGTTATCACAAAGTGAAGTCACTGTGTATCATGTGGACGCGCATTGTGCCACAGACTCATTAGAACGTTGGTTTAATTCTGTTGCAGACGAACACACCAAGATTTCATCTGTGGATGCGGAGGCTCAGGAAGACGATTTGGAGGGTTTGGCCAAGTGGGCCCACCAGAAATGTGGGCACCTCGGAGAAAAGGCTACTATCAGGTGGGCACAAGCTTGAGGAATCAGTATTCCTTTAGAGGTAGTGAAAATGATCACTTTGCAATGTCCAGTGTTCCAACACCAACAGCATAGACCTATCCCTCAGATTGTTTGGGGTACATTGCGAAGAGGAAAACTACCAGGTCAAATTTGGCAGATTGATTATATCAGTCCCCTGCCAATCAGTAAATGTTGTCAGTATGCATGCACTAAGTGCATACATATTCAGGATACATTATGGTTTTGCCGTGCAAGCCTGCAACACAATTGAACACCATCAGGTTGTTAGATCAGATCATATTACATTACGGAGTGCCTTTGCAGATTCAAAGTGACAATGGGTCACATTTCAAAGGCAAACTAATACAGGAGTATTGTCAGGAAAAGAGCATTGAGTGGCTTTACCATGTTCCTTATTACCCTGCCGCTTCAGGGCTGATTGAACGAATGAATGGGTTGTTGAAAGAACAGCTGTGCAAATCTGGAGATGGCAATTTGGCAGGCTGGCGTGATCGTGTGTTTGATGCGGTGCAAGTACTAAACAATAGGCCTGTGAATGAGCATGAAACTCCTTTGATGCGGCTAATGACTCCTACTTTACAGATTCAACCAAATTCAGTCAGAGAAACCCTATTGTACTGGGAAATTACCCCGGGTTCTTTAGCTCCCTATCGGGCGACTCCAGAGTCAGCAGGGGTAAACTTGCATTCCCATGAAGAAATCAGATTAGAGCCAAGAGGGATTGTTGTAATTGAAACAGGGATTGGAGTACAAATTCCCCCAGAGCATATGGGATGGATTGCCCCTAGATCTGGCCTAGCATTGAAGGGAGTTCAAGTGTTGGGAGGGGTAATTGATGCCGATTACCAAGGCGAGATCAAAGTCATCCTGATGAATAGTGGGGACCAATTGTTACCGATCCACAAGGGTGATCAGGTGGGCCAATTGATTATCATTCCCGTTAAGTTGTCCATGATTAAGAAGGGGGAGCCTCCTACAGTGTTAACTACCCGTGGGTATCGTGGTTTTGGCTCTTCAGACAGTATGATACTGGGTGCGAAGGTGTGGGTGGAAAGGCCAAGTGGCCCACCAGTGCCCGCAGATGTCATTGCATCAGGCAAAGACCAAGCAGTTTTAGTAATGGAGCCTGGTAGAAAGAAATGGCAATATGTGCCCGCAGACAAATGTTACCTGAGAGAGTGATATACAACACTGATATCTCTTTTCTGGGTTTGCCTTGTAGATCCTGTGTCTGGCTGGTGTAATTGTGGTACTAAATGGACTCCACTTGGGAGGGTTAAACGGCATGCTGCTACCAATGGAAAATGTCACATTTGTGCCAGTGATCAAGGGGATGCTGATAATGATGAGTAATGCTGTCCAAAAGCAGCCTTATGCCGATGCCGAAAAGCCAGCCAGACCGAAGATATGGATTCGTGAAATGCAGCAAACACGTCAGGCGCAAATGAAAACAACATTGATGCCAGTCATGCGAGAGGCATCTTTAGGACGGCGAAAACATTCTCCCATGATTACCCAAACGGAGAATATGTGGATATATCTGGCACAACAGGTGTTCAACATTACGCAGTTTTGCCTTACTGATGTGCCCAATGCTGAAGCCTTATTGACTACATGCTTAGTAGCAGTGCCGACGCCAGTTCTGGTTTTTAAATAATATTTTCGGCGTCACACACAATGATTCTTTGGTTCAAGATTCCGATATTAGGCAATCTTTTTCCGTCTATGAGTACTGCAGATTTCGCCAGGAAACAGATCGCAAATGGAGAAATTTGACACGTGTTATAACCTATAATATAACCCAAGGCAATGTGTGCTACCTTATGACATGCAATGCTAAAGAAATTGGCAAATGCCAACAGCTCGATTTAACCAAACAGCAAAATCACACGGTGTTTGAGCAACGATTATGTTCACGAGTGCCACGCACATGTACCAGCATGAATAACACTATGTCTTGTAATCATACAGTGATAGCTGCCAGTTGTTTGAATCATGTGAAACTTCCAAGAGGATGGCTCTTTTCATGTGGCAACATCACATACACTTATATTCCAGCTAACATTTCCGGTGGTCCATGTGGCTTAACTCGATTAGGACTAATGATGTTTCCTTTACACCCAGCGATAGCTCGAGGCAAAAGCTCAACTTTCGAGTCTGTGGGTCTATCCCCTGATTGTGATTCGCATGTGCATTTGCTATCAGAAGCTGAGGTTCTAGCATTAACCTTTTCATTAGTGGGAGTTTAGCTGCTGGGGGTTACAAATCTTTGATCAAATTAGCATGTTTAGTAGCCATAATTCTCAGGCATTAGAAGAGTTACTCCTTGATAGTAAAGTTATTAGAAAAGCAACTTTGCAAAACAGAGCTGCTGTTGATTATCTACTGCTAAAGCATAATTTAGGTTGTAATGCAGTTGAAGGTATGTGTTGTTTCAATCTAAGTGACCATTCACGATCCATTGAAAGTCATATTCGAGGTTTGAGGGATCTCATTTCTCAAGTATCGCAAGATCATACTGGAAATTGGTGGGATTGGTTATTTTCATGGATTCCTGATGGTGGGGGTACACTACGTTACGCTTTTGCTTGTATTTGCATTATAATAGCTATCATAATTGCTTGTTGTTGTTGTATTCAATGCATTCCTAATTTAGTTTTAATATTTCGTCAGTTTCAGAGACCGGCTCCTCTGCCACTGGGCTATGAAAGATAAATATCCAAGGGTGGAATTGTTATGCTTGAGCTAAAACATGGCGCTGGTGCGCAGTGCATTCTGGGAGCGCTCTGAGCCATGATGGATGCCGCAGTGAAAAGCTGCACTCATTTTGCTGAGAGCTAGATTCATGATGATGAAGAAAACATGCTTTCCAAACCTGGTATGCAGTCAAGGACATTTCTGCTGAGAAAGCTAACTTTGTTATGTCTTGTTATGAGCTATGGGACTGTTTTCCGTGGTGCTTGTTTTTAGAGGAGGGAGGCACTTTGCTCCTTGAGGTTACTGTCGGTTGACCCAGCTGGCAACCAACGGCTGCTCATCAATGCGCAAGTGCGTTGCCAGAAGGTTTGAGAAATTGCCACCCCTTTATGAAGTGAGCATATATGCCGAACCCCTGAGCAGTCAGGTGAGACTTCAGCCGGAGGGGGGGCGCTTCCGTCCAGCATACCTGTGGGCTGTTGTGCTCTCGGCCTGGCTGTTATCGGGGTCTTCCAGCCGCTTCTGGCGAGATGAGGAATCCAGTTACGCTCACAGTGATGTATTTTCTTTTTAATTCTCTCTGTTTCTTCTGTGATATATTTCTATTTTATCACTGGTTGCTTCTAAGCTTTGAATAAATAGCCATATAAGTGCTAATTATTTTCTAAGAGTGTGTGGTTGCAAGTTATTGCGTCTTCCTGCGTTCTGTAATTGCACTGGTGATTCATGACTGTCCGTGCACTCTGGGAGACCAATACACCCATTCAACCTAACCCCTGAGCAGATCCACACCCTGTACAGGTTGGACCGTGACACCATCACCCCCATAGTGGACATGATACAGAACGACATTGCCAGCCACATAGAAATATGCACTGCCATCCCCCCACTACTAAAGGTGGTGTCTGTGCTTCACTTCCTGGCCACAGGCACCTACCAACACACAGTGGGCCAGCTGAATGGCATTTCACAACCACTATTCTCACGCATGCTGAACAAAGTGCTGGATGCCCTCCTGAAGCATGCAAGCACCCATATATCCCTACCACGGACTGCCCAGGAGATAGCCAAAACCAAAGTAGGCTTCCATGCACTGGCAGGCATGCCCGATTGTGTTGGTGCCATCGACTGCACCCATGTGGAATTGGTAGTCCCCCATGCCATAGAGGCGGTGTACCGCAATCGCCAGCAATACCACTCCATCAATGTGCAAATGGTATGTGACTCCAGCAAGATCATCACACATTGCTGTGCCCGATTTCCTGGATCCACACATGATGCCATGGTACTGTGCAACTCCACGCTACCCCGTCACATGGATCGTTATGCTGGACCACATGCCTGGCTAATCGGTGAGTTGTTCAACAGGGCCATGGCCATGCTGTGGGGTACTGATGTGTGCAGATGCAGAAAGGGGGGGCTACTGCACACGGGTGGGAAAGGGGGGGAATAGTGCATCTGGGTGGGAAAGGGGGGGGGGAATAGTGCACCTGGGTGGCACTAGTCAGTGAGTGGAGAATGAATGCAGAGCTAAACAATCCTAACCTGGACCAGCCAAACGGAGCATAACACATCACTGGGCCACATATCACAAATATTGCATATGGATGACAACAAGTAAGAAGCAAAACCAGGGCACCATGGTGATGGCAAGCAATGCATGACTGAATAGGATGGCAACAGTGGCAATGCGGCTAGTGTGACCATGCATAGTAAAGAATATACAGCATGATTTGGAGGCCAAACATTTTTGCACTACCACAGCACATCTGACAGAGCATGCATGATTACACCCTGCATCATCTATTGAACCCCATCCAGTGTAACACACCTCATTACAGTATACATTGCATCCAGGTGACTATTTTGTACACGTACAGGGACATGTGTATGCCCACACCAAATAGCTGCTGCCATGACTGTGCTCCCTGAAGGTGGCAGTTCAGAGTGACACACACCTATTTGTATCTGCTTGCAGGTGATGGAGGATATCCCTTGAGGCCGTGGCTACTTACTCCTGTGAGGAACCCGCAGAACAGCCATGATGAGGAGTACAATCGTGTGCACACGTCTTGTGATTGAGCAGACCTTTGGCCTGTTGAAGGTGCGGTTCCGCTGCCTAAGCAGGACTGGTGGGGCACTCCTATATAGGCCTGAGAAAGTGGCGAAGATCACCCTGGCCTGTGTCATGCTGCACAACATGTGCATCCGAAGGAATGTACCACTGCCACCTGACATTGACCTGCATGGGCCGGGTGAGGATGAAGGGGGTGGAGACAGAGGCAAAGGAGCCCCCCTGCCAGTACGTGATGCACGGGATGGCCATGCTGTACGCCAAGAACTAATTGACAAATACTTTTGAAACACAGGGACCATAAATGTGATGTGCCTGTGCCTGGGGACATGCACACTTGTTTAGTTAGAATTGCCCCACTGTACACCGTCACAGATTAAATGTACATGCACAAAAATAAGTATGTCCAGCCAATGATTTTCTTGCACTTAACGGGTGTATTTTCAAGACACATGATAATGTGAACAAAATCCCCTCTCAACCCCCAGTGAACACCTCACCCAACCTACAAACCCCAAAAATATCCGAGTACACTCCCTCATCCACCCTACAAACCCCAAAAATAGCCAAGTAAACTCCCTCACCCACCCTACAAACCCCAAATGTTCCCATATGTCCAACAAACACTGGTCCCTTCACCAACGTACATTTTCAAAATGTCATTGTCTGCCCACTCTATTTCATAGCAATTTTTGGATGCCATGGGGTGCCATGGTCAAGCGCCGTGCACTCCTCCACGTCAACCGCACGGGGCTCGATTGGGCCGAGGTAGAATGGGTTGTGGCAGTGGAGGTGTCGATGATCAGTCCCATGCCTGCCCCAGGGTGTGGGGACTGCGTTTGAGGTAGATTTGCAATCAGGGCCTGTGTAAGTGCCCCCATACACTCCCTCATGGCACGTGTCGATGACACAACAGCAGCAGTGTTGGCTGCTATGGCTGTGGCAATGGCCCTCATGGAGTCATTCCCGTTGGATATTTGTTGCCGCATGAGTTCGAGCATCGACTCCTGTCGGGCCTCAACCCTTGACAGGCGAGCCTCGAAGGAGTCGTTGGCTGCAGGAGTACTGGTGGGCGGGTTGGTGGTAGGCAGGGTGGTGGATGGCAGCGTGGTGGTGGTAGGCAGGGTGGTGGATGGCAGGGTGGTTTTAGGCAGGGTGGAGGATGGCACCTGTGTGGGGCCCACGTCCAGGGCACAGTCCTCCTCAAAGAGGGCCATGTCTGAGTCGTGGCGGCAGGGGTCGTCCATGCTCTCGGCCTCTGTAGGGTGGGGTAGGCTGGTAATGGGGCTTGGGGTGGGTGTGCCGGACATGATGTCACCCTCATTCTCCACTTCTGTATCCACAACGTCCGCGGTGGCTGGCAGAGTGGGAATGGAAACGCCTCCCACTGTTGTGGGTGGCTGCTGCTGTACTGTGGCTGCAGGTGTCTCCTGCAGGGTTACTGCCCGGTGTGGCACACTGCCTGTTGCTCTGGGCAGTTTCTTGGGCTGGGGGGTGGCGGTGGCCCTGGTCCCTTGCCGTGCAGTGGATGAACTTGCACCCCTGTCCTGCATTCCATCTTCTTCATCGGTGCCTGGGGGATAGAAGAGATGCAGGTCATCAGTGATGGTGTCACATGGCAGATATGATGTATTGTGCTGCGATATGTTCATACATTCATGCATCAAATTATTTGTGGGGTGTGGCATTTGGTGTTCTGAGGGGGCATGTGGGCAATTAATGCATGACTGGCGGCATGGCATTGATATGGTGTCTGTGTGGTGAGTTCCATGGGCACGGTCGGGTCATGTTGCACTTGTGTTGGCATTGGGATTGGCACTCAGCATGCGTGTGTTGAGGGTGTGCCACACATTCCTGATTGGATATGTTGATGTGGGCCTGGGACATGCATTGCCTTGCCTAGTCTCACTTCCACATCACTTGTTGCACATCATGGTTTAACCTACATGGATGAGATGGATCAATCACCTTCTTCTGTGGATGATGCGGCGCCCGCCTCCTGGTCTCCAAATCCGTCGATGGATTCAGGGTCAATGAAGGTACTGGCGGTCTCCTCCCATGCCGTCAACTTCACTGGGGAGTGTGGGCCCCCGCCTGTCGGCATTGCAGCCCTCCTGTTATCCGCCAGGATCTTCCACACCCTGAGGCGGAGGTCATCCCACCACTTCCTACAGTCACGCACACTCCTTGGGGTGGTTCCCACTGCCAACACCCTCTGTGCGACCTCCTGCCAGACTTCTTTTTTTTTGGTTTGGGCTGCATGCTTCATGTCAGTGCTCCTGATCGTGTCCGCATGCTGGTCCAGGGGGTCAGCAAGCATGCTTAGTTCAGCGTCTGAAAAACGCTGTTTTCTCTTCCTTTTGGTCACCTTCTTGGTAGCCTTGGACATCCTGCTTCTATCCTGCCACAGAACAACACGAAACAACTGGTGGTTGTGGAAGATGGCAATGGATTGTATTTTTAAAGATGGCCGCCGGCCCATTTCCTGTTCCTGCGCGATGACGTAATTTCCAGGTCCGTTTTTTGCAAACATTGTAATACTGTGCCGGTATTACCGTACCAGTATTTAGGGGTTGTTATGAGGTGGTAACACTATGGGCGGGCCCCGCAATGCCGGTATAGGGTGCTTGGTGGCCCTTTACCGGCATGGCGGTATTGGCACTACCGGCATGGGGGAACTCACGTGCTCGCGCATTCGTAATCACCCGCTGTTATCGGGTTTATACGAGCATGGACCTGCTCATTCCGGCATGCCGGTAATGAACCCGCTTTTACCGGGCAACTCGTAATGAGGCCCAGAGTGTTTCTTGTGCCATATGTGACCATTTTTAGCATATTATTTTGCACAAGGGTTAATTGAAATATATCTGTTTTGGTAATTCATATTTTTTTAATCTTGGAGCTCTCTTGTGACATAATGCAATAGTTTTCTGACAGAGCACAGTGTTGCTGATTTGTCCCAAATCATCTTCTTCATCTTAGTTACTATCCTACATCCCACTTACTCTCCTTTGTGACAGCCCTTTACCAACACTCTTCTCCTTCATCACAGTCTTTCATCATGTTCCTCTTTCATTACATTTCTTCGTTCTGGTCACCATTTCCTGCACTGAACATACATTTGTATGTTGAAAATGCTCTGTATCCATAGCTCCCGGCTGTCTCCAGAGTCACACCCATTTTAAGACAGCAGTCAGAACCATTTATGTGCTCTTCATCAGCTGAAGCAAATAAACAGCGACTACGGGATGAGGCGCAGGCCAGCCCCCATGATGAGGGAGGGAACGGTGTGCGTGAGAAAAGTAGATACGTGGAGAAAAGATGGGGAAGATGACCAACAGAGTCAAGGATAAAGAGGGAATAAAGAGATGCTTAAATTCAACGGCCATGCATTGAAAAAGATTGCCGTGAAAAAGGTAAGACAGGCAAAATAGATAAAGGACTAAGGCTAGGTGGAGTAAGGGAAGAGGAGATGGACAGAAGCACCTCGGGTTCTATTAGAGTGAAGTGTATGGGGCGGCCTAAGAAGTCCAAGTAACTAAGGCACACTTAAATGCTGTGCAGCCTACATGGGTTAACTCAAGGGGTGCCCTAACATATACAAGAGCAAGTCTTCATTACTGTCATAAAATGGAGTAAGATATATTGGAAATATAGTATCATTCGTGAGCAGTCAAAAATAATCACTATCAAAATGAAATTAAACTAGGTAAATGTAGTTTCCAATCCCTCACTATTGTTAAAGGAAATCTGTGATTCCTATGTATAGATTTGATTAAATATTTTGAAGCACTTCAATTAAACAGTCTGTTGCAAAAATCAGTGTATTCACTACATTATATTTTCTCTTTAGAGTATAACAAAACAAATGCTCTAACTTCAAAGGTATGAAACGGATGATGTGAGTCTAAACATAGAGACATAGTAGGATGTATGTGATAGAAGCAATGCTGTAGCTAATAATCTTTTCATTGCCTATTAGCACTTGGGGTAAATCAGGATGGGAGCCCCTGCTGGGCCACGGCTCGAGAACAGTTCTTCTGGGCCGAGTAAACTGTTTACAACTCTTCACCATACTCAGAAATGTGCATGATTAATTCCAGGGCCTAATGACTTGGCTCTGTGAAACTGGCCAGCTTAGAGCCAAACGGATCATTGCAATGCAAAGTTATCCTTACAGTGACACGCTGGCACATTTAATTAAATACATAATTAAGTATTAACAGTTAAGGGGGTAATTCTGCTCGTCTAAGCCAAATGTAAAGGCTCCAGGTAGTTGATAAAGAGTTGGTTGTTTACAAAATACTCACAACCAATTAAAATCACACAGTAAATATATGTCAACCCCGTCCATTTATTTCCTACATCATATTTTTTATTTGACATGTAAAAACATATCTGCTTGTTTCTGTTTGTATGTATTCACAATTAGCATATCAATGCAATGCAGATATGTTCCAAGTACTGATTAAAAGAAGGCATTTTAGTAAAATCTGCATGTTTTAGCGTGTGTTTCAGTCCTGAAAGTACAAATCACTGGAGTGTGTGACGACATGTCATGCACGCATGCGTTTACTATGAGAAACTCACTTTGACTTGTCATTCGAGGTACGCGTAGTTTGTTATTTATAACTTGAAAACCAACACCATATACTATTTGTGGTGACATTTCGTCCGCGCATCCTAATACTTTTTGGACGGCATGTATCTGGTACTCATAGTATACAGCCTTTCAAGATGCTGTATACCATTTTACCACTAGATGGCCCTTTTCTATTTCACGGATAGTGGGTGCATCCACACCTCCATGTAATGAGGCTGGCCACAGGTGCACTAAAATTGGGAGGAAAGTGTGACATAGCCACCCAGACACTAATCACTCTCTGTAGCAGCTATCGCACAGGTGTTGATCACTTACCAGTGGACCCCTGAAATTGTAAATTGGGACCAGTGTTTGAACCGGGTGGGAGTCTAGTCAACTGGGTGAATGCTTCATAAACTGTGTGACCCCCTCAATCAACTGGGAACTAGGATTCAATCCACCCCTCTGTTGTTACTTTTGATGCATTCAGTCATTCGTTAGTTTGATACCTTCGCATTTATTGTGTGTTTATCGTTCTGGTGTATCCATTGTGTTTACTGTACTCTCAATTCTTTGTGCAGGAAATAAGCAGTGGAAATATGGATTGGCAAGTACATGCAGGGCGTATTATATTTGGTTTATTGTTATTCTTTGTATGTATCTCCTGTTTTTCAATATATTTTGAATGCATGGGGATTTTTCATAGGTAGTACATTCAACACAAACAGAAACAATATGCTGTACAGTACACTTCTTGATAAATCCCCAATCCACCATCTTGTTCAGAAGCAGTGTTCCCCTAAGCACCCCTTCACTCATCTCCACTCATTCACCTCCCCTCCCACACCTGACAGCACTGGGTTCCGTTTGAAAAGGTGTAAACTGTGAACACCTTTCAAGAGGCCAGAGATTACATCAAGAACTCTGCAGAAGGTCAATTGTGTCCATATGAATGGCGTGCAATCACAATGCACCACCAAAATGTAAAGTTCAAAGATGCTGTTAGAAAGGTAAGAAACGAAAAGGGCATCCCAAACTGTAGTGCACGTTTCAATACGGATTTCACCATAATGAGAAACCGTTATGATTGTAATGTTAACCCAAAAAACAAAACACACCGTTGTGTGTCAAACCGTTCCAAATCTGTAGCATTTAATCCCTGGATGGATTACTTCAACCTATCCAGGGTATCTCAAAACATGAAGGAGCTAAGTCCAGCTAGCAAGACATTGCGCAGAACCCCTTGAGCAACCAATGTGTTAGGGTCATTGCTGTTCCAAACGTATTGCACATAATCCGAAACCCCGCACTTGATTGTCTTTCTATGCCATAATTATTAGGTTTTTAATTGTTTATTTTAATATGAATTGTGTTGAATGCATCAGAACAAAAACACCAACATAAATGAAAAATGGCAATTCTGAAAAGCATTGGAGGAGGTGAACGTCAAACCCAGCATCACTGGTTTCTTGACACTGGCAGCGCATGCTCCCCCCACATCCCAACCAATGTGCTGAAGATGAAGCCGGGGGGGGGGGGGCATCAGAAGAGCATCAGCCCATCCGCGTGAGTCCTGAAGCTGTCAGCTACAAAGTGACAACCATAGTGCACTGGACCACAGTACATAGGGCTCGCTGCTGCTTGTGCAGGTCTGTTTCTCTTACTTCTCATGTGGTTACAAAAGCAGCACAAATATAATTGGCTTAGGCAAAACCTTCATCTGGCTTGAGGCACCAGTGATCAGTCACAAAGGCAACGTGTTTCATACCAGAGCAACATGTGGATTGCATGTCAGATAATATTTCAATTATTGATGAGAGTACCAGTAATCTGGGTAATACAATCAAAGATTATTGTTTTTCACTAGCCCACATCATGGAAGAGTACAGTGTGCACCCACACATCCCCATTCCAGTAACATATTCAGCATCATTATTTTGTATAATCACTCAATTACAGAATAACTGGGAAGGTGGCACATACTTGTTTTCTAGTTGCTTTTCTTTCTGCCCCATCCACAACCCCCACTGCCCATGGACCTTACACCTGAATTCCCTTGCCTCTCAGTCTCTGGCTTCTAAATCAGCATATTCACACCTCACCTGACTTCAGTACCGCCCATTTTTACCAGACCCTTGAATGGGCTCCTACTTAGTGGATCATTGTGGGCCAAGCCCCATAGACTCTGCTGCTATCCTCTTCTGCAAGCTGCTAACAGACCAGCAGTTTTACTTTTGTGGCCCGTGACAGTGATCATTTACATTGCTTCTCGCCTGCCAACAAATACATCAACTCTCGAATGCACGTGTGTCCACTTCTCCCAACCAGCTTCTGTTGCCACAAATGATGTGGGGTTAGAATTGGAGGATGACCAAGACTAGAATGTATTTTTTTCTGCGTAGATGTTTATGTTTATGTTTATTATTTGATAATGCGCTCCAAACCCAGGGGTAGCCGGGCGCAGCAGGTACAAGATTACTTAAGCTTAGGTTACATACAGAGGATACAAATAGCTGATTCAATACATGTCATGTTACCATATTTACAGTACATATATACAAAAGCACAAGATAGTGGTACCTCACAACCCACAGAGGGCAGTGAGATGGTCTGCAGTCCAGATTTCAGAAGTATCAAGGCAGTTTTATGCAGTGATCCAGGGCCTAGTGCAAGGGTTCAGTTTGTTAGTTGTCGTTGGTCCAGATCCAACTTTTCACCTTACATCTAAATCTGGAGTAGGGTAGATTAGCTCTCAATGCAATAGGAAGTGCACTCCAAGCTTGGGCAGCTCTAATAGGGAAGCTAGCTCCACTCGCTTTTTTTCGCCTAAATCTAGGAGTTTCTAGTAAGAAATGGTTAGAGGCTCTGATGTGGTGACTGGAGGATTTTCTGGTCAGTCTGGCCGAGATATAAGGAGGTGTAGCATTGTTCAGTCCTATATGGGTGAGAGATAGCGTCTTGAGAAGAACTCTGTCACTGATTTTTAACCAATGATGGTCTTTCCTGATCTTAGAGATGTGCGCTCTGCGGGGTATGTCCAAGGCTGCTCTAAGAGCATTATTTTACAATATTTGCATTTTAAGTAATCTTGATGCCTCTACAATACTATGTTGACGTGTGCATAACATGCACCATAAAAGTTGATACATTATAAACTACTGTATTTTCTTCTGAGCAAGTTTCTCTGTGGTGCACTTTTTTTCGATGTATGTACAATGTATCAATAAAAGTTGATAGCCAGAGAATGAGTTATTATCACCAGTTTTACTCTCAGGCACACAGCTACTTTTGTATTGAAAGACAAGACAAACATGAAAGCTCATGGTGCTGCAGTCCAAATGATCAGTACAGATGCAGGTGGAAGACCTCAGCTCTTGTAACTACTGTGTATGCATTATGAACAGTATCTATGTCGGCCTGAGGGCCCTAATCAGTGACTAGATATGTTATACATCACAGAGGCAGTACCTTGCACTCCGCAGGAGGTTAACATTTCCATATCAGTGTAGGGTCCTTGTCTTAGAGTAACTAAAGCCCACATTGCAAATGGGGAGATGAAAGATAGATATCTTGCAGTTTGCAGAATGAACACTGACCCCATATTGTCTTTTGTTTAAAAGAACCAAGAGCTACATGGTACAAATCAATAATAAAGTATTACACACATCAGCAACCATATTGAAAAAGATGCATTCCAAATCCCACAGCGTAGAGAATAAATGTGTAACTGTGGTAGTCCAAGCGTATCTGTTTCTGTTTCCATCTAAACTATGTGTGGATTAAGCATGGTTTTGCTAGAAAAGCTACAAAATAAAGCGAAATTAAATGCAATAAAAAAGGAACACAATGGCCAATTGTAGGGTAGTTTTTAGCATTTTGAAAAAACACAATTGCTATTGGATGTTAAGGATTGTAGTTAGGGAGCTGTTTACATTGCACCTCATCAGTACACACACCTTTCTCATAAACCATCAAAAATGTGATGTTTGATGTTAATGGTGGCTTCAATCACACATAACGGTCTACTATATACTGACTACCTGTGTTTTTCTTTTCCTTGTTGTATGTATTCCAGGAGAAACATGAACTCATCCTCACATGTCCCAATGTGCTTGTCTAGGGCAACACTTTACGTATACTTCTTTCAGGCCATTATCAACATTCTACCTTGGTGAGTATAGCTACTGCTCTCCCGAACCACCTGCAAGCTATCACCTAGCACCGATTTCTTGCCCATATACTACTGACCTATCCGTCGCAGAATAGAGAGAAGGAATAACACCTTCTCCATTTATAATCTCACCCTCTTGGTGGCAATTCTTTGGGTGCTTCTTCCAACACGTTCTCATTCACTACATTCATAGCAACTCATGTTCCGCATGGACGTTACTCACAAATCACTTTCCATATCAGTTCCCTTTCACATGGAGTCACAAGAACACACTAATGAGAGCATAAAGATTGATCAGATTCATTTCAACTAATTATTTCTACTTGTCTTCTTGATGTGATTTATCTCCCCGCTCTCCCAACCCTGCCATAGGTATGTATCAATGATTTATGTGTCCTTTAATGCCACTATTACTTTTATTTTTTGTTCTCGTATGTACTGTGATCAGCCTTGACAATTACAACTTTATGTCGAAACACATGTAGGCTGAAAAGGAACATTTCTGTGATACATATGAATTACATTGCAGTTTACCAAGCTCTCGAGGGTACTTGTGTTGATTGAAATTGATTAAGAATTGAAGTGTACTTAACTATTCTTCAGGCTAGCGCAATTACCCTTTTTTATTCGTATCTATTGTTTGCGGTTGTGAGTGGTGCCTTAAGGGTCTGGTGGTGCAGCCAGCCTTATCTTACTCTAGGACACCCAGCGCACTGCAACTCGGATCTACTCGCATTTTGTAATACTTTACACATGGGCTGTGCGGTTTTCGTCTAGTGCGACCCCGTGGAGAGCTTGGAAAGGTGCATCAATATTTAGCTAAATCATTGATGGGAAAAATTAAATAGATTCAGCAGACGTCACTTGATGAAATAAGAGCTCTCATCAAGAGGCGAAAAGGGACACCAAACATTCAATTAAAAAAAGTGTAATGTTTAGTTTGAAAGAGCATGTCAGTGTTTCATGACCAACACACAGTGTAGCAAATATTAATTGGTAAGCATCTGTCAAGACTCTAATGCTGAGGCTCTTGAGCAGTTAAATCACCTGCATATAGTATCTGATTACTGAAAATGAAAATGTGGTCAATGTTGAGTCGATTGGTTGAAGAATTATGGATCGGCTGAACAATTTGAATCCCAAATTACATTTAACAAATATTACAGCAGAATATTTTTCTTTGAATTATTTATTTTCTTTGGCTTTACTTCTGACATTTAACTTAGCATCCTCAAATGCCTGCGTCTTTGTCGAAACCACTAACAACAACTATTTTCTGTGATGTTGAGGAAAAATGTGACCTATTGACTACTTCTGCTGTATAGTGTGACCATAAATTACAGCAACTCTAAAATCATCTGAAAGAAAAAGGCTATCACAGTAAAATTCCTAAACGTGCTTATAGAAGAGCATGTTACTACTATACGTGCATCAGCCCCATCAGAAAGAACCAATCAAAAAAGACGTGTGTGTACTCTGCCAGTGTATACAGACCTGGACAAACTTACCATCAGAAACTATAAAACAAACCCTTGAATTGACGATGTAAGTACATCCATACAAGGAACGTCTGGGACATACTCAACAGCAAACTGACATTAAGTTCATGTTAAAGAAAAAAAGAACAAATCAACAACCGCAAGCAGTACCCTTTCCATGGAAGGATATCGATAAACTGGATAAGCTTGAGGATTACCAGAAACCTTTACAAAATAAGCAATAATTTTGTATTTAGTATGTGTATTTTATTTGTTATTTATATAGTGCCCTACGCCAAGGTGCTGTACATGCCAACTTACAGTATAATAATTATGATTGCAAAAAGACAATTTGAAATAAATAAGTATCACAGACATTGAATAGCAAGAAAAGAGAGACAATTTAGAAATTAAGAAGATAGATCTTTAAGCTGGAGAGAAATAGGGGCTAAGACAAAATAAATCGTAGAGAAAGAGGTAAGGGACTCCAGTGAAGCGGGTCAAGTAAAGAAAGAGAACGAAAGCGCCACAGAGTATAAGGAGGATGTCGAACTCATAGCGGAAATTGGGATTGCGATCAAAGAGCGCAATAAGGCAGATAGAAAGAGATACGGGAAGTCAAATAAATAGAGGCAAGTCCATAAAGCAATTAATAAACACTACAAATAAAGTTACATTTTAATTGAGAATGAAAATGTAGCCAGCCAAGAGAAGATAGAGAGGTGTAAATAGAATCACGAGGGGAGAGCAAGTACAGGAGAAACATTGAGGCATTAAAAACAGACTTTAAAGGTGGAAGACAGGAAGTCGCAAGACCAAATGAACAACCAAGCAGTAGAATAAATGTGAGAAAATAAAAGACGAGATAAGATGTTTAGTGCCACTAAAAAGTAAGAAACAGCTAGGTAACGACAGGAGTTAGAAGTAATGGAAATTTGATGTTAGAAAGAGAGATCAGTATCAAGATAAGGATAGAGGAAATGTGAATAAGGGTAGGAGGAAACAGAACAAAGGATGGAAGGGAAGAAGGGGGCATGGTAGAAGCTGGAAAGAAAAGAACTTCAGTTTTTGAAACATTAAGAACTAGACATTTGTCAGACATTCACGTCCTAATAGAACAAAGGCAGGCCGAAAGATTACTCTGAATAGCATGTAAAAAAGAGGAAAAGGACAAAAAGAGATGAGTGTCATCAGCATAAAAGTGGTGAGATAGCCCAAAAAATGAAATAATAGCAGCAAGTGGGGAAGTATATAAAGAAAAGAGAAAAGGGTCATTTACAGAACCTTGTGTAACACCATGAGAAAGAGGAACAGACTCCAAACAAACACCAGCCCATGAGACTGAGTATAAATAAGAGTGAGATACCTGAGCGTAGACAAGCTGCTACAAAAGCTTGGAAATGTAAGGAAAAAGAGAAATTGGACAAACGTTGAAGACAGATCCAAAGAAGTTTTTTTCAGTATAGGAAGAATAGTAGCATGCTTCCATGGGAGAGGGAAAATAGAGGTAAGAAGAGAGATATTGAAAAGACTAGTAAGATAAGAATTGAGAGAAGGATAATGTGATACTGGTAATGCTCTTGGAGGGACAGGACCTTCAAGTCCTTGTCCTACCACTTCTCTGTGTGTGTGTTATTTATGCTGCGCCACTAACGTCCGGTCTGTATCTCTGGCAGTGCAGCTCTTCATGTTTTCCATTTGGTGAACAATACCCATGGAATATCCCTATGTCACCCATGGGTGGGAGTACAGCCTTGTACCCCTTATTTGTGTTTGAGGGCAACTGTGTGTTGCCCACAGAACAGGGTATGGGCTGGTGGCAACTACATGCTGACTTGGCAGTAGCTCTGAGTGTCCTCCATGTTTTGGACACCCAGGCTCTGCCATAGGAATCAATAGAATTCCTGATGAAAGGCAAGATGGCTGCTGTGGCCTCTCGGTTTCTATTGCCTTTAAGCTTGTTTCCAAAAGTCCTGGGAAGCCGTGACTCTGTCCCTTCCCCCTTAAGTTTTGTTGGGTGGAAATATTTTATATGGATCTGGGGCTGCCTCCTGTCACACTGACTGGATACTTCCCAGGGGCTGTGTGTTGTGGGTACACCCTTGGGGTGGGACCTGTGTGAATGGCGCCTGAAGTGAACTCACATTCTGTGTTATGGGTATCTGGTTTCTGTGTGTGATATGATCATACAGTCAGACAGCCCTGACTGAAACTGACATGAATGTAGTGTAGTGTGCTGAAAGGCTGGGTGCTTGTCCCAATCCACATTTGTTGTTATGGGTGTCTGGGTGGAGTAAATGTCTTCAATGCCTGTGAGCCTGATTGGCGGTCTGCCTGCATGAATGCCCTTCTGCATGAAAGGTTGACTGAGCCCTGCTCAGCCTGAGTGAATGGGGACAAAATGTGTATAACAGGGGTCCTCTCAGTCACCAATTTGTTCAGAAGCTGAAGTCGAAGCTAAAGCAGCTGTTCCTTAAAGCCCAGCTGGAGGAGATGTCTGTTGCTGCATTTTCTTTGAGTAATCCAAAAGCTGCTGTATTCTTCCATGGATGGATCTAAAGAGGTCCTGTTTTGGAGACCTCTCCCATAGCTGCGAGGTAACATCATGCAACCTGCTACTCTTCATCTGAAATGCCCGGGAAGCCAGTCTTGTGTGCCTGCCATCCAGAGAAAGGGTCTTTGTGAGTCCTGAAGAGGGGTGGCCAGGCATCTCGAGTAGAAGAAGTTCATTAGTGTCACACAGGGTCGGGAGGAGCATTTGTGACCTGCTGGAAGCCCATTGCTGCCTATTGCCCAGAAGAGCAGGTACCCTGGCATAGTGCTACTGGACACCCAGAGTTGCAAAAGTTCCAAACTGCCTAACAATACTTCAATGGACATCCTTGCCATCATCACTGACTACTTTTTCCCATGGAAGAATGTCCAGGGTTGCTGAGTGCTGAGGAAGGTCCGCCGTTGGGTTTTCTACCACGAGAATTTAACATTGACGTCCCAAGGGTCCAGACTTTGTGAGGATCGGTGCTCCACCACAGTGGTCGAATCTAGGTTGCCAAAAGGTGTCCAGATGTCCATGCTGCGGCTGCAGCACCAAAGAACCAAAAGGTAGAAAACCACAATATTCCAAAACCCAACACCAAATGTGACCTATGCACCCGTCTCTGCCAGAAGTGATTGATGGTCCCCATGTGTCCTATTGACATCTGCGAAGCCTTTAAGGTGCCCAAAGCAAGTTTAATCTTTCCAGGACTTCCACATTTATAGAAATCTTTGACCAACAGAGAGCATGCGAAGAGCAAAACTGATGCACTTTAGAAAGACTTTGGTTCAATTTTCCTTCTTGGACTGAGAATCCCAGCAGCTCCTTCTTCCAAGGGGGGTCATCCTCAAGAGGAATCATTGAGTGAAACCAAGAAACTCTGCCACTTCGCTTTCCAAGGCACCAGAGGTACTGTGATGAGGAAGAGCATCTTCAAGCCTCAGGAGTGGTCCAGGGGTCCCAGATTTGTCTCCGATCCTGTTCTTCTGTGGCCTCTCAAGTACTATGAGGTGGTAGAACCTTTAAGAAGAAAAAAGAGGGTTTTTGAACATTTTTGGACTGGGTAGTAAAAGACAAGATAAGTTACTCCCTAACTTATCCATTGCAGGTTGCCCAGGTGGGGGGATGCTCACACAGAATCATGTATTCAGTCTAAAGAAAGCATTCTGCCACTTTTCATATCTAACCTGCCTTTCGTCCCTAATCTATGATGTTACACCTGACTTAAGTTCTCACATACCTATTTAAAACTGGCTGCAGTTAGTGCATGTAATACTGAATATAAGTATTTTGTGGTACAACATAAAGTGTATATATTTGCCATTCGTTGAATGGAACCTCCTGAGTACACAGTGTTAATATGTATCTGTATATATATTGCTTAACCTTATTTTATATAAAGAAGCTGTGTTGTCACCTAACATAGTGTGTGGACATTCCTTTGGTGGGCTTGGGGACTCAATGTACTTAGGAACCTGCCTGCATCACCTCCTGAGTGCTTAAGCCTTGGTTGCCTGTACAAGCTACCATATAAAGAACCTTGGCTGGGCTGCTCTGTGCCTTTGACCCAACAATGTAGAGGACAGAAGTACAGATACCTCTATCCTGTCTTTACAGATAGATTTTGAGTACAATAAAGGAAGGAATAGGGTCATTAGGCAAAGCAGTTGGAGAGCCATAGATAATAAGGGAGATGGAGAAGAAAGTTGAGAGGAAGATAAGGATAAAACGGTTGCAGCACAAAGAGTAGTTACATTAGAAGTGAAGTAATTAGCAATGTCGGATGCAGTTAAGGTAGATGTAAGGGAATAATCAGAAGAAGGAGGAGAAAGAAGTTGAGAGAGAGATTGAAAAAGGCAGAGATGCAGGGCCAATTGGGATTGTAGGAGATCAGAGCAGTAAGACCACTTGGACAAAAAAGCACTTTCTCATGCAAAGTATGATAAGAAGAGAATATTAGACAATCAGAGTCCGTATGGGACTTGTACCAACGCTGCTCATGGCACAGAAGAGCTCTGTGCATTGAACAAAGCTGTGGAGTAAGCCAGGGCTCGGGCGGGGGTGGTTCTGGGATGCAGAAAACAAAGAAACAGTGTATAATGTATCAAGAGATGAAGAGAGAGCAGTAGAAAGACCAGTGGCCGCCTCATCCACCGGAATAGTAGCAAAGGTTGGGTGAGATGGAAGACTAGAAATATAAGAAGATACAAATAATACAACACAAAGATCTCTCCAAATAACATATGAAGATTGACTGGCCCAGGAAGTCAATTGGATTTCAATTAAATCTTTAAGGTCTGCCTTTCTTCTCTAAGGAAACATCTTTACTTTCAAGGGATCTAGCATGCATATTGAACTAGATGGCCTTCCTTAACATTTTAAAATTCAGTAATAGCCTCAAAATGATAGCCCATAGTGGTTGTGAACATTGGGAAATAAATACAGTGAACATTAACACCCCTGCACCTCTACATAACGGATCGCAAAGCTCCAGGGGCTTTCTAACATTATGCATGTCAGAGATCTGCCAACCTGACTCAAATCGACAAACTAGACATAACCAAATACACGTTGCGGATATGTTGCTACTTAACAACGTGACTTTGAGGGTAATAACCATCTATGCACTGTCCCGTAAGAAGTTGATTTCTATTGTCTGCTAGCCAAATTCAGCATTCTACTAAGTGAACCATACAGGAAAAGCATAGCGATGTTCTTCATTATATGTGGGTTATGGGGAGGGGACCATAAAGACAAGATACTAGAAAGGGGCATTTCATGTCGGCAGTAAACCAAAGGATTCCCATGGAATACAGCTGACTTTTGCAACTGCTAAGAGCATGCAGAATCCAGAGGAATCTATTGAAAATACTGCCTGCAAAGTGGTTTTACTCAGCACTGATTAGAAAAGATATATGTAAATGTGATGTGCCAATGTTTTACTATTCACATTTCCACTCTGTCATAGAAATATACAAAAGTGCACAGAAGAGGACCTTTTGCACATGAGTGCGAATGGGCACGGTCCCCTTCCATGCAATTTAGGAGTGAAATAAAATGGCCCTTAGCCTTTCACACGTTCCTTTTACAATTCAGTGCATTTTCGAGCCATTTAGATGGGGAGAAGGAGCAGGAAACACAGTTACCATTTCCACGGTACGTTCCTCACCTGTCCTCAAAGGGCACATGCTTTTATGCCTGTATGCGATTTTTATGCAGGCCTAAAAGAAATGGATTCCCATGGAATACCCCTGTCTATGACACCAAAAGCGGGTGGATTGCATGTGGATCCAATTTAAATAATGCAAAGAATAATTTACATATTTTTACTATGTACTGGGGAGACCCCTGGCCAGCTCATAGAGTTGAGGTTTGCTCTGAAGTACTTTAAGATAAGATACCTGCACCTTGAGATGGATGGGGGTGCAGATGTATTACTACAACACCAATCAATAAAGACAACTCAATGGTTTGGCAAAGGAAGTCTGTTTAATGACACGTACAGTCATGGAAATCAGCAGTGATGCGATATTCCGTCTCGCTTCAACTCCAACAAACTTCATACAAACAGTGACATTTTTACTCAAAACTCATAATCTGACGGGTTATACTCAAAAGTTAATAAACATTTCTATTGGTTAGGAAAAGGTAACTTTAATATAGGTGCTATATCTGTATATGGTAACGGAGTGAGGGGATTGGATAAACACTGTCTGGTGGCCCTTCCTTCAGAAATGACTACCGTAGACGTCACTAAAAGTACGAAGTCCCATTGGTTCTACTAACTATAGGACCCTAGATTATTTGGTCCATTGTTATTGGGTTGGCACCAACCCCATGCATACATTTCCCATTTGTTTAGCAGCAAGCAGAATGGTCAGCCAGGTGCAGGGTGCCTCTCGATTCACCCGGCCTTCCTTCAATCAATCAATCATCACTTTAGTGGCTATGTGTCAATTAGTTCACTGTGGTTGGCCTCAAAACTGCATCTTCTTGTCTGGAAAAGTTCTGATATCTCTGTCTGTGCGCATGCCAAGCATAGGTGTGAACCCATGCTCCTTCTCGCTCGGATGGTCATGTGCTACTCACACCGTGAATTTGCCTAGTTTCTCTCAATTTGTGCATTTCATTCTTATTCAGCTTGCCACCTGTCTATGCCTCCTTATCTCGACCTTCCAAGGACAGGATATTCTGTTCTTAAGTTTCAATTATATGTAGCTACTGTCCACTCCTTCTATTAGTACGACCTTGGCGCTTGTTGAGTTTCGATTCAGCCGTCTCGTCTCGTTTAGCTAGAATCTTTTCTGGTTTGGCCTCTAGTAACCTGAGTTGATTCTGCTTTTAGTGCAAAGTGGAATCCCAATTATAATACTGTGCTTCGTTTTGAGGTAGATTGTGTATAATGGTGCATGCCACGCTATTCTTCTACTTAGCATAGCAAGCCAAACTGTTTTCTTAGCTTTCTTGCGGTTCCAAGCATATGTACAGGCGATAGCTGTTTGAATATCTTCATCCTGCTTACAGCTTAAGCTTCTTTGTATTTCAACATCATTTTCTTCTTCTAGGTCCACGATATCCTTATTCATGGCGTATTGTCTCTTTGTGTCATTCTCGGGTCGTCATTTCTTCTATCTGTGAGTCCGTCCGGGTCCTCGTGACGTCACCATTCGTCTTCCATTAGGACTTTTTTGGTTTCTTCTGGGACAGTACTTAGGCAATCTTCATTTTGTCTCATTTGCTGGTAGGGTTTTCTCAATGGATACCTTACTGGCCATGGTTTTCTGGGTATTGGTACTTCAACAGGTGTTGTTCTTCTGATAGGCATTGGGCAGAGACCTACTGCGGCTCTCTGCTGGTTTATCTGCTCATTATACGTCACATATTTTGGTGTGAACGTTCCTGGTACTTCAAAATGGGCGATGGGAGTGCAGGCTTTATTTGGAACCTCCGCTACACTCCGCCCTCTTGGTGATTCATCGACCACTTCCACTTCCTCCTTTGGATTCATCTTACTTGGTTCCTCTGTATTCATCTTCACTTCATCGTCTGGGTTCATTCCTTCTTCATCTCCTGGGTCTGTACATGATTGTTTGAAGAAGTGTCTCTTTGGAGTCCATATTTCTATTACTCCTTCCAGGCTTCCTGCTGTCCTTACATGTTCATTTTTATTCCATGTCATCAGATGACATTGTCCATTTGGGCTACAGTAAATCCATCTTCCCACATAATTTCTGCATTTCCTGGGATAAAGAAACGTTGTTCCCTCAGGTGCATGCCTGCTGGCCTTCACAAAGTCTCTTATTTCTTCATCAGTCAGGTCTTTGGGCTTCGATCCTGGCTTGACATCAATCATGATCTTCATCCCTATGGCTGTCTTCGCAGTTTTCTGGCATTGCAAGATTATTATCTTAATAACACAAACTCCTAGTAATATCATCACTAGCAGGGCTCCTAGGAACTTGAATATGTCTGCCATCCATTGTGGAACCCATGAAAACAGTGATCCAAACCAGCTGTCATCATCACCTTCGTCAGTTTCGTAGATCATCTGGTTCTGTAGCTTCGTCAGCATACCTATGGCTTCTGTTAAAGTTCAATTTTCTTCGTCGTGAGAAGGTGTAAATGTGCAACATGATTCTCCAATTTTTGCACAAACTCCTCCATCCATAGCTGTGATCATGTCAAGGACATATATGTTCTGTAGAGTCATCAGTCGGATTTCTCTTAACTTTTCCTTAATCGCATTAAATCGTTTTATGGTTGTTTGATGGTCTGCAATAACTCCCATCTAATTATCTGCAACCATTTAGTATTTACTCCAACTTGGATAGTTGGCATGAGGATTGTCGTGAACACTGATGAGGTGAGGCTGAACAGCCTGTGTTCATATGGGATCTCATGTAATGCTTCTTCTGATTTAGCAGAGAAGTAATTTTCTCTCTTCATTCAAGTTATCAGTTCCACAGATCTCTTGTTCCTCAGATGAACATCTGCTTTCGGGAAACTGTCAATATCCAGGTCACTTTTCAGGATCACTAATGCTGGAACGTGGACGTTCTCTATGGTACATATGCCTCCCCAGTTCTTTGGCAGTCTGATGTATGCTTTGGATCCGCATGCCCAATAATGATCCATAATGACTGCAGTTCCATGAACCATTCCTGGAGCATCAAAACTCATCCACAGTTCTGATTCTCTCCCATTTTCCTTCTGACATTGTTCCTGAAGCACAATTTTGGGCTTTCTATTGGCACTATCTGCAAGGGTCCTCCTGTCTTCGACCCATGTCAGCAGTTTTGCAAGTTTTGACCATAATGGCTTGCACAGTCTTTGTGAGTTTTCAATTGCTTCCTTGCAGGCTCCGAGGACCATCCATGCTCGGCACATCACTACTCCTTTCTCCCATCCGTCTGGTGAAAGCACTGTTCCCCAAATCTGCATTTGGCCTTTGTTTTTCCAAATTTGAGCCTCTTCTGGAGTTTTTCCTTGGACATTTAGTCTCAGGTTCACTTCCCATCTTATTCCTGCTCCTTTAACTCCAGGCTTCTCGTACCCGATCACATGATTCCTAATAGGAGCTCTGCTTCTTGTCTTGATGTGCTGGACATAATCATCTTCATCAGGATAAGCTGTTTCAGTTGCCCATATCAATGAGGCATCACTTCCCATGAACTGGCCTCTGGTCTTACACATTGCCACGAGTGACATAGAGTGTGCTGTCTGGACATCGATTTCTACAGCCACGAAAATCTTGGAGTTCCCCATGCTGTGCGGTAGGAGTGCTCAAACAAAGCATTCCCCTTCAGAATTTCGTCTTCCAACCTCCTTCATGTGCTGGTACCAAATGTTGTTTCCCAGATGTGCTGTTCTGTCCAGGTAATCGTTTAATTCATTGTCATCTCCATGAATACTTTTTTTGATTCTTAATGTTTTCCTGTAGTTGGCTATGACGACATCCCTGAATGCATCGCTATGGCTTTTTCTTGCTGGAGGATTTTCAGGTATCCTGGTCCATGGTGCAGGCCTCCTCATCTGCGCCATTTGAGAGGACAAGAGTCTGGTAGCTCTTTCCCTCTCCTCATACATCTTTCTCCTGCTGGTTACAAATGCCCATGACAACCAGCCTGACGCTGGTCCGGTATATGGCTGTATTGTAGAACTGGTACTTGTCCCTTGTGTTAGGACATATGTGCTTGGCAATACAGTCTCTGCGGTTGTGTTCTTCATTTCCTCTTGCAGTTTCCTCACTCTGGCTACGTGCGGGAATAATGAGTCTACTATCAGTTGTGTCTGTGCAGAGAGTTTCTCCGAGTTGACTGCTTCTGTTGGTTTTTCCTTAACTCTTCTTTTTTTCTCCCAACATCTGCTGTGAAGTTTTTTATGGCAGGCAGTCTCTTCTTCTCTACTGCTTTGGTTTGTGGTTCTGCGGTCATTGACACTAGGCCTGTATCATGTGCATTCAGTGTTTGTGTGTGTGTAGTTGTCAGTGATTTTACTTCATTCATCCCTTGCCCACCCTGTCTCCAGCTTTTCTTTTCGTTTGTCACCACAAGTGTGTGTATATCATTGCTAATCACATTCATTTCAAGTTCAGTTACTCCACCATCAGATCTTCTAGGGACTGGAATGACAATGTAAGGTCTGGGTGCTTTGGTGGGTTTAATGTGTGCATCATCAGGTGGGTGCACTGAAATTGGAATGCTTTGTGCACCAAAGAAAATGCAGTTCTGATCGTTAATGACAATAAAATAATGATGAATATGATGAATGGGTACATTATGCCCTTGGAGGTCAGGCGGCATCATTTTCTTCCAGGGAAGCGGGGGTGCCTCTCTTCTTGTGGGAGGACCAGGTTGCTGCTCTGGACCCCCATCTCGATCATTCGCCAAATGTCAATGTTATCATTCCCTCACCCAATATTGTCTTTTGAGTTCTGTGTTTAAGAATGTCAGGTGCTCCACAAGTGTCCCCCCTCTTGTGAGCGATGATTGTCTTTTATTTCAGGATACAGTTCCTTTGCTAGACTATGGGAAAAATCAATTACAATAACACTTCAGTGAGTCACTTTTACTGTGTGTGTTCAAAGTATGTAAGCTCCCAATCCACTCCTTGGATTTGCTTCAGTCCTGAGGACATATTGTACTATGATCAGTATGAAGAAATAGGGAAGAATAACAACAAATATAACAAGTGAAGTTTTTGACTCTGCTTCCTCAATCTGTCCCTCAGCGGAAGGCTTTTTACAATCTTCTCAGATAGCTTGTTTGATGGTTAGAAAGTTCTACTTGAAGCACGATTCTATGCAGGAGCATTCCCTGCGAAATGCGAAAGGAGCGGGATCTCTGATGAATGTGAGTACATCAACATCGATCAGTCTCCCCACTAGTTCTGGAAAGTCAGTGACTAGGTGAAAAAGGACATTGTGTGCCAATCTGCTGTCTTCTGGTGACAGGGACATCCATCCTGTCTTGCTGGGTTCAGGATTACATGTTTTTTCCTTGATGTAAACAATGTCTGCCCTGTCCGGTCGCGTGGAGTGCGACTACAATTACGATCTTATTTAAAAGATGGCTTAAATGTTCAGTGTTTGCTGGGTCTCGAAGAAATGTGAGTGTGTCTGTTGTTCTTCCGACAAGAGTTGGATGGTCTTCGATTATACGAAAGAACAGTGTGTTGATAAGCTCATTTATTTCCGCCTGTGTTGGGAACATTTGATTCTTTCTCACTGTACTGTACTCTTCACAAGGACGGCATCTCCAGGGAAGACGGGAGGAACACGTAGACCTTGAACTTGGTCTGTTGCAGTGTCTCCTTCTGTGTTCTGTGCTGCACTGCACCCTTTTCGTTGTCGCTGCAGCTAGTCTGAAATTACAGTAAGGCAAGATGTCATGCAGTTCAGATAGTTTTGCATTTCAGACCCGAAAACCTCTCCTGTTGACTGGGCATCACATCTAGCTCTATCTCACGGTGTCAGGGGAGTTCTCATTCTTCCTGTCTATCCCGTGTGGCATAAGATGATGGTCGGAGCCTGGTTGGTTCCGAAGTGCATACAGTGCCAGTGGAAGGCAGTGCAACCATCCCTTCCTTAGGGTAAGCTTCAACTTGGCTATCCTTTCCTTTAACAAGCCGTTGAGCTTCTCACAGATTCCATTACCTTTCGAATGATAAGCCGACGAGAACGTGTGCTTTATATCAAGCAGCAAGCTAATCTGCTCAAATATTGAATTAACAAAGTGAGGGCCATTATCTAATCTCATGACTTCGCACAACCCCCAGCTTGGGAACACTTCCCCCACTAAAAATGTGGCCGCCTAGATACAGTCTGGGTGTGTACATGGACCTGCCTCTATCCATCTAGAGAATGCACACACCACAACAATTAAGTATCTGTACCCGTAACATACTTGACTCATGTTGACGTAGTCGACATGCAAGTGCTAAAAGGCCCATTTAGCCTTGGGATGACTCCTCTCATTACTTTTAATGTGTGCTCAGCTGTGAATTGCTGGCAGATTATACAGTTCACCATAAAGAATGCAATATGCTCCGCTAAATTCGGTATGAACCAGTCTTCCGCGAGCATTGTTGCTAGGTTCTCTTTTGTCATGTGGGCTGGGTAATGTAGTTGCTCCAGCGGTATTTTCAATAGGGCTACAGACATTACTGGTTTACCAGTGCTGTCTTGTCGCCACAAGCCGTCAGAGGGGTTTAAAGAACACCCTCAACGTTCCACAGGTTCTTCTCTTCCTGTGGTGCCTCCCCTTGGAGTTACATTAGTTGTGTTTGTCCCAAATTGCTATAACTCTCAGGTGCGGTTCATGTAACCATCATTCGTTCGTTGGCCTGTACAACTTCCACTGCCATGATTGTTTCACCTTTGGATGCCATACGCTTGGCGTGTGTGTCTGCTGCATGATTTCCGTGTGAGATCAAATCTGTCCCTTTCAGGTGGGCAGCGCATTTCATGACTGCTATGCCCATTGGGAGCTGTAGTGCCTTAATCAGCCTGTCCAATAAGGCTGCGTGCTGCACTGGCATGCCGTCTGCTCGGAGGTAGCCCCTCCTTTTCCAGCGCGCTAAGCCTGCGTGCACTGTCGACGTCACATAGGTGGAGTCACTGTACACCGTTACTTTCTGGTCTGCGTGATTCTCTATGGCGAGTATCAACGCCAATAACTCTGCAGCCTGAGGTGAAAAGCTGGTGTTCATCAATTAAGTAGGTTTTTCTGTTTCTAAGGTCTGGTTTATTTGAAAACCAGAATATTATGAATATTCATGGACCAGTCTGTTCTTCTTCAGCAGCCAAATGATAAGTGGCTTAATATATGCCCGTAACAAAAATTACAGCTTTCAATAGCTTCACGCCTTCAATTCTTTCGTAAGGATTACGGGATTAATCCCGTGTGAACCGCTTCCTTTTGAGACAATCGACGATTGTCTCAAAAGAAAGCGGGCATATATTGTTACGGGCATATATTAAGCCTACTTAATTGACGAACACCAGCTTTTCACCTATCTGATAATGGTCCTAATGAATTAATTTTTCGACAACAATAATATTCAACCTTTTTCAATAAATTGCTGCCTTGAAAACGACCAGGGGTCGAAACACGTGTCGGCTGTTCCACATATTAAAAAGAATTTCTGGAACTTTTGAACTCTTATCTCATTAATGATCTTGGCATCAATACCCTTTCTTTGGACTTTATAACTTAAAGGGTTTGAGCGCAGGACTTGATAACCCTCCCAGTTTTTCATTACATTAAGTACCAAGTACAGAGCTTTGTGGGAAGCTCTGTGGGAGGTTTTTCTGCAGCCAACCATTTTTTCAGTGTTATTGATTTGGATCATAATATTCTACTGTCAAGCTATCATAAGAGTGGTCAATAGCGCACATACTATATATGATCCCACATCATACAGATACTACCTTGGCTATGTTGTCATCAAAATATTCAGGACGATTTAGTGCCAACATCATTCTGTGAGGTACTTCTCTTTTAATCATCTTTACCCAAAGGGTGAGACTTACTTCCACCATTGTCTCTCCCATCTCTGCTTGTTCTTCAAACAGATTGTCATCGGTGACGTCAGTCACTCGATATCCCTCTTCAAAGGCAATTATCGCGCACCATTGTCTGCCCTCGTCATCATAACCATCAACCAAGGCCACTTTCCCTCGTATTGCAGCTGTATGCATCATCAAGGGAAATACTTGTCCCTTCTCCTCGTGCATAGGTATTCTGGGTCTGAACAAGAACTCATCAGGGGTTCTCATGATTTTGTCTGCAAGGCCTGGCAATCCTGCCATAAGCACAATCATACCATATGCAAATATTTCTGGCTCTAATGGTATAGCCCTCAGGCTGTACGTCCTGCGTATGCTTTGATCATTTTGCATACATTTGAATAGTGCATTCCTGGAGTTGAACATACTATGCCCTCCTCCATGATCGAGATTGTCATGTTCAATTTTGTCATTAAATCTCGACCCAAAATATTTACTGGGGTCTGCCGAGAATATAATAAAGGTACATTCATTTCGCACTCTCCTATGGAGACTGGTAGTGAATTTGTGAAGGGAACATGACAGGTATCTCCTGTAAAACTCTGAGTATCTATGGCCTCACCGGACAAGGAAAACTTGCCTTCACGTATGCATGAGCGCGTTGCACCCGTGTCAACTAGGAAGGAATTTTCTTTACCAACTATAACGACATCCACCCTAGGTTCCCTATGAGGGTCTGGTGTCACTGATAGGATAGAACACATCAGGGTTCCCAGTGAGCTGTCCTAGTTTATATACAAATTTGGCTCACTGTGTGCTGGTGGATTTCCCCCATTCCCATTGTTACTTCCCATTCCAGGGTTCATGGTCTGCCCTGTGCTCATCGTCTGTGATAATTGCAATGGTGCCTGTTGGTATTGTCCTTGTGGAAAATTTCCCATGCTTTGCGGTTGCACCCCTTGTGCGTATTGTTGCACCGTGTTATTCTGTGCACCTCCCTGCTGAAAAACTGCAGGTAGATTTGTCATGCCTGTTCCCGCTCCTTGGCCGCTCTGCATCATGCCTTTGTTTTCTGCATGTGCCAGCCAAATGCCCTGTCATTCCACACAGCCAACAAACTGGCAGTGGTCGGACCATTTCCCCATTTGACATATCATGGTTACCATTTTGCATATTTTGAAATCCTCCTTGGTTATTTTGGAAACCTCCCTGATTGCTCTGCCATCCTCTTCCCCTAAATCCTCTTCCCCTGGCATAAATCCCGTATTGCCTTGATTAATTTGCTGTGGACTAGCCACCTGCTGCATGCTTGATTCAGCTGTGCTAGTTATCATGGCTCCCTAAAGAGCCTATTTTGACGTTTTCTTTGGCACCAATTTCGCTTCCTCACCCTTACGAGTTGCTTCCTTTTTGCGATTCTTTTCTTGCAGCAGTCTACCATAATGTGCGATGGTCAACTGTATTTCAGCCCAAGGTTTGGCTTTGATTCCCACCAATTTCTTGAGTTGTTTCTGCACCAGCTCCTGCAGCCCCTGGCACCTTATATGGTAAAGCACAGGTATAGATTTTGTCCATAATTCATGAGTCTCAAGCACTCAAGCGTCTTGAAAATTCTGTATATAAATTAACGGGTCCTCAGACTCCTTCATCCTTCGCGTCATTACAGCTCTCATATCAGAAGTATCTTAGTATTCTACTTGTAGCGCTTTCCATACAGTGGCTCTACAATTATTAAATAGAGCTCTGTCATGCAAGATATTAATTGTGGTTACGCCAGGGTAGCCAGCTCGTGGCCACACATTGTCTGCTCTCTCACCAAGTATGGCGATCAGGAGACCTTTGATGTCCCCTATAGCTAGCGTGTTTCCTCCTGTCATTTTTTCTAACCCATGTGTCCATTTTCCGGCTCCCGATGTCGGCATTGGAAGCTTGTTTTTCAGATTTTCTCGATCCATGTGTGGCCATGGAATATATTCTGGTCTTATTCTCCCCTTCTCGAGCAACGGAAATTGGAATGTGTAGCACTCTCTTTCTTCCCTCAGAGTTCTCCGATCTAAGGCAGGGGTAATATTCCCACATCGTCGCCTGCCTGGTAGGGATCTAAGTCTATCTACGTAGGGCGGTGAAGACACCCCCCTCTGACCGTGAGATACTTCTCCATGCCGGTCTGACCGTGTGGTTGATTCTGGTGCTCTTGGTGCAGACTCACTAGTGTCAGACCATCTTATTTCCTTCTCCCTCGGGAGTCGTCTTTCATTTTGCCTCCCTTCTTCATTTTCCTCACACTTTTCCCTTTCAAGTCAGACGTTGTTTGTCCCCAATTCACACAACTTCTTGCATCTTCATTGTTTCTACTGATTTCTAATCTATCCAGGGATAGTTCCCTATTGCCACTACTTTGGGTGACATCCTCAGTGTCGTAGAGTTGAGTGCTCCCTGGGCGCTCGTCTTCCCCCTCCCATTGGGGTATTTGTTCTACCCCCATTTCATCATATATTCTATCAATTGTTTCTCTGATGCTTCTGGTGTCGAAGACATCATCGATATTTGCCCTAGATGTGCCTGGTATTGAATCATATGCAGGAAAGAATTCTTCGATGTCTTCCCAGTCTACAACTGGAGCAGGTTTTTTTAACCTCTCTCCCCAGATATTCAAGATTGCGTGTTCTCTCTCTTCGCTTACGCTCTACATCGTCATCGAATTCTTTGCGCTTCATTGCCTCTTCTCTGACCCTCTGTTCTTCCTTTCTCTTTTCATTTCTATGTTCATCTGCCCTTCGAATTTCCTCATCTCTTCATCTCCTTATTCTTTTTTCAGGTATCCTTTGCTCTTCTTCTAACCTTTGCTGTATCTGTCTGTCTTGATCGTTGGCTGCTCTTGGGTTGCGATCAAGCTGTTTTTAGTTCGCGATATAGCTGTTCTTGCCTTTGTCTATCTTTCTTCCTTATATTTTCATCTCTTAACTCCGCCTCTCTCTCCTTTCTCCATGTCTCATCTAACCTCTCCTTTTGTCTCGCATCATCGATGCCTTTGCCATCGAATTTCAATAAAATGTGTCCTCCCATCAGTTCATCCTTTGCAAATGCTATCTCATCCGTTCTGCTTTCGCTTCCCTTCCATCTCTTCCCTTCTCTCTCCTTGTCGAGAGATGCACTTGTCTGTGCCTGATCTCTTCCTTCGTCAGCGCGTCTCCCCTTGTCCCTTGGGACTGCAGAGGTAATATTCTTGTCCTTATCTTTCCCTTGATTTTCGTCACTACCATGCTTTGGTGACTCATATGCAGGGTTGTTGTACCCCGTGGCTGCTTTAAATTCCCTCAACGGGTATAATCCCTCATCCTTACTTTCATCAACTTTCATTTCGGGTGGGGCAGGTGGCGCGGTAGGCGTCTCACCCCCCCTCAGTGTATACATTAAGTATCCAATCTGTTGCCAGCTCTTCCTCCTTTCCCTGACCATACATTTTCCATAACTCGAGAAAAGCAAGGTGTTTTTCTAACTTCTTGCCTGTATATGTGGCATGCAAATATGTTGTCATGTGTTGTAAGACAGCTTTAGATAAAGACCCATTTTGTGGCCATGGCATAAACATCTTGTGGGCGGTACATTTAACCCACTTGGTACTATATTTCTTGAGCTTGGGTGCATGCTTTGGCAACTGTTTGCATAAGTGTGCTAATGGAGTCATATCTTCCATGCTTAAATCTGTTCCCTTTCCTCTTATATAACACTTGTCAATGTTTTTGTGTGACTTAAACACTTCTAATAATATGAGCGAGCACCAAATATTGCAAGCTCCAATCCAAATTTTCCACAAAATGTTTCACTTTCTGATTTACTCAAAAACATCAATTCATATGCGATTTTATCTCAACTATTAAATTGCATAAAATTGAAATCAGTTTTCTGTAAGAATTTTTTTTTTACATATGACGACACAACAAAACATATTAAACAGACACTTGACAGACTAGACGGACACCAGCTGGACACAGATATCTCTGCCTCTAACCATTACCCCTTCATGGAGTGTAAACATACCCCTTTCACAACGTCTTTAAACGTTGTGGTAGTCTATTTGTTCCCCATTATGTGGAACTCTGGGTACACGTTACTTCTAGACACTAGACACTATACTAATACTAAAGCGTAGGAATAAGGCGAATCCTCTCACTTCTCGGGTGTCAGCCCCAGTAACCTCTCTCTTTTCGGGTGTCTACCCCGGTAACCTTTTATTTACTTTTATTATACTTGAGTCATTATCCCCTTGTCACCTGAGTCTAAGCCCTTCCTTCAGAAATGACTACTGTAGACGTCACTAAAAGTATGACGTCCCATTGGTTCTACTAACTATAGGACCCTAGATTATTTGGTCCATTGTGATTGGGTTGGCACCAACCCCATGCATACATTTCCACTTTGCTTAGCAGCACACAGAATGGTCAGCCAGCTGCTGGGTGCCCCTCGATTCACCCGGCCTTCCTTCAATCAATCATCACTTTAGTGGCTATGTGTCAATTAGTTCACTGTGGTTGGCCTCAAAACTGCATCTTCTTGTCTGGAAAAGTTCTGATATCTCTGTCTGAGCGGATGCCAAGCATAGGTGTGAACCTGTGCTCCTTCTCGCTCGGATGGTCATGTGCTACACACACCGTGAATTTGCCTAGTTTCTCTCAATTTGTGCATTAATTCTTATTCGGCTTGCCACCTGCCTATGCCTCCTTATCTCGACCTTCCAAGGACAGGATATTATGTTCTTAAGTTTCAATTATATGTAGCTACTTTTCGCTCCTTCTATTAGTATGACTTTGGCTACCCTGGCACGAGTTGCTCTTGCTGAGTTTCGATTCAGCCGTCTCTTCTCGTTTAGCTAGAATATGAATCTTGTCTGGTTTGGCCTCTAGTAACCTGAGTTGATTCTGCTTTTAGTGCAAAGTGGAATCACACTTATAATACTGTGCTTCGTTTTGAGGTAGATTATGTATAATGGCGCATGCCGCGCTATTCTTCTACTTAGCATAGCAAGCCGTACTGTTTTCTTAGCTTTCTTGCAGTTCCAAGCATATGTAAAGTCGTTAGCTGGTTGAATATCCTCATCCTGCTTACAGCTTAAGCTTCTTTGTATTTCAACATCGTTTTTTTCTTCTAGGTCCACGATATCCTTATTCATGGCGTTTTGTCTCTTTGTGTCATTCTCGGGTCGTCATTTCTTCTATCTGTGAGTCCGTCCGGGTCCTCGTGACGTCACCATTCGTATTCCATTTGGACTTTCTTGGTTTCTTCGGGGACAGTACTTAGGCAATCTTCAATTCGTCTCATTTGCTGGGTTTTCCCAAAGGATACCTTACTGTCTATGTTTTTCTGGGTATCGGCACTTCAACAGGTATTGTTCTTCTAATAGGCACTGGGCAGAGCCCTACTGCAGCTCTCTGCTGTTTTATTTGCTCATTATACCTCACATATTTTGGTGTGAATGTTCCTGGTACTTCAAAATGGGCGATGGGAGTGCAGGCTTTATTTGGGACCTCCTCTACAACTAAACAAAGAGTAAAATGAAACGTAAAACTGAGTTTCAATATTTGTACTTCTTACATTTTTTAAAAGCATCATATAACATGCTAACATTGGTGGCCGCCTGAATGCTTTTTTACAAAATGCCCACCTTTGTCAGCTTGATTTTAAATGAGGGGTAGTGGTAAATCAGGATGTAAACGCAAAGTGTAAAGCTTTCACGCTCTGATTGACCTCTTCACCGCATTTTACTGTAGTGGCAAAGCAGAGGAGGGGCATGGAGAGGGGAATGATCTCTACCATGCACCCCTACACCATCTAGTCAGTGGGTTTCATTTCACTCCTGCATGACATTGTATCAGGGGTCCTCTAGCGCCATGTAGTTGATCATTTACCAAAAGTAATCCAAAAAGGAGCGTACACCAGATAAGAAGAAATGCTGTTTATTACAGTTGGGCAAGCACAAATCAAACAGCACAGTTGAACAGAACTGGTTGATGAGAGCTGACAAAACTGTCCACTGCAGTCAGATCTTTTATACACCGAGTACAATATTTGCATAGAGAGAAACAGTTGTGATTAGTGGTTATGAGTTGTTGAATGTCCCACGAAGCTGATAGCTAGACATAGGTTAATTAAAAATGATTGCAGCATACCGACCTTCCGCCCCATGGTACATAACCTCCCCTTGTGGCGCCACATTGCTTCCCGCTCCACCCCACAAATTAATTGTTATTAAACACTACGTAATCATGCTGACCTCTGGATTTTTAATAACCTACCATTGGTCAGCACACATAGGAAAAACACGAGATATCCTGACCTTGTGGGAAGAGACACATTTGCACGACATCCAACCAATGAGGTGCCTTGCAGACATCAGCAAGAGCTCAAGTTACTTGTTGCTTTTCCAGACTCACCCTCTGATTGGCTCCTTCTCGTATCAACACCTCTCCTTCCACATCCTGCTTCCCAGGCTCACCTGCCAATTGGTAATTTGATACTGCTGATCATACCCTTTTGGCTGTGCCTCCGCAGAAATTTTTCTGGGAGCTTAAGTTTTCCCCGTCCCAGTGAGTGCCGGAGAGCTTGGCTCGCCGACCTTGCACGTATTAGCTGGTTTTGTCCCCAGCGACTTTTGTCTCCTGGGGAAGAGTAGCCTGAATGGGTCTTCCCCACCCCTTTCTTCTAAAGTATCCATGCACTTTTTTATTCGGCCTACCATGTAGGGCCTGTCTGGGTCCTCTCCATATGGTTTGCTAACCTTTCATTTTCGTCCGATTGTGTTTATGCTATCATAATTATCGCACACCACCATGCCACCCATTGAGCACCTCCACCCCACTCCAGACCTCCTGGCTTTGTGGGCTGTGTACATGCTCTAGGCCCCTGTATTACAGCCATCAATGATGCCTTGTCCCACGCCGGCGGTGCCCATTCCACCTATTCCCGCAGCTGGTAAGTGCGCCCCCGTGGACAGCGCTGTATCAGCCCCCTCATTAAAACATTTTCAAGACCAGGTGGATTTCATAGTAAATCGTTTTGAAGGCGTTGTTTACCTTTTTTCACAAGACTGGAGGGGAAAATGAAAGACTAAAAAGGAGTTTGCCTCAGATATACCTTTTATATATATATATATATTAGCAAATGCACAAATGCACGTCTACATCCGAGTGAATGAGTTAAATACTTGTCTGGGTCAAGGTGTGGCATGGGTTTCGCAAGTTGAAATTCTTCAGCAGGGACAACTGCCCTCTCTTCATTACAAGACCAACACATTTTACAGTGCTCAGAAGCTGTAGTTATCCGGCATGAAGCACTATAGTATTAAGGCGCAAAGTTTTAGAGAGAATGTTTACTGAAGCGGAAGGGTTTCAATGAGGAGGTGACACAACATGTCGTATGGGTTCTTGGTGTTAGCAGATTACAGAAAGCGAGATGCTATACAATAGTTGCATTTACACCTAGTGGCACGACCATTTGAAGCACAAGGAGATTATGCTAATGTTGCTAAAATCACAGGATGTTCTAGTCAAGTGACAAATACTGCATTGGGACCTTGGTTAGCCTTTGAGACACCAGGCCACACCGCCTCATCCCTGACATACAGGCTCATGTTTACAGTCCCATAGCTCTCCCCGTTGTAGCATTTCGACGGCCAAGTCCCATGCATAAACCAGCATTTATTACAATCTGCTTTTCCCTTTACAAACCTGCGGCATTGTGTCCCCAGCCGCCTGCCCCCGCCCCCCACCTCAACACTCAACCCCCTTCTCTCGCGTTCAGCACTTTGATTAAAAAGACCTGTAGCAAATGCTCAAATAGTATTTGTCAACTAGATTAATGTGTCATCGACGTGGGGTTCGCCGAGGCGCGCACACATCATGAAAAATTAAAAGGTCTTTCCTTGTGTGATTGACTGGGGACGTGTTGGTGTTACAGATTCCTGTGCTCGGGCGGGCGATGCCTGATTCCCACTGCAAGGGGCTGTAGGGGTGTGGTGGGGGATGAGAATCTCGTATTTCTGTGTCCGCCGCTGTGCTGGGCATCGTTATGTACTTTCAGGCAAGGACTAAGGTCTACTCGTCAAATGTCAAGCAGCGTCTGTGTACATTTCCTTTGAATGTGCGTGACGGCAATACAGCACTCGCCAACACATCACAATGTTACCACTACGTCACACTTCGTTTCTAGAAATTGTCAAATGAAAGGTTTTTTGCATTGTGTCCTGTTCCCTTTCCTTGTGTTTCTTTCGAACGCCTCGAGTTTAAATGTGAGGCTATCTGGTCCGTCCAGCTGGAATTGACCCTACCCTATGCCTCATAAATTTGCCTTTTGTTGCATGCTTTCCAGGCCAGTTTCTATCCAGCTTGGTGCCCAGGGTCGAAACACCAGAATGCACCCCTGTCGCAACTGGCACACATCACTCCCAGACTACACCTATGTGTTGTGGGACAAAAACCCACCTAAATATGAATAAATAATTGCTATATAAATGAAGCTGGTTTCATTACAAAGTAATGCAAGTACTTTACAGAGGATTTCTAATGTGAAAACACAGCTGTTGCTGCCCAAGTTAGACCTTGCCTGAATGCAGTTTCAAACTGTCCGTACTGGCACACTGCAGTGTGTCCAGCCTACCGGGGTTTGAGGGCCCACTGACCACTGGCCTGTGTTGCAGGTGTTCTATTCGTACCACCTCACTTGTATTTCACAAGGGGCAATACTAGACTAACCATATTAATTATTTTCTAATGAAAGGTTATCATTCCAAGACTGGACAGTCTGGTACACTCTTATTGTACTCGTTCAAAATACCTCTATGAGAGTGGGAAAGGGAACAAATAGCACCAATGATGGTTCCTGAATGCTTTGCATTAAACCACAGAGCATTTCAGGACTAGAACAGTGATCAGAGATCTCTATATTGGATAAACAAGTATGTGATAAAAGGATGTATGTGTGAATCTCTAAATTCATAACAGATGCATGGCTTGGTGCTCGCATCACTGTTCACAACACTCACCCCAACATTAAAATGTTGGATGTGAGTATAAAATGGCTGAAACATCATACACTCAAATGGGGCACAAGTGCTCTTTTGCTTCTTGTTTCTGAAGAATTTTAGATGAGGAAGGGCTGGGGACTCAACTCTGTGTGGGCATGCCCAGCCCCCCAATACAGAAACATCTTTAGGGAATTATATCTACAGATCGGACAGGATACCGCACAAGAGAGACCCAATAAACAATGCACAGAAAGAGTACACAGAAAGGATTGTACCTCTTACAAACTTTAGCCTTACCATTAATAAGACGATGACGTATTTTAAAGAAAACTGGCTTCTAATGCATGGTAAAGGGTTCACAGTTCCTCATTCACTAACTCCTCACTATTACGCAGACCTCATGGGTTATTTCTGCAAAAACTAGCAGACCTATGCTTTATCTAAGAGAGCTGGCATTAGCATCTCTTATTAGTGCTGGCCTGCAGCTAGTGAAAATCATGGTGTTGCAGTGTAGAAAGGGCATTTGGCCTAGTGGATGTTCAATTTGAGGCAACTTCTTTGATTGCTTCCTGCGTTTAGTGTGGGCACAGTGTGGCATGCTCATCAAAGCCACATACACAAAACGTTCCAGTATGCTCTTGTATGGACATTGCACACATCAGACAAGCACCGGCATATGTGCTGTTCCATACGGGAGCGCCACATGAACACCACAAAACATTGCTGCACACATTCCACTGCATTGATTTGCCATGGACTCATGTCTGCATGGTGACACACAATGAACTCTACTTTCCTAATCAAGGTGCCAACTGATATTGAGTTGTCAACTGGTGTGCGCGCTAGGCAGTGGCTGGTTTGTTTAGAACGTTAAAAGACCTTTGATACTAAGTGCATGCATTTAGTCCATGTGCCAAAGCAGCCAATAGACTACTTAAGAAAGAAAATGACAATTAACCTTCCCAGGGATGCACCATGTGTAAATTAAAAGGAATATACAAAAAAAAAACTTTTAGGTGTGTCAAATAGAGACATGAAAATAAAGAAAATAGTTTACAACTTTTTCTGTGAGGCATTTTAATTCTTTGAAGAATGCATAGGTTTGGTCAGCTAACTGATACTTGTGCTGACCTAGTGAATACAAATGCCCAATGTTCAGGTCTTAACACTGAAATAGCAATACTGTGTAAAGACGATTACTTGATAATGATGCATCACTTATAAATTTCCCCACTTGAAAGACTGTCAGTACAAAGAATGAGGGGCACGGGGCGTGTGACTCCAGAACATCTCACATGTTGTGCTTAGAATATGCATTCCTTTGTTTGCATATTCCAATGCATTGCAGTCATCCGCAAGTCGGCAGAGAGCAGCAGCCGAACAACGCCGAGGAGCGCTCACCGGCAAAATCAGACTCAGTTTTCTGGGTGGGCCCCTTACTGCTCCCTCCTCCTGAGCTTTTTAGCTCTGTGCTCTGGGCCGTCGCTGCTCTGCCCGGCCCATGAAACAGGGCTGATGCTTTCCAACTGCCGGGTGTAAACTGGACTGATCCTCATTAACTGTATTGCCCAGGTGGTTCTTTTGTTATGTGCCTACCCAGCATTGTTCTTGAGCTCGAGGTATCTTGGCCTTTGTGTATTCTGCGCAGTGGAATGGACCTTTTCCGTTGCACTTCCCACTATTCACCTTGTTCTCTTGTATATCTGGTGTTGCCCTTGGACTTTGTGAATCATTGTCCTGCACGTATGTGGCTTTTGTTGATTGTATCATCTACTGATGTTCTGATGTGTGTCACCCTTGTTGGATATCACGTATCCTATTCCTCACACCCCAGTGCACGTATCCCTCTTGTAATACAGGGCAGCCTGCAAAATCCTTATAAAAACCTGGAAATCATTTCAGCATTACAGGCTAGTGGTGACACAACACCACAACCACTCTGTAATCAGTTATTACGCTTCATTTGTGACGTCACAATGTCTGCTACTGCTACTGGTTGGGCCAGCACAGAGCAGAATTCAAGTGGTCACTCCTGCACTTAGGCCTTGACAAGCTTTTCAAATTCCGTGCTTGTAAAATAGTTTTCTATGTCGCTTTGCATACAGCAATTGACAAGGAACTGTTTATGGTAGAATTTTTTTCATTTGGGCTCTTGTGGAGTTTATCAAGTTCTTTGAGCAAGAATCAGCATGTTTTTTTTTCTAATTTCAAAGCACGAAATGAAAAGGTTTTCTTCCTGATTAATTTTATAAAAACTGATAGAAGCTGCATGTTAGCTTTCCAAAATCCAAATGTAAGGGATCTTCCATTTAATGGAAGACCCCTTACATTAAATTAAGCACAATGCCAGGTAGTAAAGGAGATGGCAGTGTCTTGCAGTGTATTATAAGGAATAAAATACCCCCTGCTGCACGTAAAAAGGATATTTGCAATTCACCTCGGAGTTCCACGACCTTATATAGGAACTCAGCATTGGGCCTCATTCCTCTCTTTGGTCACATAACTCCTCAGTGACATGCAACATCTTTGTAACATACTGTGGGGGTACTTTATCCCATTTATAATGCTCTTCTCTTGAATATGTGCCACTTACACTTAGTCAATCCGAATAATTCCTAAACCAATGAATGACGGGTCTCCCATCTTCCATTCCCTTTGCTTTGGAGGTGCTAAAAGTGTCTATGTTTGTGGTGGTGCCATACAAAGCTCGAATAACAAAATAAATACACATATATGTGAGCACTCATATCATTGTTTAGTCACCTTATACTCTATTGTCAATACAAAAGGGACAGTTGCCTGCTTCTGGTGTGTTATAAATGCCAGGGAAAGCAATATGCGTGGTCCCTGAAAATGGCACCCGAAAATATGCCTCTCTATTAAAAAGTAATCATCGATAGTTTTCTATATATATTTCTTAGACTCTACATGTTGTCCCATGTGTTTTTACTGCATGATTATTCACCTGAGAGTGTTTTCCCACACACGTTGTACTGATTTATCGGCACAAAATGCATGGGGGAATCCCCCACAGCATTCGCTGCACCCCGATTTCTCTCCAACCCATATGGCCTCACCCAAACTACAGCCTGCGTTCAACAGCACAAATTCAACAAAAAAAGGTGTAGTAAAAATCTGCAATTAGTTTTGCACAGTAAAAAGATTGGAAACCATATATGTGCGTGTAGAATTGCTAGATTCTTCTTCTTTTGTGCTGTTAAACAGTATTACAATTCTTTGAGAAACAAAGCTGCCCAAAACGTTCCTGCAAAAAACAGATTGTGTAAAATGTGAAGGACAGGTTAACACCAAAGCTGGACAAGAAGCTAAAGCCTGGTGCAAATCATACGTTTTTCTAGGTTTGGTGACCACCAGTGCAACGCGGTTGCTTTATGAAAAGAACCCAAAAGATGGCCCTGCAAATAGCAGTGCATTTCCTTTGGCTGTGCAAACGGTTCGCAAACTCACATTCATATCAGAATCCAGGACTGTGATTATTAAGCGCTACACTGAACATTTTGATGGTGTCATTATTACTGGGTGTGTTAGTAGAATTCATACATTTTGTGCAGAAAGACATTTTGCAAGGTTTTTATTGAAGATCTCTGGTTTATTTACTGACCCTGTGTCAGGAAAGGATTTTCCCCACACCGGTATATTAAGTCCCATTCCGCCTTCAAATGTAACCCATATACCTAATTTCTGTCTGTGATATGTTGTCAATGCAAATACTACAAACATGAATGATCAAATATTAGATTTTACATTTGTAATCATTTGACATAAGTGGTTATTATTATTATTATTATTATTATTATTATTAGGTGTATTGAGCGCAGGCCTAGCTTCGAGAAGCAACAGAGGGCTTTACAATCGTAGTGCGAACAACAAGGTGAGGGGAGCAGAGAAACAAGGGAGTGGGGAGCTAACAACAGGGTACAGGGGAGTGGTCAATTTGTCAGTGAGGGATGTACAAGCAACCAGGGGAGGAAATAGTGGGTATCCGATCACACAGTCTCAGGTAGGGTGAACCTAGGTGTTAGGGCGCAGCCATTCCTTGAAGAGGTGGGTCTAGAGCAAGTGGTTACCTCTCGTCTGGGATTACTTGTGATGTTAATCTCAGTCATTTATAAATGGTGTCTACTGCATACAGTCGCTGGCATATGAGCTTATATTGTGAAAGGGTCCAGTAGAAAACATGAACGGCTGCCACAGGGAGGGCGAAGTTTGATGATTATTCTGACGCTTCTGGTTGAATACCTTTTCCTGTCTTGCCTTTATGGCTTGTTGTTTGTTCTTAGGTGTATTCTCATCCTCTGTGGCTTTCAGGCAAAATTGGAGATAGTCACAGTGGTGGTGTTTATCACAATCTGTCAATTTGTGTGCCAATATTAAATATTAAATGAGCCTGGCCCCTTTACAAGAAGTCTTCACAGACCTCTAAATGCAGCGGCAGGTTACTTCTGTCTTTATAGGGAGCGTTAATGCCTTGCATGTGCTTGCCTCATAGAGAGCCCCGCAGCTTCACGGAGGATACACCCTGCATTCCATGTTGGTTGGTTTCTTTATCAAAGCACTACTTTTCGTATCGTATGGAAGAAACCACATGTGTTGCCATGTGTGAAAGGAATGCAATACTTAGTACAGTTTTGTTGACCCCTCCAAAGTCTATGTCCATGATGACTATTGACTCGACTACTTATCAGCCAAATCCCAACATAGAAGAAGATATGCAGCATTGGCCATCCACATCCCTGCAAAGGGGTTTTTATGTACCAATTGGTTAAAAGAAGACATACATGTATAGATGACACTTTCAGGGCATAGTGCCCACAGATGTTCTGAGGCGGAGACCATAGGCCAGATTATAGAAACTTTGCACTGGTGCCAATGCAATTATGCATGGTATTTGCATTAGGGCAATGTTTGCACTAGTTCAAAGTTCACACTTAAGAAACACACATTATCTTTGTTAAGGTTTTGAAAGAGCAACGTGTCTCTAAATAAATTTACAAGCGTATATGAATGCACTGTGCCGTGCTAAAAAACACACATGTTGGAGCACAACGGATCATGTGTTTGCCGCTTTCTAGATGAACAGAAACAGAATTTTAATGGATTTTCTCTATTAAGCAGGTGCAGAATGTTAAAACAAGGAAAAAGAAGAATGGTGGAATATTCTTCAATCAATTTCTCAATTTTTCTCTCTCAATATTTTCGTTAAATAACAGGAATCCACAGAGTTGTTGTATTGGGGATTCAAAAACCAAATGCACTGACTCCAGGTAGTCTTGTTGTACTCTTGGGTCAGGTAATTTTATAGCCGACCGGTTTCTGTGGTGAAGAGTGGTTGAACCACATTCATCAGGGCTTAGAATATGGGCCGGTGAGTAAAAGCCCTCTTCATTAATGTTGCAGCGTTGTCGGCATTAATAATGTTCCTCTACCTGTGGCGGTGACAGGAGGGGAGGGGGAGAAGAGAACCAGGGGAAATACCCAGATTACAATCTATGGTGTGGTAATTACATAACACATTGCACATATAGTAAAGGATGGAAGGGGAATCTTACCCTATCCATGTTGATGGTTGCGCACGGAGGGGTAACAAGCGGCCTGAGACCTAGGGGCCAAGAGACAGTGTTTAATGTCATCATGTTTTGTGCATAAACACAATAGCTTCGATGCATGCTAGTATCTATTTCATTTTGAGAAACCAGAGATCGCAGTTAAATACACTGCTGGAGTGGCCGCAGATGGCGTTCCCGCTCCTATATGCAAGTACACTATGCAGGCGGGATCCGATCCAGCGGACCCGTCCACGCACTCATCTCGAACAAGCAAGGGCTGTCTCCCACTGGTTGGGGACAACACCTGCTGGGTCAGCAAGGGCGTTCGCAAGGGCTTACCTACTGCTTGAGTCTGGGTCTGGTGAGCCGCGCGCGAAAGATTCTCAACGCTGCGGCTCGTCAGACCCTTCTGTTTATTGTTGCCATGGCACCAGGGTGCGTCACGTGTGTGTTCCCAAAATGGCCGTCCCAGATGGAACAATGGTCCTCCATTTTGGGGTCAGGCCGAATTCGGATTGCATACCGCCGCCATGTGTGCAATGTTGCTCATGGGGGTGTGTAAGGAACTCCTCATATGACATGGGCCAAAAGTGACAGTAAGTAGCATCATCTAGCTACAGATTAGTGTAGAGGGGATCACAAGTCTGGCAGCATGAAAGGAGTGAATGACTTTACACAAGACATCTAGCATATAAATGTGTAAACAACATATGAATATGTGAACAACAAACTAGAGTGAACACATCTCCTTGTTCATAGTGTAGCCAGAGTTTGCCAACTCGTTGACTCATTCAAGCCAGTTTTGTCAGTTTTTACGCGAAAAATCCAAAGTTGCTCTCTTCTGAAGAGGAGGTCATGCATGTTGGCACCCCTCCTGGGTACTGATAGACCATGTGAAGTCCGTTGGATTGTGCTTTCGTTCGAGGAAATGTGTCACCATCGGGGCAGTGGTTTTTGCAGTTCGTATACAAGACCAATGTTCGGCGAGGCGTGTTCTGATAGGTCTCAAGGTCATGCCCACATATCGTTTATTGCAAGGACAGGTGATGACATAAATGGAGTTGCTGCTGTTACAGTTTGTCAAGCTCTTTTGTGTCCATGGGAAATGCCAACCGATGTCTATGCTGGTTGATCTGGCGGTGATGGAGCATGTGCTACATGACCCACATGGTGTGTGGCCAGTAGCAGGATTCTGGCACCACAGGTTATTGAGTTTCTGTTCGATGTCCTTGTAGGAGTGCACCAAGGACTCTCTCAAATTTTTACGTCTTTTTATAGCAAATCTGGGGATGTGCAGGCATGAGTCGCCAACATTCAATATAGGCCAAAGTTTTAAAACTTCCTTCTTGATTTTGTTTTGCAAAAGCCGTTTCTGAGATACTAGCTCAATACAAGAAAAGCCTGGAAGACCTGGATGCAACAATGAAGGAGTTCAGAGACTTCAACCTGAACAAAAAAATAACTAAACTCAAAAAAGATCTATCCGTCTATACACAAGAAAATATCTATCCATATATCACTGACGCCTATTATGAAGACATGAGTGCCAACAACCCGGCTCCACCAGGCCAGCATCTAAACCAGCACAACAAGAAATGGATCCAGAATAATAGAGTCAGACCTTATAATTGGTCTTTTTCAAGCGGCAGCTCAGGGAGTGGTTCAAACTCATCCACCCTGAACAGCTCCATGAACAACACAGGCCCATCCAACACTGCCCATCCATCCAAACCTTTTTTTCAAGGCGGTCAGAAAAGAGACAAGAACAAAGGCAGAGGCAACTGGCAGCCACAGGTCCATTGGCACAACCAGTCACCAATTGTAAACCGCCGCAGAGGCCGCGGACAGGGACAACAGGGACAGCCAGGACCCCAAGCCGAGTAGATCCGACATTTGAAGGCGAACTAGAGAGACATGACCAACATCAGCAAAGTCTTGTCATTAATCTATCTAAATACACGTTATCGATCGACAAGATAGACCTACTTGAGAAAGGCCTTTCATTTTTACCATCGGCAAACCATGACCCTTTCCAGACTCGAATAGAAGTGGCTCAATTGGTGAGAAAAATCCGGTTTAAAAAATATTTTGGCTCCATCACCACCACTACAGGGGAGAATGGTGTCACCAACCTACGAGGCAAGTCCACCTTTTATCCTCCACCAAACGGTATCCCTCCCGAATCCATTACATTTGAAAAGGCTCTATTAAAACGACTTGATACACTAGAAGTGATCTAGTTCCTGGCTACAAGAACTTCTCCAAGAAGAACAGACTAGCATTCCAATCACTAGCAAATAATGAATCTATAACCATAAAACCTGCAGACAAAGGTGTAGCAATAGTCATCATAGACACCTCAGCATACAACCTCATGGTCCAAAGTCTCTTGCAGGACACTTCAAGCTATAGACAACTCAGGTCAGACTCCACAGAATCGATCAGACAACTAATATTGCCCATCTTGGAAGAAGCCAACGCTGAAGAATTTATCAGTAACAAAGAATACGATTTTCTCAAACCCAGGACCCCTAGGAAGCCAGCCCTCTATGGACTCCCTAATGTACACAAAGGAATCACTCCTCTACCAGGAAGACCCATTGTCTCTGGAATAGGCTCCATTCTGGAACCCCTGTCCCAATTTGTGGATTTCTTTCTCAAGCCAGAAGTGACCAAATGAGATTGTATCTCAAAGATACAACGGCAGTCATAGAACTCATACAAGAATGGCCCTTTGACTCGTCCTGTGACCTATTAGTGACCCTAGACATCGAGTCACTCTACACAAGAATTCCCCAGACGGCTACTTTGAGAGTCATAGAAAAGATCTTACAAGAAAGACAACCACCAATGAAGATCCTGGTCACCTTTGTGATGCAACTAGCGGAGATCGCATTGACCAAGAACTTCTTCATCTATAACAACATGTATTATGAACAAATATCCAGCACAGCAATGGGCGCCACGTTTGCTCCAAGTCTGGCTAATTTATACGTGGCCAACTTTGAGGAACAGAAGATCTACGACCCAAACATCCCTTGGCTGATCAGAATAAAACTCTGGGCAAGGTATATCGATGACGTGCTCCTGATTTTCACAGGCAATGAAATAGACCTCTCCGCTTTTATGGTGTGGTTTAATAATCAAAATCCTTTCTTGAGATTCTCTGAAACCCACTGCAAAAACATAGTGCATTTCCTTGACCTAACATTGGAGGTCAGGAATGAGACCATCATGAGCACTGTCTTCAACAAACCCACTGCCAGAAACTCATTACTCACATACAAGAGTTACCATCCGGCCAGTCTCAAAAAGAATCTACCGTTTGGACAGTTCCTTAGATATCAAAGTAACTGCTCACAACTGACAGACTACAATCGCCAATCAACAGCTTTGGCCACCAAATTGAGATGGAGGGGCTATCCAAAACGTCTAGTTAAACAAGCCCGAAAAAGAGCTATGAACATTCCCAGAGAGCAAACACTCTGGAACATCACGCCAAACAAAAAGAATCAGGCAACCAAATCACGGCTGTGCTCAGTTTTTCACCTTTGACAAACAAAATCAAGAAGGAAGTTTTAAAACTTTGGCCTATATTGAATGTTGGCGACTCATGCCTGGACACCCCCAGATTTGCCATAAAAAGACGTAAACATTTGAGAGACTCCTTGGTGCACTCCGACAAGGACATCGAAACGAAACTCAATACCCTGTGGGGCCAGAATCCTGCTACTGGCCACACACCATGTGGGTCATGTAGCGCATGCTCCAGCACCACCAGATCAACCAGCATAGACATCGGTTGGTATTTCCCATGGACACAAAAGAACTTGACAAACTGTAACAGCAGCAACGTCATTTATGTCATCACCTGTCCTTGCAATAAACGATATGTGGGCATGATCATGAGACCTATCAGAACACGCCTCGCCGAACATAGGTCTTGTATACGAACTGCAAAAACCACTGCCCTGATGGTGACACATTTCCTCGAACTAAAGCACAATCCAACAGACTTCACATGAAGACAAAATTACCCACGAGGGGTGGCAACATCCATGACCTCCTCTTCAGATGAGAGCAACTTTGGATTTTTTGCTTAAAAACTGACAAAGCTGGCTTGAGTGAGTCAACGAGTTGGTAAACTCTGGCTACACTATGAACAAGGAGATGTGTTCACTCTACTTTGTTGTTCACATATTCATGTGTTGTTTATACATTTATATGCTAGATGTCTTGTGTAAAGTCATTCACTCCTTTCATGCTGCTAGACTTGTGATCCCCTCTACACTAACCTGTAGCTAGATGATGCTACTTACTGTCACTTTTGGCCCATGTCATATGAGGCGTTCCTTACACACCCCCATCAGCAACATTGCAGACATGGCAGCGGTATGCAATCCGAATTCGGCCTGACCCCAAAATGGAGGACCATTGTTCCATCTGGGGTGGCCATTTTGTGGACAGACACATGACGCACCCTGGCGCCATGGCAACAATAAACAGAAGGGTCTGACGAGCCGCAGCATCGAGAACCTTTCACGCGCGGCTCGCCAGATCCAGACTCAAGCAGCAGGTAAACCCTTGCAAACGCCCTTGCTGACCCAGCAGGTGTTGTCCCCAATCAGCGGCAGACAGCCCTTGCTTTTTCGAGATGAGTGCGCAGACGGTTCCGCTGGATCGAATCCCGCCCGCGAAGTGTATTTGCATATGGGAGCGGGCACGCCATCGGCGGCCACTCCAGCAGTGTATTTAACTGTGATCTCTGGTTTCTCAAAATGACATAGATACTAGCATGTATCGAAGCTATTGTGTTTATGCACAAAACATGATGACATTAAACACTGTCTCTTGGCACCTAGATCTCAGGCCGCTTGTTACCCCTCCGTGCGCAACCAGCAACATGGATAGGGTAAGGTTCCCCTTCCATCCTTTACTATGTGTGCAATGTGTTATGTAATTACCACACCATAGATTGTAATCTGGGTATTTCCCCTGTTTCTCTTCTCCCCCTCCCCTCCTGTCACCCCCACAGGTAGAGGAACATTATTAATGCAGACAAAGCTGCAACAGTAATGAAGAGGGCTTTTACTCACCGGCCCATATTCTAAGCCCTGATGAATGTGGTTCAACCACTCTTCACCACAGAAACCGGTCGGCTATAAAATTATCTGACCCAAGAGTACAACAAGACTACCTGGAGTCAGTGCATTTGGTTTTTGAATCCCCAATACAACAACTCTGTGGATTCCCTGTTTTTTAACGAAAATATTGAGAGAGAAAAATTGAGAAATAGATTGAAGAATATTCCACCATTCTTCTTTTTCCTTGTTTTAACATTCTGCACCCGCTTAATAGAGAAAACCCATAAAAATGCTGTTTCTGTTCATCCAGAAAGCGGCAAACACATGATCCATTGTGGTCCAACATGTGTTTATTAGCACAGCAGAGTGCATTCACATACGCTTGTAAGTTTATTTAGAGACATGTTTCTCTTTCAAAACTTGTACTCTAACAAAGAATCTGTGTGTTTCTTAAGTGTGAACATTGAACTGGGTAACCCAAAGTAGGCAATCCCAAAACGTTCCTTGTTGTTATATATACTGCACTAGTTCAACAACATTTGGCTCATCTTGTAAAACATTTGCACCATTACAAGTACAATTTGGCATTGTATTATCAATATTACAAAGTTTGCCCTTGGACAAAAACCCCTTCTGTCAATGAATGTTTGCATCAGGGCAAAGATTGCCCTAGTGCTAATAAGAAATGGTACTAGCACTAGAGCAAACATTGCCCTGGTGCAAAGGTTTTCTAATGTGGCCCCAGAATTTTTACAATATCCAAGGGGAAAACTCAAAAGCATTTAGGGGACACATGAGTAATAAAGATCTAAACAAGAGAGGGGTGGTCCCCAAATGAACCAATTAGAGATCTGATTTCAAATTAATCTGATATGAAGTGAGCAGACATTTCCAATTTTAACGTTTTATTTGCAGGCCAGTAGGTCCTACGACCTGGGATGTGTCTATAGGCCAGGTCTATAGGCCAGATAACAACTGAACTTCCTAATGTCTGCCAAGTCTTGGCCTCTCCATACCTCCCCCATCTGTCAGATTGATCCTGATATGGGAGGATGACATATGATCTATCAAATTTCATTGTCGCAGTTTAGTTTTTCTAAATAGAACGATGACCACGCGCACATTTTTTTATACATATTATTGATCATTACCAGTTTTTCTTGAGGATAGTGCCTTTTTCATTTGTCGATGTGTGTTCTATATGCCCAATTTATTGTGTTATTGGTTGCATATTACAGAATACTCATATTGTTTTGTTTGTTTTTCCTTGAGAACAAGTGTGCTACATACTGTTTACTGCTTCATGTATTTTTTTGACTTTGCATTTTATAGGCGGAAATGAAATATCCCAAATGTATGTAGGACAAATTAGCCTGCAAATAAAAAGTTGCAGTTGGAAAATGTCTGCTCACTCCATATCAGATTAATTTGATTGGTCTTGATTTAGTCCAATATAGCCACCCTTTTCACATAGCGTTTTTACACGAGGGTTCACTTTTCCCTAGTACTAACACTATGCAAAATTGCACTTTTACTGTTGCAAAGTACCTGGTATCTGGCCCCATGTTGCTGAAAAACAAGAGTCACAGATGATCAAATTGTATGCATTGATTTTGCACCATTCAAATGAGCAGTAATTATCTATGGGGAGCAAAGCCATCATTGTAAGCAAGTTGAATTTGGTTGGTGGGGATCCAGCCATCCTACATCAATTCTCCAGCTCCCAATGAGACTGATTAGCATTCCAGCCTCCTCAAGCCTCAATCCTATTCAACAGACCCTGAGAGATTGGTTTGTGGAATAGCACAGTGCTTTTGTATTGACATGTCCATATATTCCTTTAAGACACAAGTTCATACTCTTTCCATCCCCCATCCTGTGTGTGCTTGTGACCTCCCTGCTTGCATGCACAAATTGTCTTCCCCCAAAATGCTCCCTTCTCACTCTGTACCCTCTTACGCGTGAGCTACACCAGCCCACGTTTACATTAGTCCATAAATATTGCATCTACATTTACAGAATCTGTCAAATGTGACCAGAAATCCGTAGTGATATATGCTTTTAACTGCTTTATTGTGCCCTTTTCATCTTAGGAAATGATGTATTGAATCACATGTTGGCTAGAATGTTATTGTTATGCCTAGCTGAGCTACCATATGAAGTGACCGAAGATGTTGATGTGTATGGTCTAAAGAAGCGTGTTAAGCCTTCCTCCAATTGTGTGGTGGTAGAAAACCCTATGTAAACACAAGTTCTCTGCTGCATGTGCATTTAGCCTTGATAGGTAATCGTGCCTAAAGGGAATCTTGCACAAATAGGTTTAAGCATGTTGGTTAGAGTATTAACATGAGTTCCACACATCAGAAGTGGTAATACTAACAGAAAACTATAATTAAATTAGAGTTTTGTGTGAATAAGTCTTTGAATTGGATTTAGGATCTCAGCAGCATGGTTGGAGTGGACTAACAAAGTGGTTAGTTCCAAAAGTGCATTGGTGTACAGAATTGTGAAAAAAAGGAAAGAATCAGGCATCTTTAAACTGCTACTGTCTGTGTTCTGAAACCATTATTCTGTGTGAATCTCAAGTAAAGAAAACCTTTCAATGAACACATAAAACTGCTTTGTTTAAAACGAGTTGCACAATGAAATGGTTGACCATGGAGAGGATGTGATAAAAAATTGGATTTAAGATTTTCCATGCATGAAGGACAAAGGAGGCTTTTACTTTTGCAATCACGATAGAACACAGGATGGATGGTGAACAAAGGGAATACTACAGAAAGGGGTAGATGGGTGAGAAGGCATGCTGATGTAAGGATCATATTATGAAGGATTGCCATTGGGCAAGGTAAAATGATGCAGGTAATTCTAACCCAGAAAGAGTGGTCTGCTAACCAGGCCCCTTCTTTCACCAGATCCCATGCCAAAAGCATTGTGGCACATGTTTCCTGTAGCACCAGCCTTCTGATCTGCAGCAACTGTTCTCCAGTGGTACAGAGTAGGTCCAAAGGTCACCCAGTCTAACAGCTGATGTCACATCAATTTAAGATAATCACCCCTGTTGTAAAATAACATAATTATGTGGGACTCTTATCCTAGTGGCAGTTTAATCTATAAACATATGGCGTACCTGAGTTGGGATACGGTCGCTGAAGTTCCACATCTGATTCATACAATAACCGTACCAGCCCTGTGAGCTGAAACAGCTGTTTGAGGCTGTGTGGATTCCATGCTCCTTCTTGTCTGCATTCAACTGAATGAGACAGTAGGGAAGGATACCTTTCTTTCTTGACAATCTAGAAGTGAAAGGTAATGTCCTCTTGCCAAGTCCAGGATCTCCCAGATTGAGAAATAGGAGAGCCTGCCCTCAAAGTTTTAGGTACCTGACAAAAGGCTTTGTCACACTAGGGGGTTGCATAACAGAGAGCAATTGAAGTTGCAATCGGATAACCGAGTCGAGTTAGGATAGCCAGGAAACAAGGTCAGTTGGGAGAAAGGTTACTTCATTTTACTTTCTATGGGCTTTTATCTCCTTCCTGTCCCTGCCACCTCTGCTGGAACAAGTCACTCTGGGTATGAAATCTGAAGGCAAGGGGCACTTTCCTCAAGGATGGGGATTGGACTCCTTAAAATAGGCTTGCTCTCCACCAATCCCCTGTAGCCTTTTGCCTATAAAAGAGGGTGTCTCTAACACCTTCTTCGATTCACTTTTGGATGGTCCAGGACATATAAAGGAATTAATTTGGACCTATTATTTTTGGGTGAGTTTGACCATTGCAAAGCCCTCAGCCATTGAGGTGAAGAATTAATTTTCCAAGGCAGAGAAAAGCTCTGCTCCCTACCCACTCCCAGAGCACATTTGGGGTTGGTGTCATAATCTCTGCTATGATTGATTATGGTTATGAGTGCTGTGATGCTGGTGATGTCACTAACATTCTAGGTGGAGTGTTGAGGTGGTGATGTCACTGGGACTCTTGGTGGAATGTTGATGTATGTTTTGGGTTCTACTGGTGTCAGTTGGTCCTAAGATGCTGAGCTAGATGGATGTCCCAGTGCTTTCTCTACTTATGGACTAAGAGAATAAACCTACATGTAAACTACTTACCTTCTGGTGTGCTTGATTGGTGAAGGAGGCTCAGTTTATGTCAGTTGGCTTGGCATAGGCTTGGCATAAAGAACTTGAAAGGACTAAGCTGATGTATACCCCCTGCAGTGTGTCTCAGAGCATCAGAAGAGCCACCACCAGTGGTGCATTTGGCACTTTATCAAGCTTCAAGTCACTGCTGTTTCGCATCCATCGAACTGGATGACTACTGGATCCTGCCAAGCAGAGTAAATCATCTATTCGGCTCTTTCAACCAGTTTGATGATGCACATCAATGTAAACATGAACCTCTGCCTCTTTGAACCCTGCATCAGATCACCAAGGTCACTGCATCGAACCAACACACTTTGACTCAAACCTCTGGCGTATCACATCACTCATCAACCAGAAGCAGAGTTTGTCAAAGTCTCAAATCAATTTGACACACAAACCAACCCTAATGAGACAACTGAACCACATTACCCGAATGCTAGACTTGAACCACAATGATCTCCTGCTTCAAGCCAACTGGATGCCAACGTGATGCTTGACCCAGCATGACTCGTTACATCTAAACCTGGTTCAACCCATACTGCAGTAGAGCTGAAAGCCTGGTTAAATGCCGTCCAACTACCAAACATTGGAATTCAGGTGCTTTTTGGGATACTCTATCCTGTGGTCCACTTTTGGCACCCTTTAGACTAACAAGTCACATTTGTTGCACCCTTTTCCTCAACAACATATAAGTTATGAACCAATATTGCATTTTTTACCTTCTATCTCTAAACAAAGTTTCCACAGTGCATATACAGTCTTGTTCTGCATTTATCTATCGTCTTTTGCATGGATAGGTTTCTGTGTTGTTTTTTATTTGTACTATTGATTTGTTTAGGAAATTATTTATGTTGTCATATAACCTTGAGTGGACATTATTTTATTTTGCAACTGTGCACTACTTCGGTTTGGATTGAGTTTGGATCACATTCACACCCCTTCTGAGAATAGTGTCTTCCTTTGGCCAACATTACCACAAAAGGTGAAGGCGGTATATCTCTTAGCTGTGCCTTTATGAATGGCATCACTGTTGGTTTGTAAATGTGTGGGTTTGAGTAGGCGGTTTAGCCAATACTTACCTTTATACTCCTGCAGAGAAGAAGTCATTTCATCATGCATGTGCTGCAAGAGTGACGGTCAAAATTATATGGAAACGTATAGGATGATGAGACAAGAACAGATGTGTAGAATTTGTTTGCATACAGCTTCTGGGGAGTTTTTGATCTTGTGGCAGGTAGTTCTGATGTTGGGCCTTCCATGTTGCTACTTTTTTCTTCTTGGTTTCTGTACTATCTACTTCATTCGTTGGGAGTGAAGGATTTTGATCAGGAACAAGATGAAGAGACATCCGTCTTATTCATGGCACAGCTCTGTGTGCCTGGCGATAGATTACTGATTCATAACCTTAGAGAGAGACACATAATGGCAGTCTTTTAACTTAAAGTTGAATGATAAGGCCTTTCTTATATATACTAAAGTATCAATACACTTTTTTTATGTCATATTTGTTGATAGAGCAACATGGTAATTCTTTACGACTTGATATCTCTGAAATTCAAATATTACCAAGTTTGTCAAATTCCGTTGATATTAAAGTTTTCATTATAAAAAGCTAAGCATGGAATTTTGGCTTTCCATTTGGTTCATGACCTTGAATTGCAATGTGTAATTATTGAAGAGTGGGCCAGAGTCGTCTTTATGGGAGGGCAGAAGGGGCACTTGCCCAGGGCCACCACCTTGGAAGGGGCCCCCACAAGGCTGCCTGATCTAAAGTAAGATGCCATTGTTTACCAGACTTAAATAGCACACACCAGGAGATTTTATGGCATGCTGCTGAAGTGCTAAACCTATTGCCTGTCTGTTTTGACAAGTACATTCTGCCTTGATCAATTAATCACGTAATACTTTGTGTGTTCACTGTGAAATACATAGTTTGTGTGTTCTGTATGGCACAGCTTCTGTGGCATTCGTTCATTCTTGTGGGAATTATGTTGATCATGTGTAATAGCCAAAGTTGAAATCCATATTGAAACATTGAGTGCCACAATGGTTCAGAAGTTAGCACAGTGTGTTAAGCACTCATTGCAGAAATATTCGTTCATATGAAAGATTAGAAGAGCACTCCAGCAAGGCTGGCCGAAGCTTTCAGATGTCTGAAGTTTATAAACCTACCTGCATACAGAAGTTAGCACAGTGTGTTAAGCACTCATTGCAGAGATATTCGTTCATATGAAAGATTAAAAGAGCACTCCAGCAAGGCTGGCCGAAGCTTTCCGATGTCCAAAGTTTATAAACCTGCATATATACTTGGTTTTGCAGCATTAGTGTTCATGCACCAGATAGGGGTTGCTATAAAAACTAACATGACATTCATATGGTGAAGGTCTTTGGTTTGTTCAGATTGGCCGTTCTAAAAGCTAGGCAATCCCATCCAAAGATGAGCATAAACTATTAGTCCAAGAGGTGAATAGAAGACTGTGGAACCAAAGTGTTCATGCTTGTATCTTGGCTTTGCCAGCAGACGATACAGTGATCCTGGTCAAATCATATAACTCTTGCATTACTGTGCTGTCTTCTGTGAGGTTTTCCTTCTTGCATGCTGGTGGCATCGTTTAACTCATTACTTGATCTTTCTTCTTCTGTAGGTCATTTGAGTGGAAGGGGTGGTAGACAGGAGAGAGCGGACCAGATGTTGTAGGCCTTGGGCAAGCATATTTTAAGGTCTGCTCGTTTGACACAAAAACATTTTGCTTTTTGTATAAAAGTCAAAGGTTTTTTGCACGTTTATGAATAACAATTTCACAAGCCATTGTTTTGGAAGTATTTCAAGTTTAAAAGTACAAAAGACATATCTAGATTAAATCTGTTAAATCACATTGACTGGTAAATTTCCATTTTGCGTAACACCCTTCTGTAATATCTTGGTTTTAAAAATAGTCAGGTCTGGAAATGTGATTTGCGTACTTTGCAAGTCAGTGGTAAGAGCTGGAAAAGAAAGTGTTCAATTGCAGAAATTGTAGAGTTGGCACAAATCCCAGCTTCACCCCTTAAGCAATGTGTGATCCTGGCATTCTCATTTAATCTTGTATTGCCTAACCTCTCAGAATTGCCAGTCCCTAAGCCTTTAAAAATTGTCAGCCCTTCAGAGTGATTTCCTTCTCAGGGTATGATCTTCATAAAAGCCTCACTCATGGTTTCACTGGCTATAGGGTTGCTTCCACTATAATAGTGAGCATTGATATACTGCACACCACAGGCACTTGTTCCCTTGATCTCTAATGACAACACTATTTGAAAACCATGTCCCACTTCTAATCTCAGTCTGTCTGGATAGAGACACCTTCCTGGTACCTTCTAATATGCATTGACAATCCATGCTGTGCTATTTGTAGCTTTCTCCTTCCTTACAAATGGTCTACTATATCCATGCTTGAACACTTTTGAATTCTCTGAAGCAGCTAATGTGAGTTCTCTGCCTATTCTGGGTTACATGTACCTTTTACATACAGTCCTGCATTAATACTACAGGCTGCATACCTTCCCGGATGATATTGATAAAAAGAATCCTGTTTCTATACTAGAAGAGAAGTAACCTCTTCGTAGATTGCTAATGTTGGCCTTCAAATGCTACTTGTTTATCATTCTGATTAGAGCAAGACTGAAGAGGATAAGGGGACTTAAATGGAGTAAACATGCTTATTTTTAATGCCGCGAGGTGGCATATCTACCTATGGGTTATGCTCACAGTCAGGGAGATAGAGGGGGGGTACCACCAGATATTCTTGATCACTTAATTCCTTTGGTTTGGTGGAGGGGGCCCCAAAATGTCCATGCCTAGGGCCCCAAAAATGCTTAAGATGACCCTGAGTGGGGCACACAAAGAGCGTAATGTTTCCCTCAGATGAACACAAACAAAGCTAAATGTTCTCACATTAGTCGCTGGCCATTGTTCTCAGTTCTAAGTGTTGCAAGGTAATGGGCGCTTTGTTGTCAGAAGTTTCTTTTATACTATGGATTTAGAATGTGCAATGCTTACTTCTCGTGCCGAGGACAATAATGAAATGTGCATGTTCGGTCAGTGTTTCATTGTTATCCTGCATGCTATCCTATCAGGCTCTGTTGAAAGGCTGCAGTGTCATAATCAGGATATGCAAAGGCAGTCCTTATGATGGTTTTATTGAACGTCTATCTTTTGTTTGCTCACATGAACATTACTTAATTTGGTAATTTATAAAGCTAGTGTGATGCCCAACGTGAGTGAGTGTATCTGTGGATACGCTTTTGTGCTAAGAAGAGAAAATAAAGTGCATTCCGAACTGAGAGGACGGGGCATGAAGCCTGGGTGTGTCAAGTCTGAGGGATCTCAGTGAAGAAAACAAGGCAGTTCTAAAAAATCACTACAGGCGGGCTGCAGAGAACGTCACATTATCATCAAGCGATATGTTCCTCCGGTATCTACACGAGTGCAGAATCTTTAAACCTTTCCCCTTCAGGCAAAGATTGTGGCGGAGACACATTTTTTGGCATGGTAGTGTGAGAGCGATCTGACCAGGCTTTGGGTAAGCTGAGGTTGGTAAAATAGCGATCAGTAAGGTTCCAACGTCATTGGCTACCTCTGATGCTTGTCTGTTTTGGGGGATATCCACCAAAAGGTGGAAGTCCTTCACTAGTAGAACCTTTTGCAACCTGGCTTGTATGGATGAGTCAAGATTGGTTAATATTGTTTTTAGTTCGAGCATATGAAATCTCCTTCTACTTATTCATAAGGATTGTATCCCCATGGATAACATGTATTTGGTCCCTGATCTAGGCAGTGGCTACACCCCAAATAGCATATGCAAGGGAGGACCGGGAGAGCACTGGTCGCTCTACCATGTACTACCTTCAGGCATCACATCACTTACCAAATAGCTTCTACTGGCCCCCAGCGATCCCCACTTCCTCTGAACGATTGATAAGAAAGGCATTTCTTCACACATGTGTTTACCACACACTGGGCTTCCTTACGACTTTGGAGGTAGCCATGGCGCTATTAGCGTCATGGCTGCCTCCAAAATCGTGTCCGGGTTCCCTGAATGGGGAATTACCGGGGCATTCCGAGTTTGGAGGGCCCGGTAATTCCTCCTTCAGGGAACCCGGGCCCGGTCCTTCCCCATTCCCAATGAGCCCCCATAGGGCTCAATGGGAATGGGGAGGGAGCTAACAACAGGCCCACTCATAATGGGCCCGTTGTTAGCTCCCTGGTTTCCTCGCGGAAACCGCTATGGACGTCTGGATAAACCAGACGTCCACAGCGGGTCCTGCGAGGGAACCTCGTAGTAGTGCGGAGTGGGTTTAACGGCGCCGGCACCATTACCGAGGCAGTTAAACCCATTCCGCACATCTCATAATGAGGCCCACTGACAGACAATGCTGGTGTTTCAAAGAAGTTTGAAAATATCCATTACCAATGTTCCTGTTTATCCTTCTTATATAGGGAAGAAAGATGCAGTGTTTAGTGAAAAAGGCTACAAGCAGGTACCATCTTGGAAAATAGTATCACAATTGGAATGCCGCTGGTGCTGGTAATTGCTAGCCCCATTTAAAATGCTGGTTGTCATATAGGATACTTCCATCCAGGCCCCTGTGGTGTCTGCCCCCTCCTTTTCATTCTCTTCAAGACTTTGCAGGTAGGGGCAATGCCTTCATTGTTTGTACATAATTGGACTATTATCTCTATTTCTGTACTGTGAGATGTTACTATCTGCCTTTTCAATGAGGATGTTCAGAAATTTGATGGAAAACCACAGAATCCTGAATATTAAGGAGGCCTTGAATTATATATGTATATTTTTATATATTTATGTGTGTTGATTTATAGGAAGGAACAGTGCTCTTTTGATCACAAAAGAACATAAAATAGATACAAAATCAGATTTGACAGAAAGCAGTGAGCCTCTTACAATGGGGTGAGTTTGGATGACGTTCTGGCCTGGTTTGGATGGGAGTAAATGGAACAGTCACTGAGGACAATACATGGGTGGACTTACATAGATTCAGGACAATCAACATCAGACATTTTTAAAACGAATAAGCCTAGAGTCAATGGAAGTGCTAAACCTCAAGCAAGATAATTTGGTAACTAACTGCACCTTGGTGAAAAAAAAAAGTTGTATGCATACTATAGGTGCAGGCAGCAGGACATGTGATGAGCGGCAAAGCTATACGTTATATATGACCATTACTCTAGGGCACAATAAACAAAGTATACACATCCTCCCTGACTCCAGAAACAGAAACACTTTTTTTGAGGTTTGAATTGAATTTGCTCCCAAAAAGACAGATACAAGGGATTAGGAGTGTATTTCCTAGTCCATTATATACCTGCTATTTGTGTTGTCATCCTCCAACCGTGAAACCTTGAAACTTTGAATGATACACTGCCCTGTTTTAGCTAAAATGAGATCAGATGTTCTTCTGAGATATTGGCCTCTGGTATAGGGACCAGCAGTGATGAAATGTGGAGAAGGTTATATAGCGGAAATAGTACAGTATTAACCATTGCAATTGTAAACCTTTTTAGGCAATTCCATTTCATCGATTCTAAATCGTGAAAGAATAATGTAATGTTACAGTATGTAATTGTCATATTTCGATCATGTAGGGTTTTAACTTGGAGTTTATATAATGAAATGTTAACTTTCTGAATATTTGATTTTCTTTATATTATTAGTATTTTTTCTCTTGTGTACGGTTTAAAATAATAAAATAAAAAATAATAACGAAGACACCTGTGCCGCATTTGGAAGTGTTTAGTAGCCGTGGCCTCCTTCTACAAATTCCAAAACTGATGCTGATTCTTGCAGGGCTTAGGGAAAGATAGTTCAGAATGAAGAAGTTACATTTCTTTGATCTCTATTGTGCTACGGACAAAAAAAGCTGCACATGTCCTGATTATCAAAGATGTGCACTCGCGCAAAGGAGGAACTGGTGGAGAGCATTTTTGATTTCCACCAGTCATCTTATACCTGATTCATAAAGCCTTTTACTGGAGCAAATCCGACAATGCCTGGAGCGTCTCCGAGATTCCTTTGAGCAAATCACACTGAATCACACAGACATTCCAGGCCTCTCCATATGTGCCCTAGTTTTAGCCTTTATGAGTTAGGCATAATATGTGAATCTCCTCACATGTGCCTGTAGTAATGTCCCACTTGATGTCACTATGATGGTCTAGGCACTCTGAGGCTACAATGCTGGTGATTTGGTGCAGGACACAAAGTTTGTAACATAACACACAGTATGGAGCTATTGCAGGAGACATGTTCAAGGGTACCGATACTGTGTAACCTTAAGGAACATACACTAGTTTCGGTAAAAGACAATACATTTCAGGTTTTGCTACAATTGGAACTCAATGATGTGGTAAATCCACCTGGCCAGCCCCACTAAGCTGGGGATCCTAACACTGTGTATTGAAATGCATGCAGCACCGGCATAATGAACGGAGCCGCCCGTACCTCACTTTTAATGAAATGCTTTTTCAGGCCAATTTCCTTTGAAGCCACCCAATGAAGCTTGACAGAGCCTGCAGGCAAAATAAATGCATACATATTATTCAAAAACAATGTAAAGAAAAATGAAGCCCACCACTGGCAGAACATACGAGGATATCAGAGGCTTTGCTAAAAGGGCTGTCAGAATATAATATAGATCATGTGGGCGATTCTATAAATATATTATGGAATCGATGCTCGAGGCTACCACATGAGTTATGATTCTGAAGTGAGGGTAAAGGGGCATAGCAAGGATGAAGGCTGGTAATATCCAGGTCTATGATTATGTGGAATCGGAAGTGTTTCCTAGTGCATTCTATGGCAGACAGAAGACGTGTTGTGACTGTTTGCAGCACATACAATCACTCTTAGTTACTTAGCTAAGCTACAATTGTCATACGTTCGTGTGTTGTGAAGGACAATGTCAGTTAATTGTTCTGACTATTGTCCTGCATTGCTTTTAATGTGAATCCATCATTAATTTAGACTACATTTTGTTTTAACAGTATTATAACTTGTCAGTCTTGACCACGAATGGCTGAGGAAAATAGACCTTAGCCTTCTGTAGGTTCCTAGTACTACCTTTGTGTCGAAGGGATGGGTAGCCTTGACTCACTTTCTTACATTGTTAGAGCACCGCTCCCTCCAAAGATGGCAGGATTTTGTAAAGCCATTAAATGTTGCCCTTGCGGGAGTATTTTTTGTTTTCATTAAAAGTATTTGCATGCTTGGAAATGCACAGTAGGACTGTTCGGCAATTTGTGCTGGAAAATGTTAGCAGTCGTCCCGACTCCAAGTAACCTTGTGATATGCAAGCACCAAGACACAATTCAGTTTACAAACTGCGCTATAAAAATCTTAATTATTATTAGTTTTATTATTGTTATTATTTTTGTTTAGTATTTTTTATTTTTTTTATTTTTACCCTTGAAACGTTTGCAGAGCATTCTCATTGGGTAGTCTGTGGGCTAAACACACTAATAAAGCCTGCATACTGTTCAGCAGATTACATTCCAAGGCTACCTGCAATGTAGCACATACTTGCAGTCAATTCCAAATGACTTCTCGGGTGGAACTTCACATTGCCAAGAGGCCTGAGCATATGTAGCTATAGCCACTTCCCCACAATGGCCCAGGCAGTGTATTTCCTACCATCAGGCCTGGGCATGCCTGTGTTAATGGAAATGCCTAAAGGGAAGTGGACAGTAGAGAATGGTATCCCTCCTGTTATATAGGCATATAAAGGCATTACTTTCATTGCCCAGTTTCTCCCTTTTAACACTTGTTTCTTTCAGGAATTGGCAAGGGGGATTAAATAGATCAATAGACCCAGATCTCAGAAAATACTCGGCCTTTAACTCAGCCTTAAGGCACTTAGACTCATACACAAGTACTGGGATGAGGTAGAGGGACATGGAGGTAATGCCTGCCTAAGTTACCTGTAATGTCCATATCCCAGTACTTATCTTTGAGACACTGGGATAAGGAAAAGGGACGTGGAGGTAATTCTGGGCAGAGAAGCTGATTTTGGGGGTTGTGGCAGGGGGTGAGAGGGAGAGGGTATGTGTGGGGCAGTGGGGTGGGATGGGGATTATAAGATAAATCGTAATGGTCATCCATGTCCAGGCTAAGCAGGCATGACATGTGGAATTAGTGGCTAAATAGGCATTTTGGTGCAGCCAGCCTAGTCATGTCTCGGGAGGATAGCTCAGGGCCAAAGTGCTTGTTTTAGAAGCAGGAGGACGCAGAGCAACACAGGTTCAATCCCTTGGTCAATGTTTAGAAAACTCTGGCTATTAAGTGTGTTATAAATAACCCATTACAATTACAAATTACAATTTCTTAGGTTGTCTTGACTTTATTTAACTGGGCATCTGAGATAAAGAAGTCCTGCTAAGTGTAATTACCTGGCTAAACTGTCATTTGGGTGCTGCCAGTCAAGCCGTGTCTTACTGCAGCATTGTATATTTTTCTGGGCATCTGCGATAAAATAACCATGATAATTGTTATTGCTTCAACTGGCATTTTGGTGCAACCGGTCTAGGTATGTCTAAATGTGGCCTTGCATGCTTTACTGTAATATGTTATTACGTGTCTAGACTGGTCTGCATTGTCCAGCCAGCTGGACAGTTTCATTGTGGCATGGAATATTTAATAGCAAAGCATTATTTTAATTAAAGTGTTAATGTTCCTGTCCACTGTTCGTGACTTGCATGTATTGGATTTTTGATTGGTGTTACCCTACAAAAAAAAAGCAAATGCTCTGGCCTATTAGCCATTTTTTTCAGAAAGTATGCAGTATGATGCATTAAAACACATAGTCATATCTTTATCCTACTGCAGTGTGCGGTATAACCATGCAGGATCACGTTCCTGCATATTGTGCAAGCATGGTAATGTAGGCCGGCCCAGTTTGTGGCGCGACCCATGATTTGTTGCCGAGTTGAAGAGGGCCCTCAACATGGCTCGCAGGGGGGCCCATAAATGTGGTGTTACGCCACTGCCTGTGTGTCAGCATTGAGTAGAAAGCCATGCAGCAAGTGACAGAAAACACCAGTGGGATGCATCCCACTGTTAATAGACTTGCAAGGTGTCAAGTTGATTTCAGTCTTACAGGATACAAAATCAGTTCAATGTGAATGTCTTAGAAAAAGCAGTATCTTGCTGCGGCAGCTCAAGCAGACTGCTTTTTTGAAGGGGCCCAAAAGCCATGAAAGGCCTGTCACTGCTCTCTGACGCATTCTTGGCATGTGATTGGAATGAACATGTGGGAGTCTCCAGGTACAACTGCTTACCAATTTGTGGCGCCAAAAGGGCACACATGAGTGGGTGCATGCCTGTACCTCAGCGACAGACGAAAAATTACAAAGTGTTTCCTCTCATTGCTAGAACAAAGTTACTGTCACTGCAAAGCAGCATTTCTGCGTCGGCTTGCCTTTGTTGTGTGTTCATAGTGTTGTCCAATTATTGTAGCTCTGTACTGTACTGTGTCCACCGAAACACGTGTTCAAAATGTTCTGACTACTTTGAAGTAGGAAGCCTCAGTCATTCGATTACTCCCAATGTCAGCACACACGCGCGCACACCCATAGTTCACATGCTCACAGTCTGTTCGAGTGCAGAGTGCCTGAGTGCAGAGAATCAGACAATCTGTCATGACTCACTGTCAGTACCTGCAATCTCCATACTTTGGCTTTCATTCATTGACTCATCTCTGCATTTTCTACTCACCCACATCCCCCAATTCTCCTATCATGTAGTTTGAAGAACCTATACATTTTGACCTTAAATTCGGACATAAATACATTTGACATTCTGAGGAGAGTGGAGGTTCTAATACCGTAGAAGCCAGTTTAGCATCTTACCGGCTAAGGTTCAAGTTTCATCTATATGTTGATTCCTCTATCGCTCCAGATCCCTCTCATCCCATGCTGGCAGCATTAACCCATTGTTGGCTGGGCTAAACTAGCTAGTCAGACATCATCTCACAAAAATCTGCTGGGTACATGGTTTCCACATGTAGTGTTTCTGCATCCAGTTTCCCCCGTGATGGTTAAAATTCAGGACAAAACACAGTCTCCATCTTGAAGAATATCACAGGAAGTGTGGCTTCCAAACTTTCTCTGATCAAGTCAAGGGGCCCCCTCACGGAATGTCCAAAGAGTAACTCAAAGGGGCGGAAAACAACACGCTCTTGAGGTACCTCTCTGTAAGCGAACATCAGGCACGGCAGGAGGAGATCTCATTTCCTCTTTAGGGGCTCCTCCAAATCACCCAGCATGCCTTTGAGAGTTGTGCTAAATATCTCAAACAGATCATTGGTCTGGGGGTGGTATGAGGTGGAGAACTTGCAGGTTACTCCGCATTCTTTCCACATCGTTTTCATGCACCTCAACATGAAGTTGGATCCTCTGTCAAAGACAACCTCCTTAGGGAATCCAACTCGGGTAAAAATGCCCAGGAGCACCGTGGCAACCACCTTGGCAGTAACACTCCAAAGAGGTATAGCCTCAGAGTACCTGGTGGCATGATCTAGCAAGAACAGGATGAACCGATGTCCACCTGAAGTGGGAAGGTCAATGGGACTGACAATGTTGATGCCCACACTCTCAAATGGTGTGCCAACCACTGACAATGGCTGCAGCGGGGCAATGATAATGTCCCCAGTCCTGCCGGACAACTGATAAGTGGGGCAGGTCCTGCAGTGGGACTCCACTTCTACTCCCATCCAGGGCCAGTAGAAATGGGCAGAGAGCCTTTGCTTGGTCTTCTTTGTACCATGATAAACAGCCAAGGGGATCTCATGTGCCAGCTGCAGTAGGAAGGGCCTGTAAACCTGGGATACCACCAACCTCTTGAGGGCACCAGGTTCAGGCTTAGTGGGTTCACTGCAAAGGAGATCACCCTCCCAAAAAATCCGGAATGACCTAGGCACTTCTCCTTGTGCCTGGGCCAGGTCCTGTTTCCTCAGACCCTCGAGAGAGAGTTGCACTCTCTCTGTCCACTACAGAAGTCACCCCTAGAGTGCCCCCCTTCAGCCAGCCATTGAAGGTCGGGGTGATCCACTGGGTTGAGCACCTCTTCTCCCTCAGGAGTTCAGTTTGAGATTACCACTGGACCCAGTCCGTATGGAGCATAAATCCCAGTGGGTGCTGTTGAAGCAGCAGGAAGAGAAGGAGCTCCCTTCACCAAGGTGGACTTCTTACTCTTCCATCTTCTTGCCTTGGGTCGCCTCTTTGGCCTGTGTACCTGACTCTCAGTCAAACCCGGTGCTATCTGTGACCTAGTGACTGCAACAGCAGTCAGGGGGAGACAATCAGAGATCAACCCGAACTCCACTAGTTAATTTCCTAACAAAATGTTAGCAGGTACATTGTCCTGATCCAGGACAGGAAGCTTTGCTGTCTTGTCTGCAGTCGTAATTTTGACTAAAGCTACAGACGATAATTTGGGAGGCTCACCAGTTAACCTGGCAGTTCTCAGAGGAGCACCTACATAGTCCTCTGGCTTGAGCAGGGTCCTGTCCACCACGGTCATGCTTGCCCCAGTGTCTCTCAAACCAGTAGAAGGCTGGCCATTCAGGAGGACACTTCTCAAAAACCTACAGGTGTTCTGTGGGACAGTAGCCAATACTTCTGCGTACTGGTCCCAGACCCCCCTGGGGAAATCTCTACAGAAGCACCAAATGTGATTCTTGTAGAGGAGGGGAGGACAGTGGCCTCCACCTCGGGCATGGGGCAAGGGTAGGTCAGGCTGGCAGCCTGGACTCCAAGTGCCTTACCTTTACACTTGGGGTCCTCCTTCTTGTGGTCCAGAGCCCCACAGTCCCAACAAGTGCCAGGAATGTGAGGTACGGTACTGGAGCCACTGGGAGCATGTTTTGCATCAGGAGGATCACTCTTACTCCCACCCACATAGGATTTATCCCCACTAGATTTTTGGGTCTTAGGAGAGGAAGGTTTTGGTTTACCCGACTGTGACTGCTTTTGGGAATCCTCAGAGATCTGAGCTGCCCCCTTTTCTTTGTCCTTGTCCTCCCCACTTGTGTCCTTAGGGGACACCCGGTGGCAGACACACTTGTCAGCCAGCCTGGCCAGCTTAAAGGCATCTAAAATGTTCTGGTCAGCAACATATTGACACAGCTCTGGTGAACAGGCTTCAGAAAAATGCTAAAAAAACAAAAGGTTGGACAATTCAACAAAAGTGTTCACCTTAAAACCATCAATACATCCCATCATGTTCATATGTGTAGCACTCACCCAGTCAACTGAAGACACATTCTCTCTTTTCTTAAATGTACTGAACCTTTTAAGTTATTGGGTAGGTGTCTTGCCAAACTTGGCAATCAAAGCAGATTTCATGCACTCATACTGACCCCATTCTTCCACACTCAGTTTCAAAATACAGTCATACCCAGTCTGAGGCACTCTGCTTAACAAACACTTAGCCCAATCTCTTTTATCAACATCATGGATTCCACAAGCCATTCAAACGCTTTCATAAATTGGTGGCAGGGGACATGACTCTCTCAACTGGTTTCACTGAAGTTAGCACTCTAGCTTTCTCTAGCTGGATTTTCTGACATTCACTGTCCTTGTTTTTGAGTTCAAGATCCTTATCTTTGATTAGCCCTTGCTGTGCCAACTCCTTTTTCTTAAGTTCAGCTTAAGTTTTCAACTTTCTATATTCAAAGGCCAATTTCATTGTTAATAATTCAAGGTCCAAGGAATTCCCTGAAGAAACATTGCTGGGTTTTGGAATGGAGGCAGCAGGAATGGTGGCATTCCCAGAATCAGATTCACTAACAACTGCAGGGGCAGGGGCCTCCGTGGTTGCACCCTCCATTCATTAAGAGCTTCACAATCAGTCTGGTAGTCCACAAGGGCAGCTATCAGCTCAGACCTAGACTTATCATCAAAGTCTAACTCCCTGGCTTTACAGGCACTCTGGAGAGCCTGTAAGCTCATCCTAGTCCATTTACCAGTTGCAATAGATTCCATTGCTTATAATGTAGTTATCTAGTAAACAACTAAACCTTAGTTTAACAAAGTGTAGATATCTTGTAAGTGGCAAGGTTACACACTGATTCTTAAAACCATTTGCATCCCACTGCTGCCACCAGTGTAAAGACTGGAGGGGGTGTCTGTACTCCTGCCCTCTTTATGGCAGAGTGGAAGCACAGAGCACCCCAACCAAGATTCTCTACAAGGTAGCTGTGGACAAGCAATCAAGGCTTAAGCTCTCAGGTGGTGATGCAGGCTTGTTCGTAAGTACAGTGTAGTTCCCAAGCACCCACAAAGGAATGTCCACACACTATGTTAGAGATAACACAGTATTTATATAAATAAGGCTTTGATTATGTATACAATCACAATAACATACTTTGTGCCCAAGTAAATCTAAAATGATAAATATATACCGTTTCTATGTGGTACCACAATTACTCTTCTGATTCCATTAAAATGCATCAACTGTAGACAGTTCAAATGGCATACAAATCAATCAATAAAGTGAACCAACAATAGACATTAGGTGGAAAACACGTTGGTTAAACAATTGGCAGAATACTGAGCCCCTACCAACTAGACACAGTTCTGTGTGAGGATCCCCTCACCTGGGCAACCTGTAAATAAAGATATAAAACAAACCCAGTCCATATAATGCTTATAAGAGTCTTATTTTCTTCTATAACAGTTCTACCACACCAATGTACCTGTTTTAGCAGTGTTCTACGTCAGGTCATCGACGGATCCTTCTTGAGCATCTCCCTTTAAAGCAGGAGCCACGGATCATTGCAATCCCTCGAAGAAAAGGTGTACAGTGGCATTAAGTGCAACTTTGGTCCTGGCGGTGCTTGTTGATGATCAGTCATGGATGTCCAGCGAAGATGAGGCATGCCGTGCACCTTGGCGATGATAGTTTTTTTGCTGCAAAGAGAAAATGAAGAACTTTGTCCCAGCAAGGGCGTGGAGTCGTCGGTGTCTTTGTTGTCTTCGGGCGGCAGGAAACCCCCGGCAGATGCTCCTCGGCGCATCAGCAGCCTCAAATTTTTCCGGCGGGACAAAGCAGTCAGCAGTGCTGGCGAGAGAATGTCCTGGGATTCAAGATGTCTTAACCAATGGAGCTTTGCTGCTTCAGTCATCGAGGCACAGTGTCAAGCTGTCCCCGCTTCTGGGCAACACAGCTTCAACGGGCCTCCAGCAGTTATTGCAAACCCTGGTCAACGACGGTGGACTGCTGCCCGGGTGCTTCTCTTTGGATTCCTCTGTGGTCCCAGTCTCCGGTCGACAGTCTTTCAAGGGCTGACTTCAAGGGCGCTTCGACAAAGGTTAGTGGTGCATGATGGTCCCTTATAGTTTGGGAAGAGGTCTCAAGGACAGGTTCTCTCTTGGATCAGTTTCTCAGCAATACAGCAGCTTTCAGATTGCGTCAAAGGTAACAGCAGTCAACCTTTTCTTCGGGCTCGGCTTTGAGATTAAGCACTAGTTTCAACGTCAGCTTCTGAACGGTTTGCCTCTGTGAGAGGTCCTCAGATATACTGTTTGGTTTCTCATTCACTCTGCTGGGTCGCACTCGGTCAACCAATCATCCAAAAGGGCATTCATGCAGGCCTGCAGCCAATCAGGCTCACAGTGCATTAAGGCCATTCTCCTGCCTCCTGAAACTCACAAGAAGGAATGTGTATTGGGACAAGTACCCAGCCATTCAGCAATCCACACTGCATTCATACCAATTTCACGCAGGTCTGTCTCAGTCTTTGTGTCACATACGAGAAACCAGACACCCATAACATGAAGTGCATATTTGTCACACACTCCATTCACCCATGTCTCAACCGAGAACATACAGCCACTGGGAAGGCTCCAGCCAGTCTAGCTTGGACTTTCCCACAATAGCATATATGGGACTTCCACCCAACAGCCAGTCAGGGGGAAGGGACAGAGTCAGGGCTTCCCAGGTCTTTGGGAAAACAAGGTAACAGGCAATAGAAAGCAAGAGGACACAGGGGCCATCTTGTCTCCTATCAGGAATCAACTGATTTTAATGGCAGGGCCTGGGTATCCCAAAATGGAGGATACTCAGAGCACCTGTCAAATTCAGCATAGAGCTGCCGCCAGCCCATACCGTGCTCTGGGGCCACACACAGGTGCACGAAAACATACACTAGGGGTACAGGGTCTTACCCCCACCCATGGGTGCCATAAGGGTATCCCAAGGGTCTGTTCACCAAACCAAAAGGAGGAAGAGCTGCACTGCAGGGAGTCCCACATGGACTCCTGTGCAGAAAATAACACAGAAAACACATGATAAAAGGACTACAGGACAAGGACATGGAGGCCCTGTCCCTCCAATGCATTTCCAACATCACAAATGATAGCTTCTGCTACAAATATTGAAACCTATCGATTCTTTTGTGGCAACAGAAGGGCTGGAAGCTCAATAATTATGTTTTTAAAACTGTAGGGCCCCATTTTGTTTCAATTGAGTCACATCCCACCACTGCCACCATATGCAAGAAACTCATGATGGCAACAGTAAAGACAGGCAAAAGTGATCACAGCTCAAGGGTGTTTATTGAATGTATAATGGGTGGGATACATGCATAATCTAAACCTAAATCTAAGATGGGAGCAAGCTACGACCATCAAATAATAATAAGGCAGTCCTAGTGACATCTTGTCAAATTAAAGGGCCTATAATAAAATAAAAATAAAAAAAACTATTGTCAATCCTTACTACTACCACTAAATTGTGTGGGATAATGTTCACCAGAAAAGTAAGAAGTGTTCACAAAGTTATAAGTCCGGATGGTTTGGCTGGGTTTCTCCTCCCTTTGCACTGCCAGTTTGGTCTAGCTGTCTCCTCGTGCGCTTGGCCGTGCTCGAAGTGTGCTTTTGTGCCCCGCCTTTTATCTCCATGGGAAAGATAAAGGGTCGGCAGGTGTGCGTGGTTATTGTCAATTTCTTGACTCTGCCCGACCCGTGTGTTGGGACATGTCAGGTAAACGGCTCTGGTGTTAATCAGTTGTCTTTTACAATGTAAGAAAGTGTTTGTGTGAGAAACGAGGGGTGTGAGCTTCTAAGTATCCTACAGAGTAGGATAGGGAAAAGGTTTTACAGGGAAGGGGATACTGCGTCTCAACCCTCGGTCACCCACTTTCACTCCCCGAACACCCCTCACCCAGGGGATCCTCCCCCACTGGTCCACCCCCAGAACTGGATCCAATAGCGATGGCCGTGACCTGGCAACATAGACGACAGATCTCCGGGACTAGTGGGTGAGACACCTTCAGGTTTCTCATACCATATGGTATGACGTCACTCTGATGCATAATGAAGTATACAAAGTGTATTTTTTGCGGAACTCATTGAGAGACTGAAACATACGTCCATTGATGTTCATTTTAACATCCCTGCTTTAGATCATTGTTAATAAAACAGTAACTTGTGGTGTGCCATAGACCTGCTCGGTGGCAGGCTTTGCCTGGGTTCTACGGTGATGGTTTTCCTCATGTACTGCTGGTTACCACACCCTGCTAGGGTGAGCGGTTTGAGGTGCACTTGCTCAGTGTATTCCTCCCTTAAAGTTGGCAGCTTTGTTTAGGTGCTACATATGTCAGATGTCATTATCTTCCCAGTAAGTGTGCCATAACCTGCTTGGTGGCAGGCTTTGCCTGTGTTCTTCTGTGAGGGGAACCCCTCCTGTACTACTGGTTTCACACCCTGCTAGGGTGAGCAGTTTGAGGTGCACTTGCTCAGTGTATTCCTCGCTTAAAGTCGGCCACTTTGTTTGTGTGCTGCATATGGCATTGGTGATTACCTTCACGGTATGTGTGCCATAACCTGCTCGGTGGCAGGCTTTGCCTGTGCTCTTCTGCGAGATGAACTCCTCGTGTACTGCTGGTTCCAAACCCTGCTAGGGTGAGCAGTGGAGGTGCACTTGCTCAGTGTACTCTTTTGGTAAGCAATATGTTTAAGCGGTGCCTGGAGCACATTTAAGTTTTCAGGATTATCAGTAGCCCGGATAGCTCAGTAAGCATCAGCTTCTAAAAAGGGCTGGGGTTCGGACCCCTGTAGGGGGCGTACCCCACTTCGTTGGGCATTTTATATTATTTTATATCATTATATATTGTTTTATATTATTTTATTTATTTATTCATTAAGTACTTTAAAGAAAAGAGTGTGTAGAGATGGTTGTAAACAGACCCATGTGGGGGGGTTGTACCTTCCTCTTTAGCCAACACTCAGGCACCCTTTACATTAGTTAGTTTCAGGACAACTCAGTCTTTTTCCTTAGGCATTTCCTTCCCCAATAACAATGGCTCCACTCAGTACCCGTGTTGATTAAGTCGCAGAATTTTCTCTCTACGTGAGGAGGAGAAAAGTGACACTTTATGTCCCTATTGAGGGCTGCAGGGATTGATTGTGTCTTTAGAGAGTGGTGTGTTTTCCTTACTATTTGTCCCATTATGACATTCATTATAAAATCTGGACTATTGGTGGGGACAAGGTCAGCTCAAGGGTAACTGTTCAGTTTTGTTGCAAGGCAAGTTGAGCAACCATGTTCTGATTTGGATGGAGTGTTTGAAAACACTTGCTGGTATCAGGGGGATGGGTTACTAAATAATATCTTTCTAGCGCCCACCCCATGGTTTTCCTCCCAAAGCTTGGCCTGTTTTACACTAATCGTCTAGCGGTGTGTTACAATTTCTCCTCTGCTCGCGGAGTACAAGCAGGGTTCTGTACCCTCATGAGAGTTGTTTAGTTTCTTTAATTATATATTTTCCTACAGTGCAGTGAATAGAGTGCTTGCTTTCAAATCTGTGCAGAGCCTACTGATGATGGTTACTAATTTTGGGAAGGGTCTAAATTAGTCTTTCATCCTTCTGAGATAGATAGGTGAACACCTCACACCACACACCACACACCGTTGGTAGTAATGATGAGCAACACTTGTATACCTCAGGGTTCGTAGCACTATATAATGCTATTTGCTATGGGCAATTCACTTAATTGTTTCCTTCCCCTGAGCCCCAGAGAGGCCAGTCAGCCTTACATGCGTTCGGAGGCTCAGGCCTCAGTGTTTGAAGGGACAGTGATCCCAGTATTCTTTCACAACCTTTCACTTATGGGGCATGATAATTATCCCAAAGTCCTTTTTCCCCCTCATTCCCCTTCCCGCCACCCTTGCGGGGGTGATTGCATCATAATATTACACCTCTGGGAGTAACACCTGATGGTTTCCGTTTTTCCTTAACAAGAGTTCTGGCTCATGACCAGTGCAGAACTCGCACTGGGTATTTCCCTCCCGTCAGTTTACTTTCCTTGGCACCAATTTCCTGGTATTTCACTAAGTTAAGCAGAGCCCCATTCCACGGTCATGGGGGTTGGTAAGGAGTGCAAGAGTGCATTTATTTTTAAAGGTTTAAAGCAGGGCTTTAGTGTGGTCCTCAAGATAGCCTTCTTCTGGGTTGCAAGGTTTTTCCTTTGATAAGTGGGGGAGGTTTATCTCCTCATATGGGAAGGCACAATATCCCTCGGTGGGATAGAGGGGTCTAGGTGCGCGTCTCATCTTCCATCCAAGTTCTTATGGTCCTCTATCACAGGGCATTCCAATGGCTCTACATTAACCCTCTTCGAAGGTGCCTGTCGGTCGATTGCCAGAGGGCTGGGATATATATTTAGTTATTGGCTTAATTCTCCTAGACAACGGCATGGCAGGTAGACCTTCTGGGTTCTCACGGGAGATTGTTCTGCAATAAGGGGCCAGCACAGGGTGCTGGGGTTTCAATATGTTTTCAGATTTGCTAAAATAGAAGTTAGTCATCTTCTGGTAAGCAATCTTCTTTTCACTGTTTAGTGATCAGTTCCTTTGCTGTTTAGAGTATTTTCTTAAGACTATGGAATTTAGTGGTTCCTCCTTCGGTTAGTTTATGATCATCTAGGGGATTTATCAACCATGGGGGAGGGGATAAGGTCCAGGTGCCTGGCGCATCTAGCAAGGGGGTTCAAGTATCTCTATAATGGTAGTGATTGGATGTAAGATACGTTTTTTCTCTTTGCCAAGTTCTGTCTTAAGGGTCAGGTTTTTGTAAATATCTTCCTTTTGTCATGGTAGCAGAGTCCTCCTTCAAGAGCTCAGGAGGTGTGAGGGTCTCTGTGTTGGTGGTTTAACTCTTCCTAGTGTTTCAAGGAGTTTCTGGGAATATCTCTTTGTCATCAGGGTCCCCTGGTTGGGTCTTTTCTTAGTCCGGATGTTAGTTAACGCTACCTGCTGCGTTTCAGGTACGGCCCTCTTTTCCTTTCTACTTCTGCCTCCAGAAGACATACTTTCTTAGTATACACATATGTCTGGGGACAAGGGTGTGTTAAGGACAGGGCCTGCAGTAGGTTTTCTGGGTACACAAGGCCTCAGGTTTATTGCAAGTATATTGCTTTTCAGCGCCACCTACGCTAGGTCATCCTATAACATGTTAATAAAATGTCCTTTTACTCCCGCTTTACCTTTTATGAAGATTTGCCTTTCCCACTCGGTTCCCCAGTGTAGTTATGTGACATGTCCTGTTTCTAATATGATACCTTCCCTTAGGGCATGGGATGCAACCTACAAAGCTTTTCCCCCCTGGGGGGGGAGGGGTATTGTTTCTTTATCTCCAGGAGAGCTAAGTGTTTAACTTCTTTCGTTTGCTATCTAGGTTTCCAAAAGATGGTATGAATTCAAGTGTTTAAATGTTTGATTTGACAACAGAGGAGTTTATTACTCCTAGGTGTTTTCCTAACCTATTAGTATAGGAGGGCTTTGCACAGTGTTCCCCCTCTCTTTTTATTCTAATCAGTTGGTTTTAGTGGCCTGTGGGGAACGCTGGAATTGGCGCATCTTCCCAGTTTGTTTCTTGCAGTTGATTTGGCTATGCCTTATAAGACAGTTATTCAGGCAGCCTAGCCTTGGGCAATACTCTTGCGTTCAGCTGATTGATCAAATGAAAACATTTAAAACATTTGCTTCTCCTATTATTTTTGTATTGTCACTATTGTATTGATCATGTTGAACTAATGGGATGCAAGGGCTTCAAACATGCATAATATGAGCCTCCTGTCTTCCCATAGAATAACTAATCCCCCATACTAGCGTGAGAAGGGTGTTTAGATTCTATTAAAGACAAGGAGGCGAGTATTATCCCATCCACCCTCCCTTGATATGATATGATATGGCAATTATTGCACACATATACACAGGTGTTTCAAGAGGGAACATTCTTTGGTGTCTTGTTCTTCCCATCCACCCACCCTTCTTTGCTTCTTGTTCTTACAGCTACGAGCTGAGGTTCTGCTCAGGAATGTGGCTCACACATACAAGATGTGGAGAGTGTGTGATGCGAGAGCTTTGCTGGATTTGTCTTTTTCATTTATCATCTGATCTGTGCAGTGGACGTCTGGTTCAAGACAGCTACAGAAAGAGGAATTGGGTTTGGAGTAATGGACTTCTATAAGGGAGGGTCCCTGCTCATTGGTCTTCTGCAGGGCATGACCTGTCCTCCATGATGGATTGGGGGGCCCCCCTTACATTGACATTGAACTCTATTTAGTTCTGTTTTTACAACTTTTTTTTTTGTAAAAGTTTTTTCTTTGCTGCTGTGGTTTCAGAGTAAAGATTGTAATGCATAATGCTCGCCTCCTTGTCTTTAATAGAATCTAAACGCCCTTCTCACGCTAGTGTGGGGGATTAGTTATTGTTTCACAGACGCTTTGCTAGGCTATTTAGAAGTCAGTAGCTATTTCTGATGTTAATCTACCACTTTGGAGTTCTACATTCACACCAAAAACCAACCATGCATACACAATACAACAGAGAAGCTTTGAAAAGCAAGTGACGCTGAGATTGAGATGGCATAAATAAACCAAGCACAGAGCAGTGAATTCACCAGCTGAAAATAATCGAACCCCAAACAATGAACTGCAATAAGACGCAAACAGCACCTAAGACAATAGTCATACAACTTGTTTCCTAAATCACAGAAGAAACAAAGGACTCCACTTAGTCTTTGAGGATGGTTTATTGCGTTTGCTCCCTAGTCCTTCTGAGCACCTTCGCTCCTCAACCTGCACGTCATCAAATGATGAAAGAGGACCTTAAAGTGTGAGTTGTTCTATCAAGTATTCTGTCACATATTTTTGATTGCATTATCAAACATTTGGGTACGGCATCAGTAGCCATGATTCATGGTTGCACATAGGTTAAAATTTCAGTGGGGGCTAACCCTTCAAATGTTGAGGGAGACGCTAACTTCCGAGACTGTGGACAGGGGCAAAGTTACTTGTGTGGGGGCATCTAATTTCTTGACACATTCTAATGAGACTATTCTGGTGAAACGTCAATGTTACAAGCAGATAACTCTCTCCTTAACGTCTGAACCACACACAAGAACTGCTGTGAGAATGAACTGTCTCCTGGCCCCACTACATTTCTAATCACTTCCCTGACATCCAATTCCTAAGCCCACATGACAATTTCAATTGAGTAAAAATGTATGCATACGAATTCAGGTGCTAACAGAGAAATGCGTAATGTTAGTAATTGCAGGGCCTTGGTTTACAGCAAAGCCATAGACAACATAATGTCTGTGTCCTGTTCTGTCCGGCCACGGCTCGCGTCAACATAGCCCAAATGTCAGCAGGAGTGGGGGAGGGCTAGAGCCCGATGTGCTCAATGATGTTGCGCCACGGCACGACCCAGCTGAATAGCCTGATTGGAGAGGACCTATCGTCAAAACACGTCTCTCTCAGTCGGATAAGCCCCTTCGCCCCTGTATCGTCCAGGCTCGATTATACCTATGTTGACCACGGTGTGAACTAAAGGCACCAGTGAATGTTGCTCTCAGAATCTAGGTTATGACCACTTAAACTCTCATTCACCTCTGCGTGACCCCGCGTGCACCAGGCGGCGGTTAATGGGGCAGGTGCTGGAAAGGCGTATTAGCATTTAAATGCCTCCTTCGGAAGGCTCTCCAGATTGTCTGAGCTCGTGACCTGCAATTGAGGAAAGAGGAAACCGAACAATGTGAGAAAATGGGTGTTTTCTGTTAAACGAGTGCTCTGCTCTGAAATTGATAGCATGGGATTTGGCAAACGGAAATGCGGGCAACAGCGTAACTACATAAAGAGACCATCCATGAAACGCACACTTAAATCTGCAACCTGCTTTATTGACCCAAGGACATAAGGACATTCATGGAAGGGTTCACCCTGCATTAATTCTAAAGTTAGCATTCAAGCGTGATAACGGTAAACGTGTGGTATTGTAAATACCACCATTATTTTTACAAATACCACCAAGTTATGATTTGACATTCTCTTTAGTTGTCACTAATGAAGGAAGGACGGACTTCTGTGACTTGGCCTGTAGTTAGCTATTAATAAAATTCACTCCAAAAGGGCAGTGAGGTAGCCAATAATGACGAAGAGGCTGTTTGGTCAGGGTGGTCCAATGGATGTCCTATATTAACATCCACCCCAAGCCTCTCAGTCAGTTGTGAAGGTTCAAGAGTCATACAAATGCCCAATAAAATACACAATTAAAAAATACATCAAAGGAGCACATGCAAGAGATCTGTGCGCCTCGAATCTGGTCCTGCCAAGGACATATCTAGCATATGTAACGTGGTTTGGGAGAGCGCCCGCATGACAACTCTGACCCTTCTCTGACAGGGGGAGGAGGTCTTTCCACTTGGAATGAACTACCTCAAGGTCTAAAGTGCCAGGCTATTATGCAAGACTATTCAAAAACGACAAGCATACTCGTCCTTGGCACATAAGGGGTTAATGTTCAGAATACAACTGTGAACCATTTCATGGGCTACTTAGCGTAGGAGGGCCATATTATGTTTGGGCCCGGGGCACTGAAACCTTTGGTGGCCCCCCCTCCACCGAACCAAAGAAGTTAAGGGATTGAGTATGTCTGGTTGCCCCTACAGCCCACCCCCGCTCCCTGCATGCCCCTCCCATGCGATCACAAGGCATAACTTGATATGCTGCCTCTCAGGGATCACAATAAGCATAGGCCCCCTTTCAGTCCCATTACCTCTTTCATTCTTGCTGTAATCTGAATAATAAACAAGTAGCATTTCAAGGGCAAGATTAGCAGTCCACGAATGACGAGGGGACTTGTGTTCTACAATAGATACAGGTCCCTTTGTTATTAATAGCTGCCATGCGGAAGGTATAAAGGCTGTAGTATACATTCAGGGCATACATTATATGAACAAGGGCCACATAACCTTGAATAGGCAGATGACTCATATTACCTGCCTCATAGAATGCAAAAGTGCTCAAGCATGGATAGAGGAGACCAACTGAAAACAAGAAGAAAGCTACACACACCATTGCATAGATAGTGCATGCAGATTAAAAACTCCTGGGAAGGCGTCCCTATCAATGTAGACTGAAATTAGAAGGGAGACATGGTTCTCACTTGGTGTTGCCATTAGTGTGCAATATACCAATTCTCACTATTATTATACATAAAACAAAATATAGCCAGTGAAACAACAAATGAGGCTTCTTTGAAGCTCATAACCTGAAAATGAAATCACTCTAAGGGCTGGTCCTTTTAAAAGGTTCAGAGCCTGGCAATTTGGACCACGTTATGCAAAATGAGATTAAATGGGATGTCCAGGATCACACGTTGGTTAAGAGGTGAATTTGAGCCCAATCTGCAATTTTTGCACTTTCTTTTCCAGATCGTGCCATTAGGCAATTGCACTTATTTGTTAATGTTTGACTTTCATGAACTAAAATGATCCCTTTTTTATAAAACTGACTTGGAAAGTGCACAAATCACATAACCCTACATGACATTAGGAACACAGTTTATAGAAGCGTATTGTGCAAAATGGGAATGTGTTTTCATTGTCGCCATCATCAAGTGAAGTATATGAATGCCAGCATATCAATTAATGTGATCTTAAAAGATTTCATCTGGGTTTCGTTTTTGTATTTTATTGCATTGAATACACACAAAACAGAGGCTCACAGACTGTTGATATGCAGGAGAATATTTAAATTGTACAAAAAGGCAAACCATGTTTTGTGCCAGATACTCATACCTTAAAATATGCTTGCCAGAACCCTGTGGTAACTGCGCCACTATCTTCTGTCTTGAACAACTTCCACTAAAATATCCTGCAAAAAACAGAAAATCCGGTAATGGGCTAATCAATGCCTTCTGCATGTGAGAAAGCAAACCTTTTCTCAGAAGACAGCACAGTATTATCAGTGATAAACGATGATTTTCCCAGGATCATTGATTTGTCTACTGGCAAAGCCAGGATAAGAGGATGTATGTTTTGGTTCCACAGTTTTGAATTTTGGTACCTAATCACCTCAACCAACTAACACTTTATGCTCATCATTGAGGGTGGCTGCCCATGTTTTACAACTCCCGTTTGAAAGAACCGATTTCTAGACCTTCACCATATTTATGCTACGATAGCTTTTATAGCAACCGCTATCTTGTGCTATAATGAATAGGTGAACTTGGTATTGTTGAATCTGAAATCCCTGGAATAAGTGTTTAACACATTGATATATCTTCTGAACCATCTCAATTGTATCGATCTGCATTTCAACTTTGGCTACTTCGCATGATCAATATAATTCCCAGAGAAAGGTGATAATGCTGCAGGTGTCGTGCAGTAGTGAATGCACACACTATGTATACCTCAGTAAACACAGAAAGCATTACAGGATTAATTGATCAGAGCAGATTGTGCTTGTCAGTGACAGGCAATAGGTTTAGGCCCTCAGCAGCATGCCATCAAATACCCTGACATGTGCTATCCAAGTTTTACGAAAAATAGAAAATGTCTTCTTTAGATCAGGCAGCCCTGTGTATCGTTGTCATGCGCTGCATTCTCAGCTGGCGCCTTTGGCCCCGTTGCCGCTTACGGGCTTCCTGATTCCCGTCACTCATGACGCTGCGTTCACTAAGCGGTTTAGTCTTTCTCCGCTTGGTTGACCGTAACGTTATTTAGCCACTCCTCTCCCATGGCTCAGCGCGTTGCAACCTTCCATGGTCAGCTGCTTTTCCTCGCTGCTGCGGTCTTGCTACACGCTGTTATTCCTTGCTCCTCGAGCCTTTCCCTTCGTTTTTCCTTTCCTCTCCTGTCTATTCTCCGGTCCCCGCCTTTGGAACTCTTCCTCCTTCCTCCCGTCTCCCCCTTGTTCCCGGCCTTCTGCTTCTCGTTTGTTTTACTTTCATTCCGGTGTTGCTGGAGTTTACGTTTCCTGGTGCTTCCTGTTTGCTGCCTTCTCCTATCACTCGTCTGTTCTCTACGAGCCCAGCTGCCATCAGGATACCTGCCGGTCCTAGGTTTTTTTTGTTGCCTACTTTGGCTTTTTTCCCCTTTTTGTTCCGTCTGGGAGGGGGACACGGTCAGGGCGTGTTTACACGCCCTCACTGTGGCTTCATCTTGTGGGAGACACGCTCAGCCTCGAAAAAAAGAAAAGGACTACAAGGCACACCGAGCGCTCAGCCCAGTAGAGGAGGATTCCGACTCCACAGGTGAGGAGGTTGAAGAGATAAAGAGGGGGACTGAAATTGTATTAGAAGCCAGTGCTGACAATCGTCCACCCCCCAAGGCGGTGGCCTGTGGCACATGCCCCTTTTGCACTCCCATAAAGACGTCTCTGATTGTAAAATGAAGCCCAGTCACTGGCAAGGAACTAGACCAGTGAGGATCCTGTAGTAAGAAGGAGATAGCAGCTACTTGCTTGTAACATTTACCCCAGTGTGTTATCCTCCCATACATTCATTTCTTTGGTAGAGCTTCCTGCCAGTGTCAATGAGAAACCGGAAAGATATGCTAATTTACCGCCATTTTATATTATTCTTATAAAGCACTAAGGGCCCGAAGGCATTAGTGCACCGTAGAAGCCCCATTTCTGACCAATAGCATGCCATCCGAAGCAGCATGCCGTCGGCAGCAAGGTTTGGGTGCCCACGTACAACCCTCACCCTACCACTACTTACCTGGTGCTATCTTAGATTTTGGTTTTGTAGTGTATGAGAAGATGGCATCACTAAAAAAAAAGCAGAGCAGACGGACCAACTGGATATTACGCTATGCACAATATCCATGCTAAAGATATGTGACTTGGTCTACCTTTCTAAGCACGTCATTATTCCCACACCTAGACTCTCACTTATTGTCAGCTAACAGGGCTGACGAAGCCCTGTCACTGTATTGTGCTAGTTCACCTGGTGAAAACCAAAACTGTTCCCAGAGACACACATGTTTGCATAGCCATAGGCAAGTATCGATCCACCAAGCCCTTTGACAGAAAGAGCTTCCTATAGACCACCCGCTCAATTCCATTCCTGAGCCAGGCAGCTGGACAGGCGGTTCAGGTGTTGAGAGGGGATCACATTTGCATATAGTTCATGACTGGGACTATTTTACCCTCAGTGCCATAAACTGGCCAGGGCCTGACATTTTTTCTTTTCCTGTTTTATCTGATATGATTATTTGCAGCTCCTGTAAGGAATTCATGTTTTTGTGATCAGAAATTGCAAACAAACAAGACATTCAGGGCATGGCCATGAGGCGAGAGGTTTAGGCGGGTCTCTCCGGAGCACCTGGGCCACCCGAATGAATCCTGCAACAATATCCTAAAATAGAGCTTAGAGACCAACACATCCCGGTTAGCGGAATATTGGGGAAAGCACAGGAGAGAATTTAAAAGGAGAGAGTAGTCCCCAGACCAGGCTTCTTGGCAGATGCAACTTTTTACAAAGGTAGCGCAGACAGGGCCACCAAGATGGCTGCCACCTGTTGAAAGACAGCAGACGCTGGGGACCGAAATGACAACGGCAATCAAGTGAGATTTGCGCCCGCATCCCAGGCCTCACAAGCAGTAGTTGCCCTCTCTGCTGGGCAATCGGAAAGAAATGTGGGCCAGAAGACTGCATCTGGCAGAAGAGAAGAAGTGGATTGACTTGGAGAGGCCGGAGACTCCAGACCAAACGCCACGTCTCGGCTGCTCTGCGTCTCAGCAGCAGGAGACCTCTGTCAGTGGGTACCTCTTACCAACACCTCAGGACCGTATGCTGGTCAGAGGTGGATAGGGGACTGAGGCCTGCCTGGGATCCCGGTGCAGGGAAAGCTGCACTACAGGGGCATTGGACCTCGGAGGGGGCAAACCTCCTGCCTCTAATCCCCCACGATTGAAAAGGGGCAGACAGGAGGCACCGATCACAGTAGAATGGAGGCAGCGATCTGTATTGCGGGATAAAAGGCTGCACTGTCAGCTGAGCAGCTAGCACTCCTACAATCAACACAGAGCACGGTAAGAGCGCCAGATAAATTGCAAAGGCGCCGGACAGGCTTCAGGAAGGAAAGGCCCAGGGTGAGGGAGGCAGAGGACGCTTCACAAGGCAAACAAGAAGGCTTATGAAGCACCCCACTGGGCATGTACATAACCTCACCGCCCCCTTGCCACCTAGCTCAGAGCCAGGGTTGGGACGGGTGACCGAGAGGTCAAAAACCCAGGCATGCCACCCTGAGCTCAGGAGCTCTATCAGAAAGTGCAGGCAACAAAAGAACTGTGTGGGGCCTTGAGGCCAGGAAGGCCAGGCATCCAGATAGCAGCTGGAGTCCCCACCCCATCAGATGCTCAGTCAGATCAGGCGTCCTTGTTAGGGAGAATTCTCCAAATGTGCTAATTTCCCTTACCTTTTGAGACCCCCAGCGACTTTACTGGATTTCTGGGATTTGATTTTTTTACCTGGGAAGCCTTTTTTCCCCACTCTTCCAAGTATGTTGTGTGTGTTTTACTATTGTGTTCTTTAGTAATGGAGTTTTTAAAGCAATTACAGTGGCATTAACTTTTTCTATGTGTCAAACAGCACCTTCAGTGCAGTGGCACATGGGTGTGTCTTTCAGACTTCCCAAGGTTCAAATACCTTCCCTGAGACTGACTACTGTCTCCCTGGGTATGTAAAGTTAAATTGACTTTACTAGTCTTTTTAAATGTACTGACCTAGCACACCCTAGCTTACTTTAGAGTGCTGGAGGGCTTGCTTAGCTTCCCCTGAGTCAAAACACTCATGTAACAGTAAAATGTTACCTTTTTCAATTTTAAATGGCTGGTGGCAGGGGATAAGATCAACTACTGTGTAACAACGGTAGCTCAAAATCAGGGGTAGCCATGTTTTCCAATATGGCGCCCCAGACCTATCTGTAAAAACAGACTCCGGTCATCTTTTTTCACCATTTCTTTTAGGAAAACTCCTTCTTGTGTTTGTCTCTGCGCGCCAAACCAGGTTTGGTCCCTTTGGTCACCCCCTTTGGCGGGCATCTGTACTGAAGCCCTCCTCTGGTGCCAGAGTGTCTGGGGTGTACAGGATGTGAGGGAGCTGCCCGAAACTCCCTGTGCTTAGTCTCCTAGGAGACCTGAATTCACACTGGTTTTATTGGCCGGCAAGGACAGCCACTCTGCTGTGTGAGTGACAACCAGGCTGGGATGAATGGGGGAAAACTGTTTAAAAGCAGGTTTCTGCGACTTGGAAAGCAGAGTCAACCACTGGAACGAAAGAACCGAAAAAGAAAGGAAGGAAGAGGACTGCTGCAACTCCTGGATGACTGGTGAAGCCCTGCTGCAGGTCTGAATTGCCTGAAACTCCGACGACAGAGAAGCCCTTCAAGGTTACCTTCTTCCCTTGAGTTGGTGGGAACAACCAACTCCCAAGCCACCTGGACACCGTCCTATTCTGGTTGAATTTTCCTCAGAGTGCTGTTGAAAACCGGATAGCTACAGGGAAGGAAACCAGGGGGGACTTTAAGGCACTCACATCTTAAACCGACGTCTTGCTACAGCTTTTGGCCTCTTCCCTTGGCAGTGCAGGAACCTCCCGACATCCTCCTTCTTGTCCCCATGACTGAAGCTCAGCAACAGAGAGATCTGCTCGAACTGCCATGAACAACTGCCTCAGCTGCTGCTTTCTTCATTTAAAAGGTACTGTGCAAACGTGGTCTGGAAATCTTTTCGGTCATCGAGAAAGTGCATGAAAATTTCCTCAACTACGAAGGCTTGTCCTTCCCTAAACATTCATCAAACTTTTCACCTAGCCAAATCCTTTAAAAATCTGTGGCAAAGACTTAACCGTTACATACCAGGACTGTGCCATCCTATATAAAAGACTCTGAACCATTGACTTTGGCCCAAGCCTTTTGAGAAGAATTGCTGGTTGTATTTAACTGAAACCCTTTGCCCTACCTATGAATGTATTTGGGCTGTCTAGTCTGATAACCTTTTCTTTTCCCTCCCTTCTTAAGTATCTGAAGTGCCGTTTTGCTCACACTTCACTTTTCAGCTAAACTTGTTCAATTACTTACCAGTTGGTTGTTTGTGGTATATAAGTGTGTGATATTGAGCTGCTTGTGCTAGTGTATTGTTTTATAAATGATTGAGTAAATACATGTATATTCTTTTACTAAGAAACCTTGAGTGAATGTCTACTTGAATCACTGTATTGGTGGGTTCTTTGTGTAACTTGTTCTACTGCTCACTTAAACTCTTGAGATAAGTCTGGCTGCTCAGCCATCGCTACCACTTTACTGTGCAGTACAGGCTTGTACCAAAGGTGAAATTGTGCTTACACTTGTAGACCTAATTACCTGTAATGTTCCCAAAGGGTACTGCAGGTGATTCTGCCTAACAGTCCTGCACTGCGACAGCTACAAGGAAAAGAGGCCCACAACAGCAGACTTAACCAGGACCCAAACCAGCTAAGACCCCTGGTGACAGAGACACATTACCCAAGGCATAGTCAGAGAGGAGGGGACTCTACAAACATCCACTCCTGGGGGCTGGACTGCACCACATATATCTGTGCCTGCGTACTCTCCCTGCAGCACGCTTGGGCAGATAACGGGAGGCAAAGGACGGCTACCGAGGATGGACACCTTCACGATTCTGATGCGGAACGCTCGCAGGCCCCTATGACCACAGCCTCCCCCATAGTTAGAACAGATCCGGAAACAACCCTGGAGGCACGTATAGCAGAGGTGCTCCTGACAGTACACAGCTCCAGGTCTGTGCTGGAGATGCAGATTGGACATCTAGGGGAGGGCCTGTACCTGCTGCGAGCAGATGTTCACAAAGCAGCTGAAAAAACACAAAGAGACTGACATTAGAGTCACAGCAGCAGAAGCAGACAAAAAAAGACTTAGCAACAAGTTTCCCCATTGATGCAAACTACACAAACGCTGACAGCAAGGGCTGAAGGGACATGTGTTGTCCATCAGGGCCAGACCATTCAGATGTTATTCGCCAGAGATCTTATGTAGACTGAGACACAACCACAGAGACCCTGAGGAGCTTCTTGGGAATGTGGGGAAACGGGCAGTGGAAGAGCAAATGATTGGGCAGGGAAGTAGAAGGGGGCAATTTGCATCTCAAGGGAGGACACAATTTGGGCAATGTAAGTGCACCAGAGGGAGGAGGGGGAATGGATGCCATGGGGCGGGGACCATACACCTGAAATGGGGAATCTCATTATAATCACTTGGAATGTGCGGGGGATGGGTCAGGCCAGGAAATTGAGGGAAATTTTGGGCTCTTTCAAATGATGGGGGACCCACGATGCTTTGCTCCAAGAGACAGATATGACCAAAGCAGACTCTTGCAGAGTGAAAGCGACATGGGGCGCGGAGATGTAGGGTTGACACTTTTCCACCTATTTGAGAGACATCCTGTTGTGGATAGCCAGAGGGACCTCACTACTGGTCTCCAAGGTTCTCTGCAATGAAGTAGGAAGGATGCTAATCCTCCTGGGCACCACAGAAGGGAGGGAGATCAATACATTCAACTCCTATGCCCCAAACATAGATAATGACTCATACTTTCCAGGAGTGATAGCACTGCTGGGGGGCCACATGTACAGGGAGACAATTTGGGGGTGGATTTTACACCCGCAGCTGGACAGGTCAGGGCCGTGGATCTCGTATAAGCCAATGGCACTGCAGTCCTTGAAGAAAGCCTTATCGGATTTGGCCCTGTTGGATTTGTGGAGGGAACAGCAGGGCAACAAGCGGGGTTACACCTTTTTCTCCCACCCACATGGCACCCATTCTTGCATAGATCTTCTCCTGGTGGGTCAAGACTGCTTCATAGATTATGGGAAAGCCAATTATCTAGGTAAAACAATATCGGACCATGCTCCCCTATAAACCACACTGAAATGGGGGAAGAAAAGAGGGGCAATACCCACGTGGAGGATTATAGCAGAGGCATTGTGAGATGGCATTTATAGAGAAGATATCAGGCAGGCCATTGTTGAGTACTTGACCACAATGAAAACTCAATAGAGGACTATGGCACAATGTGGGACATATTTAAAGTGGACATTCTAGGGAAATGCATAGCCATCGTCCACGGTATGAGGGGAGAACGCTTAACCTGCTCAAATGATGTATAGGTCAGAATACAGAGATTGGAGAGAGACCTAGATAGTGGCTCCTCCTGCGGAACAGAACTAACATGGGAAAGGATGGTGAAATCTGAGGCACAGGAAAGGTTGGGAAACCATGACTATGCCCAGTATATCCAAGGGTTTCATGGGGAGGGGGACAAAGCTGGACAGCTACTAGCCTGGATTTTCAAGTGGGGAAACCAAAGTGAGATGGTTACCAGACTAATAACAGATAGTGGGGAAGTAATAAGCACACAATCAGGGATCAATAAGGAGTTTCAAAACTTTTATACAGAGCTGTAAACAAACAGGAGTTCACCAGATACTGAGACTATGGCAGACATATTAGTTCAAGCCCATCTGACAACACTGTCAGCCATGGCGTAAGAGGAACTAGGGAGCCCGATTACGGAGGAGGAGACAGGTGTGGCAATAGCCTCAATGGGGTTGGGGAAGTGACCGGGAGGAGACTGTTTTTCCACAGAATTTTATGCGACATATGGAGACCTCTTAATTCCCAAAATAAAAATTCTTTTGAGAAAGCCCTTTTGAATCCTACTGCCCCATTTCTCTTCTCAATGTGAACGGGAAAATCCTGGGCAAGGTCCTAGCCAACCGGCTGGCAAAACACGTGGGGGCTAATACATTGTGACCAGTGTGGTTATGTAGAGGGCAGGATCCCAACCATGAATCTGAGACATCTGCAACATGTTTTGGAAAGAGTCGGAGATGCAGACAGGAAATTAGTAGTCGTAGCCATAGACGCTGCCATGGCGTTCAACTCAGTGGAGTGAGAGTGGCTTTTTCAGGTTTTAGCTGAGTACGGATAGGTCCAATCATGCGGAAATGAATAAAACACATGTACCAGAAAATGGGTAAAGAGATTTATGCCAAGTGACAGCTGGAGGGGGCAGGTACCTGGTTTGCC